>NW_028227265.1:61147692-61747692 GCF_978045245.1 Mus caroli | reverse complement strand
TTCCCTTAGAGTTACCTCCTGGGCTATTCTTGACTTCTAGGCAGGGCCTCCCTTGATCTCCAAAGTCCCTAAAATGTCCTGAGAGGCTCTGAAGTACTTTTCTGCAGAGAGGCACAAAGATTCCTGTGTCTACATGGATTCTCAACTCATTCCAAGTCACTGGTTCCTATTTTATAACCCCTGTTGCTTATTATAAAACTCAAAGAAAGCATAACACTATAAATGAGGTAACCAAGATAGCTTCACAGGGTATACTCCCTTATCCAGAGTTTTCATCATTTGTGTTGCTTTGGGGTCAGACCTTTTCCTTTTCTTTCACAATTCTCAAATGTCGTTTAAAATCCAAAGTTTAAAATAGTCTACTAAAATACAATTTTCATGACTACTTTATTCTTTATTAAACCTCAGCTCATACAAAGGCTCATTCATTTTAAATTGCTATTTTTAAATGTGCCTAACTCCCCAACTCATTGCTTAGAATATGTTCACAATTAGGCACTCTCTTTCTCTAGAATAAAAAGGAAAGTTCAGAATTATTTCCCTTCCATCTAATTTCTTCCTCCCCACCCCAACTGCCATCCTGAATATCAACATTATTTTAAACTTTGCTGTTATCTATTACAATAGCTTCATTTATAGGTCATTCATAAATGTCTCTCTGAACATTTGGGCATATGGATTTTAAACTCAGAGCTAGTGCTACAATTCAGATGCTGTATGTCTCCCAGGAATCCTATGTATTACGGGCTTGGGCCTTGTTGGGAAGTGGCAAGATGTTAAAGGGTTAGGCCACATGGAGATACGAGTCCTGTATATATGTATGTGTCCTTATAGGGAATTGTAAATTGGAAGCTTTGTCACATAGCTAGTTTTTGTCCTCCCTCTCCCATCTGAATAAAGATTTTGGGGCTCTGGCTCTAAAAATTTCAATTATCAACCATCTGACCATAGATCTTGGTTCTAATCATGTGTTCACCTTTTTATATCTACTCTTAGTAATGTTAGTAGTAGACACACCTATCCTTACATTTCTTATCACTAAGATCTTGTGTTTGTCAATATGACAAGTCTCCACATGAAACACAGCTGATACTCCAGGGTCTAAAGTACATGCAGGTCATACCGGCATGAACCTGAAAGTGACTCTTATTCCAGAACTAATAATGTTCACAAGACTGTGTATCATTAACCAACTGGAGGTACTGATCAAATGTTGAGATCTGTCACTACCTACCCCTTATTTGTCTTCACCAAACAGATTTATCACTTTCTTTCATGACCTAGAGACTGTTATGCCTTCATGTATGTGAGCAATGACCAAGCAAACTAACAAACAACAAATGAATTGGTTTCCTCAAATAGCTTTTTCTGAGAACTGACTGGACACAGGGAGACCCTTTCTTATCAGATTCCACTGGTATTTTTCTCAAGGTTGTCTGCCTCCAGTATTTGATTATAGTACTAGCATGAAGTTGAATAATACATTCAGTTATGCAAGATAGTTTATAGTACCTAAAAATATATACACATATTCTGCAAAAGTGTAAAAGAAACACCTCCAAATGGAATCAGGGAGAGCCCTGCCTATGGAGAGAGGGATGTGTCCTTCAGGAACCAGCAGTGACTCTTCACAAAGGAGCCACAAGCTCTGCCAGCACAGCACAGCCTTTTCCTCTTACATCTCAACACCTCAGTGCATGTGACCGTGTGCACCGACCATATCCTCAGGTGGGAATGCACACACATTAAGTTACCAAAATCACAACTTACTATTTGATTTAAACTGCTCTAAAGACTTACAGCTTCTTAAAGTACTGACTGGACACAAGAAGACCCTATGAACTATAGAAAAGGTGTCCCCTTTCACCAGTCAAGCATGTGTGATTTTTTTTTTGCAATGGATGAAAGTTAAAACATGAGAAGCAATAGGCTCACTCCTCCATTTTGACACCTGAATATTATCACTCCCACTAGATGGGCCTCAAGTTTAATATAGCTTTTTGCTTTATTGTCCAAAGCAACATGTGAGCAAAATAAATGGAAGCTTAATAGCAGAGTAAAAGCCAAAACTCCTAGTAATATAGCACCTGGGGTTCCCCATACCCATTCCTTCCACTGAGTTTAATGAACATTACTAGCACGACCTCATTAATCCATACAGCAAAAAATAAAGCTTCCCTCCTTTCAGTCTGTTTCCCTTGGGAATTTGTCATAATAATACAAAACTGAAAACTGCCCTAGACTTCATGAAACCATTATGGCCTATGGCTGTACTTCTAAAATATAGGTCTCTTCAATGAGAGGAGTGGGCAGCAAGCATTTTAATCCCCCTTTATAAGATGGAAAGTAGGCTGAATAACTTTTTCCAGTACTAACTACCAGCATGCAAGCCTATAGTTAGGAAACACTTGACAGACATCGGATAAACTGCTGAATACCGTAGGCTACTTTAAAGGAAATGCCTCTAAGATGAGATGGATTTCTCAGTAAGGCACTACACACTATACTGTTATCCCATTTCTCAGTCTTCAAAGTCTATAATAAGCTGTCAAAGTAATTTTTAAAAATGCACACTTCCTATGATAGCTAATCTTGACCATCAGCCTGACTAGATGAAAAATACCTCAATGATTAATAAGGAGCACTCTTCAGTGTAAGTGTGGAGCTCTGGGCTGTGAAAGGTCAACTGCTTCCCGGCTGAGCTACGGTTAGAAACCTCAGTGACCCTGCTGGGACAGTAGGTGGTTTGCCTGTTCCTGGGCACCAAGGTTCCTGTCACATAGCTACAGCCCCACCCCCGCCCCAACAGTCCCCTTAGAGAGGTTCATGGTCATCAGTGATGTACGAGCTGTACCCCAAGCCCTCCCACATGTAGATAAGGTATCCTCAAGATCTCAGACCAAGCCAATAGGAAGTACCTACTCTCAGACCCTGACCCATGCCAAAACTGTATATAAGAATCCCATCTAGGAGGAATACAGGTATGTGAGAATTACTCTGCCATCTGAGAACTTCTGTCATAAGAGCTGTAACACTGCCACTAGGTAAAGAGATCTGCTCTCCAGAAAATGCCGCCAAAAGCTCCCACCCACCCACCCATCCACCCCTCGATGGCTAGTCAGCCTCCTGCTGGCCCCACCTGACTCAGCACAGAGCGACCAATGCAGCATCTTGGAGCAACTGAAGTGACAGCTACAGCTACAGCTACAGCTACAGCTACAGCTACAGCTACAGCTACAGCTACAGCTACAGCTACAGCTACAGCTACAGCTACAGCTACAGCTACAGCTACAGCTACAGTGGGGCAGAAAGGGAGGTGGAGGCAGCTGCAGCAGCAGAGATAGCGATAGCGGAGGTGACTCCCATTCCCTGTTCCCATTCTCTTTCCTGCACCTGAATCCTCGCATCTGGCCGCGCCAGAGATCTCTGTGGAGAGCCCCCAGTGCACAGGTCCACAGGTATCTGCAGAAACAACTGGCATGTGGGCTATAGCTGAGAGATAAAATCTTAAAAAGGAGGAAGGTAGCCACCATAGAAACTGTGCCTCTGTGTGTGTGTGTGTGTGTGTGTGTGTGTGTGTGTGTGTGTGTGTGTTGAGAAAAGCATGTTTCCTCTACCATATCCTTTTACTGTGAGTTTATGCTTTGCCAAAGACCCAGAAACATGGAATCAGCCTGCCAAGGAATAAAACTCCACACACTATAAGCCAAAATAAAGCTTCCCTCCTTTCAGTTTGTTTCCCTTGGGAATTTGTCATAATAATAAAAAACTAAAAACTGCCCTAGACTTCTTTAAACCATTATGGCCTATGGCTGTACTTCTAAAATATGGCTGTACTTCTAAAACTCTTCAAGTTCTCAGTATTACTAGGCAGGTTGCCAAAGAGGGACCCACTGGGTTTTGACATATAGAAAGATTTCCTTGGTACTCTGTTTTAATAGATGGTCATTTAAAATCTGATTTTAGGGGCTAGAAGAGAAATGGCTTAGTTAATAAATTGTTTGTCATACAAGCATGAGGACTGGAGTTCAAATTCCCAAAGCCATATAAATAAGAGCTTCCCACACATATATAATCCTAACTCTAGAGATGAATAGACAGGCAGATCCCTGGAGCTCTATGGCCTGCCTGCCTAGCTGAAACCATGAGCCACAGGTTCAATGAGACACCATGTCTCAAATGTTCATGTGGAAAGTGATCAAGGAAGATGTCCAACACTGACTAAACTCTAGCCTACACACACGCCTACACACACACACACACACACACACACACACACTGAAAATGACTATATTAAAATGTATTTTGAAATGAAAAGCCACACTGACAAGAACTTTTAAAATCAGTCATAAAAGAAGTGATCAAGTTAGTTACAGAGTTAGAGGTTGTCTTAGTCAGGCTTTCTATTCCTGCACAAACATCATGACCAAGAAGCAAGTTGGGGAGGAAAGGGTTTATTCAGCTTACACTTCCACACTGCTGTTCATCACCAAAGTCAAGACTGGAAGTCAAGCAGGTCAGGAAGCAGGAACTGATGCAGAGGCCATGGAGGGATGTTCCTTACTGGCTTGCTTCCCCTGGCTTGCTCAGCTAGCTTTCTTATAGAACCCAAGACAACCAGCCCAGGGATGGCACCACACTTGATGGAGAAAATGACTTACAGTTGGATCCCATGGAGGCATTTCCTCAAGGGAGGCTCCTTCCTCTGTGATAACTCCAGCTTGTGTCAAGCTGGCACACAAAACCAGCCAATGCAGAGGTATATAAAGGAAATGTGCGATTATGGGGGAAATCATTTGTAAAACCTCAAAATTAAGATGAGGTGTGGAGGGCACATACAAATAAATCCTGCAAGATATAAGGATAATTACTTCCAACAACAAAGATGCTTGACAACAGGCTAGCGACCACAAGGTAGAAGTAAAAGGATAAAAGCTTGAGTTCAGTCTAGTCTACACAACAAGTTCAAAGAAAATACACAGTGAAACTCTGTCCCAATGAAACAAGATAGACAAGAAAAGGCTAATGAAGAAGAAAGGAGTGAAGGGGGGAGAAGGAAAAGAAAATGGGGAAGGAGGAGAAGCAGAAGGAGGAGGAGGAAGGGAGGGAGGAGGAGAAAGAGAAGGAAATGGAGAAGGAGGAGGTAGAGAAGAAGGAGGTGGATGAAGTAGAGAAGAGGAGGAAGAGGAGGAGAAGGAGCAAGAAGAAGAGGAGGAGATGGAAGAAGAAGCAGAAACAGCAGAAGCAGCAGAAGCAGGAAGAGGAGGAGGAGGAGGAAGAGGAGGAAGAAGAGGAAGAGGAGGAGGAAGAGGAGAGTTGTTTTTAAAAACACCAAACTTAGCTCTACACCTTTAAGGAACTCAACAACCGGCTGCGAGCATTCTAGACACTAAATCCCCACTCTTCCCCGCAGTTCTAGACTTGGGAATAAATCAAGATTGTATATTCATGTCCCTCCTGCTCCTGAAACTTCCAGAGTTCGAGGACCTTCCTGTTCTCAGGGGTTTCCAGCCTATTCCCGGAAAGACGTAAGGAACTCACTGTCCCCCTTGAGAGGTACTGCACCCTGCTTCTGGCTCTAGGAGGCACCGACCTCATTGACACTTGCCTCCTAGTTCATCCAATAAGTAAGTGTCCTAGCTCGGAAAACTGCTTCCAAGTCAATTATGACTAATCAAAACAGTCTGGTGCTGAGAAAGCTTTTACTAGACAATAAATGTTATATGAAAACTATAAACATCGTTTCTAAAACAAACTATACATACCTAAGTGCAATGTTCTCAGTCACCACCCTGGGCTAGGCATCTAGAATTCCTATTTTAAAAATACCTACACGTGATTATGTATTAACTATATAGCCTTTGGGAGTGAAAATGATGGTAGGTAGCAAAGGGGAAACAAACAAAAACAAGCCCATGTCCCCAAAAATAACTGCCTAACAACTGGCAAACAAATCGTTCTTGTGGCATTTTCTATGGGATTTCATACACGCTTCAGGGTTCCTAATTAGATCTGTAAAACATGTCCTGTGTCCTACCTGACAGCATCCTAGCATGCCCCCTGCCTGCCTGCTTTCATTTAACAGTCAGTACCTACTTTGAAGGGGTAAAAAATTCTTCCCTAGGGTAGAAAGTTAAACAGTTAAGGATGAGAAGAGATCATTCCTAACTGCCACATAAATAGCAATTATCTGCCCAAGGGAGTACACTCCTTAATGAGAACATGCAAACCTTACATGTGTTTAGCAGGGACGAACAAACACCAGTATCCTACTGGATGACTTTCAAAATAGTCAAGTAAGGTTGTACCTGTTAAGGTTCCTGGTTGCTGTGTAAAGTTTGGGATAACTCACTGTCTGCAGAGAGCTAGAATCCCAGACTCAAGCTGGGACTAAACAGCACAGTATATATAGCACAGGTGCTACTACAGAGTGGCCTGCTATAACCACTGGTGCCCAGACACTTCACCACAGTGAATGGTCACCTCATTGCACCTGGCTCTGGGCTCTAATACTATATCATCTAGGTACTGGTCCATCACAGACAGGTCCTTAGGACCAGTCACCTGGGAAAATGTAAGAGCTGACCAGATTAGCTGTGCTCAGCTGATAAACCCAATCTGATGAACAGAGGTGACACAAGGGAAACACAAACACTGACTTCAGTAAAGAGAAGCTAAGCCCACCTCCTATCCCTTGTTAGAGCATCTGGACTCTAATAAAGGACAAGAGGCTACCACCATAAATTTAAAAAAATAAAAATAATAAAAATAATAAGAATAAACTTTCTGCCAGTACAGGATTTAGAAGACAGGCTTTATTTGTAAGATCTCTTCTAATCTATATAATAATACAAGAGTGAAGAAAAACATGCAATAAGATAGTATGTATATGAAAGGTTATATCATACTAAACAGAAAAAGAGATATAGCTCTTAGTGACTTAACTATAAAAAATGAATAGTTTATTTTCTCGACTTATTCCAGTTTTTTAAATAATAGATGTTCATTAAAAAGAGCAAAAAGAAATCGTGCTTCTCTATTAACTAGTCTCCTCCTTTACTTATGTTCTTACACATTGATTTTTCTTTCCAGTTTTGGCTTTTAAAAACCAAGTGAGGTTGATTTTTCTCTAAATAAAATGGTATTTTAATATAGAAAACAGAACAAAGGAAAGGATATGAGAAACTGTCATAGTCAGTAAGAAATTTTGTTGCTCAAAAAGAACATACATGTAATCAATGAGTAGAAATTAAACAGACTTTAATTCAATATACATAATTCCTCTGAAAACCTGAGGGAATCCAACAATGCAACAAGATACAAAATAAAATACCAGGATTCCTACTATTGAAGTATGGAGAAGGTATGGCTAAGAACACAGTTCAAGGGACTAAATATTTATATTGCCTAAAATTATTATGTTGAAATCCTAACCCCAGTGATGATATTTGAGAGATGAGGCCTTTGGAAGGTACCTAAGCAGTAGACATTTTCCCACAGTTCTCAGGGTTGCAAGTCCACCACCAAGAGGGCCTCCACTCTTCTCGGCTCGTGACAGCAGCCCTCAGTGGGTTCTCTCACAACTGCTGTGTTCTCATACCACCTTTCCTCTATGAACTCACACTCCTAGTTTCTCTTCTTACAAGAGCATACTGGTAGACTACTGCCCTGTAGCCTTTAAGGCTTCTTTACCCTACTTTTAATGATGGTTTTTAAATGTTTTATCCTCACTTCTAACCCACCACCCACCAGAGGTAGTGGAAAAAAAAGGTTATTAGGGTACAGGGGAAGTGGACCTGTTTAGAAATGGTTTTTTGGAGCAAATCTCATCTGTGTTGTCAGGAAATTAGCAGTCAACTTAGAGGTCAGTGGTGGCAGTTGAATCCACTTGCAAACATTTTACAGATACACCAGCAGTTCAGTTCTGTAGGTAGTGTCAGGACAGCAGCAGCAGTGGCACAACCTAACAGGAACTGCCAGGCCTCAGCTGAACAGGCACAAGTCAGTAGGAGGGATTTGGACCAGTGTCGAAGTCAGGAGTTCTTTGCCATGCCTCTCTCAGCCAGCATGCAAGACCATGAAGCAATGTGGAGCTAACTCTACCAGCAAGCCCCTCTCTCAGTCCAGTGAGTCCTATGTAGGCTCCCTCCAAGCATCATGTGTCCTCTATGGGTCTTGCCTCATCACGTGTTTTGTTTCAGCATGTCTTAGCAAAACCTCATGTGAGTCTGTATCAGCCCACATCACTCTGTCAATCGGCCTGAGTCCGTGCAAGCAGCAAGAAACTGCAGCACACCACCAGAAGTTTTTGGTGCTTTTCTCTCTATAGAGTCACGACAAATTGAGCTCAACTATGCAATGTAAGGTGGACCAATATATGTGTGTCGTTAGCGAAGACCCTTTTATCATGTGTCCTTCCGCGTGCTTCTTTTAGCAGAATACCTTTTTACTTGTGTCTGCTTCAGCAAAATGTTCCCTTATGAGTCTTAGCAAAGCGTTCTTTCACTTGTGTCTATTTCAGCTAAACATTCCTTTTTGTGCTTGCCCCAGCAAAACACCATCTGACATAACTGACTTTCTAAATAACCTTTAAGTTTTTACTTCACTGCCCATTCTTATACTTTCATTTAACCTTAATTATCTTCATATCATGCAGTGGCTCTCATGCTATGACTCTTTGATACCTATCCTCATGTTGCAGTGAACCCCGAGCATCAAATTATTTTACTGCTACTTCATAACTATAATTTTGCCACTGTTAGGAATTATAATGGAAATATTTATTTTTTTCCAGTGGCCTTAGGTGACCCCTGTGAAAGGGTCATTTGATTCCCAAAGGAGTCACAACCCATGAGTTGGGAACTGCTGATATAGTGAGTTTTGATTTTCAGTGTTACAAATTTTACGGAGAAGTAACTCAGTTCTTCATGGACTTTAAGTATACAAAAAGCTAAATGTAAAAATAGAGCTGACATTTCTCTATTGTTTATATTGGAATATTGTTGATATTTCTATAAGGCAGGGGTAGACACTGCAGCATAGAAGACAGCGACTATCAACTTTTCAGCAACTAAGGGTCATGAAAAAATGTGTGCCAAGACATTACTTCACTAAAGCTTTACTTCAGGGTAGAAATGGCTAGTCTGAGCACTTACTACTGTCCTCCTACAGGCTGATAGAGGCTGTCTCTTCCTCGGAATCGCACTGATACTCAGCAATGGGACTTGATCCTAGGTAGTCAAACTCCACAACTACTCAACCCAGCTCCTACTATATTTAACAGCCTGCAACATAATTGAGAAAATACCTCTACTTACAAATGGAAACTCCAGAAAAGTGAAACACTAACAATCACATAACACCATCATCTATTTTTCTTATCTACCCATTCTTTCCCTATGCTATCAGAACTATCTGCATGAAAAGCCGTGGAAGTAGGTGACGTAAATGAAGAAACAGGCTTCCAAAGACTTCTTCGAAGTGATGGTGACTAGAAACACAAAGGCACCAGGATTCAATCCACAGCCAAGTGGTTTCAAATGTGAAATCCCGGGTTCTATCGTGTGACCTATAACCTACTCATACTGAGCTCTTGCTTGGCCCAGGGCCTGGGACCTGATGGGCTTCAAAATGTGCTGGAAGTGACTTAACTTCCTATAGAAGGCCAAATGTAATCTATGTCTTTCTTTCAAGAGGGGAACAGCCCAAGGAGAGGAAGTTCTAAGAAACAAAATCAGGGTTTCCATCACCAAGTCCTGTGGCCATCTGACAAATACTTATGGTCAAGGGAACACAAACAGGAGTGAGCAGAAAGGAAGTCTCACTCACCTAGACACTACATTCTAGAAGGAATGAACACTCAGACTCCAAATACAGTCAGACATATAACGTACCAAGTAAAGAAAGAGAGCAGAATAGCGGGACAGAGAATGCAATGGGTACTACCAGAGAAACAGTGGTAGGGACATTTTGGTTTAAACTGGGCTCAGAAGACCTGAGAGTTAGGACACTCAGTGGATCCTGCACTTTTATTACGGATCAGAACTTCCTTGTTTTTAACTGGGAGGAAAGAAAGAGTGGATCACAGTGCGAACTGAAAACAACAGGCTGCAGTGAAAGGAAAGTTAGAAGGCTTTTCTCCCTTGACTGCAAGGAAGCGGTTACCATGGCCTGTTGCCATGGTGTTAGGCAACAAGAGAGAGAGGCATCCCAAGCACCAGGGTATGAAGAGAAAGTACCAGTGAGGAGAAGACAAAAGGCCAGCAGAAATGTCTCTCCCTGGGGTACGTGACAGGCAGCAAGCAAAGCTTTCCCAAAAAACACATGGTGGAAGCCAGAGGAGGAGGAGGAGGGGGAGGAGGAGGAGGAGGAGGAGGAGGAGGTTACTGCTATTGTGAAAAGGGGCTTTGCCCATACTCTACCCATTTTCTCTGTCACTGGCTGTCACAGTTAGGATTTCTATTGCTGTGACAAAAGACCATGACCAAAAATCAAGTGTGGGAGAAAAAGGTTTATTTGGCTTACACTTCCATATCACTGTTCATAATGGAAGGAAGTCAGGACAGGAACTCAAACAGGGCAGGATCCTGGAGGCAGGAGCTGATACAGAAGCCATGGAGTGTGCTGCTTTCTGCCTTGCTCCCCATGGCTTGCTCAGCTTGCTTTCTTATAGAACTCAGGACCACCAGCCCAGGGATGGAACCACCCACCATGGGTGGGGTCCTCCCCCACTGATCACAAATTGAGAAAGTGCCCTACAGCTGGACCTCATGGAGGTGTTTCCTCAACTGAGCATCCTTCCTCTCCGATAACTCTAGCTTGTGTCAAATTGACACAAAACCAACCAGTACACTCACCCATCAAGATACCTACTGCAATATGTAAAAAATCAAAATAAAAGAGCAGCGTATGTCTCAAGCGCTTCACACATCAAATTACACTACTTCTAGGTAGCCATTTTCTAAAATTCTCGTTCTTTTTGCCAAAATACAGCTTCCATTTCAACCTAACTTAGCAGCAAATGTGAATGAATTTTCTTAAACAAGGGATGACTGAGGAGTAAAAGACTGTGGTAGAAAGGAGAAAAGGTGTGGTATAAGGTCAGTCAGAAAGATTATAGGCTATGGCTGATATGTACAGCTATTAGCAGATAGAATGGTCTACTATAGCCTTTTGTATATTACCTCTAAGATTGAACCAAAGATTGAAACAGATAAGGAGCACTAATACTGACTTATCAAGGAAGCTAATAAACACTCATTCCTCTCCATAGACACTTCCAACATCTTGTAATCTGATATTATTAGTGACAGAAAGCTAGATATGCTCATTCTGCTATTAGATCAGTGTATAAGGAGTTTTATAAATTGTACGTAAGGCCAAAATCCTCCTTAAAGCACAAACAGCAAATTCAAAACAGAAGAAATATCAACTACAAACAAGCATGCCAAAAATATCTAAATCTTAACACATACTCAAAGAAATGTAGAGGAGTCAAGATTTTCTAAATAATAAATAACATCATGGATTCTTGGGAAATGGGTAGTCGGTCATGCCCTGAAGATCAAGTTTCTTATAATCCACTAATTACAAGAATAAAGTGCATACTTACTTCCATCTACCATTCATATAAGACGTTTCCTAAGAAAACAATAAGTAGTATTATTGAATATCATAATGAAAAGCTGAAAGTAAAAGTCTCACTATTATGTAGTGGAAATCTATAATCATTAAAAAGCTTATGCTGAAAATATTTGCAATGTATATGAATTTTTTTCTTTAAACTGTCCATGAAAATCATTTGAAATGGCTGGAGAAATGGCTCAATAGTTAAGAGCACTTGCTGCACTTACAATGTACCCAGATTCAGTTCCCTGCACTCACATCATTTCACAACTACACGTCACTATAGCTCCAAAGAACCACACACCTTCTTATAGTCACTGCAGACATAGGCCCACATATGATATATATACATACATGCTGGGCCTCACACATACACACAAAAATAAATAAGTTTATTTTTAAGTCATTTTTAAAATAAACTCTCCAAGAGAAAAAAATGAATTAAGGTATAGCTATGGTTTGAATTTTTCTCCTTCAAAACTCATGCTGAAATTCAACTGCTGTGTGACAATATTAAGAAGAAAGCCTACTGGGGGATGATTTCACACACGATGTATGCATATGCTGAGTACTGTGCCCAGAGATCTGACTGCAGTCTGGACACAGGCATTGCTAAGCATCTCCTATTTCAATGTTACGCAAAAATTGTTTTCTGCCACTTATGACTGCCTAATAAAGAGCTTATCAGTCAATATCTCAGCAAGCTGGACCTCTAATTCCAGTGAGGGGATCTTGAGTGGAAGGAAAGAGAGAGAATTTTACTTGAAAGGTAGTCATGAGAGAGTCGAGGAGGACACAGATGGAGCTGGAACAATCAGAGAGAGACTAAGATGGCAGGTAAGGCCACGTGGCTGGGAAGCTAATGGGAAGGAGGCCAGGCCAGCAAGGTAGGGTTAAACTACATAAGAACCTTTTTAATAAATATACCAGGTCTCCATGTCATTATTTCAGAGCTAGGGTGGGTGTAGAAAAGCCCAGAACTTTTACTACAAGCCTTTAAGTGGTGGCTAGGTCATAAGAACTATGCCTTGTGTGTGGATTAGTGCAGTTATGGCAAGGGTCACTGTCAGTAAGATATACTGTCTTATGCATGCTTCTCTGCCTATTTCCATGTCATAACTCAGTATGAAGGCCTGTGACATGTACAGGCTTGCCACCCTCCAGAGCCAGGTGCCAAATGAACTTCTACTGTGTACAGATCACCTGGTCTGTAAGTGCTATGCCACAGAAAACGAGCTAAAGGAATTTAAAGGAAAAGTAACACAAATGACCAGTAAACATATATTGTTCAACCATACTTATCAGTCAATGCTGATGGTATGCTGGGCATACCATTTTTTTTTTTAAACATTTTTAGGGTTGTCACAACTGAGGCTTAGCTTAAAAGAAGAACTTCATGGTCTCATAGTGCAAGTGTATGTAGCCATGAGAAATGTTTACTAATATCAGCAGTGCCTCAGTCCTCAGTACTGGGACGATAGCCACCTGATCTCTTGACATTTGACACATAAGTATGAGTAGTCAAGACCATATCTCCAGGATGGTTGTCGTCAAATCTTAGATGTCATATACTTACAGTATTATAGGAGGAGAACCTATAAATCTCTCCAAGCCTTATTTTATTCAGGTATAACAGAGACAATAACAGTGTGTGATTCATAAGGATCCTTTAAGGACTAAATAAATTTACTAAGTAGAATGTGAGGTCCACATCACCAGCAGTAAAAGAAATAACTAATTTTATTATGCAGTACTTATATTTATCATTCAATACAAACTAGTAGTACAAGAATACTGGTGTTTATCACTGAAAGTATCTGTACACAATGAAACTGTCCATCAATACTGAGCTAGAAAATTAAACTGAAGCATATAATGAATATCTATATGGTTGTTATTGTGAGGTATCTCTATGCAGATTGATAAAGGTCTCTTAAGTTTGTTATATTATGTGTATGTGTGCTGCAAGTGCTGGGCATTGAGCTATATTCATTTTTTAAAGATAGAGAAGACTGTATATGATCCCTTTTGTTTTATCAAAAATGAGTAGATTGTTAGAAAATATATTCTAAAACTGCCATACATTGAGGTTGACTGGTAATGTGTGTGTGTGTGTGTGTGTGTGTGTGTGTGTGTGTGTCTATGTCTGTGTCCGTGTGTGTGTGTATGTATGTCTGTGTCCATGTGTGTGTATGTCTGTGTGTGTGTGCATCTGTGTGTGTGTGTGTGTTAAAACCTGAAGAGTATGAGATGTATCTTAAGAACAGTCTTATAGACAAGCCATCTGAATCCTAGTCTCAGTTCAGGTATTACTAGCTGTGTTTTGGGATATATTTAAACACCTAGCCCCAATAAAACAGGATTAATGCTAATGCCTACTCCTATGGATTCTCTGGGAAGAATCTGACACATAAAAGAGCCTTTCGTATACACTATGCAATCAGCTAGTTTCGTGTTTTATTGCTAATCATTTCAGTGGGTCAACCTGAGTAGAAAGACAATAGGCCTTTTTGAAATTTATACTTAGCTTTATATGAAAAGACTGAAACACAGAGATTTATCTTTTCAAAATACAAAATTCTATTTCATTCGACAGATACATATAATACATCAAGTGGGAAATACTAATTTAAAGTGTTTGGACTTCAAACAGTATGGACTCATATTTTTACTTAAGCCATTTAACACTATGTGAATAAACAGGCAAAAAGTTCAAATATGCACAAAATGTTATTAGTGGTTTCTCTGGCAGATGGATTATAGATAATTTATATTGTTTTCTTTCCTTTATCCTTATTCTCTGATCTTACTAGAATATGTATTGCTTATCTAATAAAACTTTAGCTGTGAGTTTACTTTCAACCATAGAAACCATAAAGGAAGAGGCTTCCAATGAAAACCCCAAAGATGGGCTTGAGAGTAAGACTAGGTAAACCTTGCTAAGAGAAGTAAGTTAGATCCCTTGGCACTACTGACTGCAGTAGCAGAAGCTAATCAGTAGCTAAGCTTGCCATTCCCTTTGTGTGCAAAAGAAATGTGTTCAAAGATTTAAAGTCAGAATGTAGACCTGGTAAACGTTCTAGGAGCAAAACCTGAGAACAGGGCTGTGGTTGAAGCTTGCTACAAGTCCAGAGGGCACTGTGAGCAAGGTTGTTGCAGCAACCCTGTGTCCATGCTGCTGGGTTTCAACAAGTTTCACAGCAACAAATCAATAAAAGATTGAGTGAATTGGCAAAGAACAACTATAACGTACTATCTGCTCTGTGACAATGAGGTTCTAGTGTCACCTCTCTTAAAATGCCTGGTGCTGAATAAGAAGAGGGATCTAGAATTTGAGGCAGATACAGAAGTAGGAAGGAAAAGGGGAGGTTAGCAATAGCTAAGAGTCAGTCAGAAACTATGAAACTTGACAGCCAACCACACATATTGTTTTAGCTTGCCTCTTCTCTCCCTGGCATGATGACATGAGGCACATACTGATTAGAATATAATAGAATCAACAAACCCAGACACAGACATCGCAACCTCAAGATGGGTTGACTCTAAAGGAATGGAGCAGAGAGCAGCAAGGAAAGGATGCCCCTTGTCTCCGGCATGGCCAGGTCTCACTGATGCACCAGAAACCGTTCAGATCATTACTTTACAGTGACCACCTTCTAGAGGCCCACTTTTGACTTTATCAGCCTACTTTTTCCTTACTGTCTGTCTCTCTCCTTTTTCCTTCCCTCCCTCATTTTCCTCTCCCCACTACTATCACCATACAAAGGAACGAGAGACCGTGTTGGCACTGGAGGAGTAGGCAGCAACAAGCAACTCTTTCTCTAAGAAGGCAAGTCCTCCGTCTGGACTGAGGCCTGCCATATCACCCAGTCCCCACCCAACCTCAGGTCCTTTTCCCATCTGCAAGAAAGTGGGTAAAAAGAAGATTCTTAGAGCTTTCCCTGCCTCAAAACTCTGTACTTCTACCAAGTCCAAATGAAATTACTGAACATAGAACTACTAGGACACTGTAGGAAGGAAGCATAGAGCCATCTGTAATTTCTCATTTAATGTTTCCCAAATATCCATTGCCAAGAAATAAATCCAACCAGAACCTATACTCATATTTTAACTTTCATACAGTATAATTGAAAACAGAGTATCTTGCCTATAACTTTGAATTCTACAGCACTCTTTACTCATAATGACTAGCTCTTACATAAAGCCGGGTGAGTTTTAGCTTAGGCAAGCAAAGTTCTATTTAACAAGAGGATGTTTGCCATTTGGATCAATAACATCAATAGTTTCTTACACACACACACAAAAACACACACTAGATGTTGTAGCTTTGATATAATTACTCTCATACTTAATTCCATGAAAATAGTTTTAGTGATTTGCTGTTAACTTTTTATTACAGCTTTATACAAATGAAACATTCATTGTGGAATTACATAAATCATGCTTTCACACACCAGTCCTTAACCAAGGCGATACTGGCACAGACTTGCCTCCATTTCAATCTTTGGAGATTTTCCCAATTAAGATTCCCTCTTCTCAAATATGCCAAGGTTAGTGTCAAGTTGCCAAAAAAAAGAAAAAAAGAAAGAAAAAGAGAAGAAAAAAGAAAAAAAGACACCACAATAGTAATGTTTAATTCATTGTACCAACCAATTAAAAAAAAAAAAAACAAGAAAAATAAGAGAAGCATCTGATCATATGATGAAACAATTTTCAGTTTCTTAAAGAAGTAATATTTCCATGTTATCTGAAAGTACTACCTTAATAAAATTTATTATTAATCTATAAAACAGTCAAAACGTTTTGGGGTTCTTTCCTCCCTAAATATTAAGGTATTATAACAATGTATTTCATTTTACTAGAGTCAATCAATTATTAACTAGTATGATTTGAATAAATACTTCACAATTATAAATTAGTATCAACGTTTAAAAGTATATTATTAAGTCTTGCTATCAATAGCCTGCCTTATTTTACCACCAAATGTTCTATTTAAAAATAGATTCTGCCCAGCACTTCAGCTCATTCCTGTATTCCCAGCTTGTTAGTACTCTAGGATAGACAGACAGCTTTAACCTAGGAATTCAAGGCTAAATAAACAACAAGACCCCATCTCAGAATAAATATATACAATCTAAGAACTGAAATTTTTAACACCTCTAAACAATAAGATATATGGTAGCATAGCAACAGACTCATAATACTGGCTGCATAATGATATAATAGATGCATTTATTTTGATTAATTGTGGTGGGCTGATATTGAATCCAAGAGATTTGTTTTGAAAAGAAATATATATGATACTTTCACACAGAAAGTAACTGAAATTACGTTAACATGAGAAGTTTTGGAAAAACTGCAGTAATGGTTAGGTAAAGATTACTGCAATTAGAGCTCCAATTATAAATTATAAAGTTTCCAAATGCACCCTAAAGGAATTCCATACTTGGCTGCTTAGTAATTTGTTTCTGTCTATTTTATTTCATTTCTACTGTGAAATACTGAGTACTTCATTTGGATAACACTATATTTACAATAACTAGTTCATTTAATCCCCTAATACTCTTACAAGGCTGATAGTGTTGTTTTTCATTTTCTATTAGAAATTATTAATACAGCAATCAGAAACTCCATAAAGGTCTACCTGACTCTGCCTCACTACACATTCTTATCTAGCCCCCTGAGGTAAGCAAGACCATACTAGCACAAGATGTTCAATGTCTGCCAAATGAGTCTCACAAGTTTTTACATTTGCTACATTTCATTTTCCTAATTTTAATTAGCAGCTGGTTGACTGACACTGTTTTTGATGAGGTGGTACTTCACATATTGCTGAATGCCGTAAAGAACTAGGGCCAGTCAACCTAATCAAGCCATTTGCAAAGTAGGTGTCAGAAAAGGAGGGGAGGGGAGGAGAGGGGAGGGGAGGAAAGAGGAGGGGAGAGGAGGGGAGGAGAGAGGATTAGAGGACACTCCAATGTGGTAGGCTGAACATGGACATTGAGTGAGGAAGGCAAGGAGGAAGGAAATCAGCTCCTTTCTCAACCCCTCGCTATTATGTCTACCATAATAATGCCACCACAAGCATGCTGTAATGTTTATGCTATCTCTAGTACAGCTTACAGTGACTTAACTGTGTAGCAAACGTGCACAAAAATACTCTGTAAATTACACTTAGCACCAGAGTACAATTTAGCAAAACATTTTATTTTCAAAAATCTATAGCATTTCTGGTCTTATTTACCACACTTTGGAAGTAAATCCTTCAAAAGACTTAGCTTAAAACTTAAAACTACCCTTAAAGAAAATGTGCTCTCCTTCTCTCAGCTGCTGTCAATTGGCAACAGGTTCTCAGTTAGGGATGGGACTCTGTGTCACCTCCCCCTCCAGGATGGGAGTCTTCTCTGGCTTGAGTCTGCAGGTGTGGTGTGCAGTTATTGTATGTGCACATACTGTCAGACCACTAGGAGCTCATATGTGTAACTGCCCTGTTGTGTTGGGAAAACACAGGTCTGTGTGATTCTCGGTAAGTCAAGCATCCTCCAGCATAGGACCCACAAGCATTATGGCAGACACTATAGTGTAGGGTTCAGAAATGAGCCCATTTCCTTCCTCAGCTCCTTCCTCGCTATACCTTTGTTCACCCTACCCTCATTTGGGCTTTCTCTAAAAGTTACTTTTTGGGGGGGTTGTTTGGGTTTTTTTGGTTGGTTGGCTGGTTGGTTGTTTTTTTTTGTTTGTTTGTTTTGGTTTTGGGTTTGGGTTTGGGTTTTGGGATTTTGGGTTGTTTGGTTGGTTTGTCTTTGTTTGTCTTGATGCTTACTTTGCAATGGATAGATCTGGCCAGCACAAATTGGACCTCTAGGCTAAAAAAAAAAAGGCACAAAGTTGAGTGGGTTAAGGGGTAGGAATGAATCTGGGAGAGGAGAGTGAAAGATCAAATACATTGTATGAAATTCTCAAAGAATTCATAAAAATATTATTTAAAAGATTAAAAATAGGAGGAGCCGGGTGTGGTGGCACACGCCTTTAATCCCAGCACTCTGGAGGCAGAGGCAGGCAGATTTCTCAGTTTGAGGTCAGCCTGGTCTACAAAGTGAGTTCCAGGACAGCCAGGACTATACAGAGAAACCCTGTCTCGAAAAGCCAAAAAAAAAAAAAAAAAGCAGGAAATAAACGAGATTAATTAAACTTATGGAAATTTGTTCTTTTTTAAAAAAATTCTTTACAGAATAAACAGTGATAGTATGAGTTCAATATGAGTGTACACACAAAATGCAAAACAGGGGTCTAAATACTGACTCATTCTCTCAAATATATATATGTGCATATACATATACATATATACACACAAACACATATGTGTGTGTGTGTGTACACTCAACTTCATGTCCTCCTTTTGTTTTTAAACCTAGAGGGTACAATTTGTACTATCTAGGTCTACCCATTACAAAGTATACCATTTGCAAATAAATCTATAGTTCGAAAAATAAATCCCTGCATGTGAAAAGTACTTTTCATCAATCAAATAAACTAAACAGGGAGTTCTTTCTAGGCCATTACCCAGGGGTCCACCCTAACACTTATAAAATGGCTTACCTAATTAGACTAATCATAGCTTTCGTTCCACATGGTTGTTGCTAATTACCCAACTCAAAACTGTTCACCCTTCCCCCATGCCAAGTCCCTTCAAAGATCTACTGCCAAATGTGCAACTTAAGCCAGTCCCCCCCCAAAAAAATAATACGTGTCAAAACAAGTACTGTTGGGGGGGGGGAGGAGTTGAAAAGATGGCAGAGTTTTGTGACATTTTCTGTAGAAACCTAAGAAACACAAATAAGTGTCTTTCAGAGACATAGGTAAAACTTTTATTTCTAAAATTGTCTTAATTCTCATTTTTAAATCATTAACTATAAAAAAAAATAATACCCAAAAGTATGTTTGTACACCCAGAAAGTGAGAGCTTGTTAGAAGGGAGCTTGCCATTTTCACAGGGGTGGGGCTTTCAACCTCATAACAAACCAGGACTAAGTATACCACAAGAGTGTCACAAAAACTGAGGCCTGTACAAGACAACCTCAGATAACTGTGGTATGGCTTCTTTGAAGCAATCTTTTTAGAATTGCCTCTGACGAATTCATCCTGTTTAAAAAAAAAAATCATCCTACTAAACATATTAACAAAGAAGTCTTTTGATCCTTCATACTTCCTCTCAAGACTGTAAGCCTCAGGATAGACTATCTTCTGACTAAGCAAATCATAAGCCCAGTGTATATACTAATGAGCACTCTATTAAAATCAGTGATGGATACTAACATGGCTAATATTTATTCTAATCTTATAATCTAGGTATAAGGAACTCAGTACCACAAAATCATATCCAAAAAGAAAGCAGATGGATCAATTTTGACACACTGTGAGCCTTCAGGAGGCAAGACTCACCTGGTCAAAGTAGATGGTCAGCGGCAGGCCTCTGATGGCTAAACTCATCTCCAACTCCCCGTGCTCTCTCAGCCTCTTGTTTTCCCACCACATGAACCAGACTCCACTGCATTCTCCAGGTGCTATAGTCACAGCTGTGCTCTTCTCTCTTCCCTGCCTTGATGGGTTAGGGCCCTCTAACTGTGAGCCAAATGAACCATTTGTTCCCTTAAGTTGTTTCTACCAAGTATTCTGGTCGTAGCAACACAAAAGCAATGAATAAAAGGGCTAAGTCTCAATAAACGGCAGCTCCTCCATGAGATCTACGAATCAAGTCAAGCATCTATGACATTTTGCTCCTAATGTCACATCAGATCATCAAGTTCTGTTGATCTACATCAGTGTTTTATTTGTCTTTCTACTTGGCTGTAACAACTACTACAACCCTGGGCGTTCAAACCATTCCTCACCTACCCATCCCTAACAGATCTCCCTGCCTTCCCCAATCCATTCTCCACACTGCTAAAAAGCTAAACTGCTTAACTCCCGCCCCACCTCCCCCATAACTACCTATTTCCACTGGATACAAATCTAAATACCTATGTGCATAACCCAACCTCACTGACTTTCCAAGGCCATTCTCCGTTTTTACAGTCCATGTTACTTGCTCAGGCCAAGTCTTCTTCCCGATGTTCATACGCTAAGCTAAGCCCTTCCCTCCACATGCCTTTTGTCTCTCAGGCATATGCTCCTTCTGGCCAGCCCCATCTCATCTGGCACAGCCATCTGTTGTTTCTGCCTGCCAAGCATCCTTCCTCTGGCCTCTTCTTGAAATCGTCTCTCCCTCATTCTCACTCGATGTCATTTGACGTCAATTGCCAACTTCTGGGCATCCCAATCCAGGGCCATCAATGTGAGGACACAGACCCAGCCCAGGAACTCTACCCATTATTCACCAATCCATGACTCACACCAGACCCGATCGTTTGAGCTCATCTGAAGGATTGACCTGGAAACCCTGGGGCAGGGTGCTGACAGGCCAGATGACCAATATGGCACTGTTACACCAAGCAGTGGACACACTTTGGCAAATGGTGGGACGAGGAAGGACGATAGGGGAGGTGTCAGGTCACAGGCTTTGTCACTTTTGATTCAGAGCTGGCAAATTACTGTGTCTGTAAGTGAGGATCAGAATGCAGAAAACACAGGACAAGTAGTCAAGTCTCTAATCCTGATTCACCTAATTACTATCTGAGTAAAGCAATTAAATTTTATAGCTTTGTTTTCTCATTTGGAGAACATAAAATAGGATTACAACCTTCCCAAGAACCTATTACACCGATGAGTCCCCGACCTCCCTAAGAAGATCTAGACTTTTAGTGGCCATACCAAAGCCAGGCCTTTCAAGCATCATTTAAAAACTTCAAAGTCAAGCCAGGTGTGGTGACAGAAGCACTCAGAGGATTAAGGTAAGGCCAAGCCCAGCCTGGCTGACATAGTGAGGCTCTGTCTGTAAATAAACAGCAAAACAGGGCGGTAAACCTATGAAAGCTGGTTTCCCTCGGATTCTGTATTCTGTCCGAGTTACAAAAGGGAATGGGAATGTGGTGTTCATAAATAGTCATACCTTTGATTCTCACTCCACTTAGGAACTAGACTAGGACAATAATCAGAGGTTCAGGGAAATTTCATGTAGACACTAATGCCTAATAGTCATCACCCACCATGATTTACCTAAAAGTGAAACACCAGAAGCATCTTAAACATCCAGCAATGGTGAATCTACTAAATAAATTATGGAAGAGCCTTAAGATGAAATACTATTCACTTAAAAACAGTTGCAAGTAGTCTTGATGACATGGGGAAATGTTCATAATATAATGCTAAACACAGTAAAATAATGTATAATGTTTGAACACACGTACTGAGAATAACACAAAAAATGAAAATGCCTCAAAAATCTTAGCAGTTTTAACTCCAGAAATTATAACTCGTCTTTTTCCTTCTTCTGTAGATATACCTGGATATCTTGAGTTAGTTACAAGTATTAAATTGCAAAAATTAAAATTTGTGTTAACAAGAAACTGTATAAATCATTTTTCCATTTATTTATTTATTCTGAGGCAGAGTCTCACTATGTAGGAAAGCTGGCCTCAAACTCCTAGAGATCTACCTGCTCCATTTTCTGAATGCTAGGATTAGAAGCATGCACCGCTATGGACCCAGTCTAATTTTTTTCACCTTAAACTGGAATTTTAAACATTTATCACACGACCTAAGGTCATTCATGCTTGTGAAACACAGTAGCTCCATGCAGCTGCCTTACCTGTAATCCACAAGCCCCATGATAATCATACTCACAAATGGATCAACTAAGAAGGCTGAAATATGACATTAGCACAGTAACAGTGATCTCAAGTGCTTTCAAGTAACAGATGGGGACACAAAATAGTGCCACCAAAGACAGTTTAAATGTCCACGTAATCCCCTAACTCTCTTCCATCAACTCGGATGTATTTATCAGATCAGTTCATGGAAACCTTAAGCCCTAGGAAAATGAGCTGCAGAACTGAGGCAGGGTAAGCAGACAGCCAGAGTCTGGCAGGAACAAGCAGCCACTAGGACTGAGTTTTGCATAGGCACAGTTCAATTTTGCATAGGTCTCTTCCTGGGCTCACATAAAGATTAGCAAGTCAAATTTACAATGCTGTTGACCAGAAACTGCAACAAGTACTGTATTGAACTTTAAGTTACATTGTAATTACAGGTTACAATAAGCAAACAAAACATTACAGAATTCATCTGCAACTTAAAAGGCTATGTTTGCTCTCTGGGAAGACAACGATCTTGAGTAACAGAGTATACACATAAACACACACACACACACACACACACACACACACACTCACACACATACACACACATTCAGGGTTCAGGGTGACCTCATAGCACACCAGGTCCTTGGGTGTCCTCCAGCTACAGCTCAGCTGAGACCTTAAGGCAGGGCTTAGCCTGCTCTAACCTCCAGGACTGGCTCAAAACTTACGCTTATGGAGGGAGGAGACCTTTAGAATACACTAAGTTCTGATACTAAAAGAACAGCTAATGGCTAAATTTAAAGGCCTCACACACATGGAAAACAACCAGTGTGAAGATACAAGTGTTATTTTAAACATTGTTTCAATGTCAAGACATTCAAACAAAATGAGACGTTTTGTAAGACCTCTAAACATAAGTCATAAAATTATCTCAAAATAAAAAGTTCTAAATTATACTTTCAGTTTATCACTTGTATTCATTCTTAAAAATCTTGGCTAGATTATCATAGTATGTTTCATTAAATATTTACAATATGCCAAACATTTCAAATCTCCTGTTACGCCATTTAATCCTCCACAGCCCACTATGCAGGTAGCTTTACCAGTGAAGAAGCTGAGGGTCAGAAAAGTGAATACAGCCAGTTACATTCAGCTCACACCTGAAATCCCAATACTTGGAACCCTAAGGTGAAGCCTGGGCAACATAGTGAGAGCCAGTTTGTATTACAGTATAAAATTCTATAAAAAATGAAAAGAGGGAGGGAGGAAAAAGGGGAGGAAATGATGGAAAAAATAAAAGAATATATTTACCCAAAATTCTGGCCATCGGTAAAATGTAAGATTCAAAGCTAGATCCAAGAGATTTATTCATGAAGTCATGACGCCTTTCAAGCCAGGATACAATGGACTATTTTCAAGCAACTTGAATTTATTGTGAACATATTTAAATAATGATAAGGATTAAACTTCAACCTGCAGCAAATGTTTACAGTATGAACAGGAAGTATAGCTCACTAAGTGAAGGCAGATTGGACTACAGTTTGCTGAAATTCCCAGGGGATGATTTTAAATTATTAGTATTGATGAAAAATAATGACTAAAGTCAAAGAAAAAAAAACAGATGTCTAGAACTATTTACTGCTCAAAGTTTTTTACTGGTTTCTCACCTCCAGGTAAAACTGCTCACATTACAATTTTGAAAAAGCATGTGGTATGCAGAAGACATACACTCAAAGATAGGTGAATGTGGTGGGGATGTATAACTATAAAAAACTAAAGAAGAAAATGTCAAGAAAAAGTCACGATTTGGGGAACGAATGGGGGGATTGGGGAACTTAGGAGAAGAGGTTTCTGTAGGGAGATGGTAGAGAGGAAATGATGTAAATATAGTAATTATGTAAGAAATTCTCAAAGAAAAGTAATAATAAAATGTCTTTAAAAAGAAAAAGGGAAATGGGTAAGTAAAAATAGATTATTTCAAAAAATACCGACTGGCCAAACAAACAAACTCTCAGAGGCACTTCATCCTCTCCACGCCTTTATTGAACAGATGCAGGTTTCAGTGAAGCATGGGCTCGTTAAAAAAAGGTGAGGAAACATTTCCTTAGGAAAATCACTTGGCTTTGAGTTCAGATAAAATAATCAAAAGAGCTCAAGTGGGTCCTAATTAGAACAAACAAAATGACCTTTGGGCCATTCTGTTAGCACAAGCAAAGACTGAAAAGAACTTTTTAAATTCTGTAAAGGTGTTTCAGTATGTCTCATGTACAATATTGGAAACTTTGAAAAATATAGTCAGAAAAATAACCTTCTCGGTTTCCTCATTTGCAAAATGAGGTTAAACTTTAGGTTTGTTTCTAGGGTCGTTTTTGAACTCTGGTGTTCTATTATTAAATCACAATCTCCACCTTTTACAAAGCATCCATAATTATAAAAGGAATTTGGATTTTTAACACAATTTACTACAAATTCACAAGTTAAAGGTTCTTTCACAAATGAGCAACTCCCTTAGTTATTACCTCTCTTCCTTACATATCCAAATTTGCCAATATCAACATTTAATCTAGAACATCCAGGCAGTGACCTAGTCTTTGTTCAAAGGCATCAAGGCAAAAAGTTGACTCATTTTTTTCAGTCAACTCCATGAGGAAACTCCTACCCATTCTATTTCCTTTAAAGGATGACAGTAAGAATACTCTCTGTCTTCAGGTCCTACCCGTGCTCCAAATGCTGAAAGACAGCCTTACATCATTGTTCTTGATTTCATGCCCGTGGGTTACAGATCAGCATTTCTACAAGCTCCTCTTAGGGCAGGGTTTTCTCACCACTCCCCTACTCCTTTACTGTTAATATTATTCTGAAAATAAACAGCACACTAGGAGTGATTGTACACATCTGTAATCTCTGCACTTGGGAGGATGAGGCAAGAGCATCACCAAGAGTTCAAGGCCAACTGGGCTACAAAGGGAAAGCCAGAAAGCAACCATGGGAAGGGGGTGCGGGGGGGACCTGGGTGAGAGAGGGGACACAGGGAAAAAGGGGAACAAGATCAGGTATGGGGTGGGCGGCAGAAGTGGAGCCCCGAGGACCAGCAGAAAGAATGGAAACTGGCAATCTCAGGAGGTAGGGGGTGGGGGAACCCTCTAGAGTATACCAGAGACCTGAGAGGTGAAAGTAAGAGACACTCAGGGCTCAAAGGGAAGAACATTAGATGAAATGCCCAACAGTGGGGAAGGAGAACTTGTGGAACCCATCTCCAGTAGAAAGACTTGGCCTCAAGTGAAGGGATGGGGTTGACATCCCACAGTCAAAGACTCTGACCCAGAATTGTTTCTGTCTGAAAGAACTGCAGGAACAAAACTGGAGAGGAGGTTGAGGGAAAGGAGGGTCAGTGACTGATCCAAACTGGGATCCAGCTCCTGGGGAGGCCCCAAGGCCTGACACTATTACTGATGCTACAGTGTGCTTACAGACAGGAGCCTAGAGTGGCTGCCCTTTGAGAGACCCAACAAGCAGCTGAAAGAGTCAGATACTTACACCCAACCAATGGACAGAAGCTGGGGACCCCTGTGATTGAATTAGGAAAAATCTGGGAGAAGCTGAAGAGGAGGGCGACCCCATAGGAAGACCACCAGTCTCAACTAACCATAAGACACTTTTTAAGAATATAATCATTTCCATCTTTAGCGTACTTCTATTGGCACTTAACTACTGATGAAGATAAAATTAATCTTAGATTGCTCTAATGATTAAATGAGTATAACATATTAGCACAAGGGTGACTGGCTACACAGTAATCATTCAATAAATGTGATTTTCATGATTACTAACAAAAATGCTATAATACTTTTATCTGTACAATCAAGCTGTAAACTCTAGCAATAAAAATTTACCACATGTATTACTAGCTATTTATTCTCTAAGGATTAAGCAGAAAATGAATATGCCATAGTTAAATTTAAATAGAACATCAATCAAAAGTCAAGACTCTTAGCAGCTCTTGGAATTGATACTGAAACTAATGATAAAGAGGAGGCTGTTACACAAGGAATTAATTTACAGTAAAGTTTCTAGTGAAAGGAGAGTATATGGGCCAACAATGCCATGTTTTAAAAGTAAATACTTAGGCTCCCACTGTATAATTTAAAGATGAGGTAGGCGCACCAATCGCTTGGATGCACTGGCAGAATCTAAGGGATTTCTGGTGTTAGACTGCCTGGAGATCAAATCCTCCCATGTGACCTGTGAAAAATCACTTACCCTTTTTGCTCTCAGGTTCCCTAGTATGAAATGCATGTTAAGACACCACCCCCTCCCTGCCTTATGAGGATGAAGGGAATCAAAGGACATTTGGTGTAATGTGTGTTTGGCACAGAGCATCTCATCTTTCAAACACTCTGTGATGTCGGTGATGTCACTGGTATGTTACTGTGACATTACTGAGAAGTTATCTTAAGAAGCAAACTATCGCATCCTATCAGATCACCATGGACTAAGGCTGATCTTCAATAACAAAATAAATAATAGAAAGCCAACCTTCACGTGGAAACTGAACAACACTCTCCTCAATGATACCTTGGTCAAGGAAGGAATAAAGAAAGAAATTAAGGACTTTTTAGAGTTCAATGAAAATGAAGCCACAACATACCCAAACTTATGGGACGCAATGAAAGCATTTCTAAGAGGAAAACTCATAGCTCTGAGTGCCTCCAAAAGGAAACTAGAGAGAGCACACATTAGCAGCTTGACAACACACCTAAAAGCACTAGAACAAAAGGAAGCAAATTCACCCAAGAGGAGTAGACGGCAGGAAATAATCAAACTCAGGGGTGAAATCAACCAAGTGGAAACAAGAAAAACTATTCAAAGAATCAACCAATCAAGGAGCTGGTTCTTTGAGAAAATCAACAAGATAGATAAACCCTTAGCCAGACTCACTAGAGGGCACAGGGAAAGCATCCTAATTAACAAAATCAGAAATGAAAAAGGAGACATAACAACAGATCCTGAAGACATCCAAAACACCATCAGATCCTTCTACCAAAGGCTATACTCAACAAAACTGGAGAACCTGGATGAAATGGAGAAGTTCCTAGACAGATACCAGGTACCAAAGTTGAATCAAGATCAGGTTAATGATCTAAACAGCCCTATATCCCCCAAAGAAATAGAAGCAGTCATTAATAGTCTCCCAACTAAAAAAAGCCCAGGACCAGATGGGTTTAGTGCAGAGTTCTATCAGACCTTCAAAGAAGATCTAATCCCAGTTCTTCACAAACTATTCCACAAAATAGAAACAGAAGGTACTCTACCCAACTCATTCTATGAAGCCACAATTACTCTGATACCTAAACCACAAAAAGACCCAACAAAGATAGAAAACTTCAGACCAATATCCCTTATGAATATTGATGCAAAAATCCTCAATAAAGTTCTTGCTAACCGAATCCAAGAACACATCAAAACAATCATCCATCCTGACCAAGTAGGTTTCATCCCAGGGATGCAGGGATGGTTCAATATACGGAAATCCATCAACATAATCCAGTATATAAACAAACTCAAAGACAAAAACCACATGGTCATCTCGTTAGATGCGGAAAAAGCATTTGACAAGATCCAACACCCATTCATGATAAAAGTCTTGGAAAGATCAGGAATTCAAGGCCCATACCTAAACATGATAAAAGCAATCTACAGCAAACCAGTAGCCAACATCAAAGTAAATGGTCAGAAGCTTGAAGCAATCCCTCTAAAATCAGGGACTAGACAAGGCTGTCCACTTTCTCCATACCTATTCAACATTGTACTTGAAGTCCTAGCCAGAGCAATTCGACAACAAAAGGAGATCAAAGGGATACAAATTGGAAAAGATGAAGTCAAAATATCACTTTTTGCAGATGATATGATAGTATATATAAGTGACCCTAAAAATTCCACCAGAGAACTCCTAAGCCTGATAAACAGCTTCGGTGAAGTAGCTGGATATAAAATTAACTCAAACAAATCAATGGCCTTTCTCTACACAAAGAATAAACAGGCTGAGAAAGAAATTAGGGAAACAACACCCTTCTCAATAGTCACAAATAATATAAAATATCTTGGCGTGACTCTAACTAAGGAAGTGAAAGATCTGTATAATAAAAACTTCAAGTCTCTGAAGAAAGAAATTATAGAAGATCTCAGAAGATGGAAAGATCTCCCATGCTCATGGATTGGCAGGATCAACATTGTAAAAATGGCTATCTTGCCAAAAGCAATCTACAGATTCAATGCAATCCCCATCAAAATTCCAAATCAATTCTTCAACGAATTAGAAAGTGCAATCTGCAAATTCATCTGGAATAACAAAAAACCTAGGATAGCAAAAACTCTTCTCAAGGATAAAAGAACCTCTGGTGGAATCACCATGCCGGACCTAAAGCTCTACTACAGAGCAATTGTGATAAAAACTGCATGGTACTGGTATAGTGACAGACAAATAGACCAATGGAATAGAATTGAAGACCCAGAAATGAACCCACACACCTATGGTCACTTGATCTTCGACAAGGGAGCTAAAAACATCCAGTGGAAGAAAGACAGCATTTTCAACAAATGGTGCTGGCACAACTGGTTGTTAACATGTAGAAGAATGCGAATCGATCCATTCCTATCTCCTTGTACTAAGGTCAAGTCTAAGTGGATCAAGGAACTTCACATAAAACCAGAGACACTGAAACTTATAGAGGAGAAAGTGGGGAAAAGCCTTGAAGATATGGGCACAGGGGAAAAATTCCTGAATAGAACAGTAATGGCTTGTGCTGTAAGATCGAGAATTGACAAGTGGGACCTCATGAAACTACAAAGCTTCTGCAAGGCTAAAGACACCATCAATAAGACAAAAAAACCACCAACAGATTGGGAAAGGATCTTCACCTATCCTAAATCAGATAAGGGACTAATATCCAATATATATAAAGAACTCAAGAAGGTGGACTCCAGAAAGTCAAATAACCCCATTAAAAAATGGGGCTCAGAACTGAACAAAGAATTCTCACCTGAGGAATACCGAATGGCAGAGAAACACCTGAAAAAATGTTCAACATCCTTAATCATCAGGGAAATGCAAATCAAAACATCCCTGAGATTCCACCTCACACCAGTCAGAATGGCTAAGATCAAAAATTCAGGTGACAGCAGATGCTGGCGAGGATGTGGAGAAAGAGGAACACTCCTCCATTGTTGGTGGGATTGCAAGCTTGTACAACCACTCTGGAAATCAGTCTGGCGGTTCCTCAGAAAATTGGACATAGTACTACCGGAGGATCCAGCAATACCTCTCCTGGGCATATATCCAGAAGATGTCCCAACCGGTAAAAAGGACACATGCTCCACTATGTTCATAGCAGCCCTATTTATAATAGCCAGAAGCTGGAAAGAACCCAGATGTCCCTCAACAGAGGAATGGATACAGAAATTATGGTACATTTACACAATGGAGTACTACTCAGCTATTAAAAAGAATGAATTTATGAAATTCCTAGCCAAATGGATGGACCTGGAGGGCATCATCTTGAGTGAAGTAACACAATCACAAAAGAACTCACACAATATGTATTCATTGATAAGTGGATATTAGCCCAAAACTTAGGATACCCAAGATATAAGATACAATTTGTTAAACGCATGAAACTCAAGAAGAATGAAGACCAAAGTGTGGACACTGTGCACCTTCTTAGAATTGGGAACAAAACACCCAGGGAAGGAGTTACAGAGACAAAGTTCGTAGCTGTGATGAAAGGATGGACCATTTAGAGACTGCCGTATCCAGGGATCCATCCCATAATCAGCTTCTAAACGCTGACACCATTGCATACACTAGCAAGATTTTTCTGAAAGGACCCAAATATAGCTGTCTCTTGTGAGACGATGCCGGGGCCTAGCAAACACAGGAGTGGATGCTCACAGTCAGCTATTGGATGTATCACAGGGCTCCCAATGGAGAAGCTAGAGAAAGTACCCAAGGAGCTAAAGGGATCTGCAACCCTATTGTTGGAACAACATGATGTACTAACCAGAACCCCGGAGCTCTTGTCTCTAGCTGCATATGTATCGAAAGATGGCCTAGTCGGCCATCAATGGAAAGAGAGGCCCATTGGACTTGCAAACTTTATATGCCCCAATATAGGGGAATGCCAGGGCCAAAAGAATGGGAATGGGTGGGTAGGGAAGTGGGGGGCGCTATGGGGGGCTTTTGGGATAGCATTGGAAATGTAATTGAGGAAAATATGTAATAAAAATATTAAAAATCAAAAAAACAAAAAAACAAAAAAACAAAAAAAACCAAACAAACAAAAAAAAAAAAGAAGCAAACTATCATAAATAACGTGACTAAAACTTACCATCTACAAGCATCAACTGTTTTAAATGTATAGAAGCCCTTACCGCTGAGAGCTAACTACTACTAAAGTCAACTAATGGTTTAATATTTTACAGATTTCAACTAACATGTTTTTAGGGCAGACTTCACTATTAATGTTTGAAATTCCATCTGGATCTTGCCTTTACTGGTCTATATGCAATCACTTTTAAAAAATATACAAATTACCTCAATATGCCACTGACATACTAAAACAATGATAGTTTTGGCATATTAGGTTAAATAAAATATAACATTTAAATTAATTTCTCTTATCACTTTTACTTTTTAATATGGCTACTAGACAATTTTAAATTATTTGTATAATATATTTCTATTGGGCAGAACAAATAGAGGTAATCTTTAAAAACATGCCCCTTAAAAATTAAATTCAAGCCGGGCGTGGGGCACACGCCTTTAATCCCAGCACTCAGGAGGCAGAGGCAGGCAGATTTCTGAGTTCGAGGCCAGCCTGGTCTACAAAGTGATTCCAGGACAGCCAAGGCTACACTGAGAAACCATGTCTCGAAAAAACAGAAACAAAACAAACAAACAAAAATTAAATTCAAAAAAGAACAATATATGATCTTTTACTAAATAAAAAATGTATATGGATTTTCAGTTTACACAGAATCAATTTCACCTTACCTTGACCAAATATCTTCTTATTCTATTTTACTAGTATCTTAGAACATTTTTATACAAATATTTTGGTCATTAGTTTTTCCCTCTCCCAACTCTTCCAACCCTCTACCAACCCAACTTCATGTTCTTTCTCTCAAAAAAAAATTTAAAAATCAAAAACAAAAACAGAACAGTAAGAGAAAAAAATATTTAAAAGAAACCACTAAATGCCCACCAAAAAATAAATAAATAAACATATAAATAAATAAATAAATAAGCAAATACATTAGTGGCACATGAATTACAAGATTGGCCTGCCACTTTCTGACTGAACTGAAGGCCCACTCCAGGAAGTGGAATCCACACCTCACACTGCTAAACTGATGAGGAAGCCACGACACTTATTACCCTGTTGTAAAAGATTTGCTCCAACTCCCTCAAACTGCCCAAATCTACTTAGACAATAAAAGCAAAGAACGGACTTCCAACAAGGGAGCCTCTACTGAAGAGATTTAGCTGTGACCTACAGGTGTTCAAAGCACTACAGTGGCAACAACACCTGAACTGGCAAAAGAGCACCAACACACAGCTCTGCCTATCGTCCAAAAGCACAAAGAGGTAGTCAGAAGTCCAAGAGAGAGAATGGCCTTGGCATTTAAATTAGACCCTGTAGTTGGTTCCGGTTCTGTATAAGCAAATCAAATTTGCCTCAAGTCCCTTCAGCTAGCTAATTATTATGCAAAACACCTAGATGTCCACAGGCTTACTTCAGAGACCAATAAACATGCAAGGAGAAGAAGGCAGAGATAGTGCAATGCTGTATTTCTAAGTCACAAAGGTCCAGTAGAAGAGGATAACAGAGAAGTTTAAACAGAATAACTGTGCAGGAACAAAATCCAGGAGGGAAGAGAGGAACTCAGAAGTACTGCCTAGTGAACTCCTTTTATTCGGGAGATGCTCCTGCATCCCCAGCTTTCTCTGCGAGCTGGTTAGGAATACAACTCAGTCCCCACACCAGCCTAAAAGGACCAGATTCTTCACTTCAACTGTGTCCCCACATGATTCTTATAACCACATGAGAGAAGCAGCTGCTCACCCACACAAGACCTACAGAACAGCATCAAACACATATTCAATCATTATATGAAAAACAAACCTCAAATGTGATCATTAAACTAAACCTCATAAAACGTGACCCGCTATAAAGAAGCAGCTCTCCAAACCTAGATGCCCTAAACACTCTAAGAAAAGTGGCCAGGCCAAAGTAATGGACTTTGATTTCTTCAGATGAAAGGGAAATTATGATTTACTGTACAGCACTTTATGTTTTAATGATGTATAAAATCTGGGTGTTACCCACTTTCGGTGAACTTCTGGACTCAAATGAAAAACAGAAAAAAAACACAAAAAAACGGTATTCTTCAGTAGTACACACAGTAAATGAACATAATAGATCTTATTTTTGTGAGTCACTTTCCAGAAGTCAACAGTATCTTCTAGACAGAAGGGAAATAGTTTTAGCACCCATTTAAGTGTAGAATTGAATTATTCTAAAAGGAGTCTATCTGTATACAACAGAAATGATGAAGAGCAGAAAAAAGTCAAAGGTGATTTTAAAACAAAATATAAAAGAATGTGCTAATTCCTCTACCTTGATATTAATATCACAATACTAATTTGCATATAATAGGTTTGCTTTTGTTTATGGACTTATGTGCATAGCAAGAGCTCCCATTAAGCACCATAAAGATGAATAGGCACTACATAAGACACCCTAGCTAATGGCAGCTATTGCTAACAATCACAGGAAGTCATCATGATTCTGGCAAGGCCGTGAAATTCTCCTCACTTGGAGATTACCAAGAACCATTTGTGTTTGCCCCCAAATTGGGATGATTGCTCTTACTACTTGTTGGAGGTTGGTCCACTGCTATGTATTCAAATGCTAAATATTGGCCCCCAAGACCTGGTGGCAGTCCAGAGGAGCACTTTCTCATGTAAACCAAAAGATGTTATATAAACTCTGCTCACCAATCTTCTCTGACTGGTTCAATAAAAGTAGCTGACAGTCAGTTACTAGGGAGACTAGAGGTAGGCGGGGCTTCAGTTCCTGGGCTGGGGGTCACAGATAGGGAGAGACAGAGACAGAGACAGACAGACAGACAGACAGACAGAGAGAATGAGAGAGAGAGAGAGAGAGAGAGAGAGAGAGAGAGGGGAACACAGAAGTAGATTGGATGGACCAGGAACACACGGCTGAGAGAAGACATGTCCCTGAGGTAAGACAGCCTGGGTAAAACAACCTGGCAGCCCAGCTGGAAACAGCCAGTCTAGCATACAATAGATTAGGGGTAACTGCCCATTAATTATGCTAAAGAAAACAAAATAAATCAACAGGACTATGTCTCAATTATTGGGGGGCTTGCTGGGCCATATTTAGAACTAATAGACAACATATACTTAACAACAACAACAACAAATCCTCAAAATAAAATATAGGCATAGTAAGAGTGGTTTCAACATAAATGCCAAACAAAATGCTTTTAAAGCCAGTAAGAAGTACTCCTACATGGTTTCTGCTTCAGTTCCAACCCTGCCCTGAACAGGTCTTTTAATAATGGAGTGTGACCTGGAAGTAAAATCCCTCACCCTCCCCCAAAAGAAGGCATTATGCTAGGTCCAGTGGCACATGCCTATAATCTCAGCATGCAGGAGGTTAAGGCAGGAGGATTACCAAGAGTTTTTAAATATCTGGGTTACATAGTGAGCTCCAGGCCATAGATATTAAGCAATCATTAGATATTTGTATTTTGTTTTTAAATTGCCATTATTAAAAGGGAACAAAATAAAGCACTAGTATTTATAAAATATAAAATTCATGATAGAAATGTGCCTATATACACTACCTAGGTTGAGAAAAGAAAATTACTATTATACTTATTACGTTCCTGCTAATCTTATTGACATATGGTTTATAATTAAACCACATTTCACTGACTTAAGTCAGCGCATAGATTCTGGTCTAATGTTTTAAAAATCTTGGCTTTAGTTGCCCTAAGACTATCAAGGTCTTTTACAGCTATAAGCTACGTATCTTTACTTGAGTTCCACTTTTAGAATATCATATTACGTCTTATTAAAGTTTTCCTTCTGGCCCAAAACAGGACCCAGCAACACAAGAGACTATCAGGTGGCATAAAAGCCTCCCCAGGAATGTAGAAAGAAATGTGTCAAGAATGTAAAGGCGGAGATGTAGATTAGCTCATAAAGTACTGGTCTCGCATGCACGAAGCCCTAAGTTTGATCCCTTGTACCTTGTAAATGGGTGTAGTGTGCATGCTTACAACCCTAGCAGAGGAGGGGAAAACAGTAAATTCATTCTCAGCTACATCAGGAGTTCAAAGCCAGCTGACTCAAAATAAAAGGCAGGAACAAGAGGAGAGGAAAAGAAGATAAAACCGAATGAATGAATGAATGCATGCATGCATGCAAGACATTCCTAAGACCATTTTATCACACCAGGCAAGCACAGCACCATCCTATCTCCTTCCCTCAGAAGACTCTGCCAGGTGAGGACCTTCACAGCCAGGCCACTCCATCAAATTCAGCAATGACAAGACCATCTAAATGCATCCCTGAGCACAGCAGCATAAGCAGGCATGGCATGTCAACATCTTGTGATCTCCCATAGAGAAGGTTTCTCCCTATAGAACACATCAAATAAAGAGAACTAAATTCTACAGGCCACCACTAAGAAGTCAATGATTGTCACCGGGTTAGATCTGAGTTTTCAGGATTCTGATCTTTACAAAGAGTTATACAGAAGGCTCACAGAACATGGATGGCCCTTCCTAGTACCATTAAACCAGCATCTTCAGGTATTCCTAGAAATGCAACACTGGGAGATTCACAAGTGACAGGAGAGTATGGAAGACATTACTTAGATGATGAAAGAACAGCATCTATAAAGACCAACCAGGCTTGACTGGGTGTGGTCGGTAGGTCTCTGTCCACCAAAACAGCACTATGTTCTTATACATAAAAGTCTCTAAAGAAATGGTTTATATTTCTCCTTCCAGTAAACCTATGGATCTCAAAATCTTTAGAGCTCTGGAATATTCCCATGCAGCACAAAGGTGAAATCTATCTTACAGCCCTGGCTGGCAAGAACTCTTTTATATCGGCCAGGCAGGAGTTCGAGCTCACCCATATCTACCTGCCTCTGCCTTCAGAATGCCACTGCACCCAGTTCTGCCCTCTTTTCTACCAGGAAAAAAAAGCGTAAAAGTATTAGTTACGCAATCATTTTGCTTAATTTGTCTACTCATTTCAGCAAGTATGTAAACATAGTGAACGGTGCCCTGCTTAAGAGAAAGAACCATCGTTGCAAAGGATGAGAAGTGAAAATGAAAAGACAAGTCAGAGAATGGAAGAAGGTGTTTGCAAAGCTCACATCACACAGGAGACATAAATACCTGAATGATTTTTCTCCAAGGAAGATGTACAAGTGGCCAACATACATAAGAAAATAAATGTACTATTATCAGATGTTAAAATGCAAATCAAAACCATAATGAAGCCTATAATTCCAGCATTTAAGCAAGAGGAGGAGATCAATGCCAGTCTGAATATGTAGGGAGTTCAATGCCACTCTGAGCAACCCTGAGAAGTTTCTCACGTTGTCATACATACTGCACACAAAAGCAGTCCTAGTACTGTGTGCATGACTGAGGAACAACCTGGAGCCTGTAAATGTAGCTATTTACTTCCTAGATCTAGCACACAAAGTGTGCCCCCGGTCTTATGAGTGAACTGCATCTCTAACTGTGATATGAAGTCCTTTTCTCTACAGGCAGTCATTTTCCTGTTGTCTTCAAGCACTTTGAGAACTGCTAGTTCTCCGAGATAGTTCTGTGTGCTTTCCAAGGAAGACTTCCACTGTTGTCATCTCCACCGCTGTCCACCTGGATCTTCATGACTATGCTATATAGGCTCATGGATCCTTGAAGCAAAGGTATCAGATATTCCTTACAGAAAAGAAAGAAGCCAACTAGTGTTTGATTATTTCCTTGAACTCTCAAAACAATGTCATCCATTTTTTAGTTAAGCCAAACCAACAGACAACTCCCAGGCCGACTGGACTCTAAAGTTTTCCCATTTGCATGATTCTAGGTACAAAACATGTTCCTGTTTTTCTCCAAAGAGCTCCTGGTGACATACATTCTTTTTTCTCTCATCATTTTAAATGAATATACCTACTTTCATTTTATTAAAATTTCCTATCTCTCAGATACATTCCCCACACTGGTGCTTATCAGACATGACGGGGTAAGTGAGGACAATTTCCAAAGTCTATCAATGCCTAGCCAGTAAACACACCACAGCAGCCAGAATGTCAAGAGGGATACGTCAGCTCAAGTCAGACAATGACATCCCTTAAAGCACTCTACCTGAATGCCTTGCTGTGTAGCACAACAGCCATAAGCTAGCTAGGACTTCATAAATTCACTGAACTAAATAAAATTTAAAATTCAGCTCTTGAGAATAACCAGATTTCAGGTACATACAGATTCTGGCTACTGAACAGGGGAGGTCTGGGACATCATGAACAGGACAGAAAGATCTACTGAAGAATGCTGATGAAGAGGATAGAGTCCATGAATGTTCACAGGTGCTGAAGTTTTAAAAACAGCAAGGTCAGTATTTACCAATTGTAGAGTTTGACTCTCTTAAGAATGGCTCAAGGTCTCTAGATGTTCCTTGAAGGTTCTTTTAGGTCAGCTTAGGTCAGTGGCAAAACCTGTTCACAGACTCCATGAATAAATGAGTGGATGAATGAATAGTATGCGCCTTAATTTCTGCCCTAATTTACGCAGAAGATATTAGCTCCTGGAAAGCAATCGTGCCTTGTTTATTTATTTGTTTTGTTTTCTCATGGAGATTTTATTAGAAGATGCAAGTGTCAGCAGGTCAGGCAAGGAGCTTATAGACCCTGCAGAGCCACCAGAAAGCCATCTGTAAATCTGTCCAAAAGGAACTGCATCATTCGAGCAGAAAGCTCCAACCCAAGGAAGTAGTATGCACTCCCCAAAGCTCTTACGCACACACAGGGTTTGTCACAGGAGATGCCCCGAAAGATTGAACAGCCTGATGCCAATTTCATGGTAATTTTCTACTGCAAATTTGCTAGAAAGTAATACAATGGCAAAGCCAGCAAGCATCTAACTGCACACAGTCTGTGCCATTCACTCAGAGTCCCCTTGCCTCAGTGTCCTGTGACTCATTCTACCTTGCCCAGCAGCTTCTTGGAAAATAAAGTTTTCAAAACCCTGAATTCCAAAATAGCTAGCAGAAGTTCACATACGGAAAAGCAATCCCATTAATGCTTCACCAGTGACCTCCTGCAGGGCAAGCGAGGGAAGCTACAGCAGCTTTTTAACATGTTCCGTTTCCCATGTGCACCGACCAACAGCCACAGGAAGAGGCAAGCTGCTTCATTTCTACAATGTATCTTTCCTTAGCGAAGGTTTGAGAACAGAAGGCTAGACAAGCAGGGAGCAGCTGTGGCCTGATCTTATGAAAGCCCTCTGCTGGTTCCCTAGCCCCCTCTTATTGTTTCAGACACACTTTCAAAGAGCTCTGAGCTCCAGTTCCTGGGAAGAAATAACAAGGAAAAACAGTCCTCTCTGTGTCAACACCACTGTGGCAGAAACATCCAGATACTTCTCTGAGGTGACATAATTAGAAATTAGAATAAGTGAGGCTCACATTCTTTAAATTGTTAATCTGCTTCATCTTTTATTTTAATTATTTATGACGATAGGGAATTCTTTAATGTACTCTGGACAAGAAATCATACAATTTCTATCTCTTGAGCCAAGAAATACTATTGCTGCTGTTTAAGCCAATAGAATTGTTGGTGAATTAGTCTGATAAATTAGTCATTGCCTTTTAGAGCCAAAATGTCAGTTTCTGCAGCACAGAGTGCTAACTGTGAGGACATAGGAAAGGGGTTAAGCAGATCCCTACTTGAGTTTGAATATTTGCTTCACAGCTTTAATAGCTGTGGGATCCTGAGCAACAAAAATTTCTCAGGACTTCCAAAATAGAGATGATAACAGTACTGACTTCTTGGCTATCCACGTCAAAACTCAGTCAATATTACCTATGCCTGTGGCACCTCACTATAAAAAATGCATTTTCTAAAAGTTAGGGCTTGAGATGAGTCTAAAGGCAAGTCTGCTTCTCAGACAACCTGCATGAAAATAAGTGTCTTCCAAACACAAGGACTTGAGTCTGCTCCTAAAACCATGTACAAAATGTGCCAGACACAGTGGTACCCACATGTAATCCCATCACTGGGGAAACCAAGACAGGAAGGCTCACTAACCAGCCAACCTAGAATAAATCAGCAAGCTCCCAGCCAATGAGAGACTGCACCAAAAGTGGATAGGTCCTAAGGACCAGGACCTGATGTCCTCTGGCCTGCACATGCACGTGTGTACACATCCGTGCATATACACAAACTCACAGCATGAAAAAAAAAAAAAAGGCAGCCCTGACTCTCTCATAGAAGGAGAGAACTGGAAGCTTCCAGCTTCCTTATATCACAGTCATTGCCAAAAGAGAATTATCTACCACCTCTGTGCCCTGAAGTTTCAACAAAGTCCTTGTCAGCTTGGCAACGGTAACTTGGATTTCAGTTTGTTGACATTCTGGGCACAGCAAAAAATCGTTCATTTGGTAGGGCAAACAAGCATTGCAAGGACATGTGCTATTTTTGTGTAAATAAGATATAGCATAAGCAAAGATTCATTATTAATGTTATGAGCTACACATTATTTTCCAACAAGGCACGGCAATTTGGATTGTAGAATAACTTGTCAACCACACACTTCAAATTCTCATTATATACTCAGTCACTACAAATAGCAGCAGTATTTGGAACTTTGGAAAATAGTCATATAACTCAAAGTAATACAGCACCATTTCATTTCTGAATGCACATACAATATCACAAATAACACAAGCTTACCAGGACATGAACACTGAGAACTAACAACCTGGAGAATGTCATCAGTATCTTAGTATAAAATCTAGAGAACTTCATTAGTACTCCCTAAAATTAATCAAGGTTTGTTTAACTCAGAACTCAAGAAGTGTGTCTGTAGGGATACCGCTAAGCACTGGCGTGGCATACGTCAGCCATGGGTTCAATATTTAGCACTATTTTAAAACTCAAGAAGAAAACCAAAGACCTCTATGCTTGGTCCTGGAAGAACATGGTGGAAAATACTTGCAGCAAAACCTGATTCGCGCTAGACCTGACTTCTATAACCATATTTCACATACAGGCTTTGATTACATTGTTTCTTTTCCGTCAGCCTAAAGCTCAATTTAGTCTGAATATGTTGCAGACAAACCTGAGAATGATCACCACGTATTACTCACCTTTTAATCCCACCCAAACTCCAAAATACCATCTTTTTCATAATTGCCAAGTAGTGTTATCTCCATACTCCTTAAAGAAAGCAGCCTTAAAGCCAAAGGACATACACATCTTGATTTTCACAGCTTCACCTCTGAATGAAGACCCAGATTAACCCATTATAGCACTGGTGACTTTGTTTATGAATAATGAATGGCAAATCACTCCAGAATGTCTACAGGGAATTTGTAAATACCCTAAGCAAGGCTGGAAAAGCATTTATTGGGAGAGAGTAGAAAGTGTATTTGTTCTCTCTCAGCAGGGAACATCCTCTCCCCCACATCTTTTTTTAAAAGCTAACCAACTCAAGCCTACAAGGACCTGGGCTTCTTTTGGGACTTCCAAGTCTGTAAAACAGACTAGACTCCCTGCTTCCTCAAGATCCTCCTTAGAACCTACTCAGTGTCTCTCCTAACAAAAAGCAGGCTCCTAGAGAGCACAGATCCTGTCTTACTCACTGGCCAAGGAACTTGGCAATGTACACCCTTTATACATACTCAACTTCAGATAATGAATTGCAGAATGTATTGCCAAAATCTCACTTACATTGATTTTCCAAATCTATCCTCTTCCCTATACCTGCACCTGGACCCACTCAAAAAAAAAAAAAAAAAAAAAAAAAATCCTCTGGGGCGGAAATCCCGGATCCCACTGTCCGGAGAGCCAGAGTCTGGAAAAATGAAATTCTCTGCCTGGTGGGTGTTTAACATCCCTCTACATCTACGGTAATAGGAAAAGTAAACACTACTTAGGAAACTGACAGCATTGTAAACTCAGCCTCTAACCTATGTTAGCCTGCTTTACACAATTTTTTTTCATAACATTAGTTGCCAAGCTATCTATGAAAAAAAAGTTAAATTCATGTAAAAAAGAATCACTTAAATGTCTTTAAAAGAAAGAAGAAATGTTACACAGAATAATCCCCCCTGTCTGTTTGTTTTCTCCGTGCAAGGGATTTCTTTTTTTCTTTCTGACAGAGAAACATGATAGTCACTCAATCTGAAAGCTGGCTTGGCAGACTAACATGGGCACCTTAGGTCCTCTTTAACGCCTGCCTTCTTTAGATCTTTTGATCATTAGGCAAGACGGAGTTCAGGATTCCCCTCCCCATATGAGATTTTCAAGGCAGAGGGGGTGAATGAAAATCCCGCAACCTTAACAACAAAAAGTTCACCCTCTTGGGTTCCCCAACAAGCACAAAGAAAGAAAACAGCTGGGGAAAGAAAAAGAAAAAATAGTTATCAGAGCACAAAGTGAAGTGGCCCAGGCATCCTGATGGGGCAGAGCAAACGACAAGGCAAAAGAAAGCCCGGCTCAGGTACGGACGCCTGACACACTCCACACACCCTCTCCCTAGCCCGGGTCGGATGGGGAGCTCACCGCGGCGTTTCTCCCTTCCATCTTCCATCGCCCGCGCGGGGCTCCGGGCCGCGGGGAACCGGGCTGGGCGCGCGAGTGCGGGCGGCTCTTTGTTGCGCGCCCCGGGACGGACGGCCGTGGCGGCGGCGGCGGCGGCAGCGGCGGCGGCAGCAGCACGCACCCGGGCGTTAGCGGCGGAGCCCGCGGCGGGCACCCGGGCCGGCCCCCGGCAACGTCAAGGCAAAGGCGAAGGCGGCGGGGGCGGCGCCCGGCGCGGGGGCGGAGGCGGCGGCGGCGGCGGCGGAGGCTCGGCTCGGCGGAGTAGCGTCCTGCAGCCCTCTGCTGCCTGTTGCTTTGTCTCCTTCCGCAACACCCCCTCCCCCGAGAAAAGTGAGAGGCGCGCTCGCGAGCGTTCCCTCCCCGAGAGCGCCGCGCGCAGGCCGTCCCACCTGGGCCCGAGCGCGCGCCCGCGCCCGCGCCTCTCTACAGGGTCGCGGCCGTGGGGAGCGAGTGCGTCCACCGACGGGGGCGCTCGGGCCACAGGCCTCCCCAGAACCTTCAGTCGCTGGACTCTGCGGGGGTTCAGGGACACCTGCCCCATCCGGAGACTCTAGTCCCTGAGACCCACTTTAAAGGCCCATTTCTCAAGGAAGTTAGTCTCACCCTGATACAGGCTCTCTGGTCCCCATTGCAACCCCATCATTGGGACTGTCCTGCATTGAAATGTCACTTCACTGAGTCTCACCCCTATCCCCTGCCCCGTTTAATCCTTGCCGGCAGAAACCAGGGCTGGAATCCACTCCTTTTCAGGGTTTAGGTTACAGTCTGTGAGTTATGGATGTAGGAATTGGTGGCCAATATTCCAGGTAAAAGCTATGAGACAGTGGCCAAGTCCCAACTAGCAACTTTTATTTTGTGCTGATTCTTATTCATGGTTCTCTGTTAATACAATTGTCAGACTGGAGATCAAGGAGCCAGGACTAGCTTATCCAGTCTAAAGAAGACCTAGTCCAAGTAAAGAGGGTTTCACATCAAATTCTTGCCAGAGCCACACACCTCAAGGCAAAAGCTCACCTGGGCAGTTGTATGGCTGCCTGTGATTGTCATGCAGCTCTATTGTCTTACCCATGTGGCCAATAGAAGATGACCAGAGGGAGGTGACTAACATGACCAAGTTTAGAATTGGGGGCTAGGGGTCAGATTTCCCGTGGCCCACAGGTCAGTATGGGCCATCCCTGAAGTTTAACGGCTATCTGCACACAGAAGCAGGAAAGCTTTGTGAATCACCTACTTTTCTTGACTGACCCATCTCCATCTCCGGCTGTCAAAGTCAACCTATAGTACCCACCAAAGGAACCAGAATGAGAAAGTATGCGGGGAAATAAATTCATTCCAATGTCTAAAGGCTAACTGCTATCCAGGTTCCCCCTGCCAGACCAGCAGGAAGGTCAGGTTTATAGGTTGTCAAGCATCCCAGTTAATGGGCTATTTCTAATCTGTGGATCTTCCCTTCATCCTTACATAAAAAGACCTCTCAGAGGTAGTTCCTCTGTCCCTGTTCTAAATTCCTACCTCCTTGATTCTCCCAGCCTGTGCATTGTGTTGACAAGAACCATAAGTAAGAATTGATACAAAATGCAATTGCTACCCTGAGAGTTGGCCCCTGATGTTGTGGCTTTTACCAGGAAAAATAGCCCATAATTCATAAATTCAGACAGAGCTTCATATAGGCTAGAAGGTGAAAGACTTAACTTACACTAGCCTATGAATTCAGGGACCTGGAACTAGTGCCCAGAAAACCCATGAGTTCAGTGTCAAAATCTGAGATGTCACCTCTGTAAACAGGAAAGAGGGCTATCTGGGGAGTTCTCAGCTATAGACTATTTACTTAGTACAAAGGATGCCCTGGTTCCAACCCACAGCATCCCCATATTACCCACAGAAGGAAGAACCAGCTAAGCAACAGTGACCCCCAAAGCATAGGTTAGTATATGCTTACCCAATACAGTATCCTTCCCTTAACTCGAGCCACGAGCCAAGTTATTATATGTGGTATGGAAGGAAAGAGAAAACCTATTGCAAGGAAGACTACAGATATGAAGTGCTAGAAGACAAAAGGAGAAATGGAAAGGGTGAGATTCTGCGGTGTAGTATTAATATGTAGATTCTAAGTCTGAAGAGCCCAAATTCTGGAATATATATTCTTGCTACTGAAGTGAGTAATTATTTAGAATGAAAAAAAAAACAAAAGAAAATCAATACAAATTTCCAAAAATTGACACAACTAAATGACTTGTTTGTTTGTTATTTGTTTGGGGGGTTGTTTGTTTGTTTATGAGACAGGGTATCACTGTGTAGTTCTGGCTGGTCTGGAACTCACTATGTATGTAGAACAGGCCCACCCACCTCTGTCTCTCAAGTGCTGCTGCAACCAGCTGCCTACAGACTCTTGATTACCATTGTGAAATGATTTCTTAATAGCTTCATTGAGACCTAATTTATATGCCCCAAAACTGACCCAATTAAAACTCACAATTCAGTAATTTTCATTTTATTAGCAGAAAAATACAAACATCACCAGAGATAATTTTAGAATATTTTATCATCCGCAAAGAAATCTTACTTTCTACACCTACCTTATTATCATTTATTCTATTCTTAAGGGAGTTCTCTCTTCAAAACCATTAGAATAATATATGTTCATATGGTATGATGTCAGCTTTTGGGAAACCTATCAAGTTTCTTTCACAGGACAGTTTTCATATGCAGTGCTTAGTGGTAATGTTCAGTCTTAATGAGAATGAAGGGAACTGTCTCGGAGTATGCAAATATTCTACTTGGGTGATGTCATATTAATCAAAACATCACATTTTATACTTAAAAGCTATTCACTGCTCTGGATGTAAATTTAACCATATATATATCTCCAATGACATATTCTAATTAGAATTCAGTTAGAATTAGAGGGTAGTAAGCGAAGACATTCTTTGTTGAGCCAAGTAAGTCTGTATACGTAGCATATAAATGCCTGAGTCCATAGATATTTTCTCTCTCCAAGAGTCACAAGGCAAGTTTCTTATCCCAGGTGAAAGCCAAGGTAACTCACTGTTAGGTACAGAAAGCAATGCAGAGCAAAAACTAAATGTGAAAAGCTGCATGCAACATATGAACCCTAGAATTTAGGCACAACTCGTTAGCTTATTTTTCTTTTCTCTGTTACAGGTTTTGACAGTTTGTAAGTGTGAATCATTTTGTTTTAAATGTGTAACACATTTAAACAAAAAAAAAATGCTCACTATGGTCTACAGTTCAGTCTTTGTTTTTCTTTGTTTGGTTTTTTGGATTATTCTACAACCCAAGAAGACTCCTAGACAATACATTTAAAGAAAAGGGAGTTTGTTGCTAAGTACATACAGTATTAGTTTACAGAATCAGAAGCCTCCAGCATATGCTTCAGTGTATAGATGGGATACTTGGTGAACCACACACCAGCCGCATAAAAACAATTCACTGAGGAGGGCATGGCCTGTGTTATTTCTACCTCCTGATCCTGCCCCTGTCCACAATGGTGCATCAACAAATAATTGTTGACATGAAGTTTTTCACTACCCAAGGGAGAACCACTCAACTGTTGTGAGAATTTGAGCTTCTTAAAAAAAAAAAAAACCATTGAGATACTATAAAAATATGGTTTTTGGTTTGTTTTTTGTTGTTGTTGTTTTGTGTTTGTTTTGTTTTGTTTTAACCCAGGTGTGGGGATATGGGGCTGCTTCACAGCAGCTAACACAGGACCATGATTTTGTCAAATACACATTTGGAATTTTCAGAGGGTATATAAATGCTAGGTCCCCAAGAGGTGGGTGAGTTGGGGGATGTTGGTTGTTTGCTGTTGGTCACAGAAGAAAGGGGAGAGGGAGGGAAAGATGAGGAGGAAGAAGAAGGAGAAGGAGGAGAAGGAGAAGGAGAAGGAGAAGGAGAAGGAGAAGGAGAAGGAGAAGGAGAAGGAGAAGGAGAAGGAGAAGGAGAAGGAGAAGGAGAAGGAGAAGGAGAAGGAGAAGGAGAAAGAGAAGGAAGGAGAAAAAAATAATTAGATATCCTGAGGGTGAAGATCAACTTGCCCCAAGGAACTCAATGGCCCTAATCAGTAGGAAGTTCTCTAACAATAATATTGCCCCCTTTCCCCTCTATCGTTTTTTTCCCTCTCCTATCTAGTGTTAGAGGTTGAAAGGGTAGGAAAAAGTGGAAGTGAATGGAAGAAAGAAGAAACTTGAAGGTAGCAAAAGCAAGCTACATTCAACATTGCCTAAAATTGTGCTTGAACTTCAAGAGCTCAAGATGATACTGAGAAGATATGTCTGAGCAAAATTCACCACAAATCTGCTGGATGTGATCCAGTGAGTGCAGGATGGACAAGAGCAGTCCATCTATGGAACTAAGAAACAAAGCTCTAAAATGTGGGTAGTGTGCTCAGGTGAATCAGAGACATGGGAAAGAGTAGATACTACCTGACTTGGAGGATTCAAAAATATCAGATCAGAGGGTGCTCTGAAGTGACAAAAATACTCAACTCACCTTTCCCTATGACCCAAATACTTTAGGCTAAGTGTGGTACAAAAAAACAGTATTAATGTGCATGCTTTAGTTAAGGCATGGTCTTGCTATCTACTCAGGTTATCTCAAACATGTGATTCTCTTGCTTCTGCCTGTGAGTACACTATTACAAGTGTGCACTAGCATGTCTAGCCTTCACTTATGTTTATTATTACTTATATGGGTCACTATTCTTTCACCCATTGGTGTGATATTTATTAAACATGTGTTATGTGCTAGATGCACGTAACAGACTATAGCAATACACAAAATATCTCTTCTCTCAAGGAGCTTACAGTCTAAGGAACTTGAGGAAAGAGAAAATAAGTTAAGTATATGGGATGCTACATAAAGCTGTCTTTGGAAGAAATTGAAACACATAAGAAGGGTAAGGAGTTTGGGGTCTGAGACAGTGAGTAGGTAATGCAAAGGGTTTTCAAGAAAGATTTCACTGAGTGGGTGAAAACTGAATAAGGATCTCAAGCAGGTGAGGTATAAAAGCCATGCCAACGTGTGATAACTAAATATGCTGAACTCCTGAGGTCTCCTCAGGACTGTGTGTGCTCAGCACAGCAAAACTAGGGCTAAGTGAAAAAGAAGGAGTAGGTAAGGCAGAAGGGAGCTTACAGGCTGCTGTAAGGTTCTAGGCTTTTAAATGTCCCCTGGAAGATGTCATGCAAAGGAACAGTGTAATCTGATCCGGGACCCCACTGTGGGGTGTGCTGGAAGCAGGGGTGTGAATTAGGAAGCTATTGAAACAATCCAAGTAAAACGGAGTGCTGGCTTAGGTCAGAGTGGGAACAAAAGAACTCATTGAAAAAGTGCTTAGCTTTTGGTATGGTTTAAAGTGGTGGTATCTGGTGAAGACTGGTTCTCAGCAGTCATATATCACTGGGGAATAAGATAACGGTCCATCTACAGATGGCCCTACCTCTTCACCCACTGTGAATGCCGGTCAGTCACTTCTCCTGCTCACCTCCTCTGTGATGTCCAACTCAATATCTACATGTGGTCAATTAAATTCCAATCAATTTTAAGAAAATTATGTTTAAAAATTCAGGTTTCTCTGTCTCTAAAGCACATTTCCCACATGATATCGCCACAGATAGTTGATGGCTACACTATTTAGACAGAGCAGACCTGGACCATTTTTGTCAGTCCAGTCTATAGACAGCCTCACAGAGTGCTGGGATCAGAGAAAGGCAATACATGAATGACGCTATTATTTTCCCAGACTGTACAGATTCTTAGCACACTGCAGTCTCCTCCAGCTGTTTCACTTACTTTTCTTTAACTTGATAATCATCATACATATATAATACAAACTCAGTGGATAGGGTACTTTAAAGTTGTAAAAAAAAATTCTCTTCTTAATTATCAATGTGTGATACAATAAATACCTGGACAATACAGGTTCTTAATCAGCCAGAAAGTCAGGATGGCCTGTGATGCCAGAACTTAAGAGTTAGAGGTCGGAGGATCCAGGAGTTCAAAGCCAACCAGAGCTAAAGAAGAATGTCTCAAAACAAGCAAAGAAAATGATAAATGACTCCTATGCTATACCAAGTTGCTAAACTGTTTGTTAAGCTTGGTGTGTCCAATGTATTTTTTATGTTACTTAACATTTTCTTGTTATTGTTAAAACAGAATCTCGCTGTTATCCAGACTAATCTGTAACTCATAGACACAGTGATCCCCCTTCCTTAGCCTCCCCAGTATCTGTGACTGCAGGCATACACCACTATATGTAGCTGAGTTAGGATAGTCTCAGCTTAGGACTGGCCTCTAGGGATGTAACTCCGTAAATTGAGGCCTATCTGTACTATGTATCATACCTACCTTAAAAACAAAAACCAAGTATTAACATGAGTGCACATTTACATTTTTCTTTTTTACCTGTATCCTGCCAGTCAACCAGAAAATGTTATACCATCAAACAATTCCTGACAACATTTGAGAAAAAAGTCCCTGTTTCCCTCCAGCCACAAAAGGCTCTTCCAGAATGATTCAATGAATGAACAGCAATGGTTTCAAGAATAATCTTGGTGTAAAAGGGGGATTCCATAGAAAAACATATCCTTACTAAAAATCAATATTTTACTTTAAAATTTTTCCCAAGGTAGAAAAGAATTATGGAAATTACCTATTCAGTTTGTATTTAAATTATAAAAGTTCCTTGGAATGTCTCCAAGTAGATGGCACAGCAGAGCAAAGCAACTGCTCTGTAGTCAGACAAGAAAAGGCAGCAAAGGCTTGGGCAGGGAACAGAGGTCCCGGCTGGCTCACTTTCTGAATGACCATCATATTTGCTCTTTGTCCTGGTTCCTGGCAGAAAGCTCTTAAAATCTGTGGGGATTTCTGAGTGAAAGGAACCTAAGCTAACGCTGATGAAGGGGATTAAAGGTGGGTGCTCTAGACCACTTCGGGATGAGAATGTTCCTCAAAAAGCCCTGGAATCTTTAGCCCAAACCACCCACTGACCTAGAGGAAAGGTAGAAAGAATTAGAGATTGGTATTAGTAAAAACTCTTAAAGTAGGGGCAAGCAATACATGGCAAACCACACACACACACACACACACACACACACTCACAGAGGGAGAGAGAGAGAGAGAGAGAGAGAGAGAGAGAGGGAGAGAGAGAGAGAGAGATGCTATTTTTTTTAATCTAAAAAAAAGGATGCTGCTTCATCGACTGGAATGTAGCCCCCACCATATACCTAGCTTGGCCTTCATGCGCGCTGGAGGGAGCAGGGCAGGTGCTGTCCCTAACTCTGTTACTTTTCTGTTACCTAACTGAGCCACCCTGTCTGGGCAAAGTGGGAGAGGATGTGCCTAGTTCTGTAGTGAGGATGTGCCAGGGTGGATTGGTAACCAGGGGGGCCTCCTCCTTCTGAGAGAATAAATGGAGAGGGAGAGGAAGCGGGAGGTGGGGCGGGGGGGGGGGGAGTGCTGCAAAATGACTCAGCAGTTACAGCACTTGCTCTTTTCCCAGAAGATCTAGGTTCAATTTCCAGCACCCTCACAGTAGCTCACAACTATCTGTATCCAGTTCCCAGGGATCCTATGCCCTTTTTGGCCTCCAAGCCTGTGTCAATACATACATCTAGGCAAAACATCTTTTTTTTTTTTTTAATAAATAAATAAATAAAACTTCTGAGGGAAGACTCTTGTTGGTTCTGAGATTTAAATACATTGTATATTAGGAGGCTGTAGAAAGCCTGAGTACCACATCACAAAAGCAGACTAAATACAGCTTTTCAGAAGGCAGAAAGTGTGTGTAGGTCTAAGGGGTATTGTGGCAGTAGCACAGTGAACAGTCTCCTCAGGAGATATACTAACACTCAACAAGTCAAAATCAAGACTACCTCCTGCTACAGAGCTGTTGTCATGGGAACCTAGGACCTACCCAGAGTCAAACGTCAATCATTGACCAATTAGAACTGTTGTATTCTAACCCCTCTTTTTTGCACTTTAGAGACAAACAACAACAACCAGAAGCTTCTATGTGAACAGCCATAGCTTATTGTGTCATGGTAGACCTTCAATATGCTGCTGGCCCACTGCTCCTTTGCAGGGTACCCAATAAAGATGTCTTTTCCTGAGAGAGAAAACTGACAACACAGGGCTATGGAATGTTTAGGGGAGGGAGTAAAAATAAATATGATGATTGGGGTGACATATAACTCTATATTTTTAAAGCACATCAGACATTACACAAAATGAGTGAGTTTTACATTTTGAGTAGTGAAATGACTGCCAAGGGGCATGGGCTATTAGCAACATCTATGAGTGAATATTTTCACTATCCACAACTCTGACCCACCACAAAAACTCATATCACTTATTTTTCTTTAAATTTGTTTCCCAGCACTGAGCGTTTTGCCTAGAACATAGAACATAGAAGAATATTCACCAAATGACTGTGAACAATGAATGAACTTTCTCTCCTTATGTTGGATGACATAAGATTTGCTTAAGAACTCCTTTGGTTGCAATAGCTCGAAAGAGATATAGTTTGGTGACTACTGTCAACAAAGTATGTATATGTTTAGATATGTGTTTTTGTAGGTGTGTATGTGTGTGTATACATATATATATATAATATAGTTATAATATATATAATATATAGTTATATAATATATACATATATGTAGGTATGTATATATATTTTTTTTAGAAGAAAATGAGTTAATTTTTTTTTTTTTTTTTTTTTTTTTTTTGGTTTTTCGAGACAGGGTTTCTCTTTATAGCTCTGGCTGTCCTGGAGCTCACTTTGTAGACCAGGCTGGCCTCGAACTCAGAAATCCGCCTGCCTCTGCCTCCCGAGTGCTGGGATTAAAGGCGTGCACCACCACGCCCGGCTAGAAAATGAGCTTCTAATTAAATATACTTACAAGAAAACTACATGTCTAGAACACATTACAGGTGCTTTTTATAAAAAATTAGGAAAAATACTAATTCCTCAAGAACACATTTTACAAACAAAGTGAAAAGTATTTCTCAATTTATTTTGTAAGGTCAGCACTTCTTTGGTACCCAAACCAGATAAATATAACAAAAGAAAAGAAACTGTAGACCAGTGTCTATTACCAAACTTGATGTACTGAAGATAATTAGCTAAGTGAATGCAGCGACATATAAAATAAGTAATTATCACAATGTACCCTCTTAGATAAAACACCTACATCTTCAAGTCTAACCCAACATGAGTGAATTTAGAAACAGAGTCTTTAAGGGGTTAATTAAGATTAAATCGAATTATAAGAGTGGATTGTCAATCTCAATAGGACTCATATCCTCATAAAATGGGTAAGATATTCTTTGATCTTGGGCAAATAAATCTAATAATTTAAGCCACTGTCTGAAATATTTTGTCATATCTGCCAAGCAAAATAACACTGTTATGAATAAATGGAGTTTATCATATTAACATAAATTGATTTAGAACTTAAAATTAACTTATGTAATTCACCAAATTACTATTTGCAAAACCAACCAAACAAAAAAACTTTGAAATGTACAAAATTAAGTATTGGATCAGTACAAAAAGCATCTTAAAAATAGGTAGGTATTTTAAGGCTTGTCATAACACAGTGTATATACTATCAATATTCACACATATATATTATATGCTATAACTCTTTGAGTGGCCTTCCAAAAAGTATTACTCATCCCATCTATATTGTCCAAATTATTAAGATAAAATATCTCATGGTATTCACCTGTTAATGTAATTAAAATAGCGCAATGTCTTCATGACTTGTTGTGATTTAGATACCGACCATTTATGTCTTCTATTTCTTCATCAGCTTGGCCAGAAGCTTATCAAGGTTACTGATCTTTCAAAGAGTCAACATTTTATTTCCTTGATTTTTTGCACTTTTTAAAAGATTTATCTTTATTTATATGTGCGCGCATATATAGTCTTATACATAGATATCACATGTACATAGGTGCTCACAAAGGCTATCAAAGGTTTGTGAAAAGTATCAGATTCCCCTGGAGCTGACATTACAATTAGTTGTCAGCCGTTGAATGTGAGTGCTGGGATTTGAACTTGTGTCCCTGAGAAAAGCAACAAAGGCTTTTAACTACTGAGCCATCTCTCCTATCCATCCTTCATTTATCTATATTTTTGTCTGTTTCTTGTTTCATTGGTTTCTAGTCTAATTGTTTCCAACTGTGCCTTGGATTCTATTTGCTTTACTTTTTCTGTATTTTAAGATTGCAAGTCAGATTTTAATTGAATTCAATGGTAGAAGAAATCAAGTAAGTTGTAAAGTAGTTCAACCTGAGTAAGATAGAAAGTGAGCACCTGGCAATCCCTCTAGAGCCAACATCCAAGACTACCTCCAGACTCTAAAAATAATCCCCAATGATCCCATACTGCAGAATCGTCTATAATCCCCCTCCTTGGTGGTATCTTCTCCATCTCTGTTACCTTAGTGTCTATCAGATGCCATGCTTTAATTTCTGAGTCACTTCCATCAGAAAAATTTTAGTTTGAGGTATAAAAAAAAATGTAGTTAGATAAAGGATTTCCCTTTCAGGTCCTTTTTCTTGAACTTGTTGAAAATGGACTCATGGTAAATAAGAACGAGGAGTCAAACAATTCAACATGTTTGCCAAAAGAAGCCAGTTTTCTCCTAGGTAGAAAAGAAGGCTGGATTTTCTAGCATGACCGTATCCAGGTGGGGCTCCACTCTTGGTTCTGATTAATGGAAAGTCAACAAAAGCATACACACCTGGAACACATTCTCCCAGACAGCCTCCATAGTCCCTGTCTAATGGGGGAGGGGTTCAGAGCAGCCAGAATCTATGTCAACACGTATTCCAGGAAGTAAAGAAAAAAAAAGCTTTTTGTATTGATAAGCTACTGATATGGAAGATTTCTATTATAGCATATATATTACTAATCTTGCTTGATAACTAGCTAAAACTATACACAATCAAGTGATGTTATCAATGCTATTATATGCTTTGCATATATTCTGTTATCCAAAGGTAAATGGGTCAGCTATGCTAAATACTGTTAACAGTCTCATCGTGTTCATTATACATTTTTTTGGAGAAAAGTGACTGCATGAAAGAGTAATACATAATGACTTATATTCTACATATAATTATATTATTCTGTATAATATAATGAATTTTAAGGTCTTCTATCATCTCTCTGCTGAGTTGAGTTTTGTGGAATTTCTTTAATGAAGTGAACAATCTGAAGAATGTAAACTCATAAGCAACTGAGAGAGTGTCCCAGAAACATGGACACAAAGATCTCTAATAAGAATACCTGGAATGAAATTCTACATCAATTGTGTTAAGATTCATTATGGTGCAGCTAGCATTTCTCCCTGACTTTCTCTTACAATTCCTCTGCTCACTGGCTAGACATTAATAGGCCTTCTGTTAAACTTTTGAGGCCTCTTCCATTCTGACGATTACATTATTAGGGTGGATAAGTGCCCAGAGCCAACATGATAGACCACCTACCACCAGAGTAATTATGATGAAAGAAATTTTCATTTTTAACTATCAAATTCACTAATGAAACTTTTATGAGTAATAAACATGGATATTGTTTTTGTAAATATTCAGTTGCAAATGTATCTGTGCATATTTGCAAATCTTTTAATTAAAAACACACTTGTTTATCATTACAAACACCTTATAGCACTACATAATAATGACTTACTACCAAAACTGAATTATGTTTCAAGAGCTAAGAATAAATTTGATAGATATAAACATTTCTATGTATCTCCATTTATTTCCATGGCAACCAATTAAAATAAGTGTGTTTAATAGTTGTTGATAAATCACTAAGTTACTATTAATATACCCAGTGTTTAGAATTGCCTCTCATATAATTATCATAAGTGGTGCCCTGCTTATTGCCAGCATAGACCAATTCAGTTTATATTACTAGTAATAATCTCATTTTTGCATTAGGAAGGTTTTTTTGTTGTTATTATTACTTGTTCTGCTTGTCTTAGCTACTTTTCTGTTACTGTGATTAAAATACTGAGACTGAAAGCCACTTAAAGAACTCCCTTTACCTTAGAATTCCAGAAGGATAAAGTGCATCATGGAGGAGGAGGAATGCATGGAAGAGGAGGATGCCTGAAGGAGCAGAGAGCTAGCTGGGCACCTAGCATACAAGAACCAGGACCAGACCACAAACCTTCCAAACCCACTCCCAGTGACATACTTCCTCCAGCAAGGTAGCACCTTCTGTGGGGGCCATAGCATCTCTGAATAGTGCCGCCCACTGGGAAGCAAGTGATCAATTAGATGACCCTATAGAAGACATTAAAACAACAACCACTGTCATCTAAAAAAATAATAATTAGCAGTGATGTATGCTTGAAGCCCTAGATGCTGGGAAGGCATCCAATTCTTTGTATCCAGAGGTTCAAGGCCAGCATGGGCAAAAGAAAGGCCAAATAAATAAGTAAATCAAATAATCAACCATCTAGTCTATTTCTTGACCAAATCTTAACAAATAATATATATTCAAACAAAAAAATAAGTAATAGAATGATAATTGATGTTTCCAGTAGAACTTTAACAGGGTTAGAGATAGAGCCTGAGGTTTTACACACGCTAGGCAAGAGCTGTAGCATTGAGCTATATTCTCAGCTATTGCTCTCCTTTTAATTGTTACATGGTGTCTCACTATGTTGCACAGACTAGCCTGGCACTTTTGATCATCCTACCTCAGCCTGCCAAATAGCTGAGGCTACAGATTTCTGCCACAGGACTTGGCAAAAAAAAAAAAAAAAAAGGAGAGCCTCTAATGGTCATTATAATGTTCAAGTGCTAGAGATGTGCACTTTACTTTTATATTACTGAAAGAAAGATCTAGTGATTGTTGGGGGTATAGAACTAGAGAAATAAACTACCCTATCCTGGGGATTTTTTCAGAAATGGCCCAAGTGGTTACTTGTGGGGAGTTGTAGATCTCTCTCAAAATAGTATCACATTCCCAAGGCAACCTCTGTGTAATGTTTAGTCATTACAACTAAAACATCCACTCACTGTGCATATGGGGCACAATGACACGCTATCAACCTCTTCTCTGCATAGATTGTGCCCAAGCCTGCTCTAGGTGGACATTTTGCCACCACCACTGCTCATTTTTTACCTGCTTCTTACCATGACTTATTGAGTCTCCAAGAATGTTAAAGCTCAAATGATGCCATGCAATTCAAAGTGGGAAAACCCACCAGAAGTCTTCTAGGTCAACTCCCTGAATTTTAACACAGATGTATTTGCAAGTGAAACAAAACAAAACAAAACAAAAACCAAAGTGCAGTGTATTTAACCTAGCTCACGGTACTGGGATTGAAGTGCCTGGACCTGGACTCCACCAGGGTCCACATGGGATTATTCGGCTAGAATCTCAAAGTCTTATTCACTAGCAAACTGTGATACTCACAGTTATCTGCAGACCACATCGTAAAATTTTGGTAGGGTCTATTTGCTTATTTAGAAATAGAATCTCTTCCCAGAGTTCCAGATTACCTGGAAACTCACTATGTAGCCCAAGATGACCTCAAACTCAAAATACTGCTACTGCCTCAGTAGTACAAGTGTAGTGATTGCAGGTGTCAGCCATCACAGTCAGCATAGCTAGGTCTTTTTAAATGGATTAACTTTACTAAAATGAATACCATGAATGAAGAGATTTCTAGTAGTAAGTAGATGGTCAGACCTGGGATTTTCTCCAGGTGGCAGCTCATTCCAGTCCTCACCTTCGGCATTTTTATTCTCAGAATAATCCATCCATTTAATGATGAAAGTCTTCAAGAGCTGTGTCTTAACTGTTCTTTAGCATCTCCTGAGCTCAGCCCTCCTCCTGCTACACCATTAGAATTTACCTGTCCTTAAAGTCATCCTAAACAACCAAAGCATTCTTATGGTCCTTATTGGTATTCCTAGATTTAAAATGATCTTTCAATCTGTGATCCTTAAAGGATCTTAATGATGCCTGAAGGAATGATGACTTAAAGTGAAATCCTCAGGTCCACAGCACATCAGTGGTTGAACTTTCTATGCTGATCAGTTGGACCTGGGGAAGAAAGGGTTAGTTTGTGAGATATCGTGTCATCAAATGGGACACTGTTCTTGAACTATAGAGATGAAGAATGGTTTTTGAACGACTGGGGGAGGGGTGCTCATCTTAGTTACAACAGTCTGAAGAGATAGTACTTGAACATGGCCATAACTGAATGATAGAGAATGCAGCAGGGACACAGGGGAAGAGCCTTTCAACCAGAGGGAGCTTGGACAAAGGTTTTGTTATAGAAATGGTACACCATGCTCGAAGGACAAGAAGAGCCAGGTGATCAGAAGAGAGTACTTAAGAAGAGGACTGGTAGGTCAGAAAGACATTGGGTTTAAATATCCAATGCATTTAGAGTTTGTGTGTAGTAAAATATACATTAGAAGATTTTAAGTTGGCTTGATCTCATTTTTAAAGGATGATTTATGCTCTGGTTTCTCTTAAAATCCTATAAATCTTCCAACATATTAAGATTGTATGCTGCAGTATGGGGAATATATCACTGGTGTCATGGAAAAAGAATAACAAGAAGACCTGTTAAGATTCATAATCTACTGGAATGGAGGACATGGGGGTGTAGGCCAGAATAGTATTGATAATATAAGTAATACATTTGCAGCATAAGCTAATTTGTGAAGTAATATATCCCTTATCACTGGTGGTATTCCAGAAAAGGAAGGACAATCAGGAATGAGGCCAAGAAACTATTCTTGGATTATCTAGGATTTCCAGTATCATCCCCTGAAATACATTGTGGGGCTTCATCTTATTTATGTAAAACTCGCCTTCTCTAGTTTTTATTTGGCTCACTATGTCTTCTAACTCTGAAGCAAAATGGGAAGTAAATGACCTCAGAAATAGATAACGGTGCTGGTCTAGTGAATGCACTACCTGTGATCAGATTCATATGATCTGAATATGATAGGATGTGTTGCCATAGAGAAGGTGTCTATTACATGATATTCATTTTAGCTGTCTATGTGCAGTAAGAATTATTGTTCCTTCTTTCATCATAAATAAAAGTGATATAAATCCTTGAAGATCAAGTAAGAGACTATGTGGGAACAACCATGAAGAAATATTTCTACATAGAGATTCAAGTTATAATTTAAGTGAAAGTCAGTTCAGAATGTGCAATAAAACAATTTCTACTGTGTTATTTCCCTTTGAAAAGATGGCTGCTAGAAAAGCTAGTACTTTGGGGGATGCTATACCTTCTTAACGAACCTGGATCATTCATAAAGACTGTTCAAAGCTCTAAGTCAATAGGGACTAGAAAAGCATAGGGTACTATACCCAGCCAGCTTTGGAATGGATAAGAGTTCAGATCCCAACACTCTCCAAACTGTTTGGAGAGAATATTTGTTTGGATATTGTCAGCAAGAGTTTTCTGGTGAAATATATTTTCTTGTTTTAAAAAACAGTATAATTGCTATTACTGTTTCAAGACTGAATTCTTCCTATGTGTCTTCACAAGGAGGATCAAAAGACTGAAGGAACATACTTGAGAAGGGAAACAATGACACAGAGGGACAATCAGGACTTCATTTTGTTTTAAATCCCAGTGAGGACTCTCTAATTTATACATTTTTTAAAATTCAGAGCTTTCTGTGAACCACATCATCAAAGAAACTTCAAGAGAAAATAGAATTTCTCTTCATTAAAATTGCTTAGTTCTGTGTGTGTGTATTTAAACGAGAACAAAACAAAACTAATGAGAAGCAGATGAATGAACATGTGGTTTAACAAACTTTCACAACAGAAGAGAAGGAAAGAGTTTTAGATCCCCATGATGCATAGATGACATTTATCCCTATAGCCTCTGCCTGTACCCCATCTTGGTTTCAAATTCCAAAGTGATTTTCCAGCTGATCTATCTTCTAGGATTACATCCTGCAGAAAGATATTTTCTTTCCATGTGCCCAGTTTAATGTGGAGTTATGGCTTCCATATGAATGGAGGTCCTGACATATTGTCCAAGTAAACCCACATGCAGTACTCATATGCACACATACATGACCCTGGCCTACTTTTCTATGCATTGTGATATCTGGCAGTCAGAGCTTGCTGAATGCCTCCTCATCTCAGTATTGTTGTGGAACTGGGCTGTTGTTTGTTCTATATCAATATCCCCAATATACTTGGTGAGTTGGTCTGGTAAAGAAACCAACAAGTTGGGATCCTGTCGGTTATTTCCTGTGGGCTACTCCTAGGTGCATGATTGGAAATACTCTTAGGTGCATGACTATGGTTGGAAATAATGTGGCAACACATTGTATCACATTTCAAACAGATGTTAACCACATATGATTTTTCTTTAAGACCCGAAACTTTGTGTTTCTTGTTCAACTCACTTCTGGGTCATAGGTCCATTACCAAAACCAGAGGCACTATGTTGTTGAGGCAATCCTGTGTCAGGACTATGCTTTACTCTTAATGGACAGGTCTTAGAGCTACTAGCCAACTTTGATGCAGTCACAGTTGAGAAGCAAGCATGTCCTGGGTGATATAGGTAGCGTCTATGAATCTGCTGTTGTTTGCTTTATGTTCCCTCCTGGCAGCTCCTGGCCAATGCCTATCACACTTTATTGTTTCTCTTTATTATGTCTCCCTTGCCCTCACTACTTCACACCTTCCTTGCTTCTTAAGTTCATGATGCCTACTAATGACAACTGTTATCTTTAGTTGTATCATTTGTCTTCTCTGGGGCTGCCTGGCTTGGTGTTGTGAGCCTGAGAATTGGAGATTACAGAGAATATAGACATAAGCTTGGCCTGGCTTAGTCTAAATGAGTCATTCTACACGGAAATCCACTTACTAAACTGCAAATGTGTTAATCCCAACACAGTTATTAAATAAGATTATACAGATTAGATTCTAGAATGTTTCTAGTACAGTCCCTTACATGTAATAGTAGTGTTTCTTAAAAGATTTATTTGTAGAGGTATTTTAACCCAGCAACATGGCTGCTCTGTCAAGGGATCACATCCAAAGACTTTCTAGGTCCGTGTGATCTGGTTGGAATGACACACCTGGAATCCCTCTGGCTGGAATACAGACTCGACCTAAGTACATACCTTAAATCCCAAACAATGAAGGTAAAATTACTTTGTAGAAGGAGGCAGCCAGGCTTGAAAGTGATGTCTAATTGAAGAGTAGACAAAATAACAAATCAGAGAAGATTTGACAGAATGAGTCAGAGATAGGGTAAACCGAACTCTCAGGAAAACAAACAAGAAAGAGAAGGGACTTAAGAACAGGGCAGAGTGAGTCAGTATGAAGTGAGGTTCAGTTGGGTCCACTTAAGTTCATGCAGTTATATTCAGTTTCTCTCAGATCCTACAGTCAGTTTTATTTCAGTTTGTGGAATTCAGAGGCGCTTTTTCCAAGCGGAGCAATTCAGCAAGATGCTGAGAAAAGCCAATCTGAATCAGTCAGCTTGGAGAGATTTGAGCCAGAACAGCTGAATTGAACCAGTCAGCCAGAGTTCAGAAAGAACTAGAAAGAGTGAGCTTACTCAGCAGTGAGCCTCCGAGACAACAATTCCATCTGGTGAATAAAAGTTACTTTTACATTTATCTATTTTTATTTTCATACGGATGAGTGTTTTGCTTGAGTCGATATATGGGCACCAGATTCTTCTAGGCACCCACAGAAGCTAAAAGAAGGCTTTACATCCCCTGAAACCAGGATTGTAAGTGATTGTGAGCTACTGTGTAAGTGCTGGGAGTCAAACTCAGGTCCGCTGGGAGAGTAATACGCGCTCTTCATCACAGAGCTCCCTCCTCAGCCCCGTGGAGTAGCTAAACCAATATAAATTATCATTGGTTCTCACTCATTGTCATTTCTTTTCTTTTCTTTTTGTTTGTTTGTTTGTTTGTTTGTTTCGTTTTGTTTGAAAGTGGGTTTCTCTGTGTAGTCCTGGCTGTCCTGGAACTCACTCTGTAGTGAACTCAAACTAAGAGATCAGTCTGTCTCTGCCTCCCAAAAGCTAGGATTAAAGGCATTCACCATCACTGCCACCTGACTGCCATTTCTTTTCTTTATTAACTCATTCCATCATCTCTAATTTAGTCCAGCAATACCTTAGTTCCCATGTCTTAGTGTCTAGGACAGTGGTTCTCAACCTTCCTAATTCTGAGACCCTTTAATGAAAGTTTCTCATGTTGTGACCACAACCCTAAATTATTTTTGTTAGTACTTCATAACTGAAATTTTGCTACTGTTATGAATTGTAATGTAAATATTTCTGGAGACAAGGGTTTGAAGAAAGGATGGTAACCCACAGGATGAGAACCACTGCTCTAGGATTTTTCAATCTAGTGAAGCCAAAGTAGTGAAAATAAAATGTGAAGATAGTTGTGATATTAGAAGACCCAGAAGAGAAGGTACCATTGAAACTTTGCTCTGTGGTACTGCAAAACTTCGCAGACAAGGTTCTTCAGTGATGAATAGAACTCAGGTAAAGAGACTGGGAAGCTGGTATGATAATTCATGCAAAAATCCAAGGAGAAAACATAAGACTTTCAAGAAAAATAAAGTCTAAATTGTAAAAAGTTTTAAATGCCATTGGAAAGAAGTGCTTTTATTTCGTACAGGTGATAGGGCGAAAAGTTTTAAGATCTGATGAATAACATTAAGAGTCACAGCAGAATTGGGGGGAGGGGTAATAGGGATGGCTCAGGAGAAAAGGGCACATCTGTGTTTGGATACCCAGCACTCATGTAAAATCCTGGGCACGGCCACATGTGACTGCTACCCCAGTGCTGAGGTAGGGATATGGGTAGGAACAGGGAGCACCACTGAGGTTCTTATGGCCCAAATGGGAAACAACAACAACCAGGAAGTCTCAGCTTCAGTGAGAACTCCTATCTCAAGGGAATAAAGTGGAAACCAGTAGAGGAGGGCACCTGACATCTTACTCTCACCTCTGCATGTGCACACACAGTTGCACATATGTGCATTCACATGCATGTGGCATGTATGCACACGCACACATGCACACACACACACACACACACACACACACACACACACGAGTAGCATACAATGGAAACTTTTGGCTGAAAGACCTAGGACTCTTTTTACATCCCTCTCACATCTCTTTTAATTCACTGGGTGTCTTGAGGCAGTTGAGAAAAGACAGTAGCCAAAGTGCCTTGAACTCAGCCAAGGTTCTTTCCTGGACAAACAAAAGCTGTTTCCAAGCAACAGCACAGAACTCTTGAAAGCAGCACTTCTAAGTAGCTGTTTTCTAGGACTGACAAAGATCACATCTCTGTATAGAATGAGAGAGAAAGAGAGGTAATAACTCACACTTCAGTAATATCTTCTCCATTAAAAGGGGAAGAAATTCCTTGAAACAAAAAGTTTTTGAGAGAGAGAGAGAGAGAGAGAGAACCAATCACCAATCTAGTTCTGGGGGGTGGGGGTGGGGCTATGAAGATTGCTGAGCACTTTCCAGGTACCAGCACTATAGGAAGCACTTCATGATGCTGCAAGATCGAATACTCACATTATCTGTCAAGATGGTAGTTATTCAAGGCTTTCTTGGATTAAGATTTAAAAAGTAAATAGTGTGTCTGCACGAACTCATGTGCACCCAGAGCACTCTATTCCCTGGAACTGGAGTGACAGGTGGTTGTGAGCTACCCTGTGGGTGCTGGGAGCCAAATCCAGATTCATTGCCTACATAATAAATGCTTTTAACCACAAAGCCATCTCTCCAATGGGCCAGCTTTAGTCTAATCAGTATTAGAGTCTGAATGTTTTCCTTTAACCCTTAAGCATCATTGCCATGTCTGTAATTGGTAAATTGAACTGAGTTTGAAGTTTGTTTCATTGAGCAAACTCTGACTGTGATGATCCCATTGGAGATAAGAACACTGTGTTGTGTAGGGATGAGGGAACGTGACCTTGTTGGCTTAGGTTGCATGGAGCCCTTCATTTACTCACTGTTTTAGCATTGAGCAATTTCCTTTCTTGAGCTTTCCCTTTCTCATTGAACAAATAAACCAGGTTCCCAGAACCATGGCTCTGGCTGAGGTCAGATTCAACAAAGGGCACTGCATACTCTTACTCAATCTTGGCACTGTGCGCTTTTATCCTTTTGTTCTGCTTCTTGAAATGCCCAAGTACAGTATAACCTTGCCTTGAATTTTCAAGGCAAGCCAAACTGTCTTTTCTTCCAAGGTTGATGCAATGTTGGATTACTGCATACAGCTCCAGATGCAGACTCCTCAGTAAGAGCTGATGAGGTTTTGTTGTACCTCACAAAAGAAGTACTGTTGACATTGCTGAGCAGTATTTAATACCAGCTTTCACCATCACTCATGTCTTAACAAGTGCAATGGCTGGTTAGTCCTGCAACAGAAGCAACGACTTTAAAATAGGTAATGACAGATATACAGTCCTCTATTAGAGGACTATGGTGAACACTTGCCTTAGATCAAGAGAGGTCTCTGCCCGTAGAATGCCTGGATAATTAAGGGTTAAATTTTATGACTGGCAGCCCTGGGGCAAACAGCTGCCAGCAATTACATTTTTTCCAGTGATTCTCTACAAACCGCCACTCTCTGCCTCTCTGGGGCTCCCTGCCAGTAGGACTTTTATTCCTATGGAAATGTAGCCATAAATCTCTTCAGGAAGCAGAAAATAAGCTAGGTGCTTGAGTAGACAAGGTACTTAAGAACATAAGCACACACACACACACACACACACACACACACACACCCAGAGAGATAGATAGATAGAGAGAGAGATGCAATGGCAGTCAGCTTCTGATTATCTATTGACAAACTTGACTGTCGATTTCAAGCCTTGAGGTGCCTCTCAACCCTGGCAGCTCCCTGAGCTCTAGGCTACTCCCCCAGGACCTCTAGGGTATAGCAGAGCTGATTCAGAATACAGATTTCATTACACACAGGGATTTGGGATCCCTGAACTAGAGGGGCCATTAAATACATGTATCAATATTATTTATATGATAAAATTCCTCCACCGGGGATTGGTGCCCTGGTTAGGCATCACCTCTCTTCTTGGAGCCTTTCCAGTAGTAAACCCCTGGGAGTGGGAGTGAGCAGAGAACAAATGAATGGAGGAAAAGACATTGATAAGAGAGCAGAGGGCTGGCAGAGGGGGGAGGGGTGGAGCAAACAGCTTTTGCTCCTGTCTAAGTTGTACTGTTGAGCCCTAAGGGCAGAGCCCGATTCATTGCTGTTCTCTACGACCTTACATAACACCTGGCACAAGGAAGGACTCAGAAGCAATGTGGTGAGTGATATGAATTAATCAGCAAGATCTGTCCCTCTCCTCCCTAAGGACAGAAACATGTTAGCAAAAGGACCACGATACTTGTACTCTGACAGAAACTGACATAATACCCTGTCCTAGAAGCCAAGTTTTAGACTGGTAGGCTATCTGGTCTGATGATTCTGGTGGCAGATAATGTCTACTCACCTTCAAGTTTGGTCACTGAAATGTCTTTGGCTTAGACTTGTTGAAAAATGAAGTACTATGCAAATTTGATTTCTATCCTTGGTTATGCAGTAGCCCTGGCTTGCCCAAACCTAGAAACAAGTAGCATGCACATTCAAAGACTTCAAAGAGCTAGGGCAGACGACTTCTGATTCATTCTCCAGAAGTCTCTGCCAGAAGTAGCAGTCAGGGTGAGGCCAATGGGCTTGTTGGCTTCCCCCTGGGACTGAAATAAAACAGCAAGCCTGGTGAGACAGTGGAACCAGTCTTCTCGGCTCTTCAAAGAGGCCTGGTTCCACTCTCTCCTCCAGGGCACATAGTCCTGGCAGATCTATTGCCTGAAAACGGAAGAGCACCTGGAGACACTTTTATAGGATCCTTTTATGAGGGCAGTGTGTTCTTTATCCCCCTCCCCTGCTGGTTAAAGTCCACACCTTTGAAAGGCAGATTTCTAAAGAAATGGCTGCAGCTTTGAGCGCAATAAAAAGCAGTGAGTTTGTGAAGATGGATAGATAAAAGAGCCTAATAGTACTCAGTCACGGAATGAATAGTTTATGTACTCTGCATGGTTTAATTACCAATGTGCTAGCTTATGAAGAACTAGTACTGGCTTAAAATCAGCAAGTAGCCAATAAACACGCAACTGTGAAATGTTTGTTGAGCTGCAAGCTGGCAGGATAGAATGTGATTATGAATCTCTAAGTAGATCCATTCACAAAATAAAGAAGACCAACATTGTTTATTCTGCATGGGCAGGGGAACAAGGAAGTATAACCAGGTCTTCTCATGTCACATAAACTTGGGACTGCTGCATGAGATGCCATTTTTCTTGGACTGCTAAAGAGAAATATGATAGAAATAAGCTTTTACCGAAAGCAATTCATTTTCTCAGGGTTCTAGAGGCAGCAAGTGTCAGCAGGCTTGATCTCTTGAGGCTTCTTTACTTTGCTTGCCAATGGATGTACCTTGTGCCACATCAGGGTCACACTTGATGCATGTACGCCCTGGCTACCCTCTACTTCTTGATCTTCTTGCCATAGCCTCCTGAATATGGAGATTGCAGGTGACTTCAGTCAGATTGCATTAGTGCTACCTCTGGTGGCCTCAGTTTCTCTCACCTCTTCACAAACCTCATCTTCAAACACATTTGCATGTGGTCGCTTTAGTTAGTGTAGGAACATGAATTGGAGGGAGCACAATTTACTCTCCAAAAGCTTCTAAACTGAGGTGTTCTTTTTAAAGAAGAGAGGAAAATATCTCCCACAACTGTAGTCTTACTCACAAACACAACAGTTGCACTCCTTATACCTCTGAGTCACCATGAGCCTCTAAGACTCTACCTGGGAGTTGTGTGACCCTTTCACAGGGGGCCGCATATTAGATATACTGCATATCAGATGTTCATGTTACCATTTATAATAGTAGCAAAGTTAGAGTAATGAAGAAGCAACAAACATAATTTTAGGGTTGGAGTTCACCACAACATAAGAAACTATATAAAAGGGCCCCGTGTTTGGAAGATTGACAACTACTGCTCTAAAGTAAAACTCTTTGCCTTTGATCCATCTCTGATGCTTGTCAGCTTGCTTGTTAATTGATTATTTGCCATTAATAATGCTTAAAAAAAACTATTACAAGGGAAGGTGATGTGTTTATAAAAAGATAAAGAGGTATAAGAATATGTTCTATGGGGGTGTGGCAAGGTGTGGGGGAAGGGAACGCCTCAGCAGGCCCATGCCAAGGCATCCCTTCCCCATGAGGGACCAGCCACACGATGGTATAGTATAGAATAGTTTATTCTGGGCATGGGGAGGGGAGTTAAGATGGTAGTAGAGGCAGAGAAAGGCAGAGAGAGGGAGAAAGTAGAGAAGTAGAGGCCACATGGAGAGAGGGGGGAAGGGTTTGGGGAGAGAAGATGTAGAGGCAAGAGAGAGGGAAGAGAGAGAGGAGAGAGAGGAGAGAGGAGAGGAGAGGAGAGAGAAGGAGGGGGAGGGGGAGGGGGAGGGGGAGAGAGACCCAGTAGCCCCTTTTATAGTGGGCCAGGCCTACCTGGCTGTTGCCAGGTAACTGTAGGGAAGAACATAACTGGCTGTTGCCAGGTAACTGTGAGGTGGAGTTTAGACAGAATACTAACAGAAGGAATGTAGCCATTAAAAGTTCCAGTTCCAGCCAGTACCTAACAGGGAGGTGAACATTCAGAATGAGCCAGAACTTTAAAACAACACTTTGGAGACTGCTCTAGCTCCCTGCTGTAGAGGATGTGATGTAGGACTCTGTGTCAGCCAAAAGTAAAGAAATAAAGGAACCAAAATTGCCAGGCTGGAGAAATTGCTCAGTGGTTAAAAGCACATATTGTTCTTGCAGAAGACCCAAGTTCAAGTCTCAGCACCCACATCAGGCAGCTTACAACTACCTGGAGCTCCAGCTTTAGAGAGCTGATAATTTCTCTCACTTCCTTGGGCACATTCTCTCTCTCTCTCTCTCTCTCTCTCTCTCTCTCTCTCTCTCACACACACACACACACACACACACACATAAATAGATAAATAGATAAATAAATAAATAATAAGAATTAAATGACATGATCACTTCTGTGCCTTTGAACTATGCCTAAGGATCTTCTTTGTGTAGAAGAAATGTCACAGGCTCCATAATCTATCTGTGTCACTAACATGTCCACCTACTAGAAAAATAAAGGATTTGGAGGTTAGAAAAAAAAATGAAAATGACACGAGACCCCTGTGGACCATGAGTTTGTCACAAAATATTCTCTCAACTGTTTCCATGTTCCTTACATGGATACCAAGGCTCGGGGACAAAGGCTGAAGATCTTTGTCCTCATAAGCCTTGAAGTTATAATTCACGGCTCCTGAGGCTGAGGGCCTCTTCCAGTTCCATTACAGTTGACTCAAATCCTTCTGTGGCATTCTTCTTCTGCCCAAGCATCTGCTCATGCAGCCCTCTGGGCACAGCTTCAGTGTCTTCATGGCTCTTAGATATGGAGAACTTCTTAAGGCACTCTAGAGACCATTTTGTCTGGGATGGCTCCACTTGACCTGCATGTGCCTGGCCTTCTGTTCTACTGGCTCCCTGTGTAGGCCTCCTGCCAGGCCCATGTCTTCATCAGCCTTCTTCCTCTATAAAGGTTCCACATGGGTCAGGTTTCCTCTGGGGGTGAACATCCCCTAAGCCATTCTTCCTTTCCTATTTTTGCCTCGGTAGCCAGCACTCACTCTTCAATTCTCAGTTTCGCTGTTCCAATATAGAGAAGGTGTCTCTGCTTGGTGGGATGAATGTACATGTCTTATTATGTACTCTCATATGGCCCATTCCTCATTCATCATGACACATATTTGTGTGATAAAAGTTTGTCATGCCGGGTGTGGTGGCGTACGCCTTTAATCTCAGCACTCAGGAGGCAGAGGCAGGTGGATTTCTGAGTTCGAGGCCAGCCTGGTCTACAAAGTAAGCTCCAGGACAGTCAGGGCTATACAGAGAAACCCTGTCTCAAAAAACCAAAAAAAAAAAAAAAAAAAGTTTGTCATTTCTGTTATCCGAGAACCCCATGAGTCCTTAATTTTGCTCATCAGCTATCTACCAACATCAAATATAGTGCTGCAGCATGATTAGCACTCAATCAGTCTTTCCCCTATGGATGATCAGATTAAGGAAATGGGGTACTTAGTAAATTCCAGCCCTTTCTATTTATTCTACTGTTGGAATGGAGAAATCAGTTTAGGAGTAGCAGAAGAAATAAATCTCCAATCAGAATAATTGCTCTTTCCAGTGAAGGCCTACAGAACTATTTGTTATGTCATGTTGATTTACCATACAGTCAAGTCAGTATCATGCTACCATCTTCCCCTAAGTACTAGCTGTATTTTATCCATCATTATCTACTGTATACCCACACACAGTAGGTAATTACATACTTACTGAAACGTAAAAGTGCATAACACTTACCCAAAATAACAGGCTATAGGACTTCACAGCTCAGATGCAAAGAAATGTAGCACACATGTAGGTGAGTTAACACTAGGAAGGACTAGGAAAACCCCCTCCAGTGCTACAACAAAGGAAAAAAGAACAGAGGTAGAAAGAAGAAAGGCAAGGAGGGTAAGAATCAGGAAGAGGAACATACACTAGGTACTCATAGTATGCCCAAATTCAGCCCTTCCTGGACAAGGTGCTGAGGTGGGAGATAATATAGAAAAAGGAATGAAATGGAGACTGTTGAGTGTAATGGTTCATGACTCTAATGCTAGCAGTTGGGACAATAAAGCAAGAAGATTAGTGAGTTTGTTGCTAGCCTGGGCTACATACTGAGTTTGAGAACATCCTGGGCTACAAAGTGAAACTCTATCTCAAATAAAGTGATCTGAAAGAAAGAAGCAAAGCTCTAGAAAAGCCACTTTTGTAAGAATGCCAGAATGTTCATTAAAAAATACACAGGAAGTCATAAAAGTAAGTGCCAAAAGCTGAGAATTGGCTTGACATAAATATACTTATTGAAATTCCTCCAAGAGTACTTTCCTACTTAAACCCAGAGCTTGAAGAATGGACAGAGGCTGGTGTCAGCTCATCTAAATAAGAAGTCCATGATTTGGATGGAGTCCAGTGGTACTGAGAGGTGGCAGATCGAATGAACTGGGAAGACCCCAGTTATTGGTAACTTGATGATGGATGAGAGTCAAGACATGATCCCAGAAAGTTATATCTGAGTATATCAAGTGCTCTAGGACTCAGAAATCAGTTCTACTGGGGAAGAACATGTGCTTGAGAACAGACTTGAATGTCATCAGATAATGGACCAGCCAGGTTGACCCAGCTTAGTGGTAAAAATTATATACTCATTGGTTGTATTAGGAGGTCAGCTAGGAGATAACCAGTGTGGAGCCAGGGTACCAACCACATAGGAAAGTCTAGGGATAACCCCCACAAGGGTCATTGTCTTGAAGTAATACAGCTTCAGGACAGGCTTTCAACATGGGAGCTAGTGCTAGGATCCAAAAAGGATACAATCACACAAGCCAAATCCAGCTGGGTGAAGGAAGCATTGAAAATGGTTGGACAGTACACAGTATTAAAAGCAAGTAAAGATGAATGATGCTTCTGAAATGCAGGCTAAGAAGACAGGAGTATCTCTCCCAACCCTATCACACACATGTACACACACACACACACACACACACACACACACACTCATCCAAGTCCTTTTTCCTCTTGTAAAACAAAAATATAAAGGCATAAGATTCTGTGGGAAAATATACTGGGGCAGTGATTTCAAGGCTGGTTGTGTTATAAAACAAAGAGATAAAATGAGAAGATAGAGATTTGTTATAAAACCAAAACTACCCACAGCACAACCCAGAGAAAATATAACAACCTCTGAGGACACTGTTCTCCTAAGAGGCACCTTGGACCAAAGATCCACTTGGCCTTAAGCCATGCGTCATGTGATGCAGACTCATGTGATATTTTGCTAAAGCCAGACCCTCAAGAGGACACATGGTGTTTGGAGAGAGTATAGGTAGGACCCAACAGACAGTGATGGGGGACTTACATAGCTAGCCTTGTAATGCTTCCTTGCTTCACTTTATTGAGAGAGGCATGGCAGAGAACTTCTGGTGTCCTGGAAGGTTCTGGTTGCTCCTGCTGACTCCTGCTGATTTGGCAGAGGCCTGACTGTTTCTGCTGACTTGAGTCACTGCTGCTGATTTGTGTTTGGCATCCTGCCACTATTGAACAGGAGTGCTGGTATCCTGACAATGGAGACTGGAGTCTCCCTAAAGAACTACTTCTAACCAGGTCCACATCCTCTTGTCCTACTTTTTCCCATCTTTTCTTCCCCTACCTTTGGATGGTAGGCTAGAAGAGGGGTTGAAGCAATTGAGAACCCTTATTAAAGTAGGTTTGGAAACATCTAAGCGTACATTGGCAGGTGGGGTGAGCAGCTATGAGCATGTGCCTGCTTCCTACTCCCTTCCTGGTTCACAGACTAGCACCTGTGCTCTGCTCTTTCCACTTTCCACCTCACCCTTTTGAAACCATTTCAAATGCTTTGCTGACGGGGCAAAAAGGGAAAAGGTCTCTTCTGGTTCTAACTAGTAACAAAAGGAATTTAGTTAGGGGCTGTGCAGGATGAGTGCTGGGAACAGGATGGAATGGGCTGAAACAAGGACAAAGTGAATCTAGATAAAGAAGGACAAAAAAAACACCTCAAATGTGATAACAAAATAGAGTGTGTTGCATTCAACTCCTGTAAACTTACATCTAATTTTATCTAATCAAGTCTTACTTCAAAATTCTCTGAGAAATTAGATTCACATTCTTTATACCTTCTCCCACCCATTTCACTATTGCTTTCTCCTGGGAGAAAATATATGAACATACATGTATTTTTTTCTATGCAGATAAGTGTGTGGTGGTGTGTGGTGTGTGTATGTTGTTTGCAGCATACACATATGTAGGTATGCAGGCCCATGTATGCCCGCCCACCTGAGGGCCAGTGGGAGATGTCAAATGTCCTGCTCTGTTGCTCATTGCTTTATTGTTCTCTTGAGACCAGGTCTGTCACATAATCTCGAGCTGGGATGGCAGCCAGCAAGCCTCTGTAATTCTCCTGCTCCCATCCCTGAGGTAATGGGCACAAGTGGCCATGCTTGACTTTTTATGTAGGTTCTGTAGATCTGAACTCAGGTCCTCATGATTATGTAGCAAAGACTCTTATTCACTGAGTCATCTCCCTTGCCTCCCAGTGCATTTTAAAAAACTTGATATATATTTGCATTCCTAAATAACACATAGCATTATTTTTAAATGAATGAAAATGTAGCCACAGTCTAAAATACTATTCTACAATTTATTTTTCACTCAACATTGTGTTTTTGAGATTTTTCACTTTTATCATCATCATCATCATCATCATCATCATTACAATGGTGGTGGTGATGATGACAATGATATTTTAAATAAATGATCTTGCTATTGTAACCTGGCTGGTCCTGAACTCACTATGAAGCCCAGACTACCCTTAAACATCCTGCTTCAGTCTTTTATCTGAATAATAAAATTACTAACACATGCAACCTTGCAGGGCCATGACATTTATTTATTCTGAAAGATGTGGTTCATGTTTTTCCAGTTAATCTGCAATATATTATTTATGAATAAATACATATCTTCTCATCCTTTTCTATTGATGGCCATTCTTTCCAATTAGTTGTTTTATAAACACTATACTAAAAATTCTATAGAAGTATATGTATATGTGATATTTTCTTAAGGGCACAGACCTGAAAGTTGATTGGTACCATTAACATACTAAAGACATTTTAAGCCTAATCATTAATTCCATAAAGATAGGAGTTTGTTTTGTCTATCACAGTATCTTAATTCATGGGCCACTGCTGGAAGAAAGGTCTCTCAATATTATTTGTTGAACAACTGAATGAACAAAAGCTTGATTTCTGATCATCTCAACCAGAAGAAGACTCCATTGGTGTGCTTCTCTCTGGCCCATTAACTCTCTGCTACTCTGATCTTAGCCCAGGTTTGACTATGAGGACGATACACAATGCTGAAGGCCAGGACTATGGAAATCCCATCTGTGAAAGGCTCCAAGAACTTTTCCCTCTGCTGATTCTCATAGATAAGCACTTTGGAAGCTACATGCTCAACTCTTGAGCCATATGAGTGAGGAATCCTGGTCGTTGAGTCACAGAGATAGCATCCTTCCACTTCTTGAAAATAACAATTTTGGACTGTTCAGGAATTTCAAGCAACCTTTTATGCTAAACCACGGAGACTTAGGGGTTTGTCTGCTACCCAATTCAAGGACAAAGGCTACTTTGTTACTGATTGTCTCCTTGGTGTTTGATAATTTGTGGTTGAATAATAGGTGTTAAAGAAAAGAAGAGAAAGGGAACAGGAAGGAGAGAGTGGAGAAATGACCCCCAAAGAGCTCTGAAAACATCTTGCCATGGATCTAATGTCTTTGAGCAAATTGTCTCCATTTTGCTCCCTGCATCTCCCCTACCCTGTGTATGTTAACATTTAATAAGAAATCTTCACTTTCATATCTATGAAGGATAGCTCAGGGGATTCTTAGTATTGGTAAGCTTACTTTTAATAATTAATTTATTTTACAGAATGGGACAAAACAATTCTCAAATAGAATCATACCAATGACTTTGACCCTTAATGACATCATCACGTTTGGTCCTGTTATAGAAACCCATAGTTCTGGACTTGCCCATATATATAATATAGTTTTAGATGTTATATTACTATAACATATATAATAATACATATGATATAATATAAAAATATATAATATATAGGTTATATATAGTTATATATCAGAAAAATTTGTAGTAGAAACTCTGGCATATAGCATCTCCTCTTCCTTCACGTTTATGTAGTTTGTACCTGTAAGTAGAGACTGCACCATGTCTAGTTCTGCTGGGCTTGAGTGAAGCAGATAGCTGTCATTTCTTGACAGAGGTAGTAAAACGCTTCTCCATGTGCCTCTAGATTGATTGTTCTCTACTTTACTTGATTTGCGTGAAGAGGACATAGCTTTTTGATATGTTACTCTACTAAGACTCAAAGGGTGATAAATAGCTTAGACTTAGAGGAATAGCTTAGACTTCTCTGACTGAAGAGCTGCTCATCTGTAATGAGACCCATCTACTGCCTACACGCCCTGAAGGCTTTTCTACTTGCTGATGTCATTGGCCTGGGGTTAAAAAGATTAAACTATGTTTTTCAGTCACAAGTTATGAGAAAAGTTCACAAGGTGTAGAAAGGAAGGGCACTGACAATGCCAAGTTACAAAACTTAGACCAGGACTTTGAAATCCCAGAGGCCATGGAATCCAGACCTCATTCTGTGACCTGTGGCCACAGAGATTTAATCTTCACAGTGCTTCCTTTCCCTGTATTCAAATTACACTCAGATTAACTAGAAAACTGGTCTACCAAACAAAGGCCCACACAGGATTCAGGGTAATTCAGCATTTAACTGTGCTGATGTGTAGGAAAACACAGCCTCCAAGTTATCTGCTTGTAACCATGTTACTACACACCATATTAAGAATACATTGTTCTGTAATGTCATCCTCATTATCTTGAAAACCTGTACATTTTGGTTTGAGGTCTTTTCTTCCTCCATACTATTGATGGCTGTGCCCTTTGTTGCTATTTGTTGAGTTGTTAGCCTCATTTAAAAGGAATCATTTTCAACAATGTCTTAGGATAACTCCCTCCCCTTATATCGTTTATTCAACCATAGGTAGTTGAAAAACAACAACTCAGTATAAACACATAAAACTCGGGAACTCCAAAGCCAACCTGTCACAGCCTCTGGAGAATCCGTGTGTCCCATCTTTTCAAATGATCCCCACTCTTCTACATCTTTTACATCTTTTACATCTTCTACATCCACTGAGTTAGCCTGAATCTGGACACCCAAATATCTGGATTCAATCTAAAATGTTTCTAGAAACTGTTTCCCTTAGTGGGAGAGAAGTCACAACTTTGGCCTGTCACAGAATTACAAGGAAAAGAATAGAAATTCCATATGGGCAGTGTAATGAGAATAGAGAAACGTAGGGGTAAACCAAGTTATATCTAAATTTGTTTTCCAGACTCAGCAGGCAGTGAGCAGCTCATTCAGGTTCCAGAGTATATATATATATATATATATATATATATATATATATATATTTTTTTTTTTCTTTTTGGCTTTTCGAGACAGGGTTTCTCTGTATAGCCCTGGCTGTCCTGGAACTCACTTTGTAGACCAGGCTGGCCTCGAACTCAGAAATCCACCTGCCTCTGCCTCCCGAGTGCTGGGATTAAAGGTGTGCGCCACTAAGCCCGGCTCCAGAGTATATTTTGTGTTTGTACCACTTTCTCATTATCAGACTATCTCCTTCACTTGCTGATTCTGGGTGTGTCTGGTTTCTATATTCTGATGCTAAGTAGACACTGATAATCCCTGTGGTAAAAATATGCCTGAATAATCCTTATTAGCCTCTTCCTTAGTTACTTGGCTTCAAAATAATTGAACAAAGATAAAAATAAAAGCCAAAAAAAAACAAAAAACAAAACAAAATCAAGGGATTAACTGGACAAAGCTCTATACAACAAGATTAAGTAGAAGCTAAATGTGCCTTGGCCATGACCTTAGCTTGTTCTTAGGAAAATAGGATATCCCAGATGGCTGGGACATTTCATCCTGGTATGGAGGGCCTGCCCGCCTCTGAACCCTTTTCTCTAGAGTGTTCTGAAGAGCTCTCACTGCTGCCTTATGTTACTCCCTTATAAAACTGTCTCTTGGATAGTCTCTGGACTCTTCAGCTCCAAGGCTCACCTCTGTTCCTACTGGCATGGGAAGCATGACAGACTTGTTTCACTTCCTTTAAACACCCTTCGACCTCCTGCTTCATTTCTCTACTATGAACCACGGCCAGCTTTTTCACAGTCTCCACACTATCCCATCTGAACAGCACTAGATACAACTCATCTTTCAAAAACAAACACACAGGCAAGCAAACAAACAAATGACCTCTGCGAATGACTGCGGTAACTCTGGCAACATCTGTTTCTCATACAGGACTCAGGACTATTGGGTGTCAGGCAGTACACGTATCCAGAAATGTACTCAAACTAGACTACAGAAGAATTTCTAGTGGTTAGATTAAAAACAGCATTCCAGCTGGGCGTGGTGGTGCACGCCTTTAATTCCAGCACTTGGGAAACAGAGGCAGGGGGATTTCTGAGTTCGAGGCCAGCCTGGTCTACAGAGTGAGTTCCAGGACAGCCAGGGCTACACAGAGAAACCCTGTCTTGAAAAAACAAAAAACAAAACAAAACAAAAAAACAAAAACAAAAACAAAAACAGCATTCCTCAGAAGTGTGTAAAATAGGTTTTTACCCCACCCCTGAAAGGAGCTTTTTCTCTTGCCTCTGGTAGAAAGGATATATATGGGTTTCCATGGACATGTGTGCCTACTAGCATATCCCTCAGTCTCCACTCACAAGTGCCTATCATACATTTCAAAGGCCCCATGGCACTGTTCTGGCCCTTCTGCTGCTTCTGCACCAAAACTCCCAGGCTGCTCAACCTCACAGGCCTCTCTCTCCATAGCTACTCACCCTCCTTATAATCTACATATTTTTCCCATCATTTTTCTCTCAAATAGACGTATGCATGTCCAGTCTGTTTCTCTTTCTCTTTTGAAATACTGTCTCTTTGGAAATGTCAGATAACTCTAGATATTTTCTCTCTCTCTTATCCACAATAAAACCCTTCCTCCTAATGGAGTGACTATTTTAATGGTTTCTTTTCTCCAACCCCTGACATATAAGCACTGATATTCAGTCAGCTGGTCTCTACCAGTTGTTATAATATAGTCATGCATTGCTCAGCTATGGGGATACATTCTGAGAAATGCGTTACTAGGTGATTCCTCCATTGTGAGACTATTATAGATGTGTCACTTGACATGGCCTCTTGATACAATCACAAGTTATATGAGGTTGTTGCTAGTATTATATGATAAAATATTTTATAATAACGTTTTCTGTATAAGTGCAAGGAATACTATTTAAAGTAATAACAGTACATTGGCAAGCTGATAGCAATAATCTATCGTTATCGAGTATTAGGTGCCATGTTAATGGTATGTGATAAACATTTAATCAGTACACTAAGTGCATTTAGTTTACAGCAGCCTCATTATGAACACATAGCAATGTACTGGACTAAATTACTGCTGTGGCGAAGTTATCACCCAGTACATGGCTAGATTGTAATACCTCATGCTACATCAACAGCTACTATTTCAAGCCACCATTATCCTAGCCTTCTTACTGTCCTGGTTTCTCCTCCAACTCTGCTAAATATTTGTCAACCACCAAGTGGAAGGAATAATATCTGATTTACTCATTTATAGGAGAGGTGCACTGTCATGTGCTCTGATTGGCCAATGTCTGTGCCCAATCTTTGTAAGCTTAGATTTCTCTGTTGCCTGTATTCTAGATGTCTTATGGGCCATGTGTTTTATCCTGGACTTGTCTACTAGTCCTTCTATACTCTCTTCTTGAGAAATGTTTTAGGAATTTAAATATTTTCAATATGTTAGTAATTTCCAAGTTTTAATCTCTATGCTAATTTTATTCCAGAGCTCAAGACTCCATAGCCCCAGTCTTATTGGTTGGCACAACATTTTTGAAGCCTCAAAGGATGCTGGACATCATGGGTAGCAATAGTATATGTACTATTTGTTTGGCACATATACAACTACAGTGAACTTTGGATAGTAAGCTGACAATAAGAACAACAATCAACACAGCAGAACAATGGCAAAAATACACCATAGTAAAAGTTGTTTAAAATTTATTAATTGCTTACTTTCTAGAATTTTCCATTTGAGACTTTAGCCTGTGGTTGATTATTGTTAACTTGAACTACAAAAAGTCAAACTGAGGATAAAGAGCGGGGAGGTGTCTATTTTAAAAATTGATATCCCTTAACATTCTCTTGGATATTTTATAGATACCTCAAACCTTACACACCCTCATTGATCTCTTAAGTAAACCTTTGTTCCATTGCAACATCAGCTTGTCTCTGTGTAGCCTTTCCCACAGCCCAGTGCTTTCGTCTTCACTAAATACACATTCCAGGGTCCACATTCTCTCAGTTCTGTCTCCAGAATACATTTTACTCTACTCTCTTGTCTACTCTTTCCTGAACTGACAGTTCCCCCTTACTGCTTCCTGTTTTCATCCTTGCTTATACCTACTCTTATCTATACAGAGATTAGGGAAACCTAAAAATATCATCTTATGATAGCATCCAACTGTCCAAAACTGATTCCCCCATGGCACTTGGAATAAATTACACACATAAATAGGACCCTGTGAGCTACTTCCTGTTTTTGTTCTGGGATTCTCATCATGTTGGCCTTTTAACTCCTAAATTCAACAAGGCCTTTCCAACTTCAGAAACTGTGCCTCAAAGATAGTCTTCTTTTCTATAATTTTAATGACATTCTTCTGGACTTAGCACAAATACCACCACTTTGGAGAGGTCTTTTCTGGAATACAATACAACTTAAATCACCCACTCACTTTCTCCTGTTAGATTTTCTTTACATTTGTGCACACCTGTGGACGGGGTAAGGCTACACATCTGGCATGGCACTCATGTGGAGTCAAAGGACAATCTGTGGGAGTCGATTCCCTTCTTCTGTCCAGTGGCTTAGAAGATTAAATTCAGGTCATCAAGCTTGGTGGTAAAATGAGCTTTTTTGGAGGCCCCTCTCCTATAGCTATTTGCTCTCCAACTTTATAATACTTTCCTCAATTTGTAAGTTTGCTTGTTTTATGTTTTGTCTTTTTTCCACAGAACATAAGCTACAGGTGGAAAAAACCATATCTCTTTTAGTAACCCTTATATACCAAAGCCATTTTCCTACAAGAAAGAGCAGAAACTCTACTAGGATTTCCAGCCGCTGGGATTAACTCATCCTCCCATTGAAAAATGTGTCTCCCGGTAGTTTCTGCTTTCTACAGAAAAGAGCTTCAAGGGCAGGGGAGATTGCTCACTGCTTAGGCACACTTTCCCCACAGATCCTAGCACCTGGGTTCTATCCCTAAAAACTATGGAAAGGTTGAGGGGGAGAAGAAAGCTTCAGAGCTGTTCTCTAACTTCTCCACATGTGTCATGGTGTGCACATCAGCCTCTGCACATCATGCACAAGCATGTGCACACAAACAGGTGCACAATGGTGATAATTTTTTTTTAATTGAAGAAAGGAATTTCATGAAATCATCATATAATACACAGAAGAAATCAGCACTTACATGATTTTAGTGATGAAAAATCAATGGAAAATATATTTAGGGTAAGTATTCAGCTAGAAGTTACTATGCTGTGAAAGCACATTTACTTATAATTTGAGAAGTTTCAGATGCTGGACAGTCAGAGGGTAAGAAAGAAGGATAGGACCCGTTGTTTATGTCCTACCTTCAGCTACTTCTATTAGATTCCATTGGTAACATATTTAATGTATTTAAGAAACATGATATTTGTACTGGCTGGTTTTGTGTGTCAACTTGACACAGCTGGAGTTATCACAGAGAAAGGAGCTTCAGTTGAGGAAATGCCTCCATGAGATCCAACTGTAAGGCATTTTCTCAATTAGTGATCAAGGGGGAAAGGCCCCTTGTGGGTGGGACCATCTCTGTACTGGTAGTCTTGGTTCTATAAGAGAGCAGGCTGAGCAAGCCAGGGGAGGCAAGCCAGTAAAGAACATCCCTCCATGGCCTCTGCATCAGCTCCTGATTTCTGACCTGCTTGAGTTCCAGGCCTGACTTCCTTTGGTGATGAACAGCAGTATGGAAGTGTAAGCTGAATAAACCCTTACCTCCCCAACTTGCTTCTTGGTCACGATGTTTGTGCAGGAATAGAAACCCTTACTAAGACAATATTAGAATATCAAACCTTGACTTCAGGGATATTTTACTTATGGAAGAAAAACATTATAACATTACACAAATGACTAGACTTTCATAAGAATGTTGTTACCAGGGTCACCTTGCTATAAATTTTCAGAAGTCTTATTTGTCATATTGTGTAATCTGAAAGCATTCTGATGACATACCAAAAGAAATGCTGTGTGTTCCAGGGTAGTTTAAATGCACAGTATGTCCATCATAGGGGAAGTGTGAAACTCAGGCTATTGAAACAATGAAGTTATATCTATTTATTCTTTAAAAGACCCTCTTCTGACCTCCATGGGTGCCAGGAATGCATGTGATATGCATACATACATGCAGACAAAATACACATATACATAATATAAAATATAATAACTATATCTACAAGATTTAAATGTCCTCTTCCAACCTGTCATTCCTCATTGATTGACTAGTATCTAATATAACCCCTTCTTTTATTCAGAAGTTGCAAGGAGAGAAATTTAAAGTTGGATAGTTCACACACAGCTGACTATCTGACTGTATGGGTGGGAGCTTTGTGGCCTCCTGAGCATAGTTCAGGAAGCAACCCCCTCCCCCAACCCAAGCTAAGCTGAAATTTTCAGACTGCCTAGCCCCCTTTAAGTCTAGGTCCACTGGCATCAGGAAAGAATGACAAGTCTTTTTCCTCCAATGGTGACTGAACACTTTAGGGAATGGTCACTGGGTGGATGGACTCAGGCCAGATACATCACAGAGGAGGAAATGTAGTTTGGTGATATTCCTGGAGATAGGGGGATGTGATCCAAAGATGTTTTTACAGGCATCATTTGCATGAAGACTGTACCTACTGAGTAAATCGAGTCCAAACTCGAACAGTTTGGAAACTAACAAGTTAACTTAATTTATATTTAAAACTACTTTTATGAAGAAACAAGATAGGAACTGTATTGACATTTTAGAGATATGAACTACATTAGAGCATGATGTTAGTGGTGGATCTAAATTGTAGATTGTGGGAATGTAAATTTTTATCATGAGGTCGACAGATAATTCTCCATCATTTCCCAGTTCTCTTTAGAAGACTGAAAATGAGCATTTAGAAGATTAATGTTCAAGGACATCTGAGAGCACAGATTAGTCTGGCAGAAGACAGAATTCTTTTGTGTAACATGGAGCACAGCGGTGGGAAGCATAGCCGGGTGCTCCTCTAGTCCTTTGCACAGGGACTGCTTGTGGGAGATCCAAGAAGCAGTGTAAACCATTTGCCTTTGAAAAAGCAAGAATCAGCACTTTTCCAAATTCAAAGTCTTTTTAGTAGGAAATTCTGATATTTTCAGTGTGTTAGCACTGAATGATTTTTGCAAAACTCATCATAGAAATGGTAAGAAATTGTAAAACCATCATCCAACAGTGAAACTCACATTTGTAAGAAGTTGCAAAGAAATTATGGCTTCTTTTTGTGAAAAGTAGCAATAATGAAAGAAACTCTTGTTGTGTGTGTGTTTTAAGATTTCTTTACTTATTATATGTAAGTACACTGTAGCTGTCTTCAGACACTCCAGAAGAGGGCATCGGATCTCATTATAGATGGTTGTGAGCCACCATGTGGTTGCTGGGATTTGAACTCAGGACCTTCAGAAGAACAGTCAGTGCTCTTAACCACTGAGCCATCTCTCCAGGCTGAAAGAAACTTTTAAAATTTCCATTGCTTAACTTTCAAATTTATTTCATTGTATCTTAGTGTGTGTGTGTGGGAGGGGTGGGGCACATGTGTGTGCTTGTGTGCATATGTGTGTGTATATGGGAAAACTTGACATTTTGTTCAATTTGTATTTTGGTGCTTTCTATGCAACATCTTGAAATTTATATCTGTCCTTTTACAGACCACTGAATATGTACTTGAACTATCTAAATAGGTCACAGTTTACAAGTGTTGGATCATAGAGGCTACCCCTGTAGAAGAAACCTGTCATACCTTATACCATAAACTAGTGCTTAGTTCAGCAGCCCTAAAGTAGGGCGAGACAATAGAAATAACTTCCTAAAATACTGCCCTGTATTTTATCTAGTACCTTCACTAATCTAAACTGAGAGATCCCCCTCCCCCAAACTCAGATTCCCTCCCCTCTAAAGTCTGTCAATGTAAGGAATTCCTTTATTTTGTGAAATGTTGTTGGACCTCTTCATTCCCAAGTTTGCCTGCGTCCCTAGAGGCCAGCCTTATCAAAGGACCTGAAGACCTGCAATCTGTCGTGCTGCATCTCTCTACCCTAAAAGGAAAGAGGTTTTGTTATTTGAAATAGCATGTTGTATAATTCACACTTTAAACATCTGTAAAGAAAGCATTCCATTTTACAGATGAGAAAGCTTTGGGAAGATACCACAGAGGCAGTCATCTTCTGTGCATCCTGTACAGTGATGTCAATGTCCCCATTTATAACTTGTGATCAAAACAAAACAGATGAGACGAAAAACCATGGCCAGGCAAATAGTTTTCAGAAGCTGAGGGTCTAGATATGATGCAGTAGGCCTGTGTGCTCATGTGTTCTCACTGAGTGAAACTATGTAACACATAGAGGTTAACCTGACAGCTAGACTGTATGTATACCCTGATATTTGAATATCCAGAAACATACATGCAGGTGGGTGAGAGGGCAGTTCCCCAACTTACATAATCAGTGAAATGGTATTTTCCAATCTTAATTCTGTATTTCCTGCAAACTGAACTTGAGGACTTGAGTTAGAGAGAGAGAGGAAGGAAAAGAGGAAGGGAGGGATAGAGGGGGAGGGAGGGAAAGAGAGAGAGGGAGGGGAAGAGAGAGTAGTCACATTATTTATAGCTTGAAAAGAAGCAAGGGACTTTGCAATGAAAAAAAAAATGACATAATCCCTTTATTTTCTGTTTTCTCCAATCTCCTGGGTCCTAGGTGACAGTTAACCCTATAGCTTTACTGATAGGAGTGGCCATAGCAACCTGTTGGAATCAAAACCAAAACTCAAAAGAGAAAGGGTTTTTAATTCTATCCCATGAATTTCTAGCTCTAAGTGTGGGGTTAAGTACTGTTCTATCTCCCATATCTTGTTTCCATTCTAATCCACAATATATTTTGTAACTCAGCCCAAGGCTCCATAGTCTCATGTGTTTGAATGCTTGGCCTATAGATAGGGGCACTATTAGGAAGTGTGGCCTTGTTGGAAGAAGTATGTCACCTTGAGGGTAGGCTTTGGGATCTACTATGCTCAAGCAACACCCAATGTGATACTCAGTCCCCTTCTGGTATCTTCAGATCAAAATGTAGAACTCTCATCTTCATCTCCAGCACCATGTCTGCCTGCACACTGTCATGCTTCTCACCATGGTAATAATGGACTAGACCTCTGAAACTGTAAGCCCCAATTAAATATTTTCCTTTATAAGAATTGCTATGATCATGGTGTCTCTTCACAGCAATCAAACCCTAAGACAGTGATATTCTTTGTAAATTTTTAATGTTTCTCCTTCACTCTTAGGAGACAAAACTATGGTCTGAGGAACATATCAGAGATCTCTGAAGATTGTGAGAGTAGTCATAGAAGCTTTTATAACTGTTCTGTTTCCTGACTGCAGTGATGGTTGCCCATCTTCCCAATACTGGCTCCTATCTTCCAGTTGAAATCCCTTGGGTAACAGAACCATTGAATTCATGGAATGCCTATGCAAAATTGCTCAATCTAGAAAAACAAAGTATAGTCTGCTGTCAAGAGTGATAGAAGAGACGCATCACTCCCCAGGAGTCTTTACGGATAATTAGTTGTGTTAAGGTTAAATGCTGCTCATGAAACTTCTATATGCCACTTAGCCTGAAACCTCCATTTAGTTTTCTATCACTGTGACAAAATAATGCTGGAGATACACCACTTACAGGGGGAACTATTTGTTGTGGTTTATAGTTTCAGAGGTTTGAACCTGTGGTGACACAGTATGTCACAGTAGGGAATGTGTGTATTTAATGGCAGGAGCTAAAGAGAGAATGGGACATGGGAAGAGTGAGAGATAAGAGATAAAGAGAGAAAAAGAGACAGGGAGAGGAAGAAGAGGAGGAAAACTGGGAGAGGGGGAGACAGAAAAGAAAAGGGAGAGCAAAGGGTGGGGGGTGAAGGCTGGCCTCCTAAACCTTTTTAAAGGGTACTGTATCAATGATACTTCTTTCCTCTAGACCCTGACCTACCAAGGTAAGCATCAGAGGCAGTAAATGAGTCTTTAGTACATAGGCCCTTGGGAGACATGCCAAATGCAATCTGTCCCCAACTTAATTCTGACTGATGAATAAAGATGCCAACAGCCAATAGCTGGGCAGAAGAGACATAGGTAGGGTTGTGGTTTCATAGGCTGGTGTAAGAAGGAAAGGAAGAAGGAAGCCCCCGTGAAATAGAAGAAGAATGTACAGGAGGGAGAAGGAGACCAGGGATTGGGGGTTGCCTGGTTGGAGTTGAGAACAGCCCAGATGAAACATAGTAAATAGTGATTGATGCTTGTAGATTCTAACAGCATGGAGGGTAGGCAGCTGCCCAGCTATTGTGCTGCCTAAGGCATATTTAAAAATATAAAGGCAGTGAGAGTCTTTCATCCGGGGAGATAAATGGTCTAAGGCGGGTAGAAACCCTGCAGGCCAGGATTTTTAATATTTCTTACAACAGGAAATAGATTTGGAAGGTGAGGAAAGAAAAGGAAAAAACAACATTGTACACTATTGGTCTTGGACCATTTTTCTCCAGCCTGCCAGAGTGCTGCTGGCACTTATTAGCCATCCTTGTTGCCTCACACCTGATTGACTTTTGCCCCTGTAGCCATTGGAACTCCTGGCTTTGCTCCATGTCCAGGGATGCATCTTAGGTGATGGGGCAGGACTTGAGAACCAACGGATACACAGACCTTCCCATTCTGCCTTCAGATCTGAGTTTGAGATGAGCGTATGTAACCCAAGGCCAGCATTTACTGCCAGACAATTTCCCAAATGACACCAAATCTAGGATAGCTGAAGGCTTATTTGAAAGATATTTATTGAGATTTGCTTTCTTCCTCTTCTCTTCCTCCTTCCTTCCTCCTTCCTTCCGTCTTCCTTCCTTCTTCCCTTCCTTCGTTCTTACTTATGAATAACATCAGCTTCAGGAGTTAAGGGGTACCTTTTGGAAGCTCTGGAATTTAAGGAGTAGGTGCTTTCAGGGAACTAAAAGAAAAGTTTAGAAAATACTGTGAAACTGACTTAAAACTTCAGAAGTAGCTCTAGGAATATGAGTAGAGAGGTTTCGCTTTCAGTATCAACTATATATCAATAGGTGACTATCCACAGTCCCATCCATAAGGCTATTATTTTCTTACATCTGGAACCATCCAGTTTCCTATGTAGGTTGACACTAATGTATTGATAGATCTTGGTAGTGTGACATGCTTCCACAGCAAAGCCTGATCAATACTTCACGAGCTACTATCTCTGTTGTCTAAAGGGAGGGTTGAACTATTCTGTAGGAGATTTTCAGGTATAAAGTTAACTGAATGAGGAAAGAAAGCAGGAAATGAAAGATGACACATGGAAGTCACCAGTCTCTCAAGGGCATCAGGTTTAAGGGTGGAAGAGGCTCAGGAGGTGCCCGTCCCTGGTTATCTAGATAACTCCTTTGGCAAGGCAACAACAGTCCTCTTGTTGAAGGCTCCTGGCTTCTACCTACTCTGAGTGGCTCTTTCTTTGGCTCCTTTCATTCATACACAAACACAGTGGGGCACATTCATTAGCCATGGTTTCCTTCACAGTCTTGGTAAGATCCTCAGGTATCAGCCAGGTGCCAGCCCCTACCAGGGGCATCTGATCATGCCTCATTTATCCTCACCTCTCCTTTTCTCTAAAACAACATGGGGATTAAAAAAAAAAAAGATGTGAGCTCATAGTTGGCATCTCCTTAAAAATCACACCACAATACCACTCTTACAAAATCAGCTAAATAAATCAAGTGATCCAATTGGTCAAAATTCTTATAATTGGAGACTATTTAGGGAAAGAGAAAAATGAGTATAGTTAATAATTAAATCATTGCTAAGAAGACAAATCACACTCACTAGTCAAATGACTCAACTGGCAGGTATGTCAGATTGCAAATACTGTGAGTGTACCAGGGGCAGGCAGGTACTACTATTTTTATACATGAGAAAACATATCCCCAGATTTTATACACATGACTAACCATCTAGAATGCTCTCCTTTAGTACCATTTATTTTAGTTTATCTTCTCTTAGGATCATGCTTTCGTTTCTACCCAAATTCCCCTCCAATCCTGTGTGAAAATGACCATATTCAACTCTATTTGCTTGTCCACCTACCTAACTGGCCCTCCTCAGAGTCTTCCACAGGGAACAGACAACTTTAATTGGCCTTTCTCTGGGTCCTATGCTTTTCTTGGTTCCTTATTTGCTCCATTTATCCAAATTTGTTCATACCGACTCAGTTGTTTGTGCATCCAATCTTTGGTACCAGAAATCAAAAAAGAAAGATCCAACCCATTATACAGACTTACAGGTCTCCTTAATGGAGAAATTCAAGGGGGTCTTGGCTGACTGGTTTACACAGTCATAATGAACCCCTCTTTACTGTTCCTTTCATTGTGTTTAGTAGACGGAATACAAAGATGGATAAAATGTCTATCACTTCAAGATGCTTATACATGATCCTTAGGGATCCAGCTTTGCAGCTGAAGAAAATGTAGAGGGTGTGGCATAGCTAGCACAGGAAGGATTCCAATCTACCCAAGCCAGCATAGGGAAGAAATCCAGTCTGTAGAAACCTTGTAAGGAAAGTGACTCGGTCACAGGTGGCCTCCATTTGTCTTCTGGGCTCACCATTTTTCTGCAGGCAAACCCAGCTGCTCTGCTCAGTGCCTTCCTAAATGTTTCTGATGGGATGCTCTCTGATTCATGAATCACTTATTCTTTAAGAAAAATTCATCAAACCTTTAGAACCCTGGCTGTATATGGAGGATTTAGCTTCTTCAATTGTAAGGGAGACAGTTGCATGTTCTTGTTGTGGAGGTACTGTGAATGCCAAAGCAGCAGAAGGCACTAAGGAACACCCCCCCTTCCCAGCTCACACAGTCATTAAATGTGTCACTTAACCATGGTCCACTGCGTCCCACAGAGGATGACCTAGACTCTAACCTCACCCACTTCTCTTTGTGTCCTAGAGTAGCAGAGAGCCTGGTGTGCTATTGCTTAAGGTGGGTCAGTTACCACTTCAAATAGCTATGAGCCTCTAGCTTACTATATTTCACCTCTTTGATCTTGATTTCTCTTATCTATGAAAAAAAAAAAACAACAGACTTTCCTAGTGGGGCTTTTGATAAAAGTAATGTACATATTATGACTGCTTATAATAAATGCTCAGTAAACACTAGCTTCTATTACTCAACTGGATAGCTGCTCTTCACAGTTCACCAGACCTGGTGCCTACAATGATCATTTACATACTGTCTACTTTATTTGTGACACTCATTATTCTTTTAATTATTTAAATTATTGACTTCTCAGCTAGATTATAAACATCTCAAGGATATGTCTTTTTAAATATTATTACCATCCATAATCCTATTGTCTAGAACAGAGACTGAAAATTAGTATTTGTAAAATGAGTTCGTTGCTTCAATTGTAAGATAAAGGAGTTCTTTGGATAGACACTCCATCACTTTTAAAATGTGATTATATTTTTATCAATGCTGTGAAGAAATTGTATTGTGCTATGACTTTGAAAAATAATGCAGAGGAGACATTATGGTTGTTCTTTTCATCATGTTGTCATCGTTGTTGTTGTCGTCGTCATCATCATCATCATCATCATCATCATCGCCCTTGAAGCCTCCATACCTGTTAGTCCAGCTTAGGCTCTAAGATTTGTGAGAAACTCCAGAACCATCCTCTCACCCAAAAGCTCCATATAAACATGCAAGTCATCTTTGCAACAAGAATAATGCCATTAAAAATGTTTTTCATAGAAAGAGCCCCAAAAGCCCTTAGACTCTAACCACATGTTTATAAAATTCAAAAACCTAAATATTATCATTCCTGGGTATCGTCCAAATATGTGGTGAAAGGATGATAAATCCGATGTGAACATATAGCTAGAACAGGAAGAAAGAACCATGATTTGATGGTCCAGGTGCAGTGTATTCTGTAGTATGTCCAGAGATACCAGCAAGAGGTGTCACACAGGGCTCTGGATGGCATCTGTTCCTGAGGAATGTAAGTGAACCTCACAGTAGCAGACGAAGTAGACCAGAGCTGTTCTTTAGAAGCCCAGATCCATTATCTCTCATGACTCATTTTTCCCCTTTAAGCCAACTGGGTAACTCCTGGGCTTATTAGTCTACAGCTTCGGTTATAGTTTTTGGCAGACTTAGAGAAACATTCCTGACATCTATCTGTGAACTCTGTTTTTCCTGCTGACAGCAGATATTTCCCCTTTTAGGTTGCTAGCATGAAGCACCTGAGAGACCAGAGGAAAACCCCACCATCTTTAGACACATGGGAAACACTGTCTGATAATGATATAGAAATAAATGATTTCTCACTCATCTAAAAGGTCAACCCAGTTCAAAAATCATGTTTGCACATGTGTGCCAAGAATACAGTGATAACTATACAATATCCTGATGCTGGTTCCTTGGTAGCATAAGGGATACACCTAATGGAACTCAAAATATCTGAGAATGGTATGGTGCTGCAATAATATATGAAGTAGTCAGGTAATTAAAAATAAACTCATCCTCAAATGGCCTTGGATTCTCATACTGGTCATTGCTCTTGCTAGTAAGTAAAGGTAGGACTTCCCTGGACTTCAGTTATGTTGAGGCAGTTTACAGTTAAACTTGCTGTATGACTAATGATGGTGGTGTTCTCTGCAGGGTACTTCCACTTCCTGTCAAGGGATGGCCTGGAAAGGTGAGTGATCCAGCAAGACTTCCCACCATTCCTTATCAACTTTCCCTCAAATTTATGCCCCATAATTTTATAGAAAAATCTAAGTGTTCCTCACATCCATCAGATAGTTCTGACGGAAGCTGTTCCCACACCCTGAGTTAATGTCAAACTAACATAGGGCAGATTATTTTCAACTGTGGAAAGTCAACAGAATAGCTACCCAGTGTCATAGCTACTTTTAACAGCTTAGATCTTTAGAACAGCCCTAGTGCATGCCATCCACTCTCATCTGTAATTTCAAACAATTACATGGGAGAGCCTTCCGTTTTAATGCGAGCCACGAGTCTTCTGCACATTGTGGGATCTTTGGCCTACAAAAGTGAAGAGAAGGAGTTTCTATACTAGAAATAACTTAAGATCAAGACATCAGGTTTCCAATGGGAGAAGGGAAACAAAATAGAATAGGAGACAAAAAGAGAGGTCTGGCCAAGTAGTTGGGAAACCAGACTCCACAGAAGTGCTGGGGCAAACGCTGTATTTATGAGCAAACTATGCACTCCTTGACTACATGTCTGTGCAGATGAAAAGTCCACCTTCCAGGCAAGGAGATAAGATCTGCACACAAATATTAGAAACTATGCTGTACTGCAGGTCATCACCATGATAAGACAAGCATTTTGTGAGGACTTTACCATATATTAAATGCTTTATACTTGCTACAAAAAGACATTCATAACTGCTAAGGGCAAGGAGCAGAAGGCTTGGAGAGGTTAAGCAATTTTTAAAAAAAGATTTATTTTATGTGTGTCTTAGTCAGGGTTTCTATTCCTGCACAAACATCATGACCAAGAAGCAAGTTGGGGAGGAAAGGGTTTATTCGGCTTACACTTCCATGCTGCTGTTCATCACCAAAGGAAGTCAGGACTGGAACTCAGACAGGTCAGGGAGCAGGAGCTGATGCAGAGGCCATGGAGGGATGTTCTTTACTGGCTTGCCTCCCCTGGCTTGCTCAGCCTGCTCTCTTATAGAACCAAGACTACCAGTACAGAGATGGTCCCACCCACAAGGGGCCTTTCCCCCTTGATCACTAATTGAGAAAATGCCTTACAGTTGGATCTCATGGAGGCATTTCCTCAACTGAAGCTCCTTTCTCTGTGATAACTCCAGCTGTGTCAAGTTGACACACAAAACCAGCCAGTACAATGTGTTTGAGTGCTTTGCCTATATGTACATATGTGTATCATGTATGTGCTTGGTGCTTCTAGGAGCCAAAAGAGGGCATCAAATCACCTACAACTGGAGGTACAGATGATTGCAAGCTGCCATGTTGGTGCTGGGTACCAAACCCAAGTTCTGTGCCCAATGCTTGTAACCACTGAACCATTTCTCCTGCCCCAAAAGTTAAGTAATATATCCAGGATCACCCAGCCAGTTAGACTTTACCATAAAAACTGACTCCAAGCTAAGGTTGTCTGATGAGACACGAGACACTGGTTGAATCTGAACTTTAGACAACTGATGATTTCATAGTATAAATATATAGCCTTAAGATAGATATCTACATTTGTTAAATCTGATAGCTCTATTTTGCATCTCACGATAGTAAGCTACTCTTCAGCAGTATAAGAAATCCAGACTTGAAGCGATTCCTATAGTTAAGAGCTTCGTAAATTGACTCATGGTTCTAAGTTCTAGGAGCTCGAGCTCCTTTGCTGATGAAGTCTTATGGTTACAGGAGGCAGAACACTTACACAGAGTTCTCATGTCGATAGTATTCCATGTGAGAAGCCCAGCCACGTTTAAACCTCGTTACCCTCACGCTCTCTCAGCAAAAGCACTGGTTCACACATGTCTAAAATATATTCATAGATAGGCTTGGAATATAGCTCAATGGCAGAACAATGTATAGCATGTACAAGACACAGAGCTGTCTAATTTGCAGTACAAAATAATAAGAAAGAAAAGCAGACAGGCAGACAGAAAAAATGAAGGTGAGAAAAGATAAGACCAGACTCAGTAAGCCGATGGATGAGAGGTAGCCCAGGAAAGTTGGGTTTATCTTGTGAGCTAGGCCTCCTGATTAAACAGGTCCTAGATATGAGAAAATCAAGGAAAGAGTAGCTGCTTCAATTTAGCTGTACTGCTTGATGATCAGAATATAAATATCCTTGAAGCTACACTTAGGTTCTCCCTGAGGTGTCAAAAACTAAAGAGTGAGCACCTTCCCAGTTGTCACACATGCAAAAATGAAGGGTCTGACATTATCACAATGTCATTTACCTCACCCACGCCTTGTAGGTTATTTTATAAGATTATTCAAAGAAATACTCTATTTTAAGAAAATATTACCTGTGTGTGCACAGGCACTATGGTGTAAATGTGGAGGCCAGAAGACAACTTGTGTTGTTGCTCTCCTTCACCTGAAGGCACTGAGGATCAAACTCAGGCCATCTGATTTGGCAGCAAGTACCTTTACCCAGAGAGCAAACTTACTGACCTCACGAAAAGAAATACGCGAAAGGGTATTTGAATACTAATCCACCATGCTTTCAGAAAGGAAACAGGGCCACCTTACCTCATGAATCTGCTACACTCAAAGACATTCTAAAAATCCACAGTTCAGAACACAAGGTGTTATTATCCTCTTTGGGATAGCCATTCTCTTTGGAGTTTGTCATGTATATGTATATGTATGTGTGTGTGTGTGTGTGTGTGTGTATACATATACATATATTTGAGTAATAACCTTCTGCTCAAACCATTTGTGTCTCTTGGTTGAATTATTTCCATCCAGATAATAAGAACAAAGCCAGTTGTTATGGCACAAGCTTTTAATCCCAGCACACGAGAGGCAGTCAGGTGGATCTCTGTGAATTCCAGGCCAGCCTGATCTACATGGGGACTTTCAGGACAGCCAGAATTACATAACAGAGGCCATGTATCAAAAAATTAAGCAAAAACAAGAACAAATTATATGTATATACTTATAATTTTATGTTAATATCACCATAGTGATACATCAAGTATGTGGTGGTTTATTTTTTAAATACAGTTTTGTGTGCTGGGGATTGAGCCTAGGGCCTTGTACATGCTGAGTACCCATCTTACCCCTGACTCATATCCTGTCTCTTTCATGGACATTTTAAAGACAAAAGGCTAATTGGAAATTAAAGCCATATAAATGTGCACAGAAGGGCGGCCATTTTGTTCCCATACCCAATAGATTGCCTGTTAACTCTCATCTTCAACTCTCTTTGATCACCAACCCTCAGATTGAATCTTTGCTGCTGGAACTCAGAACTAACCAAGCCAAGTTAGAAGGTCTCTTATAGTTTAAAATATGTTGCTGGAGAATCTGGTGAATTTTAGAGCCTGTTCTGGGTGGCTCAGGATACAAGTTCAGTAAGAGCAGGTACGTCTAGACCTGATCTTCACACAGTCAGTGCTGTCTGTTAAGGCTTTAGTATTTCTGCTCCTCATTTCTGAATCACATCAAAGGACTTTGGCACATGTAACTTTTTTTTTGTTGTTTGTTTTTTTGAGACAGGGTTTCTCTGTATAGCCCTGGCTGTCCTGGAACTCACTCTGTAGACCAGGCTGGCCTCGAACTCAGAAATCCCGAGTGCTGGGATTAAAGGTGTGCACCACCACTGCCCAGCTTAACATTTTTTTTTTAACTCTAGAGAGTTTGTTTTCCTGATTAGTTGTAAGCCACAATACTGTTCTCAAGATCCCTTTAGCTTTGAATTTACGGCAAGTGTCAATTTCATAGATAATTAAGGTATTAAATTTATGACATGTAATTTAAGATTGCACAAAATAAATTATAATCTTTATCATTAATATCATAATGTGATGATAAATACAAAAATAATCTTTATTCAGGCTTACAGAGAAGAGAAGAATCTCAGATTCCATGTTTCAAATTCTCAAACCCATCCAGGACAGGCATGCACAGCCATAGAAGATAAGAATTCATGATAGGAAACAGCTCAATAATAATTAAGGTGGGTAGAAGGCTAGCAACTGAAGGCTTCCCTAAGTCTGCATTCTGATTGATGTGCCAGATTGATGCCATGGCCTTTATAAGGCACAACTCACTCCTAATAGCCTATCAGTTAGGCGGTACTCTCTCTATTCTGATGACCCTCATTTTACATAGGAGAAAACCAAGGCATAAAAGGATTAAGTGATCTGCCCATGACTCCCAGCTAGAAGGGGCAGAACAAGAGCCTATGTACAGATTCTGTCCCTTTCCATATTATGCTAGGCTGACCATGTGCAGATGACACAAGAGAACATAAGAACACCTGCATGCCCGTGCCATGAATATCTCCAGACCGTTTGTCTAAGTTTAGCAGTCCGCAAACACAAACAGAGCATGTGTGCTACAGATATTCAGAGTATGTGCAAGTATAGGATAGGGAACTAGAGTTAAATATTATTTTATTAAAATAATCAAATGTTTTTTTTCTGTGAACTGATAGATTCTTATAACTTCTGTACAAATTGTTCATAAGTAATTTAATTTCTGTTGCTGAGGACCCAATTTTTTCATAAAAGAAAACCAGTTTCATCTGTGGCAGTAATTAATTCCATAAAGTCTTTGTTGTGTGTTCTTTGTGAAAAGGGTAGACCTAAGAGGTCTTAATTGACATCTTGCCTCAGAGATAAAGAAGCCAAAAAGTGAACCTGTGGTTATCACTGTTGTGAACTGGCATATTATTAGAAGTATAACATATTTCTGGACATCATTTATGGCTGCAGGTCATGGGATTTACTGTTTGTATACCAGAATTGCCCCAGGAACCTCATTCAAAGTGTTCTGTGCCTGATCCATGTGCTCCCATTGTGTGCTTTCATCAGGAAGCAGCATCACGACTTGGCTTGAGCCACATTCACAGCACTGATTTCTGTTTCTGCTGACTCTTAGCTTGCAGGCTGGCATTATTCCTTTGCCATCACTGCGACCTGGGAGAGGGAATCTTTCCAAAGGAGAGAAAACATTGCAGGTCCAGTGTACCCATGAAGATCTACATCCAAATTTTCTGCCTTTAATTGAAAATTCCCCAATACTACATTAGAAGATGTCCATTTATTGCTTTTTATTTTTTTTTTATTTTATTTTTTTGGTTTTTCGAGACAGGGTTTCTCTGTGTAGCCCTGGCTGTCCTGGAACTCACTTTGTAGACCAGGCTGGCCTCGAACTCAGAAATCCGCCTGCCTCTGCCTCCCGAGTGCTGGGATTAAAGACGTGCGCCACCACGCCCGGCTTGCTTTTTATTTTTAAATTCTCTCTACATGTAGCTTAACTGCATTCATGTCTGTGTACCACTTACATGCCTTACATCCATCAAAGCCAGAAGAGGGTATTGAATCTCGTGAAGCTAGAGTTACACATAGGTGCTGGGAATCAGCTCCTGGTCCTCTGGAAGAACAGCCAGTGCTCTTAACCACTGGACTATCTTACCAGTTTTAGAAGATTCATATTTTAATGCTAAAATATGTATTTTTCATGGCATTGTAATGTTTCACATATATGTAGTTTACTATCTCTAATTTTTCATAACTGGGTAACAGGAAAATTTTCAAGCAAGAAAATTTAATTTTCAGGCTAGATTAGGAATTTGTTCTATATTCAAGTAGTCACATCACTTTGTAATGTGATTCATGGACTTGAGAAAAGCCTCAAAATTAAATGTTCTTCCATTCTTTCACTCCACCCAGCTTTTCCTCCCTTTACCTTCCTTTAAGTCCTTGGCCACTGAAAATCCTCTCTGCACTAACTGGAATTAGGATGGTGAGTTTTCCTTCAAGTTCGAATGTGCAAATGTGACATGCGGTTCTTCCTTTCAGCCACCACTCCCGTGCCTGCTCCCACTGATCATGATATCTAGTAGCAAACTGTCATCTTTATCCAAGCTGTTTTATTCTGTATATGTATTAAAATATCTCTTTGCATATTGTGGTGATTTGAATATGTTTGGTCCATGGGAAGTGGCACTATTAGGAGGTATGGAAGTGTGGAAGTGTGGAGGAAGTGTGTCACTGTGTAGGCAGACGTTGAGGGCTCCTAGTGCTCAAGCATTTCCCAGTGACGAAGAGACAGTCTCTCCTGGCTGCCTTTGGACCAAGACTCTCTGCTCCTTTTCCAGCACCATGTCTGCCTGGATGCTGCTATGCTTTCTGCCATGATTAAAATGGATTGAACCTCTGAACCTGTAAGCCAGCCCCAATTAAATGTTGTCTCTTATAAGAATTGCCTTGGCCATGGTGTCTCTTCCCAGCAATGGGAACCCAAACTAAGACACATATATATTCATCTGTCCTACATAGTAAGGCTACAGAGGTCAGGGAAGGAATATACTATCTTCATGCTTTATAATAAACTTAAACCCGTAAAAATCAATTCAATACTATGTAAAGTAACTAACACAATTATATAATTCTTGCACTCATTTTAATATATAACTTGTAATTAATTTGTTTATCTTATTTTCCTCATATACTATCATGTACAAAGGACAGACAGCTGTCAGTAGTTCACACAACATTGTGAAAAGATGGTGGTGGGGGGCAGTTTGTAGAGACAACAGGAAGGAGATGATCTACTGAAATAGATTGGGAATAAGAAGTGTAGCCAAGCCTAGTGAGCCAGGCCTCTAATCTTAGGAATTTCAAAGCTGCTGCAGGAGGATTGCAGGTTCAAAGTCCAAAATTGAGGCCACCCTGCAGAAATTATTGAAACCCTACCTCAGAAAGGAAAGGTGGTGGAGTGCTTGCCTAGCTTGCATAACCACTGGGGGTCAATCCTTAGCAGGACTCAAATGAATAAATTCTTCAATAGGAAAGGTGGGAAATTTCCACTCGCTTTCTAAAATAGCATGGAAAGCAGGAAAACTTACACAGTTTAACGTATTTGTTTTCTATGTTGTTTCACGCAAGAGCGAAGCTGATTCTTTAGACCAGATCCAGCTGTTGAGGAGACATTTTTCCCAAAGATTATTCACAAAGTAGATTTAGAAAACTAGGTCAAAACGCCCAGCCACAGGGAAACATTACTGTAACTTCCTGGCCACGGGCCCACTTAAGAACTCCTTAAACATAAGCCTAAACCATGAGAAAAATATTTGCAAAAACATCACATGCTTGGTTTATAAGCCCAAAGATGGCTCGAAGAGTTATTCCACTCTATGGTAAATGTAGATTTAAATGACCTATCATAAAGTATGCATGCGTTTGAGCATGTGTGTGTGTGTGTGTGTGTGTATGTGTGTGTAGGTACAGTTATGTGCACTGGTCAATGTCTGGTGTCAATGTTTTTGGCAGCAGTTCACTTTTTTTTCTTTTGGACAGGCTCATTCATTGGCCTGGATCTTGTAAAGTAGGCTAGACTAGCAGGCTAGCTAAGCTAACTAAGCCTCAGGGATCTACCTGTCTCTATTTTCCCAGTGCTGGGATGATCACTGTGTAACACCAGGTCTGGCTTTCCCCATATCAGTTTTAGGGATCCAAACTTATAAGGGATCCAACTTTGCCAACTGGACTCTACCAGTTAATTGATGAATTAAGTAATGCACAAAGTAGCTTACAGAGGAAAATGAAAGAGCTGAAGTTCCTCTGAGTCCTTCAAGTACCTGAAGGCCTCCCACTGGTCCCCATCTCATAAAGGTTCCACTACTTCCCAATAGTGCCAAGCTGGGGAGACCAGGCTTTTAATGTAGAGGACATAAATCCAGACACAAACTGGATTTCTATCCATATTTTGTTTAGTGATTTTGTTCATTGAGACTCATAGTCCTAAAAAGCAAAAGGACCATCTCTAATCAGATAAAATCATGAAAAAAAAATGATCTTTCAGATCTAGAACTATCAACAAAAAACACCCGCTGTTAGAGTGAATTGTTATCACTATAACAATTATCAAATGTGTCATGTAAATAGATAAGGAATGTAAAAAAAATCTCATTACTACTAACAATAAAATAATCCCTAATGATGTTCTGCTACACTCATAGCTCAGCAGCAGCTCAGCCAGTATTAGAGAAACTTCCTCCTGCAGCAGATGGGAACAGACGCAGAGACCTACAGCCAGACAGCATGCAGAGAGAGGAAAACCTTGAAACACATCCCTCTAAATGGGATGTCTCCATCAAATCCCTCCCCTCAGAGCTCAGAAACTGGAGGAAGTGGAGGAGGAAAGAGTGAAAGGGCCAGGGGTGGTGGGGGACACCACAGAACAAGGACCTTGATCAACTATATAAAGCTCACTTGAACTCCCAGAGACTGACGCAGCAAGCACAGGGCTGACCCAATTCTGCACCAGGTCCTCTGTCTGCATATATACAGTTTTCAGTTGAGTATTTGTTGTGGGTTTCCTGTGTGAATAAGTGAGTCTCTGATTCTTGTGCCTTCTTTCATGACTCTTTCCTTTTGCTAATTTGCCTTGTCCAACTTTTGATGTGATCTCTTTTTGTTTTAGTTTATATTCTATTTTGTTATATTTTGTTGCTACCTCCCAGACGCCTGTTTTCTCCTCTTCCTCTTCTTCCTCCTCATCTTCCTCCAGTTCCTCCTATTCCTTCTCCTCTCTCCTTTCTGAAACACAGTCTCATTATATAGCTCTGAGTATCCTGGAACTCACCATGTAGACCAGGCTGGCCCATCTACTTCTGCCTCCCAGGGGCTGGTATTGGATTAAAGAACTGCAGCACTGTGTCTGACTCAAAGCCTGTACTTTTCTAATGAGACACAAGGGGGTGGATCTGGATAGGAGGGAGGGTAGGGAGGAACTGGTAGAAGTAGAGGAACTGACAACTGTAATTAGGATATATTGTATAACAAAAGAATCTATTTTTAATAAAATGGGAAAAAATTATACAAAATATCTTTGAATTACTCATTTTACATATGTATATGCATGGTGCATGTGCTGTGGTGTACATGTGCAATGTGTGTGCATGTGTGTGTGTGGTATGTGTATGTGTATGTACTCACAGCACATACACAAGATCCTGGGAATCCTGGGCAGGTCATCAAGCTAACAGGCTAACTTCTAATTACAGAACCATCTCACCAACACTTTAAAGGGCAAACATATTTTTATTTCTAATAGAATTAATTTTTATTAACATGTTGAAAATAACTTCACTCCTTTCTTCCTCCTTTCTCTCTCACAGTAAGACCTATGATGCTAAGCATGTGTTTTTTAGGTTGAGCAGCTAGAAACTCAACATCTGACTTTTAAATACATTAGTGCTGTAGTCCTTTCTGGCATGTAATTTTCTTTCTGATCCCTACCTGACCTTTTCTTGTTCTTGACTTTTATACTCTTCATCATTTTGTTACTGCTTGTTTTTATTTACTATTTGTAATTTGTGCTATTGTTTAGGGCACTGGATCTTCACCACAAAAGACTGGGAATATACGACTGAATTCTCCTAAGACCCTTCTGCTTATGACATGAGACAAATGGACTGACTTGTCAAAGGTCACTGCACCATACACTTAAGTTGAAGACTCAGTGAAGAATAACCAAGCCTCTTTACAGCTAAAATGACATTTCTAGATGATTTTTTTTTAAAAAAATGTAAGTACTGAAATAGAATGTCCCAGGACTTTTTTTTCTCTTTGTGGCTCACTTTTTTTAATTAAATATTTTTCTTATTTACATTTCAAATGTTATCCCCTTTCCTAGTTTTCTCTCCGAAAATCCCCTATCTCCCCCCCCCACACACACACACACTGCTCCCCAACTCACCCCCCTCCCACTTCCTGGCTCTGGCATTCCCCTATACTGGGGCATAGAACCTTCACAGGACTAAGGGCCTCTTCTCCCACTGATGACCGAGTAGGCCAGGACTTCAATTTCATAATCTTCTAGACCTAGCAGTTAAAAGGTTAATGTAAGCTATACATTTTTAGAAATTGAAAGCCAAAAAAAAAAGACAGTTAAAATATAATCACAGGAAACACACAGCACAAGGGCAGATAAAATGGAGCCACAGCTACAAATGACCATCAATGAGGGTGAGTGACCGTCCTAAAACTGCAGTCTCTCCAGCAGCCAACACCATAAATTATCTGCCTCTCACTGCTTGATGGGCGCCTTTCACTGATATGGTTCAGTTTAAGGAACTGGTGTAAATCAACTCAAGGGAGGCAGTTTTTCTTCACCTCTTTTTGTTCCGGCTTTGGAAACACTGGGTCAGGTGTCCCAGCGAATTGATGTAAGAATGAAGAGACCATATGCAGATTCCATGATAGAGGTCTACCAGCTATCCAACTCTCTTTCACATAAGAACTTATATATGCTCAAGTCTTATAGTATCTTACATTTGCACACCACATACACACACACACACACACACACACACACACCCACAATCTTTAAAGGATAAAAGTTTACTATATAATAATTGTTAGGTCTCAAAATAACTGGAGGACCTATTTAACATATCAAAGCTGACCTGATCCCCAGACTCTCCCAGCATCCCTCAGTCCCTACCTATTACTGGGTATGGCTGACATGCCCTACCCCCTCCCTACCCTAAACTCCAGGCCAGGGACTGGGCTGCCCTTGCTCTAGCTGCTCTTTTCTATATAGTGCAGTCATTTTGGTTACCTGGTCCTTTTTACTTCTACCCTTTACTCTCCTGGCTTTCCCCTCCTCTGTCCTCTCAATGGTCCGGCTCGGGGACAGGCTGGCTCGGGGACAGGCTCACTCTGGACGCTTGCAGCTGTCTCTGCCTCTGGCTATACTCTCTCTTTTATCTATAATAACCCTTTGTTTTTCTTTTCTGCGCCATACCTAGGAGTTATGTTCTTCCTTTTTAATTTCTTCTTTTTTCTCAATAATAAGCACCCAAATAAGGAAACTCATTTATTTACAAATCAAAACAGCAGAACGGGAAATGATTTGAGGCTACACTTTTGTTTTCTTGATGCTATTGTTATGTAGCCTAGGCTGGCTTTGAACTGGAAGCAGTCCTCCAGCCCCAACCTCTTTACTGCTAGGATTACAGGTATGTGGAACCACAGCTGATGCTATCATATTGCTTAATTCAAGGATATACTTTCTTTTCTCTCTTTTTTTTTTAAAGATTTATTTATTAATTTTATGTGAGTACACTGTGGCTCTCTTCAGACATACCAAAAGAGGGCATAAGATCCTATTACAGGTGGTTGTGAGCCACTATGTGGTTGATAGGCATTGAACTCAGGACCTCTGGAAGAACAGTCAGTGCTCTTAACTACTGAGCCATCTCTCTAGCTCCCAAAGATATGATTTCAAAATAATTTTTCTGGAGGTCATAAAATCTGGTGTCCTTAAAATCTGAGAGGATGAGACAAGATATTTGTACAAATTACATTGTAATTTTGTACTGCTCTGAAAGAGACTGGGGACATTCATTAAGCTTGCTACCTATATCTGCCGTTTGTGCCTAAGGTAGGCAGGAGAGACATCTGATTGTACAAACAAAGGTCATTTCTAACACAGAGAGACTTCTCAATATATGGACTTTTGGAGATGTGCCCCTAAAGACTACAGCTCTAATACTGGGTTGTCTGAGATCAGTGAAGTTGGAAGGGGAGAAAGCAAGGCAGGCAGTCTAATCTTCCCACAGAGCAGCCATGGGACTGAGATCCAGAATGAAGGCGTTTGCCCTCCCTTTGCTACTTTGAATTATAAAGAAATCTAGAACCCTTAGGTCTCAGACTCCAGTCTGGTTGCTTTTCCCCATGTCACAGGGACACACAGCTATAAGATAGCCCTGGGTATTCTGTCCTTTGCTTCCTGTAGGTAGACTGAGACACTGAGGTTTGTGTAATTACTCTACAGATGATAGCATTCATCCAACCATCCACAGAACTTTGTGTGAATGTCAAAGGAAGTGAGGAAGAGAGTGTGTTGTCATGGAGATACGAAGGAGGGAAAGTTGAAACCCATTCTGCTATCTCAACCGTTATTTATTCAAGTAATAAATCATGACATCTTTGTCAAAATCAATGTAGCATGAAATGGACTAAAAACAAACCTTGCAATCGAGTCAACACTGTCTTCTGCACACCGGAATCTTCTAAAAGGAATGCTCCATTGCACAGTTGGCTCTGTCACTGTTAACATTTCGATATGAGCACTTGTGCGTGCTTTCTCTTTGTTCAAATTCCTTCTTAAAATTCAGCATTAATCACCAAGGTAGATTAAAATAGACACAGCAGAATCTACGGTACCATTGCATGGGTAGAATAGTTCCTAAACTTATGACAGGCCAGAAAAATGAACCAAGCTTGAGGAAGGAAGGAATACTTCTCAGAGAAGGGAAATGACAATTTCCTGGGACATTAAATAGTCCAAGGCTCAGGGGTCGGTCTTCAAAGCGATTTCATTCTAGCTAAAATCTGGTCAGAAAAAGAAACATCCATGTAGGATCTGACAGCTGGCAACACAGGCCCTGACATTCTGTGATGGGAACTGAGGCTCCACACAACTTTTAGCTCCACACTGGAGCCACAGTGTTCCCATAGAAAGGTATGCCCTTTCTGTAGGGAACTTTTCTACAATGAGGTTAACTGAGAGGATAACGAATCTTTAGAGACAAGTAAGGTGTACTAGATGAAGTGAAATTGTGTTGGTCTTTGATCTCAGGAGGCACTTTCTCTTCCCTTTCCAGATTCATGGATTCATAGTTACCACAGAGTTGCAAAGCCCTCAGAGAGCCCAGGACATGAGCTAGCTTTGCTCAGGAACTCATCAGAGGCCATGGGTCCAGTTTATTGACAGAACCACAGCTTTTAAAATTTAGGTTTTATTCCTTTTCTTAATCTCTTGGATTCCAGCACATATTACCTTTTATCTGATTAAAAACTTTCTACCAAAAATCTAGTGTGCTTTATAGACTTGTAGTTGAAACATTGGTTTCATCTCAAGGAGTAATGATGTAAAAATAGAGAATTAAAACTATTTCCTGTAGTCTCCTATGACAGGCTCTGACTATTAGAAAATCTCCTGCCTTCTGTTTCTGTCATTGGAATGTGCTGGTTAATCCTCTATTATTCCCATGTCTGTCTTGCTTATCCACATGCTGTTTCCTAAACCATGAACCCTCCTAGAAGCTGGTAAAGAAAACTCAGAAAGCTGATTGGAATTGAGTTCCTATTGTGAGAGAGCAAGGGAGAAAAGACAAAGACAAAAACAAAAACAAAAACAAAAACAAAAACAAAACAACAAGCCCCAGAGAGTTCTGGTTTTTGAGAAACTTGAACTTAGATGACCTTTTGTGGGATTTGTAAATGGTATTTGGGGGACAGAATTTTGTACTTATACATAGTCACTGCTATTTTAGAATACAACGTGTAAGATATGAATACTATTTTTATATATCTGTAAACTATAGAAATGATTATTGAGTTGTTGGTTTTCCCATACCCTCTTGGGAATAATGTCTGTTATCCTTTGGTGTCTTTAGCCCCAAACTTGGGTGTAATGTGCACAGTTCCTTGTCCTCCACTAAGGGGCAGTATAACATGGAGTAGAAGGCAAGGTGAGGTCAGGCTCTGGCATAGACTCTGGACTTTTCCAATTTACTCTTCCAGAATAGCCACGGGCATGTGAAGGAACTCTGCCGGCATCACCATGAGCCACAGCCCCACCTTCTCCCGACCCAGACAGCTGGTGGCGCTGAGTGATGCAATGCTCAGTTAGATTTGATAGTCCTCAGCCCTTCACCCACTCTTCCACCACAGAAATTAGTATGTTGTCAACCAAAGGCTGCAGGTTACCTTCCACCAGAATATCCCCAGCTGTAGAGGTCAGGAAACAACAAGGCTAAGGGAAACCTGGACTCTGGGTAGATGACTTGACAGTCCTAAGCTACCACATCCTAGCTGTGGGCCCTACCAAACTGCTGACCATCCTCAAGCATCATCCCTTATCTAGGATTTGGGAATGCTCTCATAGCAGGGAGAATAGCACATGGAAGCTGTCTAGGTCACAGAGTGAGAGGACTAGAACTAACTTCTTTTTACTAGTTCCCAGTCATCCTACATCTGAAGATCCAGGTGACTTGATGAGCTGCACTCATTCCTTATAGTCAGAGGATGCATGCCAACATTCACGCTAGAGCCTGGGGGATGAAACCTCAAGAGAATCTATTTGGCCGTTTGTACTACTGCAAACTTCTTATTCTTGACATGCAATTTGTTTTCCCTGGGAAAGTTGACACAAGGACCTCAACTCTTCAACATGCACATAGGAGTGAGAGGACTTTACTACATGTCATCACCTGAGATGTAATTGTTGTATTCTTCCTTACTACATCAATTATAAGATCCCACTGTGAGTCATCTGGGTCTTAGCTTTTGTAGTTGATTGAACAAGAAATTGCTTAAATCAGTTTTTGTATGTTCATAAAGGTAAATTCTCAAACATGAAACTACTAAGCACTTCACAGGATATTTCATATTGTGGGTGATGAGGGATAACCAGGGTTGGACATAGGAAAAACTATCTTTGTTGATTTAAACAAACAAACAAACAAACAAGCAATACAACAATAACACCCATCCCCACCAAACACATAGCCTGAGGCTGGACCACCTGACTAATGACACTTGTAAAGCCTTTAAGGGATTTGTAGATCTGAAGGAATGGATTTCACAATTCCTGTGATAAGCTTTCGTAGTCCCATTCTCTGACTGGACTCTGGAAACACCCTGCCTACTCTCCATCCCTTCTCTAGTCTTCCTTAATGTCACATTTGTCTTCACTCTCCTCTTCTTCCCCTCAAGACAGATCTACTGTTAGGGCTGTAAGTCAGTGATATGGTACTTGTCCAGCATGGGAAAGACCTTTGGTTCAATGCTTAGTGCCACAAGATTTTAAAAAATGAAGACAGGTACTTGAGAACAGAAATGTTTGTGTATAACAACTGCAAAACAAGGGATATTGTTGCTTTCAAGATAGGGGAAACTGAGGCTCTATTCTGATGGTTTTCTTACAGTTAGGACTTAGACTTGAGATATCCATTCCCCCTAGGAATTTTGTAACCTTTAGTTTAGGTAGGTCAAATATCTGGGTGGGGGTGGGGGGGTCCATTCACTAAGGAAGCGAAAATAAGACTTCTACTGCTGGGCCACATTTTTGGGCCAACTTCCAAAGAACTTTTCCCCAGAGAACTGGCCACAGATCTGAAGCTTGGGCCTATGTTCCAAAGACCAGAGGGAAGAAAATCAGAGGTGAGCAGAATCAAAGTCCATAGATAACTGCTGTGTGACCCTATATCCAGAGATTGGGCTATGATGCACAAATGTCCTGTCTCCTAAATCTCTACAGGAAGAGAGATATAAAAACTTAAATGGAATGTGAGCTATTTCTTAAGGAAGTATGCTCCAGTTGCTTCTGGCCACAGAGAACTTGGACTCATCCTTAATTGTGACTTTGTAGGCTCTCTGACTGAAAGAGCAATGATAAGGCAGGTCGTGTGCAAAAGCAGTCAGGAGACAGGCACAGGATCCAGATGGAGCTGGCCACCTCCCAGCTCTCAGAAGGCTACTGTGAATTTCATTGAACTCTCCTATGGCTTCCCTGAAAGCTCCTTTCATGTCCGCCCTCTACAGACAGCGTACCTTTCTTCTAGCTCATGCCACTAATCCTCACATAGAGACTCAGTTTTACCCAATCCACACTTTCCAAATGTACAGTATAACAAGACAACCACACCACTGGGAAAGGAAAAAAAAACCTTTTAAATTCTGTTCACCCTTCTTTCAAGTGATGCACCTGAACTCACTGAAGAGGATAGACATCATGAGATAGCATAATGGGAAGGGTGGTCCAAAGATGCAGGAAGCTTATACATCACAGCATGGGTATGATCAAGAGGAGAGCCTACAAGGACCCAAAGGTACCCTGAATGCCACATGGGGCCACCTCTCACTTCCTGATGGAGGCACAGACTTGTGTCCAGGACTGCTCATCCACCTAGTGCCAGGGACAGATGGCAGGTGAATGTGGGCTCTAAAAGTCATATGTTTAAGGGGATCAGTGTTCCAAGGCTGTGCTTCAGTTCTGAAAAATACCACTCCCCACAGAAGCCCCCTCCCCATTTTCCTCAGCAAGACCCTTAAAAACAGGGGTTGCTTTTAGTCTTTTTTTTTTTTTGAAAGGAGGGAGAGGATTTCAGCTTAGCCACACCTTAATTCTCATATCTGAAACTAGAAATACCAACCCCAATTTCTCAGGATGGCTATGAGAATTAACACACGTGAGAAAACAGTATAATGGCTGGCTCCTCTCCCCACCACCATCCCCTGTCTGTGAACCTCCTTGTGGTTCCTTCTGCTCCTCTCTTATAATGTATGCCCTCCCTTACTCAACCTTCCTAGGCAGAAATCTTGAGAAACTGACATCCATTGTCTGCTTTAGCACAGGATGCTAGCAATGGCTGGGAAGGTAGCAGAGTGTGGGAAAGAGCCAAAGGAGTACTATAGCGGAAAGGCACCTCCGCTCCTGAGGTACAGGTGACCTACAAGAGTGGCACAGAGTCAGAATTTCCATTCTGTGCCCTGTATCCAAAATCTAGAGAATCCCAGGTTCTTACCTTGAGAGGCACGGCAGCAGGTGGGGCCAGGCAGCTCTGGCTGATCTGAATGGTTGGGCAATATCTGAAGAGCTGTGCCCTTGTTGCCAGCACTGTGGTACCTATGTCTTCTTCACAGTTCTTTGGGAGTACCTCTTGGTTTACAGTCCCTCTCCTCTGAAGTACCCTTTTGCCCCTGTCAGCTGCATAGGACAGGGTGCTTTGTGGAACTGAGAATTCGATGACATTCCTGGCTTCTGGGTCCATATCCCACAGGTCCTCGTGGGCAGAAATGACTGGCTGGTGCTTCCAGCCTATGGAAGGACTGCTGTTTCCATCATTCAGTGTAGGAGCTGGGCTAGCAAGCCTACATGGCGGTTGTTGTGGTAGGCCAAGTTTCCTAGAAGCAGGGACCAGGCAATGCCTACTATGTGGGGATCCACAAACCCCACTCCTCTTTACATGCAGATTCTGAGATTTCTCTGTTTCTTCCTTCTTTTCCTTCAGCGAGTAGCAATTGAAAGCAGCTGGTCTCAGTGTTCTAGGGCCTTCCCGGGGCAGCAGACTCGAAGGCGATGTAGCTAAGCCCTGCGTACATCTGAAGTTCCAGGGAGCAGAGAAGAAGCTTGTTCTGGGACTTGGGAAAATGTGTCCCTCCTCCAGGCCCCCTGGGGCTGCTGTTGCGACTGCGGTTGCTGGAGAAGGGGCGGGGAGAGTTTGGGTAGCTCGGGTTGGTGGGGGCTGCAGCTGGATGAAAAGGAAGGAAGTTTTCATCTGCTGTGGCTGAGGCTGCTCGGCCATTTCCTCCAAGGGAGCAGAGCCAGTCCTCGCCAGGGTTTCAGACCTCAGTGTCTCAGCAGCTGCAGGCAGACATGACTCAGCCCCATGGTTTTACCATCAGTCTGTGGAAGGAAACAACACACCTTTAGCACCCAGGGGGACTCTTCAATGGGTTGAGGGCCAGAGAATTGTGTTTGCTGGAGAACTGGACTCTGCTCAGAGTCACAAAAGCAAACATTGGTGGAGAACAGCATACAAGTGACAGATGTGTGTGTGTGTGTGTGTGTGTGTGTGAATCAAGACAGCCTTCCATACCTATGTCCAAATGGAATCACGTATTTACCTTTAACTGTTCCTTCTATTGATTAATCCTAAGTTATTTTGACTATTCTTGTGATTTGGAGTATGATCAGAAAGACAGTATGTGGTTTATAAGTGAAACTTTCAGCAAACATTGAGATGGACTTTCCGTCTCCTTTGCCTGTATATGTGAGACAGTTTTGAACAATTGGGACCCTTTATGAAGCTTTGCTTTAAAGGCTACAGTAACTTCAGGGGACCCATGCTGGTAGGTCTCGTGGTCCAGGCCAAAGTATTAAATATTATAGTTTGATGTATTGCTCCCAAAATTCAAACGTTGCTGAAATGACTGAGAGGAGGGACTTCTGAGAGGCCATACGAGTCTGTGTATTCCCCACCACCAGTCCTGTGCGTTTGGATTCTAAAGAGGCTTTTGGGGGAACCCAGATAGTGCTAGCAGTGGCCCTTTTAATTTGTGAACTTATTGCAGCAGTGACAAATATGTCTATTCTAAGTTGTATGAGCTGGAATATGGGAAATGCAGAGAAAAGAGATGATGGTCGGGAGCTGAAGGGAGGGCTGGCTTGGAAAGCCTGTTGTGTAGGAAACCTTCACGAAAATTCCTTAAATATCGGAGTGGGGGGCATCTACTAAAGGAGTGTTGGTCCTGGGTAAGAAGTAGGGGGTAAGAAACAGAGAAATCAGGGTTATTATTGTATATAAACAGCATTTTGACTGAAAAGATAAACTTTGGTGGCAAACATTTCTCCGAGTCTTCCTTCCACTTAGAGAAAACTTCTAATTGTCTCTAAGACTAGCTAATCATTCCTAGTTTACAAGTTTGCTATTGATGTAGGGATTAAATAAATAGTACAAGATGCACAACCAATTCTCAGTAACTATTAGCTGCTACTCTCGGAATGTACCTATATATTTGAAGCTTTGAAGAAATGTGTTCATGCAGCAAAATAATTAAAATATAATATATGTGGATACACACATCCTAATACACGAATGAGCACATATGTATTGTTTTTGCCTATATTAGGTAGCCATTTGCATATTTTTATGCTTTCTGTTTGACAAGACAGGAAAGACTCTAGAACTAGAGGAATTACTGGTGAGAGTCTATCTATCTATCTATCTATCTATCTATCTATCTATCTATCTATAGTCTTTGTGTTGTGATGTGTTGTAATACATAGACACAGACTAGAGGAATTACTGGCGAGAGTCAGCAGTGAATTTGGGATTAGGAGACATGAGCTTGAGTTTTAGAGTAAACATCTATTAAGTGTGATTCACTTTGAACCTCATTGAACTTATTTATAAAACAGCAAAATAAATGTCTATCCTTCCCACTTGACAGAACTCTTTTATAGATCAGATGTGGTAAACTGTATAAGAATAATTTGTAAGTACAAAAATAACACAGGTATGATGCATATATATGACTATGCGTGTATATATATATATACTATATATAGTATATAAAGAATATATATATGTATATATATACATATATATATATATATATAGTCTTTGTGTTGTGATGTGTTGTAATACATAGGCACAGACACAGGTGCATACACACACACACACACACACACACACACACACACCCCTCTATGTATACACTAGGGTTATTTTTTTGAGACAAGATCTCAAATGGTCTAAGCTGGCCTTGTACTAGGATGACCTTAGACTCTCAATATTCCTGCTTCCACCTCTCATCTATAATAAATAATATTATTTGTACTCGTAAACTAAATAATTCTTTGTGGTTTCTATGAAGTGCTGTGGTTTCATTGCTTTGAAAGGATTCTAAGCCAGCTTCCTATTTTCCTGCCACCATTTCAGGATTTACACAATGTAGATAGAAATGCCATAGAACTTAAATGGCACTATGTCTCTTCTAATGGTGATGGTTTCTTTTCCACAGTTCTAGAAAATTAATAAGGTCCTAGAATCTTAACTATGAAGGAGAGGGAGGATGTGAGTATCAAAGTACACTGTTCCCTCATTTCACCTCATGGTAACTTTCTGAAGTGGGCAGAATGGCCACTGGGGATACAGAGAATGTACGGGAATATGGAGTGATTTGCTTCAAGCCATGGAGTTAGTGAAGGCATAAACTGATCCCTCCAACCAGGCACAGATCGTTGCATCCCTTTCTAATGGGAAGACCTCATGTAGACTGTGTTCAGCCTGTGCTTTCTGTGTCTGATCCCCCAGGTCCTGCTTCTGCTGGCCTGGAAGCCTCTTACTCTCTAGGTTTGTTTCCCAAGCATTCCGAGAAACAGTGCATTCCATTTCAACTCAGAGGAGTGATATTGTGCCACCCGGTTCATATCAATTTTCTCAGAGGGTAGTGTTCCCTGTCAGTGTTCTTAGCTCTATTGGAACCCCCTGGAGTTCCTGAGCTCAATTTGAGTCTGCTTTGCTGAGCTTTTATAACTTGGCAGGATCTAAAAGTGGTAGTATCTGGGAAGCTAGTATCTTGAAAACTCCCCATCGTTAAGGATAAAAGAATTATATTTGGAAAGTGATTAGAGAGATAATGCAGAGCTGGTGCTGGGTAAAGGACTGTGAAGAGGTAAAGGAACAGACGGCAAGAGCATAGGGTGTGGAAACAGAATAAAAGATACAACGTAGGAAGTCAGAAATGCAAGAAGCAGCACTGAGTGTTGCTACTCACACCTTACCAAGAAAGCTCCAGACTACTCCAGGATACCCAGCTCACACTCATAACACCCGCCCCCCACCTCTACCAGCGTGTCCACACTCCTCCAGGACTAGAGCTTCCTTCCCCAGTATTAGATACTGTTAGTTTCTTCTAGTGACTTTGATGTAAAAGTGATGCAACTTGATAATAATGGTGACCATAGCTACCATCTTGGTCTCATTGGTCTTCTATTTAAAAATGTCATAGATGGGTTACTTATAAATAACAAAAAGTTAGTTTCAAGGCGAAGTCCAAGATCAGGGTGCTGCCGCATTCTTGACAGATGACTTTTCATTTCAGTCTCACGTGATAGAGAGGGTAAGGACTGGCTGGCTCTCTCTCTCTCTCTCTCTCTCTCTCTCTCTCTCTCTCTCTCTTCACCCCTCCTTCACTCTCTCCTTTCTCCCACACAACCACCTCTCAATGGCCTGCTTCCTCTCTCCATCACCTATGTCCCCGAGAAGGTGGCATGTATTCCATTTTGTATCACAGGGTTACTGGCACGGCAGTCTGCAGAAGATAAAGCTGCTTTTCCAAAGTGATGCAGAAATCAAGCAGATGCAGATGATGCAGAAATTAAGCAGATGCAGATGATGCAGACATTAAGCAGATGCAGATGATGCAGAAATTAAACAGAGGCAGATAAAGCAGGCACAGGTCTTTAGGCTCTAACAGCTGCTCCTTCCATACTGATTCGCTACATGTTAGCACATCTAGGAGCTACTTTATTTGCCATGGATAGAAATAAGAGATTTGGAGAGAGTCTTTTAGGAAAGCAAAAATTTCACACATCCCTTCCTAAGTCTCAGGGGACATCATGTTCTATGACTCCTCAACCTCATGCATAGTCTTTCCATATTGGCTGGAGTAGCTTTCCTTTTTTTTGTCTCTTCTCAAAAGGCAAGTCCAACATGTCATCATAGATGACACTGTGTCTGGTGCCCCCATTGCTATGATCATTTATGGAAGGACCAGATGGCAACTCTTGGAAAATATTCTAATTAGGAAGTCTTTCATCTCCATTCTGTTTCTATTTCCTTTCCCACCCCTACCCTACCCCATGCACACATTGGCATCTTCTTAGTGAATCTTTTTATTTTAGGTTAATGTGTGCCCACCCTGGCATCTGATCACACAGGGCAATCACATTTGAAGTAAGTGGGAAAATGCTGAGACAGACAGGAACACTGGGCCAAAACGAGATTCAATGCTCTGTTCTGTGTCACGTGTAGATGTCCAGGCTTCACACCCATGTCTTCTGGAGTTCTTTACATGAAGGGGGTAATGGGTTTTAGCAACAGAAGTCCCACAGCTAAGAAGAGATGAGCAGCCCTTTTCTACAGAGAGAGGCTGTGCTGTAGGCCTGAGAGTGAGGGTAAAGGACCAAGGTGGCTGTGCTCCGTGTCACCCAGACTCTCTCTGTCCTTCTCATGCCTTCTAAAGCTCCAGGTTGTCCCCAGTGACTCATTTCACATAGTTGTGAGTTTCCTGGAAACAGCTGTCACAGAACTCTGTTAGATAGATAGGAACTGCTTTAAAAAGCACACCTTATGAGTAGTTCGAAGAAACAAGGGCACCTTTCTGTTCAACTTGCTTATAACTGTAATTTATTATGTGCGTTCCCCCAGGACAAGTCATTCTCACTGGCTATCCAATTCACTCCCCATTAGGCTACAGGGTTAAAGCAGCCAAGCTCCATAGAATTAAAAAAAACAATAGCTAAGACTCTCTTTTTTTAATTAGATATTTTCTTTATTTATATTTCAAATGCTATCCCAAAAGTTCCCTATACCCTCCCCCCCACCCCCTGCTCTCCTACCCACCAACTCCCACTTCTTGGCCCTGGCATCCCCCTGTACTGGGGCATATAAAGTTTGCAAGACCAAGGGGCCTCTCTTCCTAGTGATAGCTGACTAGGCCATCTTCTGATACATATGCACCTAGAAACAGGAGCTCTGGGGGTACTGGTTAGTTCATATTGTTGTTCCACCTATAGGGTTGAAGACCCCTCTAGCTCCTTGGGTACTTTCTCTAGCTGCTCCATTGGGGGCCCTGTGTTCCATCCTTTAGATGACTATGAGCATCCACTTCTGTATTTGCCAGGCACTGGCATAGCCTCACTGGAAACAGCTATATCAGGGTCCTTTCAGCAAAATCTTGCTGGCATATGCAATAGTGTCTGGGTTCTTAACAAGTGACAAAGTCAGCATTGCATCGTCTCTTGTCTGGGCTCTGAAATCTCTGCTGTTTCACTGGAGTGCTTGTCAGAACTGTGCTTGTCTCCCCTTGCTGCTGTCCCATCCTGCATTGCTCACTGAAGCCTATCCAATTAGTTCTATATTTGCTTTTAAGTCATTTGAGGAAGACTCAAACTGGATCATGCTTACTATCAGTGTCCTCACGAGAAAGACCACCATACGCCAAATTGGCCTGAACCTTCCCTGCTTTCTCATGTGTTTCTTCCATGGTTTCTCTACATAGTGATTCTATCCCAGACAGGGCAGCTTCTCGGGCCTCTGCATTTCAGTCATCCCTCTGGTCTCTCCTTCCTTCCTTCCTCTCTAACTAAAAGATACAGTCTCCTGAACCTTGGCAATAGCCTAACATCTATGTGTCACCAGCCACTGCCTCTCGTTAGTCTTCTCTTTCCTAGAACTTTCTGTCAGCCATGTACATTCTGATGCCAACTTTGCTGGGATGGATACAAGGAAGAGGGAAAGCAGGAAGAGAAGCAGGGAAAAAAGCTAAAGCTGTCAACATTTCCCTTTTCTTCACTCAGAGTTATACTTAAAAATCATTCAAGAGATTTTTAACATTGCAAATGTCTCTCATAAGTAAAATATTTGGCTGAGTTATAAACTTAGATTAGAGTTGCATGTTGTTAAATTTTTATATATATTACAGACAAAAAAATTCAGGGAAACACTATCAAACTGTGATGTAGTCAACAGCAGGAGTAGAAACCGATGTAAGAGAGACAAACATGTATAACAAAGTAGTGCTTAAAGATAAGTGACATGGACTTTATGTTGGTGAGCTTTCTTGCTTATAGAATTGAAGGGAGAATTGGGGTTCTTTCTTCACTCTTCACCCTATTTCTTTAAGAAATGAGATGCCTCATTGAACCCAGAGATTGCTGATTGACTAGGCTGTCTAACCAATAAATCTGAGGGACCCTCTTGTGAAGTGGGAACTTTAAGGGTACTTTGGAACATCAGTTGTGTTGGATGGTGTTTTGCTGGGGCAAACATGTGAAGGAGTGTTTTCCTAAAGAGGACACAGATGAAAGACTAAGGCAGACTTGTGAAGGAATGTTTCACTGAAGCAAACACAGGAGAGAGGATGTTCTGCTAAAGCAAACGTATGAAAGAACAGGTGATAAAAAGGTATCAGCACACATGTATTGGTCTGCCTTACATTGCATAGTTGAGCTGAATTTGTCAGAACTCCTTGGACTTGGGCTTATTGGGTACATGTCCTGAGGTGAGGGACATGGAGGACAGATGATATTTGGAGGGTATAAATAAGGCTCAATGGAGTGATGGAGGCAGAGCTTGACTTGCTGGTACATCTAATTGTGCAAGCTTGTGGGTCTCACATTTTTGCTGATCTTTGCTTTCCTGAGAGAGGCACAGCTGAGGACTTCTCCTGAGCTGTTGGTCCCTCCTGCTGATTAGAGCCAAAGCTGAGACCTGGCTGTCTGTGCTAGGTCATGTCACCGCTGTTAACCAGACTCTACCGAACTGGACTGCTGGTATATCCACGAACTGTTTGCCAGTGGATCAAGCTGCAGCTGCCTGCTAACCCATGAACTGAACTGCCTATTTCCTGACAACACAGAGAATAGTTGCTCCAAGGAACCTTCCAAACAGGTCCACTCTCCCCATAGTCTTTTTTTCCTGCTACCTCTGGTGGGTGGTGGACTACAAGGGAGATTAAAGCATTTAAGAACCATCAATAAAAATAGGATTTGAAGAAATGAAAGTTACCTTCCTATCTCTGCCTCTCAGCACTAGGATTATAAACAAACATCACCATATTCAGATAAATATGAGGGCTGGGAATCAGAACTCAGGTCCTCATGCGTATACAGTAAACGAGAACTATTACCAAAAGTATGTCTTTTGGGGGACTACACTTTACCTGGCAAACTCATGTTGAAGAAGGAAAGAGAGAATATGAAGCTAACTTGATCCAGAAGCAGAGAAAACAGGGAAGGCTGAAGCCAGATGTCTACACCACCCTCTGTTGTTGTCTGCTTTTAATGGAACACTTGGCATCTTTGTTGCTGAGGAAAGAACAAAGTTTGTATGGAACGCTCCAGCATGGTGTGGTGAGTCAGGCTGAGCAGCACACGCAGACAGATACAGGCATGAGGCTCCCACTTCCCACGGCCTGGCACCTCAAGTTTTGTCAACTTTAATGGGCTACAGACAGGCTATGAGCATATGTGCTTATCACACATACTCAGCCTTCTAGTGGGAACCTGGAAACAGAAGAAAGGTCTATTTATCTTAAAAGACCATGGTGGCTTAAGAAAGAGTGGGGGACAGAGGACAGACAGCAATACTTGAAAGCAGGACTGTTTGACATCAAAGTGATTTCTACTAGGTTTATTTAGCTGTTTAAGTGATAGGAAATGGCTCTTTGGTCTATTTAACACACATATACATTAGACTTGCATCCTTAGGATTATTTTATCTCCCCTAGGGTCAAAATGGATGTAGAAATCAGAGAATACTAGACTCTTCCATAGGATGAAATGTTAAAAATGCCTGGAGGGCTTCCTGGGCCTTTGGTTCCATAGCTCATTAAGATGTAACACAATTAAAAGTTCTACCCCTGTGACTTCATTTCTTTAGAGTAAATATTGCTTTAGGTAGTGGATTCTCTTTTAACATACTAATTCCTCTGTGGTGTTGTTTAGATCCGGATTGGCCCCCAGAAGTCCAAGGCTCAGTGCCCAGATCATAGGAGGTGTGAGCACTCTAAGAGGTGGGGCCTAGTGGAAAGTCTTCTGGTTATCAGAGGAAGGGATAGAAGGGGTCTTGCCTTTTCCCTTTCCTCTCATGTGCTAGCCATGATGGGAATGGCTCTTTTCTACTCTGCTGTCCAAAGCAAAAGGGCCAATCAATTGTGGATGGAAGCCTCTACAACCATTAATCAGAGTAACACTTTTCTCTCCATAAATTGATGGTATTTCAAAATGTGTTAACATTTCCTCTAGGCTCCTAGCAACAGTTACTTTGCAATGGTCAGGTATGAGCCAAGCATATAAGGACTGCTTGGGCTCTCTCTCTCTCTCTCTCTCTCTCTCTCTCTCTCTCTCTCTCTCTCTCTCTCTCTCTCTCTCTCTCTCTCTCTCCTCCATCTTCCCCCTCTCTCTCCATCTATTCTCTCCCTTTCTTCCCATATGTCCCTGGCTGGCCTCTTCCCCTCTTTCTCGATTCCCCTTTTTCTCTCTCTCTCTCTATCCTTCTCTGTCACCTTCTTTCTCCCCCTCTTCTCCAGACCTACTTCCCAGGTCCCAAATAAACTTCCTTTTATTCTAGGCCTGTCCTGTGGCTGATACCTCAGGGGATGCTTCAGCATGGGCCCACTAAGGTACCCCCTCCTGCCACATTATACTGTGCTTCATGAAACACAACAGTATGTGTTACAGTAAGGGAAAGGACTGAAGAGAAAGCCCCGATACCTTTATTACATTGGTGCAAGTGATTTTCCCAGGCTACTTCTGTATCAAGGTGCATTTTAACCTTTGCATATTGTGATATGTTGTCATCTACAAAGTTGCTACCTGAGAACTGTGAATAATATATTAAGGAAAACTAAAATATTGCCCATTGCATGCATACCCAATGGATCCCATGTGGCCTCTGGGCCTTGAGTCTAACACACCTGGTTGGCTGTCCAGGTTCAGCTTCTCCTGTGATGAGGTGGTAGTAGTGGGAGAATGGGGCACGCATGCCAGGGATAAACCTTAACAGTCCAATATCCTAGGTTCACTCAACAAGTCAGGAAAGTGGGTAGCTAACCTCAGCAGTAGTGGTCTATAGGTCTATAGGTCTATAGGTCTATAGGTCTATAGGTCTATTGGTCTTAGATTTTACACTAACAGCTGGGCAGGCCTGGCAGGCTTTCCTTTAGCTCCTTACCCCCTTCAACATTTAAAATACAGCCAGTGATTTTATACCACAGAGGAAAGGAAGAAAGGAAGGAAGGGGGGAAGGGAGGAAGGGAGGGTTTAGTTTTATTCCTTCAAGCTCCTTTTATCACAAAGGTTTGCATGTAAAGGAAACATTCGGCCTTACAGGGCTGTAGTTGCTTTTTGTTTGTTTTACATTTAAGGTAGAGATAGAAATCTTAAAAAACAAACAAACAAAAAATCTAACAAGCATAAAACTGTGAGGAACAACAGTTGAGGGATCAACGTACTACTCAGTGGTACCCATCCTGGTCTCTGGTCACGGAGGCCCATCCTCGGGCCAGCAAGGATACTGCTGGGGAGAGATGGAGGGGGAAGCAGCAGGCTTACTTGGTTTAAAAGTAAACAGGCTTACTTGTTCCTGAGATGTTTGAAGTCTTTTGCTTCTAATGAGTTATACACTAACTGGATGTTTTTGCTGTTTCACGACTGGGAAATCTTAAATAAGACACCTAGAATTTCTGTCCCATACCTTCTCATCTATAAATTGTGACTATAACATTATCTGTTTTGCGGAATTACAGCAGGCATTAATATCCAAGAAAACAATTTATAAAATAGATATCACTATGTCTAGGTGTGTTGTTTTTCTTAATAATTGACTTCACTTCAAAACATCACACACAAATGCATTCTCTGAAGAGATTCTGACGAACTCAAAGCTTCAAGAATAAATAGTAATTAGGTGGTTAGGTAGGAGGAGAGATCTCCATCATTTATGCCCTGCTGAGGCAAGTTAACCATAGAAAGAGAACTTGTGGCCTGTGATTTTCAGGGCAGGCTGGGGCTTGCAAACCCACAGGGAGGCAGGGCTGAGAAGAGTGGGGTCCCAGATGCTTTGGTTTAGAAGCATGAAACTTGAGGCAGGCAGTAAGAAGAGCTCAGTCCTGGGGTGGGGGTTGTAAGTGAGCTTACAGTTTATATCCTGAAACAATACTTTAACTACTTGGTGGAGTATATATTATTCTATGCAAATATATGCATCTATGTGATCTATTTAATAAACATACCTTTTAAGAGAGATTCTCTGTTGATGTAGTTTCTGAAGGTGTTGATTTACAACATCAAGTCTCTGGGCTTGATTTAGACGGTCTTGCTTTAGAGCTTGAGTTGGCCTTAAACTCATGATCCTCTGCTTCAGCCTCCTGGATTACAGCTATGTACCACCATAACTTTCAAAACCTTTAGCATGCAACTACGCTTCATGAATGTTCAAGAAGGGAATGCAATCTTTGGGATCTGCGGCCATAGGCACATTTTGACCTTCACTCTCTGCCATTTCCACTGCTTCGGGGTTTTCATCTCCTCACTGCTCAGTGGGGAAAGCTGCATCCCTGAGGAGCCATTGTTCAGCTCACAACTTGCCCCTGCCTGTACATATCACTGTGGCTCTCTCAGTGTTATCTCATCCCTCCTACGATTGGCAAACCCACACCCACTAAGGCTTTTCTTTGCAGGAGAAACTGCCCCTTCCCTTCCATGGATGAACTTGACATCAATAACGCAGCCCAAGCCAGAGGCAGACCCTCTGTTCCACTCCAGCATGCCTGTCCTTGCTAGTCGCAGGGACACCAGCCCTCCTTCTTGAACCAAAAGGCCCTATGTTACTCCGAGATGTCTAGAAGATCAAGTGAGTCTTACCAGGCTAAAAGTGGAGAGTTCGTAAAGATAGAGCACCCAGTGTCCCAGTGTTCTGCTAGGGGCCTCCTCCCCAAGCTACTCAGTGCCTCCCAGGCTACAGTCTCATTCCACAGGCCAAGGGGACATCCCTAATGTGTTTTTTATAGTGACATAATAACACATTGGGAATGTCCACTGGCATTTATCTGTGAATTTTTAAATTTTACTTCCTTTCTTCATGCTAGATGCCAGACTATGCAGGTATTAATATAATGCCATGTGTCTTTTTTTTTTTTTTTTTGATTTTTTTGAGACAGGGTTTTTTTTTTGGTTTTTAGGCCTGGCTGACCTGGAATACCATGTGTCTTAATACTTAAAATGGAAACAAGATTTTTCAGTCACCTTTTACAGTAGCTTGGTTTGCCCTCTCCTCTATATGCCCCGTATTTCTCTGGGTTCTGCTGTGCCAGAGATGATTCAGTGGTGCAGATCGAGGAGGTGGAGCCCTGCAGAGCCCAGGAAATAGGTAGCTGAGGTGGAATGGAGGAGTCTCCAGGCTACAGACTCTGCTTTAATCACAGGATCCGTGCAGGCATTACACCCCTGTCCAGTGTTCACTTGGCTGAAGGTTTCTGGATTATAAAACAGCTTCTGAACAAAGCACCCATTTAAAAGAGTGTACAAGAGGTAGGCCTCTTGGCATGAACTCAGTTCAGGCCCTTTTAACCCCGTCTCTACCCTCATACCTTCCCTCCCCCATTGCTCATCTCTCCTGGTATTCTAAGCAGAGCTGTTCCTGGCTTTTTCTCCCCAATTACCTTGGGTAGAATTAGCTTTTGTTTGCTTTGAAGTACATCTTTTAAAAATAATGGCTATTTTTGAAAATTTCAAAAGCCATAGTGACTTTAATCACTCTTTCCAGGCACTGTTTCAGTCCAGATAGTTGGAAGGGCCTGGGGCCCCCAAGCCCCAGGGCTGGCATGCACATGGCCTGAGTAAGAGGGCTTGCTCTCCCAGTTTAAAGTAATCTGATTTGGAAAGAGTGGGAGGATGTGTGTCTAAAGATAGCCACATGTATGTGGGAATCTTTTTCCAATTAGCGTAGAAAGATTCTTTTAGCCTGATTAGCTCCCCTCCCCCTGCCAAACCACAAACTATAAATGTTTTGCAGCTTGTTAGTGCAAAGATATTCTGAAATAACCTGGGACATTCATTCAAACATGATCATTTGAACATGGCAAGCATAAAACTTAACTGTCTTATCAATTCTTTAAATCTTAGTAAAAAAAATGTGTACAGAGCAATCATGTATCTATAGTGTTCCTTCTGAAAAGATATGCCTGTCCATTAAATTATTTTATACCTCCATAAGCTTTGCCTATAATTTCTTTCTAATTTAATCCATCTCATGTACAGTAGCTAGGGATATTTGCTTACAAAAAAGATCCCAATCATTTTGAGATTTTTTTTTTTGCTCAAAATACTTTACATTTTCTATAAAGTCTGAAAATAGGAATAGGTGCTCCCTGTGTTCTACTCTCAGTGTTCACCTTTGTGCTTCTAGTAACACTTCGAAAGGACCACCCATCTGCCTCACTCATCTTGTCTGCCTCAGTTACAAACTTTTGGTAAAGCTTTGCTGAATATTCTGAATTGTGTTAACAGATGAAGCAATGTTGGTAGTAGCTATCTCACTTTTCAAGTGCTGGACAAGACACCATGACCAAGGCAACTTATAGAAGAAAGCCTTTATTTTGAATTTTTAGATCAGAGAGTTAGTTGATGACCATGGCAGGGAATATGGCAGCAGGCAGGTAGATGTAGCACCAAAGTTATAGCTGAGAACTCACAGAATATAGGAGAGGGCTAACTAGTAATGGCATGGGCTTCTGAAACCTCAAAGCCCACCTCCAGTGCCACACCTCCTCCAACAAGGCCACACCTACTCAGCCTTCCAAATAGTTCCATCAACTAGGGACAAAGCATTTAAATATATGAGCCTGTGGGGACTGTTCTCACTAAGATTTCTATGGTAAGTAAGAGTTATATTCTCAGGTCTTATAGAAACATCAGTAAGTATGGAAAATAATCACATGTTTAAAGAAATAAACTGGCTCATATACAGAGGTTTTGAAAAGCCACAAGAAATCAACAGGAACAGTGGGAGAGAATAAAAGGCAGCAGAAGCAGCTTCTCTAAGGATGTTGACAGATAGCACCGCCAGGATCTTGAAGCAGAGGAACCAGCACATGTGAAGTGCCTAAACTAACCTGTGTGTAAGGAGGCCATAGAAGGTAACATGCTTCCTGGTCCAAAGAGTATGACGTGAATGTCTGTGTGGGACTGTTACTCAGCCGGCCACCATGGTGAACCAACTGACCATTGAATTTGACAACTTAGAGTGCATGGTGAAGAAAAGTAGATTTTTGTCAGGGAAAACAGTTTCAAATTGGATGATGAGCAAGGTAGGTAAGCCTGTATAGACAAACCTCTGGAGAAGGTCTGAGTTAGTGTGGGCTAGCTTGAGATGTGGAGAGACAGATTCTAGAGTAAATGTGTGTGCCAAGACTGATCTGAAAGAGAGGTTGAGACTGGACCTACAGGGAAACTAGGAATTGATCAATAGTGAGACCCTGTTCAGAACTCATTAGAAGCCTGATGTCAAGACTTTGAAATGAGCAAAGCATCACAACTTTCTGAAGGCATGCTCAGGAATAGAGAGCAGAAGATAGCTGAATTCATCCATGGAGGCAAGGCAGACTGAAGGAATTGTTATATTTATAAAAATGATCAGAATGGTAGGATATAGAAAGAAATGTAAAGCAAGAAATGGTGTCCTCATGAAAACATTGATGAATAGTGAGCTATTTGGAAGATCACAGAAGTGGAGGCCAGGATGAGGCTGAGGGACTTTCATAGCAGAGATAGTTGAACTCATAAGCCAGAAAGACATGGGATGGATCAAAAATCTGATGTTTCCAGCTGAGATGTAGGAGATGCCGTGTGGTCTGGGTTCAAGTCCTGAGCTGAATAACTAATGACATAGAAATAAAAATTATTTGAGATAAGTAGGTAAAGAAATTGAGATGTCAGGAAATTGAAATTATATTTTTATGAAAGACACTTCATTTATTTAATGTGTGTGTGTGTTCAAGCCATGGCATGTAGATGAAGGTCCAGGCTAAGGACTGGGACTCTAAGTTGATGGACAGCTGACTCCCGTTTTGGAAAGAAGCTGATAACAAGGTGTTGGTAAGGAGGAGTTGAAGAGTAGAACTAGAGAGGGAGCTGTAATGGACAAGGAGGTCCTTGACTTAGAGAGTCCCAATGCCTGACATCATTTGGGGAACCAGAGACTTCTGCCTTCCTGAAGCCTGATTTTAGTCCTCTTGAATGGGTCAGCCCACCTGTACCAGAGTATTCACCTGTCTCTGGATGCTCTGTGAGATGTACCTTCAGTAACTGGAGATGCTAGCTCCATTGCTTCCATAGTCTCTAGCATCAAACACTTCATGTCTATGGTATGTGCTCAAAGCAGGTCACTTAGTTAATGAAACATCCTGTAGAATATGCAGGACAAGTGTTATCATTCATACTTTAATCCTAGAGATTCTTGATGTGACCCCCTTTGCCCTCACCACCTTTGCTAGAGATGGAATCCAGAGCCCGGCTTAGACTATGTAAACAAGTACCTACCCCTGAGCTATGTCTGCAGTGAGGTGTTTTTTTTTATTTACATAAATATTAAAAGAGATGGAGGGGTAGCAATCCAGGCTGGGCTATGCTAGCATCATTCATTTTAGCTCAGCTATGTTGGCTCCCTTGAATGAGCAGAGGTAGAGCCTATTGCTAATATGTTACAAGAAGGCAAGGAGTGATGTCATGCTTCTGTTATAGAAGCATCCACCTGCACAGATTAGATAGACCAAAAGTCCACACAATGCTTTCCTAGTGTGATCACTGCAGCCACACTACGAAGGGTGGCTCCATTGGGTGGACCACTTGACGTTTAGTGTATGAAACTTAAAGTACAGTATTTCTCTAGTGGAGTTGGAACTATGAGTAATCTGTCCTGACTTTTAAACAGCAATTTACTATTTTTGAACTGTCTTTACAATATAAGAACTTAGTAAAGTTCCAACCTTATAATAACACACCTAGTACTCACATACATTTAATCTTTGTTAAAAGAAACCTACATTAAAAAAAATAGTTTTTTGTCTGTCCGTGGTGAGGAGGAAGAGTGCTTACCACCTAGGACAGATGGCACCAGTTGCCCTGACTTTACTGTGGCCATTTTACCTGGAGGGCAGAACAGCCTGGGTGGAAGCTTGGAACTGCATAGGTAGAGTGTCACAGCTGAAGGCACCTTTTTTGAGTCCTTTGTTAAATGTCATCGAGTAGGAAGCTGGGAGGTGACTAAGGAGCTGAACTTGGGAAACTAGGAGGGAGACGAAGCTGCATGTGGTTCCACACCACCCAGTACCCAGTGCCAGTTTCCCCTTGCTCCTCTCATCAGTTGCTATTCTAATACTCTCATCTGGTGGTTCTTGGGTAAATTGTGTTTATGTTAATGATAGCCAAGGGTGCTTGGATACATCTTCTGCTCGGAACTGAATGAGTTTTGCTGTCACAGACTATAAGGTTTGGAGGGTCTGAGGCAGCCTTATGTCCTCCAAGTCAGAGCTTTCTCCCAAGTTTTGCATGTAGGAGAATCTCAATATACGTTAAGACTGACTTAGTTAATTTCTTCTCTTAGAAGTAAGTTTCCACAAGGATGTTAGGTGGTACCAAGAAGGGAATTAGAATTTCTCTAGATTTGAGTGTTACCTGGTTGCTTCATTAGTGAACATTCATTATCTTCACATTCAAGAAGCTTACATTTTTCTGTATTATATATTATAACTCAATAAAAAGGAAGGAAGGAAGGAAGGAAGAAAGGAAGGAAGGGAGGGAGGGACGGAGGGAGGGAGGGAGGGAGGGAGGGAGGAAGGAAGGAAGGAAGAAAGAAAGAAAGGAAGGAAGGAAGAAAGAGAAAGGAAGAGAGAAAGAAAGGTGGTTAAGGAAGAGAAGAAAGAACAGCCTGGCTATGAAGCTTGGTTGAGAAGCTTGAGGTTGATATGGCAGGCAAAGCAGGCAAGTGTAGGTGTCTCTGTGTTATGTAACTGAGTTGTGGCAGTACCCTAAGAATGCTTAAAGGGTGATCAGTTTGATATTGGAGAGCAGTTTCACTAGAATAAGAAAAAAATGACAAATTACCTAAATGTTGGATTATAAGGGCTCAGAATATATTGGGCTGATGATGGTGATACTTTAAAAGATAACCAGGCCCATTCACTACACAAGGAATCAGCTTTCAGATAAACTATAGAACGAGTATTCAACACATTACAGCATGATTTACATATGCTAATGTTTTATATCATATTACACCTTAGTTTGGCTTCTATTGTAATGAAATCTTTCACTGCTGTCAGTTGGAGAAGAGGCAAGACAATCTACCTAGACTAGCTCAACTCATTGGGTGAACACCAGCTTTGGATTAATTCTTATTCTCAAAGATATATCCTTGTGAAGACACATAATGTCTACTGATGTAACCCACTTAAGGAAAGAGCAGTGTGAACCCTGCCTATTGAAAACTAAAATGTTTGGTTTCTAATACCTTCTGATAATGCTGTCAAATGCCTCTCTTGCCAGGAAAACACCACCAATTGTTTTAGGACCAGTTCAAATAGCCAGTTTAATGGCTATGTGTTTAATATTGAAGAAACTATTATTTTCTGCCATAGAACACAGATGTGAGGGATTAAATGGAACAGATTGATGCTTATAGATCTGAAAAATGATGAAAAATAGCTTGGCCTGGGCCCTTAGCATAATTTAGATTCATGTATAACTTCCACAATTTCAAATTAAACAAACTGGGAAATTTGCTGGAATGTAATTCAAACTAAGCATGTACATACTTCTTCTAGGCCCACAGAATGCTGATCTCTAAATTCTCATTAGACACCTCACTTAATTTCTGCATGATGATCCAATAAGGAGAAATAGATGAATCGTGGCCATGCTGACTTCTCCCAGAGGGAAATTAAAGGTTTGGGTTCTGAGATGAGGAAGGAGTTCACGCTGTTCCTTAGTTTGCATCAATCTATAACAGTGTGCACAAGTAATCTGTGTGAGCTGGGCTAATCATATCATCACTGTGTAGCTTTGCCCTCATGCCAGTTACTGGTGCACTGTCTAATTTTATTAAGTTCCTCACAGACCAGGAGAATCTTAGTGAGAAGCCAGTTCTCTGCTCATTAGCAGTGACCTTCTAGTTTGTTTACTTGGACTTTGCTTTGGCCTCCTGCCCTCAAGTTTACACACTTTTGACTCACAACCATACTGTCACTGTGCCCTCTGGACCCAGGATAGAGGCAGATGAATGGAAGTATTGATGCCAACTTTATAGCTTCTGTAATAGGCAGTATGCCTGAATTCCTATCTCTTGGTTCTGGTTTCTTTGGAAATAAGGGAGAAAGGAGAAGGTCAAGAACTAAACAGGTATTCAAGAGCTTCAAAGGGTCATCATTAAGCATTGCCGTATATGCTATAATAAAGTTATTCATACAGAGTGAGTCCCAAGAAGATATCTTCTATCTCCTGGTATTTTTTTTGAGGACATCTTCTGCAATGTTGTCCTCATTCTCAAGACTTTGACTGAACTCAGTTCTAATTCCCTTATCATCCTTGAGAACCCAGTTTCATTCTATCCTATTCAAGAAGAATTGGGGTAGGGAGAAGGAGAGAGAGAGAGAGAGAGAGAGAGAGAGAGAGAGAGAGAGAGAGAGAGAGAGAGAGAGAGAGAGAGAATGATCAGCAAGATGGGCGATATTGTATGACAATAGGATGAAAGAGAGGATTTAGCCTACAAAGCCAAACAATGGTGTTCATAATATATTAACTCCAGATGAACAAGGGTTCTGCATCTAGACACAGTTTAATGAGAAATAGACTCTGAAGTTTAATGATTATCAATGTAAGTTTTTATTTTGCAGTAATAGGTTTATCAAACTAACACTTGGACAGGTTGTGCAAGAACTAAAATATACACAATTGAATTGTATTTATCTGTAAAGGACAATATAACAATGATATCTCCAGAAATGTGGCTGGCTCTGGAGGTCATTTGCTATGCAAAATAAATTGGACTCAGAAAAATACCACATGTTCCATGGATGTTCTATATCTATATCTATCTGCCTATATAGATTATACACACACACACACACACACACACACACGCATACACATATATATGTGTGTGTATATGCAGATATATAAATGTATGTATGTGTATATACATGTATACCCATATATACATATATATATATAAATATATATGTATTTGATATACACACCTATATATTTGTCATAATGACTTTATGATTAACTTACTTTATGATTAAACACTGACATGAATTCTGATCCATTGTCTCCTAACTATGTGATCTTGGGTAAACCACTATGTTTGTATGTCTCAGGTTTTAAAACTTGGAGAAAAGTAGAGTATTAGCATGTGACCACTGTTCAATAGTAAACAAATCAATGGTGTCAGTGTACACCTGCAATGTTATTATTTATATGAGCATCCTGATATTATTCTCATTGTCTATTAGTGAAAAATCTACATGAAGTTGGTTCCTTAAACATTATCATAAAAACCAAACCAAACAAAAACAAACTCTTTAAGTCTCAGTTCCAATGGAAAAGAAATCTAGAGTCCTAAACCATCTTGAACTGCATTTTAGAGCCATTTTAATATTTACTCGCTATCACCTGTACTTGCACTTTTCTTACATGAGTTTAAGTCTCTACACCATAATTTCAGGTTTAACATCAAAAGAATAACTGAGATTCTGCAAATTTCTTTACAGGAAGATGGGGTATATTTTTCTGATTGTCTTATTTCCTCAATTTTAGATTTAAGTTGTAACATCTAGTAGCTAAGGGACAATGCCATTCTCAACATGGAATCAGTACACTTCCATGACTGGGTGTGGCAAAAAGGAACTTATCCTCACCAGGTGATGGTCTTTATTATTTTTATAATAAACACAATAAGTATCAGAGTCAATAAAAAAGTGACATAGAAGTAAGGACCCAGAAGATAGTAAATCCCTGAGGAATTGAGCCCCACTCTGCTTTCTAAGGGTCTATATTTCCTGTGCTATCCAACACAACAGCCAATACCTATGTGTCACAAACCTTGAAATGGACCTATGTACAGTATTCTGAAGACTTTGTATAAAAATATAGATGAATGTAAAATATATTATTTTTCCTTATTATTTGTATATTAATTAGTAATATTAATGTTTTGTATATATTGGCTCAGGTAAAATACATTTTCAAAATAATATCACCTTCTTTTAATTTTAACATTGAAATGATAAATGTGGCTTACATGTTTCTGTTGGATGCACTGGTATGACACAACCCTTAGTCTTTCAACTGAATACTAGTCTTCTCTTTCCTTCATTGTATGGAAATGGGAACCAAGGAAATGGCTCTGCTAGTTCAAAGTAAATGCCTGGGTTCAGAGCCAAACTGGTGACATTACGGTCACTTTGACTGTATTTGCAATGTATGTTAACAAATGAACTGTCTTCTTACTCTTTATATGTTAATATTACTTAACTTGGAAGTGGGTAAGAGGGCTCAGTAGAGTAGAGAGGGGGAGGAAAAGAGAAAGCAGAGGCTAGAGGATTGAGATAACCCACTCATTTCTGTTCTTTAGGGGACAACAGTATTGTTTATATCAGATTTCCTAGGGTATTAGACAGGTAATACATATAATTTAGGCAAATGCATATTATAAGAAAAAAGATTACTTAAAATAATCACTCAGATATTCATATATTCTCAAGGATTCACCAAAATCCACCAGTAATTACAAAACTCTTTGTTAGTATTCCTAACAGGGGCATGTCTATTTCAATGTCAAGGTCACATCTTATAAGGCCCACTGTTGCATGGTGGTCTCCTGATTGGTACTGATGTCTTTTGTTCAATATCTGTTGTGAAAGGCTAAAAGATGGCACAGGGTGAAGAACCCACTGTAGAGGAGTTGTCACCAATAAATAAGGATGAGATTTTCTTCTGAACATGTAAAAGAGGTGGTGTCTTAAACAGAAGAACTGAACTGCAAGCTACAAGCTCTCTCTCTCTCTCCCTCCCTCCCCGCTCTCTCTCCCTCTCTCTCTCCCTCCCCCTTCTCCCTCTCTCTCTCCCTCCATCCCTCCCTCCCTTCTCTTTCTCTTCTTTTCTCTTTTTCCTCTCTCCCTCTCTCCTTCTGAACACATACACACTATATATACATATATATATACACACTATCATCTGTCTATTTTCTATCAATCAGTCAGTTTGTCTATCTATTTATCTATCATCTATCTATGTATCTGTACCAAAGCTTTTCTAGAGTCTATTTGGAGGCAATAACTTGATATGCACTGATAAGAGCCAATTTTTCATCTCTTATTGAGTGTAATGTTCATAGGTAAAACCACAGTCAAGTCCATGTGCTTGGTTCTGAGCTGCTGGTTCTCCACTATGGTTTTGAACCTAATGATATCACAGTGTCACAGTGTATAGAACACATGGGTTACTTTCCTCAACACTAAAACACTCAGTGTTTTGAAATATATCTGTCTCCATGTTTTCAGACAAGGGATTGTGCACCAGCCTGTGGGATACCACAGCTCAGAAACTAGGCAAGTAGCAACCTAGCTCTCTCCCTCCTCAGTCACTCCTCTGACTCAGCCACTTTCCCCAGATTATTCTTGCCTTCTGTGTTTAGAATTCATCCACACAATTCCACAATTCTAACTCTGTGCGGGTTGGGATAATTCCTAGCTGTGTTTGAGATACACGGGGTAGTAACACATGCTGTTTCTTGATGATGTTCTCAGGGTTTGCAAACATGCATAAAACAATAACAATTATATTTTCCTGCTCACAACTCATATGAGAACAGAGCAAGGGTATACAGCAGTTGTTCTCAACCTGTGGGTCATAACCCCTTTCGGGGTTGAATGATCCTTTCAAGGAGGTCACCTAAGAGCACCCTGCATATCAGATCTTTACATTATGATTCATAACAGTAGCAAACTTAGAGTTATAAAGTAGCAACAAAAATGATGTTGTGGATGGAGTCAGTACAACATGAGGAACTGTGTTCAAGGGCTGCAGCATTAGGAAGGTTGGGAATCACTGGTATACAGAATCTTTTTAGTACAATTGTGAAGAAGAAAAAAAATCTCCTGAGTTATGAGAAGAAAGTCAGGGGATATTCTCTTACTGTGATTATACATTATTTTGAGAAACTATACACTATTATCTCCTTTCAAGACAGCCTGAAAACTCTTAAATTTCTATTAAGAAAAATCTAAGTTTATTTATATGAAAATAAGAATTTTGATAGAAATTGACAGCAAAAATATAATTGTATCTGGATAACCTTACCCAAGAAATTAAAAAAAAAATCTGACTCTGTTTCTTTAACACTTGTCGTTATCTGGCTTAGGTGAGAGCGCTTCTCTTTTCTCTGGAAGCTTCTCTTTAGTAGCATCCCTCATTCTATCCAGATGAAGGGGGGATATTCACTGCTGTTTCCTGACCTTCAGACTGACACTTCACCTTCTTGGTGATAGACTGGGTGACAGCTAATCAAAACGGACTTTTGGCCGGGCAGTGATGGTGCACACCTTTAATCCCAGCACTTGGGAGGCAGAGGCAGGAGGATTTCTGAGTTCGAGGCCAGCCTGGTCTACAGAGTGAGTTCCAGGACAGCCAGGGCTATACAGAGAAACCCTGTCTCGAAAAACCAAAAAAAAAAAAAAAAAAAAAAAAAAAAAGACTTTGATTTTTCTCCCTATGGGAGTGGGTTAACTATGTAACTCTTTAAAATATGTAACTCTTTAAAATATGTAACTCTTTAGATTATATAGTTTTATATAGATTACAAGATACAATGATTTTATTTAAATATCTTAGTACTACTTGTTTGTCTGTGAGCCTTGATGCCTTCGCATGCATTTGGAACTATAGTGTAGCCAGCCCATATAACATACACAACATTGCACATCTCTCAGAGCTTCTGTAGCACAGAGCATTCCATTTATACTTATCAAGCTAATTGGGAAGTTTCTCGTCCTTTTTGTCCCCCTTGCATGGGGAGCATCTGAGCCATGAGTTGGAAATCCAGAAAACTTTATGCTGTAATCAGTTAGTTCTATCTCTAGTGCTCCAAAGAAGTAGACAGCTAAACCTACTGCTCCAGACACAGCAGGCTGGGTGTGTAGAGCCACCAAGACCGTCTTTGCTGACAACTCATCTGTATTATGACAGAGTTGTCTCATTTACTTCTGGGTCACCACTGAGGCCTGTCTTGTGCATTAGCTATTTCTGGGCCCCACTGAAGCCTGAGTTCCTCCTCTCTGCCTGCCTGCCAACCTATTTGGGTTTCTTTCAGCAATGGATCTGAGAATGAGCGAAAGCAAAGCTTCACTAGACATTTCCTCCCAGGACTTAGACCATTTCAGTGTGCTTCTTAAAAGTGAGCTTACCATAGGGCCATTAAAAACATGGCAGCACACTCCACTTTACTGAAAGTACATTCCCTTTCTTTGTGTTTTCCCCAGCCCTGGGATGAAGTGCAGATAAGCTCTGTTTTAATTGGGTTGCCTACCTTAACCTCCTATAGATTACCAACGAAAGGACATTTTAGATATTCATCCATGGTGTATGAGTTTCATGAGCTCTGGCTAGAATTCTCTTTTTATCTGTTTCACTTTACCTAAATCTTTAAAAGAATAAACCAACAAACAACAATTCTCCCTTAACCCAAGCATGTCTCCAGCTTCCCGGCTGCACTTCTGTGGGTTTTTATATGCTCCAACAGAATTGTGTTCACTCAGCTCGAACAATTGCATTTCCAAATTCTGAGTACGGGAGCCATGGCCCAGAGAGAGCAGTGACCCAGGAAAGTCCTGCTCTGCTCCTCTGGGAGGCTGACTCAGACTGGAAATAATAATTCACCACACTTTCCTTCTCAACAGAAATCTACGGCAAAATTCCTTTCACTCACTTGCTTATTTTTGCATAAACACACTCTCTGCTGCCCTCAGTAATGGTTTATGTATTTCCCTTCATTTTCAGAATTTTCCAGGGGCATTTAATTCATATCTTATCACATTTATCATTCTAAAGGGTTTGTAGCAATTTCACTGTGTTATACTATCACCCCACTATGTGATTTCAGAACTCTTTTGATCTCATCACGAGTGTCCTTCATGTCAGTTAGAGAGTTATTTGTCTCTCTCCTCTCTCACCTTCCTCTGGAAACCAGTGACCTACTTTCTGTCTGTCTGTATTTGCCTAGTCCAGGCATTTCATATGAATAAAACCACGCAATAGGTAGCCCTTTCGGTTTGCTTTTCTGATTTCTCTTCCTCTCTCCATTCCTTACTTCTTCCCTCCATCCTCCTTTCTTTCCTAACGCCCTCTTTCTTGCTTTCTTTCTAATAGTTTCTCAGTGTAATCCACCTATCCTAGAACTAAGTAATCCTTAATCCTTAGACCCGATGGTGTTCCTGTCTCAGCGTCCCCTGCTCTGCGATTACAGGTACACGTTACCTTAACTAGTTTATTTATTTTTTTCAGTTAAGATAGCAGAGGCTGGAGAGACGGTTTGGCAGTGAAGACCACAGGCTACTCTTGAAAAGGACCTTAATTTTGTTTCCAGCATCTGCATGGCAGTTCACAAACACCAGTAACTCTAGTTTCATGGACCCTGATGCTTTGTCTGCCTTCTGGGTTCTGGAATGTAAGTGGATCGGTGTATATAAATGCATGTAGTTTTACACACACACACACACACACACACACACACACACACACACACACACAGAGGAAAAATAAATCTTATAGGCTGTTGAGATGGCCCAACATGAAAAGGCTTTTGTCATGGTTAGGACAACGTCTGCAAGGTATATCAATGTTACAGAATGAAACAATGGAATGGCTGTGTTTACTGTATGGCTAAAAACAGCTACGCTTCCAGTTAAGAGATATTGAAGTTGCACCAACTTTGGGGCTATGTTACTATGAACATTAAATAAAATGGGGATGTAGTGATATATATATATATATATATATATATATATATATACACACACATATATATACATATATATATATATATATATATATATATATATATATATATACCTTTATATTTCTGTTGTGTATTGAGTGTAGTTACCTGTATGAATAAAACAATTTATTTATGATTTCAGTTAAGAGATACTAAATCTCATAGAAAAGAAAGTGAGAAATACCCTTGAATATATTGGCACAGGAGACAATTTCCTGAACAGAACACCAATAGTTAAGACTCTAAGATCAAGAGTTGACAAATGGAACTTCATGAAACTGCAAAGCTTCTGTAAGGCAAAGGACACAAAATGGCCTACAGACTGGAAAAGGATCTTCACCAAACCTACATCTGACAGAGGGCTAATATCCAAAATTTATAAAGAACTCAAGACATTAAATACCACCAACAAATCAAATAATTGAATTAAAAAATGGGGCACAGAGCTAAGCGGAGAATTCTTATCAGAGGAATCTTGAATGGTTGAGAAGCACTTTAAGAAATGTTCAAAGTCCTTAGTCATCAGGGAAAATGTAAATCAAAACAACTTGAGATTCCATCTTATACCAGTCAGAATGGCTAAGATCAAAAACTCAAGGATGCTGGCAAGGATGTGGAGCAAAGGGAACATTTATCCACTGCTGGTGGGAGGGCAAACTTGTACAACCACTCAGCCCTACTACTCCTGGGTATATACTCAAAGATACTCTACCATCCACAAAGACACTTGCTCAACTATGTTCATAGCAGCTTTATTTATAATAGCCAGAAACTGGAAACAGCCTAGATGCCCCTCAACTGAAGAATAGATAAAGAAAATGTAGTACATCTATACAATGGAATACTATTCAGCTATGAAAAACAAAGACATCATGAATTTTGCAGGCAAATGGATGAATCTTTAAAATATCATCCTGAGTGAAGTAACCAGTCCCAAAATGCATGGAATGTATTTACTTATAAGTGAATATTAGCCATAAAATACAGGATGCCCATGCTATATCCACAGGTCCAAGGAAGCTGGACAGGAAGAAGAGCACAAGCTTGAACCTCCCTTGGAAGGGAGGATGAAATGGTGGTGGAAGGCAAATGGAATGAGGGAAGTGGGTGGGAGAGGAGATAGGGAGGGGATTGGGGGATTTCATGGTCAGGTGTGCAGAGGGGCAGGGGGATGGCTGGATGGCTATGAGAAAGAATGGAAATCTGCAACTGATGGGGCAGGGCGAGCTAGGGGGCATCTCCAGGAAGAGACTGAGACCTGAGATAGGGAGGTGCCCAAGAATCGATGTGGGTGTCCTTAGCTGTGACTCACAGAACAAAACCGGGGATATGGAATTTGGGGAGGTTGCCTCTTCTGACAGGCAGGAACCCCTGGTTGAACAATAAGGGCACCAACTCACCCACAAAACTTTCAATCCCAAATCTATCCTGCCTACACAAAATGCTAGATTGGGGTTGGGGTAGAAACTGAGGGAATGACCAACCAATAACTGGCCCAACTTGAGATCCATCCCATGTCCAAGCATTAATCCCTGACAGTATTAGTTATATTCTGTTAGGCTTGCAGACAGGAGCATGTTGTTCTCTGAGAGGCCCCACCCACCAACTGACTCAGACAGATGCAGACATTCACAGTGTTTGCAGACACAGTGAATGGAGCTTGGGTACCCTTATGGAACAATAGGAAGAAGTATTGCAGCCCCTAAGGGGTTAGGAACTACGCAGAAAGACCAACAGAATCAACTAACTTGGAAAGTTGGGGTTCTCAAAGACTGAACTGCCAACCAAAGAACAGTCTATATATGGACTGGACCTAGGCTTCCCGGCTTTGGGATGGGGTGACCAGGAGTGGGGTAGGGAGTGGGATATAAAATGAATAAGTGAAAAATAAATTAATTTTTTAAAATGAGATACTAAAGTTGCATCCATTTGGGGGTCTATTTTGAATTAATGCTACTATGAGCATTTGGATATAGTTTTTTTATGTAAATGTAAGTCTTCATTTCTGTTGTGTGTGGAGTGGAGTTAAATCTTGTAACTGTATGTTTAATTTTGGGGGCAAATGGAAAGTGTTTTCTACAACATTAGCATTTTACAAATGTAATAGTAATATTTGAGAATTCCCAGATTGTTATTATCTTTTCCCAAAATTATGTATTTTTCTAAAACTACCATCGCACCCTAATGAGTGCATCATGACGAACAATCATGCAGTGGTTGTTATATAAAGTTCCTTAATGACTAATGACATTATATGTCTTGTTATGTCACTGTAATTTGCATTTCTTTTTGAGAACTAACTACCAAAATCTTTTCTATTTTTTTCACCTGCGTTACTCAGTTTTAAAGACTGGGCTTAAGAGTTATCTCTATATTTTGAGCACTAGAACTCTATGGGATATATGATTTGAAGACAGTTCTGTCCATTAAACTGTTGTTTAACTTTTTGTGCCTTTAGATGTACAAAAATTCTTAATTATGAATTAAGAATTATGAATCTCTCTCTCTCTCTCTCTCTCTTAAAGTTAGGTCCAGGTGCTCTATCATGAAATACAAGGTTATGAAATGGATGAATAGTGAAGGCTCCCTCCTAAGTAAGATGAGGTCTCATGGCAGCAAGCGCTCTGTCACACCAGGCATCCATGGCACCTTCTCAAACCAGGACACTTTGGGGGCTGATTTCTAAAGGAAACACAACCTACAAAAAGCATGAGTCAATTAACATGGAAAAACGTTTGTAAGCTTAAGGGGACAGACATTGAAGTCAGAGATCATAGAGAATCAGGGCAAGAACATTAAAGGTCACCTCAACCAATGTCACTTCATGTCACTGTGGGAAATGGGATTACAAAGAACACTTTTCAAAGTGCCATTTCTTGGTCACTACTATCAGTCCTTGAGATGCAAGGAAGTCTTTGAAGTCCAAACTATCATAATTATTCTAGGATTTTATACACTTCCTTCACTCTCAGTCTCTCACAATGTGCACATTCCAAGGTGCCATTATTTAAATAATGGAATATATTTTTTATATTCTTACATTGTATACTTTTTCATATTTATGATATATCTATATAAACACACATTTGTATTTTACATATCCACCATACACCTAGCAACTTTTTTTATTTTTTTATTTTTTGAGACAGGGTTTCTCCGTGTAGCTCTGGCTGTCCTGGAACTAGTTCTGTAGACCAGACTGGCCTCAAACTCAGAGATCCATCTGTGCCTACCTCCTGAGAGCTGGGGTTAAAGTTGTGTGCCACCATTGCTCACCCAGCTACATACTCATATCATCTTATTAATAAACTAAAGAGAATAGCTCCTAGCAATGTTCGATTTTTTGAGAATATGAATGTACCCAGAGGCCAAATTGTTTCAGTGTTCAAGAGTTTAAATAATATAGTTCCTTCTATCTTCTGAAACGTATTTTATTTCTAGTACTATGGAAATGAAACAAATGTTTTTAAAAGTATATAATACATAGCTTTTACTTTGTTAAAACCCACTAACGTGCATATGTAATAACTGAGCAAATTGATACTTTTTATTAATGGTATACTTAGTTTTAAAGTAATTTCAAAACTTGGTTTTAGAAGGAACTGTACTAGAGCATGAAATAGAACAGAAACACCTCTTCATAAGTCCCAGCTAACTTCCCAGGTCAATATTTTCATAAAATCATGAGTGTTTTTACAAAATTAGATTTTGTCTCTACTGAGTATTTCATTCCTAGAGAAATTTTATTTTGAAAATGCCTTCTCCCTCAGGAAAAAAAATGGAGAAAATATTTCAAGGATGATGAGAGCATCTCAAAATATGAAATTCCACTAGTAAAGAGGTACAATTAAACTAATTTATTTTTAGGCGGATGGATGTAGGACCAACTATATAATGGAAAAGTGACCCATACCAGGAGTCAGATGTTTTAGGGAAACTATATTTCTGGATTTTGGCAGCTTGTTCTATCCTTCCAAAATCCACACCTACTTGGACTATGTCACACGGGTAGAAAGTATTGGAAGCTTCATATGAGTGTGGATCTGGCACAAAGGAATATTAACTGCATGGACTACAGGCCCTTTCTGCCACTTTTGACTTATCTAAGAGCTCTAAGACTGTGTGTGTGAGAGAGAGAGGAGGCGGGAAGGGAGTGGGAGGGGGAAGGGGAGGGGGAGAGGGTGAGGGAGAGAGCGCGGGGGGGGGGGGGGAGAGCACAGGAGGAAAATTGAGGGGAGGAAGCAATGTCATGTCTCTGTGTTCTCCCATCTCCAGCCATCAACTTACTTTGGGGGTAGTGTCCAATGGAAGAATTTGCATAAGAGAGGATCTGAGTTATGTAGGCTAGAGTAAGAAAAGAGTCAGCATGGAGAGCATGCTTATTCCTCTTCAAGACTACAAGTATTTCAAGAAGTAGGGATGTAGTATATGAGATTCAAGAAGCAATGCTTTTCAATCTCATAGTTTCAAATGTATGGGACAGACAGAACTGGTAAGGTTGTAGCAAGTTGAGAACCCTGGTAAAGCTCATCACTATGAACAGCAGGAGTTTGATCTAGCTCCCTACCAGGTTCCTGTCCTGGAGCATTTGACCACAATACCCTACTAAGAGAACCATGACATTTGGTCACAGAGCATAGAACCCAGGGTTCTCTGTGCTAATGAGGTATCTAGATAGGCCCTGAGTGTTTAGCCAATGAACTTCCCTTCCTGGGCATCCATTCCTGCAAAAAGGTATTTAATCTCTGGTTCACCCTAAAACCTATGCATCCCCATCTGCCATGAATAAAATAGTTTAGATAAGCAAGGACTATCTCCTTCAACAAAAACTACAGTCGGGGTGGGGAGATGCCTTTGTCATACAGAGCTGTGCCTAGGTCTCTTGTAGAAGCCTCTCTATACTCCCGGCACTCATTCAGAACTAAACTGGATTTTCCCTGTCCTAGGCTCATTGAGGGCTCATGGACTCCCGTTCCCAACTCCTGGTGGCATCTGGGTACACAGGAGTTTGAGTCCAGCCTCTGCTGTTTTTCACCTGAATAATCCCAGGCTGGGAGCCCTTAGACTGTGCTTTGTCTCCCCTGAACAGCACATGTAGGTGCTCTGGCATCCCAATAGTGCACAACTGTGTCTGAAATAACATAAATTTCCACACGGTATCTTCAGACCTAACTTTCTCTTGTCAGTTCCAGACTTAGATCTCTACCTGCATATTCAACAACTCTTTCCAGCTCTCTTAAGCATCTCAAATCTAACATCTTAAAAACCCAGTTTATAATTTCTCCTTATGCAAACTACCCCATTGCCATTGTTTATGTTAGAAGCATCCTTCCTGGGATCAGTAAGAGTGACACCTCACCTGGAAGTTTAATAGGCATCTCATACTTAACAAGGACAAAAGGAACTCAGATTTTCCCAGGTGAAAGTAGCTGAGGTTGGATGCAGAATTATACAACAAATATCTACCAGAAATGCTGCAAGCAACAAGGATATAGGCTGCACTTTGATGCATATACAACCAATGACCTTGTAGATGTCTCCTGTCTTCCACTATAGGAATTATCCACTCTTCAAGTTAACCTGAAGAGAATTTTTGAATTCAGATTGTCTTAGAAGAATTCCTATGATATAAAGAATAAATCAGAACTCCTTCCTCTGGTGAACACAACTCTCTATAATTTGATCCTGTCTACTTTTTAAAGTATATTAAATTTTATTCTTCTTTTACTCACCTTGTACAGTCATACAGGTCCTCTCAGATCCTAAAGATGCCAATAACTTAGGGGATCCCTAGTTGATTTTTTAAAAAAATAGACTTTATGACGGAATAACATTACAGTAACTATATAATTCACATTTTCCTTACTTTCTGAACATCTCACTAGCTGCTGTGTACCACATCTTTTGTATCTACTTGGACATTGATTAGAACCTAAGCTGATCCTATTTAACTTAACTATTATAAATGGTATTCTCATAAGTAGGGCATCTCTTCATTATGTGAATTTCCTTTCTGTTGATTGGATAATATTTATATATAATATAATTTATATAAGATTTAAAACTAGAAGTGGGATTTTGGGATCATATGGTATATCTATTTGTAGTTTGATTGTGGAACCTTCATTCTGTTCCATGTATGAGAGTCCCCTTTTCTTCATATCTTTGCCAACATTTGAGAAATCCTGTTATTTTTAGCAAATGGATAGAATAGGAAAATACTATGTTAAGTAAAATAAGCAAGGAAGAGAAAGACATGAACCATATGTTCTTTTTCATAGGTGGAAGCTAAATAAAGCTGACCTGACCAGAATTTAGAATACCAGTTACTTAATGTTGGGAAGTGTGGGGATGGAGAGTATATATATATATATATATATATATATATATATATATATATAATTGAAACATTCTTAAAAGAAAATATCACAGGTTTAATAGATTGATGTTTAGTGATGTTTTACAGAAAAATTGAGCAGAAAGTCATTTTCAATATAGCCCACTTAGTTTTATACTGCTAACTCCTTACGTTCATGTGGTACATATGTTAAGTCGATGAGCCAATATTGATATATTATTGTAAGCTAAAATCCATAATTGATGCTAAGTTCACTCTTTGTGCTCATTTATGCATATAGACAAATGCATTATGGCATGTGCTTGTGGCTTGCTTGTGCAGTTTCTTTGCTGATAACAGCCCTGTACCAAATAGTTCACTGCCCTAAAATTCCTTCCCTTTCCTCTGCTCAGCTGTACCCCCCATCAACTTCTAATACCCAAGGATCATTTTTACATTTTCAATAATTCTGTTCGGTTGAAATCAAAGTATGTATCCTTTCTAGATTTTTTCTACTTACCAAAATACATTTAAGGCTGTCTGCTCTCATTTGGTGACCTGACTGATGGCTCATTTATTCTTGTCACTAAATACTATTCCACTGTATCTACTCACCTATTGAAGGGCATCATTTTGCTTCCACATTTTGGTTATTATGAAAAAAGTTGTCATGGACAAAAATGTCAACTCATTTGGAAAAGTAACAAGGAACATATATCATATGCTAAGACTATTTTTAGTTTTATAAAAAAAATTTAAAATGTCTTTCAAAGCTGCTGTACTATTTTGTATTTCTACCAGTAATGAATGGGTGCTTTTGTTAGCCCCTGTCCTTGATAGCACTTAAGTTGTCAGTGTCTGGATTTTAACTGCCCTAATAGTTGTATGGTCTCTTCTAATTTTCAATTCCCTGATAACATATATTGAGTAATTTTCCATATCTTCTTTGTAACTTGTACACTGTCTCTGATGAGCATCTGTTCAGATATTTTAACCTGTTTTTATAATTTTTTCATTTGAAGTTAGCTTTAAGATTTCTTTGTATAACTTGGATATAAATTTCATATTTCTGAAAGTGTGTGGAATGTCTTTTAATTCTCTTAACACTTTGACAGAACAGAAGTTTTTAATTTTCATCAACACATGCAAGGCCACTTAGTTTTTCTCATGTGTTAGAGTTTTATACATTTGTAGTTTATATTTGGATTTGTATCCAACTGGAGTTCATTTTTATGACATAAGAGCTATCTCTACAGTTTCTGCATGTAAATATCTGGTAGTTCCAGTACCATCTGCTGAAAAGATGATACTCTCTACATTCTCTGCTCCTTTGTTGGCAATCAGTTCACTCTATTTATCTGGGTTGATTTCTGGATTTTCTCTTCCATTCTACTGATGATTTGTCTAGTATTTTTCAAAAAACCTCACAGTCTTGAAGTTGACTACAGTCATTCCTCAAAGTTCATTCTCTTTTATTATTGTGGTAGTCATTCCAAGTCTTCTGCCTCTCCATGTAAACTTCAGAATTTATTTTATTAATGTTTACAAAATAGTTTTTCTGGGATTTGGATTAAGTTGCACTGACTCCATAGAACACACTGGGAAGATATGCCATCATAACCATACTGAATCATCCTACCCATGAGCCTGGCCTTTCTCTGTTTTAAACCTCCTTGATTTCTTTCATTAGAAAGAAAGTCATACTATCTGTGAGCTTAAGGATAAGCACGGTTAGAATGCAGTTAGTAATTATTCTTGTTTAAGAAATGGACAGTGAGAAGGTCTCCCTTCTCCCCTAACCTACAGGTAAATTCAGCTCTTACCCCTCATCACAAATCTTCCGGCAGCAGATGGAGACCATTTACAAAAATACATAACTAGTCCAAATGCATATTTATGAGCTATATATCTCACAGCAGTCATTAATTGCCTGTAGTTCATGGAGGGGTAACACCTTCTGAAAATGTCCACAGTAGTATTGACATATTAGCTGGTATTGTAATTAGGCAGGTCTTCTTTAGGGGGCCACACTGTCAAGACTCCCTGTCATATAGAGAAGATACTATCTCACAGCAGATGTCTGTTTCTACCATCTCTTCTGAAATATTTTCTGGACCTTAGGTGTAGCTGTTACATTGTAGATGTAGGGCTCTACTAAGCAGAGTCAGTAGCATTGGCAGATACTTTAGATATGGTATACAGACAAGTTTCAGTGGAACTAAAAATTATACCTATAAACAAGTTTACTCAAAAATAAAGTCCGTAAATTAATACCTGTTCCCTCTTCTAGTACAATATAATACTTAGTTTTCTAGACCAAAGATGGAGAAATGATCTCCCTAGGAGAGCATGGAAGAAACATCTGTTCTATCATCCATGGTGGCTTCTAGGGGTTATAGAGAGCTCAGGGGTGAGTGCTTGCTTTGCAATCAATAAGATTTGAGTTCTGGTCACCAGCAATCATGTAAAAATCCAGATTAAGCCACGTATGCCTGTAACCCAGCACAAGAGATAGAGCATGGGAGATAGAAGCATAGAGGAGGTTGCTATCCAGCCAGTCTAGCCAGTACACAGCTTCAGGTTTAGTGAGGGGCCCTGTCTCAAAAGATTAATGTAGACAGTGAAAGAGAACACCCAGCGTTCTTCTCTAGCCTCCCCATGTGTAAGCATCAGAGTGTGAACCCACACATACACATGTACTTATATGTATAACACACACACACACACACACACATACCACAGCTTCTCAGTATTTGGCCTAAGGATAGAATGAGTAAACAGTTATCTAGAACTGAAGGAAAAAAAGGCAAACACATTGAGGATCCCAGAGTCCACGGGGGAAAGGCTGGGAGAATAAGATGCCTAACATTGAGCATGGTGTGTGTTGGGCTTTAATGCTTATTAGATTCCAAAAATAAAGTTGTAGAGTGCAACGGTCAGTTTAACATCTGGGTCTTTCCAAACAGGGACAGCAGCACACTTGCCTTTCCCTACATAGTGATTTCTTCCATAGATGTGTGCTGTTTTGTGTGTGTGTATTCTAGGGCCTCTTCTCCTCTTTACTTGCTGAAATGCATTTTCCTCTTTGCTTTTACTATAGCATGTCGGGCACTGCTTTGCCATTATGAGCTGATTTTCTCTTTTACCACATTGTTCTCTTGCTAATTCTCAGCACACCACCTACTCCAAAATAAACAACCAAAACATTCTGCTGAGTAATTGAAACTCACAGGGCCCCATTCATCTCCTACACTCAGTCGTTGAGTTTCTTGATACTTAATGCCACTTCTCATCTTCAATAAAAAGCGCTGCCTGGCACATGCTGTTTTAATCAATGCGAATTACATTCTATCTTTATGGATGTGCTTTTCCCATTCCCCTGGGTGTGCAATTCATCAAGCATGAGTAATATCTGGCACAGGGTACCTCTAATGGCTTCCTTTTATGATTAGATCAATGAGTGTCTGAATTAAGAGAGGACATATCTAGGGAAAGAATGCCTCCAAACTCTTTGAAAATGGTGTTTAGGAGAAAACATGGCAGTCTAAAAACATTAACAACAAAATTGCTTCAGGGCACTTGAATCCTTATCCATGGAAACGTGGAATCATTTTAGAAGATTTGCAGTAAGTAGTGACGTGATTGACTTGATCTCTGAACACTTGAATGAATTTATGCACTTTTCTTTAGGGCTTAACACACTTTAAAATTCACATTAAGTACAAAGATAACTTTAACAAACCAATTCTTACTTTTTGACTACATTGCCTTAAGCCCTTGGTTTTCAAAATACTATGCCCAATTTTCAAAACTTCTGTGTAAAACTTAATATAAATACATCTATATATTTATAAAAAATATTTAAAAGGTTTATTTTTTACTTTTATTTATTTGTTGTGTTGGACACATTCATGCCACAGCTTGGATGTGGAGGTCAGAGAACAACACGCAGAAATCTGTTGTATCCTTTCACCTTGTGAGCCTTGTGTATTAAACTCAGGTCATCAGGCTTGGTAGCATGTACCTTTACTCACTGAGCCAGCTTGCCAGCCCATGTGTTCTTTTTACTTAAAGTGTCTATCATAGTTTTCTATTACTGTGATAAAATATTATGAACAAGGCAACTTACAAATGGAAGCATTCGGTTTGATTTAATATTTTAGAGGGACAGAGTCTATGCTGGTGGAACAAAGGAATGTATGAGAGCTCATATCTTGATCTACAACCATGAGGCACACACACAGACACACATACAGGGCGGGGGGGGGGGGGGAGAGCGAGAGAGAGAGAACATTTCTTTACTCCAACAAGGCCACACCTTCTAATCTTCCCCAAATAGTTTTACCAACTTGGGAACTGATTTCAATATAGGAACCTATGCAGGCCATTCATATTTAAGCCACAAAAATATCCATCTATATATACTCATTTGTAACACTGTTTTCTTTCATTCATTTTTATTCACTCTTTACTTTCTTTCATTTCATATATATACATATATATATATATATATATATTCAGAGTTCCACACATCTTATCATACAGCTAGAGTATAGTCTAATTAAATAATACCCAACAATTGGCCATCCATTATGGGATATTTATTATTTCAAGAAATATACTGCAGTGAACAGTTTTGTGTATATAAGCACACACTGTTTATACATATGTATGAATATATTATGACTAATCATAAGAAGCTTTTTAAGAGGATATTTGCTGTTATAACTCTTACTGTAATTGCCAAGTCTGAGAACCCCCATAAGGCACTGGTGTCCCAAACACATGCTAAACAAAATTTAATCAGAACCCAGCTTTCTATAATCAAAGCTTTATTACCAAAGCCTTCCACATTCATTTTCACAATTACTGGTAAGCCAAAAAGCAAGCAGCAGATGTTGACCTTGCTATGATTAACGTAACAGAACTCAATTGAGTGCAGATGAAACTGCTACTTTTTCACCCACTCTATGGCCCCATAACAGGCTGTAGTGGTGATGTCACATATGGATCAATGCTCCAGCATGACTCACACCTGTCTTCTGAAACACTCCATTGTGGCTTTATTTCTGGGTGGAGTGGGGGGTGACTCATTCACTGACTCAACCCATCAACACCCTAAATCTGCTAATGAAAATACCACATGGGGATAAGTCTGCAACCACTCTCCTATTTAGCAAGCACACAGGGCACAGAGAGCCCCAACCTATAAAAGTTTTTTGTTCTCTAAGCTTCACTGCAGAATGTAGTTAGTTCTTGAGGTTTCCCAGTCCTCTCCTCCTTCCCTTGCCCATCTTCATATCATCATTTTAGCCATGTTTGTTACTCTGCTCCCCAATAGCACCGTAACCAGAAGATAATTAAGGAGTAATTCAACAGGCATGGTGATGGATGGGTGTAATGTCATAACTGAACACTTCAGGTAAATCCCTGTACTTGGTGATGTATATATAATTTATCTGTAAATAAACAATATAAAGCTGAGGATTGTTTGGTACCACCCCTCTTCACTAGGAATGTGATAGCCTCACAGCCCATTTTGGCTGAGTTCTTTTTTTCTTTCAAGAAAGGGGTTGTGCTATATTATCCCAGTTAGCCCCAAATCGCAAGTTTAGTTGATGCCCCCCGCCCTGCCTTAACCTTCCTGGAAGCTGGAATATTAGTGTGTGGCCCCCAATTTTTGGTCTGTTAACTCCTTTGCTTCTTCCACTCAAGAGACAGTACTGCTCTCAGCAAACTTTGCATGTTTCCTTGTTCCTTGTTCAGTTCCAACACCTACAACAAGCCGGTGTCTGTTTTATGTTTGTTCAGGCTTTCTAGTCTCACCAGAGAACTTTCTGTGACTGGATTCTTTCATGGTAGAAGAGATTGCTACTATTCCATTCAGGAGACCTCATCATTAGGTCAGGAAAAACTGTATCTCTGGTTAAACCATCATTAAGATCAGATCCCCTTCCTGTCAACACACACACACACACACACACACACACACACACACACACACGAGCATGTATGTGCACCACTTAAATGAGTTGCAATTCTCATGGCTATTTCCACATCTGAAAACACACCTGGGAAAGGCAGGAAGGTCATCTTTGCATCGTCTTTCTTTTACTCCATCCTGCTTGCCATCCTGAATCAAGGCTCAGATTGTGAGTAGACGGGAGGGATGAGACAGACATACTTGAGCAGAAGAGGTAAAGCAGAAAGTGGCACACTTATTCAGGAGCTGGGTAAAATGCTGCCACAGGTGAGGCTGCGTAAGAAGTGAGGCTCTGTTTCCTCCAGGTGGTGCTTACTCAGTGTCCAGCCGCGGTGTTTTGTTTTAGCAGTCTTTTCTCAGTTCCTCATACACTGAGTCACAGACAACATACCATCTGTAGGGGTCATTCCATCCCATTTGCTGGTTCTTTGGAAATGCACAGGCCAACAAGAACCAATATACAGATGTCCCTATCCCTGAACACACACTGGCTTGACTCTTGCTCTCATGGGAAGCTCCATTTTGGAGAAACTGATAGTAACAGGAGATGATTCAGGTTCTGGCTTTACTGTGCATAATGGACAGCAGTTGGGTGGTCTAGAGCACCCACCTTAATCTCTCTTTCCTTTCCTGCATAATAGTCTGGATATGTATGGTCCAAGAAGTTATTTAGGTAATTTGTGATGATTGCACTTGTTCTGCAGGAAAAGCCAAGGAAGTTCAAATATAATTGTGTGAACTCCATGAGTAGAGAAGACACATTAGTGGGGAAGCTACTGCAGTCCAGATGATGCATACAAGGCAGAACATATGTCCATAGAGGCCCTTCAGCTCCTCTGCTTACATACAAACAGGAGAACAACAGAAGGAGATGATGCATGCACACTATGCACAGAGCACAGAAAGACACCAAGAGACAAGTACTTCTAATAAAAGCAAGCATGTTTTTAGAGTTTACCTTGCTATAGGAAATATTGCATATGTTGGCCAGTCAACAATGTACCTATATGGTTTCAAATCAGCAGCTATATACATTTTTTATGAAGTATTACTAACATCTCCTTGAAATACGCTTCATTTCGACTCATAATTGTGGCCCAATATTACTACAATTAATAAAAAATTTAAACACTCATTTACATAGGAGGCAGGGTGGTCTATAATGAAGCATATGGGCTTTGGGGCTGCATAGAGGTGTTTTTACTTACAACAAAACTGAAAGACAATGTAATTATACACGGCACTGCTGTTGAATCATGGACATGTTCTAATGTCCTGAGATGTTGCTGGCATAAAAACCTCAGTTCATATTTTACTTAACCTGGAACACACTTGTCTGTGGAATGCACAATCAAGTCCTATCTATAGTGAATTTCCATGTGTATTCTCTCATCAGGGCTTGCTTTAAATTTACAGAAACCGTTAAAGATTTAGTTTAAACAGCACCCAGGCCCAAAGGGACAGAGTTCTGAATTTGATCCTCAACCATCAAAAGCAGGACTCGTCCCGCATGTGTTGTCATTCCTAGTGTGACCCAGCACTATGTTGCTACCCTGGCCTCCAGCATGCCCGCTGACTGGGGCTCACACTGGTGAGGATTTGCCCATAGAACTAGAACTTGGAGGTTTGTGTGTGCCGGTTCTGGAGCTGGATTGCCGCTCCAAGTTTACACTATGGGATGCGGGGGGCATAACTGAGTTCCAGGTACTCAGGTTTCTAGAAACCACAGTAACCCAACTCAGTCATCATCAGGACTATGTGCCTGTTTCACACCATCAACTGACACGCTCACTGAATCAGTCGTATCTGCTGCCTAGTCCTCCGCAATTGGATACTGTTTCTGTATTGGCTACTTTCTCTTCACGGTCTGCTCTGTACTCTCAAACAGCTGGTCCAGAAATCAACCCACATAAACTTCCTAACTCTTGTAGTTGTCTATTTCTGGCACCCATGGCTTTTCTAGTGTCCCCAAGGCTCCCCAAAGTGGACCTTTCTCTGAACTAAAACCTTGCACTTCTAACCTAGGCTCTTTGCCCGGCCCCACGAGGGCTGTGTGATCTCACGTGATCGGACTCTAGCCACTTCATGTTTTTTCCTGTATTCTTACCCACAACACTCCGGGTCACCTGCCCCTTTCCTATGCCCAGTTTTACTCTTGTCTGAGTCTTTGGCTCGTTGTGCTCTTGCTGCTTAACTCTCAAGGCTCATTTCTTATTCAGATCTCAGCTTATGTCTGAATTCAACTGGGCTGCCTCAAAATAACGCCAGATAAACTTATAAACTATGAGACTTTACTCTTCACAGTTTATTCTGAAGCCTGGGAATTCAAGATCGGGATATTCAATGTCAGGTGAAGAGCCCATCTCTCATGGATGGGTTTAGTCTCACTGAGCCAGGACACAGTGTGAGAGGTTACAGTGCTCTCTGTTGCTGTTCTTAGACCTGGCACCAATCTCATCCATGGGGGCTCTACCCCAATGATGTAAGACCCTTCAAATATCCATCCACTAGTATCATCACATTGAGATTAATATTTCAATGTGAATTTTGGAAAGAGACAGCTGATGGCTCTCCTATGCTATTTTCCAAAAGAACTGTAATGACAACAATGGCTTACATGACACTCTGTACATATTTTTATGGCATCTCCATACTTCTATTTATTTGTCAATTGTTCTGTACATCATTTTATTCTCCAGCACCTTTATTTAAACTCCAGGAGAACAGGACCTCCCTTGTCTCAGCTTCTGCCTCATCTCAGCAGCTAGAATGTCCTGGCATATAGCAGTCATATCTGCTTATTAAATAAGTTAATATTAACTCCACCCTGAGAAAGGGGAAGGAAGGACCAAGCCTGGAATCCCTCTGATTCTCTGACCTTCCTCACTGCAGCTCATTTCCTCTTTCTGATGCTGCCAAACAATCAGCTGCAGGTTTGAAATGCAGAGTGAAATGTAACCATCAAGAGGCTGCTTTTCAAGCTAAGGTTTCCTTGTATGGATAAAATAATGACGTCTATATTCTTGTTAAAAGACTCATTTCTTCAACACATTGTTAAAATTCTAATTAAGCTAAAATGATAACCTAACCTGTTCTTTCACTTGTTCACACCCCTGTCTTTTTTTCTTTTTGACCACACCTAAGGATCTCCCACAGAGGGCCAAGATGCTCCTGTGAGCTACTGATGGGTTGAGGTCACTGGTGGGGGGAGGGGGCACAACCCTGTAATCCTGCCTAACTAATTGTGTCAGATATTGACTGTGTGGGTTAAACAGGATACAAAGTTGCAGGAGATGAAGAAAGATTCAGTGCTGACAGAGGTGAATACAACCTGCCCTGTTCTGAAAGATTGACAGAAAGAAAACTCCAAAGCACAACTTGAACTTCTGTAGCTTCTCCCAGAGCTGCTTGCCATTGGGCTGAAAGGCCCACCCCCTGGGCTGTTGTGTGGAATAGAACAACTCAAAGTAAGCACACACCCCAGAGAAGCCTTGACTCATAACTACGGTTTGGCACACACCCAAACTATTCCAACCACACCCACATACGTCTATGTGCATGTGTGCATGTTCAGGCACATAGATGGTAGTGACTGTGGGAGATCAGTACTTGAACCAAAGTGAGCTGCAGCTGTGAAAGCTGTAGGATGAATTTGCCCATGGACCTGAAAGCAAGATTAAGCTACTTCTAGTGACATCTCTATGAGTTTTTAAAATAGTATTTGCATTTCTCATTTTTAATAAGGGCATAAGCTTTGCATTATCTAGTACTTTCTTCAGGTGACTTTGCTTACTCATTAGAACAATCTCTAACTAAGCATCAGAAATAATACCACACAGACAGGAGACAACAATGAAACGCAATGACCGAGAGAATTCCCACAAGGTCGTATAAGTTCTTGGATTCTCCTTTAGCCACAATTGGATCTAAGAAACAGATTCTTCTAAGCTTTAATTTTAAGTATTTTACATTAGCCTAAAGAACTTTCCACAACTCCAATAACTTTTAGAAATCAATATAATATAAAGGTCTGTCTAATTTTAATGAAATTAATAGGTGGAGTTTCGTATTTCTAAAAGAAATAAAACAAAATAGGTATTAAGTATTTATAATGGGAAATTGAATTTATAGAACTGTGATATGATTTAAATAAACTTCCTTTAAAATATGTAAAAAAGCTTTGTTTAGACATGTATACTAGCACATGTTAAATAATCAAATTTATTGTGTAAATGTGCAAATCTAGAGTATATATTTTATTTCAGATAGCTAAGACTCTCACAAAATGTTCATCAATTCATGTTTATAAATCAACAGGAAAAAAAAGGACAAACTAAAGAAAAGAAAACAGTTGTCAGAAGAGGAACCCAAAGCTCAACAGACCTCAGTGTGTAAAAGAATGCTAGTGGCTGTCCTTTGTCCTCCTGTTCCTGGACACAGAGCACACAGACAATGTTGGCAACTCCCAACTTCATCTTAGCCATGTGCCAAAGCATTGCCAATGGAATGCAAACGAAAAAGGTAGGTGCAATTTCTACCATACCATATTTGCCTACAGGAAAGTCACTTTCCCTGACTTCTCCATACTTTAACCTAAAAGTTAAAAACTTAAGCTTACATTTAAGGGGCTGGTGAGATGGCTCAGTGGGTAAGAGCACCCGACTGCTCTTCCGAAGGTCCAGAGTTCAAATCCCAGCAACCACATGGTGGCTCACAACCATCTGTAACGAAATCTGGCATCCTCTTCTGGAGTGTCTGAAGACAGCTACAGTGTACTTACATATAATAAAAATAAATCTTTAAAAAAAAACTTACACTTAAGGAAATATATTGCACCTGTTATATATTGTTTTGTTATGTGTATAGAATGCATAATATATTACTAGAACGTACATTTCTGTCTCTGCAAGTTGACAGATTTTTTTTTTTTCTGACGGACAATTTCAAAATCCTTCCTTCTTCTCTTTGGAATGAACAGTGTGCTATTGTTGCCTACAGTCATTCTCAGACATGACCGCACATCTTGCTCCTGCCAAAATGTGGATCAGTAGGCAATGGTTACATTTCCACCACTCCTGTGCCTTTACTCTCCCCAGCTTACCATGGCCAGCATTCAACTGTCAACTCGTAGAAGATGAACATTTTTAGATTTCACAAGCACATGGTTTCTCACAGCACTCGTCTTTCTGTTTGAGTCATTTCATGCCATATAAGGATTCCCATTTCCATACATCTTTCCGCAAATGACATGATTTCAATCTGCTCGTGGCTGATTAGTATTCAATTGCGTATATGCACTGCATTCTTATCCCCCATTCATCAGGTGGCACACACGGAACATGGGAGTGCAACTGTCTCTTTGACATATTGATTTAATTTCCTTAGGTATATACACTGCTGGGGGATGTCTAAATCATGTGGCATTTCTCACTTTACTGGTCTGAAGAATCTCCATACTGTTTTACATAATGACTGGAGTAATTTACATTATAGCCAGCAGTATGCAAGGGTTCCCTCTTTGCCATCTACTGTTGTTATTGGATAATAGCCATTGTTAGTGAAGTAATTGTGATCTGTATTTCACCAATGATTTGTGATGCTCAACATTTTCATGGAAATGCCACGCATATAGTTTCTTTCAGGAACTGTCTGTTCACACTGTTACTCATTTTAAAATTAAATAATTTGGGTTTATGCTACTGAACATTTGAATATAAAATTTAATTTTTTTTCAGGAGCTGGAGAGATAGCTCAGCAGTGAAAAAAATGCTTTTTGCTCTTTCAGGGGATCTGAGTTTGGTGTCTATCACTCACATGGAGCCTCACAATCCTATATAGTCCCAGTCCCAGAGGATCCAACACCTTCTCTTGTTCTCTGTGGGAACTCCATGCACATGGTCTACGAACACACAGGCAGGCAAAACACTCATACATACAAAAATACAATAAATAAATCTTAAACTAAAAGGCATTCAAAGCATAACTGCATTCTATTAAATGGATACACTTGTGACCAGTGTATAAATTGGAAGAATTCATACCTGGCTCTTGACAGTTATTTCTTGGGAGGCAAAGTAAGGAAATTCTGCTGTGGGGAAAAAAATAAAATGTGCTTCAAAGCTATCCATAGGGTTTAATTTTATGACTAAATAACTAAAAGCTAATATATGTATATTTAAATATATTTACCTAGGATTTATATTATATATTATATACGAATAATATGCTATTTATAATTTATATATTTATATAATTAATATATCATATGTATTATATTATTATATAATGTATTGATAAATAATCATATAGAATTATTTATATATAAAATACTATAAGATACAATATATAACAATACTACTTAATTTATATAACGTTCACATAGATAGATATAGATATATCCTAAATATATAAACAGAAATGTGCTAGACATAAGTCATACCGGGGAAAGGTGCTTATATAAATCTTTTTTGAAACTCATCAGTCAATGATTTCAGTGTAAGTGCTTAACACAGCCATAGCAGAAATCCGTATAAAAGGAAAACTCTCCTTTTCCTCTGGAGAGCTGCCTGTTAACATGAATCAGCACATCACCAACGTAAAACATGTATTAAGATCATCTCGGTTCTTTTAAAATAATCTTTAAGATTTAAAAAATGTCAAAACTTAATAGATATATTGTGTCAAATTTTCAAGGATTATATTTTCACATAAGCTACCCTCTTATTATGTGCTGAAGGGAGTAAAAACAATTTGAACATCTCTCAAAAAAAATTTAACCAGAGATTTTTGTTGTGTTGTTGTTGTTTTTGTTTTTCAACACAGGGTTTCTCTGTATAGCCCTGGCTGTCCTGGAACTCACTCTGTAGATCAGGCTGGCCTTGAACTCAGAAATCTGCCTGCCTCTGCCTCCCAAGTGCTGGAACTAAAGGCATGTACCACCACTGCCCCGCCAGAGATTTTTTTTTGAAAGCTGTCACAATAGCTAAGAACACTTGCTCTTATAGAGGGCCCTAATTCAGATGCTCACAACCATCAGTAACTCCTGTTTCTGCGGGTCCAGCATCCTCTTCTGACCTCCTCCAAGGACACTGACTGCCCTTGGTGCATATACATGCAATGCATGCATTGGTCTTGATGGATTTAAGGTACAAACAAGGAATGTCAAATTGAGTGCGTAGGGAAAAGTGAGTGAATCTGGGAAGTTGTTGGGAATGGGTGGGTGGGTGAATATGATCACATGGTATAAAAACTGTAAAGAACAAACACAAGTTTTAAAATGATTCTGGGTTTTGGTTTGATTTTATTAATAGTAACACATAGAATCCTGGCTCACTCATCATTAAGTGCTCTGCTAATTGAAATCATTGCTTTAATGCAACTTTCTATCTTTGTTTTTAGGATGTGCTATGTAGGCTAGGCATGGCAGCTCATGTCTACAATCCAAGCATTTGCAAGGTGGAATCAGGAGAATCCCCTTAAATTCAAGACCAGCCTGGTCTACAAAGGGGACTCCAAGCTAATCACAGCCACAAAGCAGACCTTATCCCTCATAATCAGAACATCAATAAAATAAGATAAAACAAGGTAGAATGCAATACATAATAATGGAAAAATATTCATCAGAAAGAGAAAAATTAGTTATTCATAATTTCATAGTCTGCAGATAACTATTACAAGGTTAATAACTTTTCAGCTCTTTTGTATTTATATATTTTTCAAAAGCAGTATTTGTTCACCTAGCTATTTCCATTAAGACTGTCTTCCCTCTCTCTTTGTAGAATCGCATTTTCTACAAGTATAATTTTGTTTTATATCAAGAATTCTACTGTGCATCTGTAACTGAGTTTATTTGTTCGTTCTAACACTGTTTCATAGATTGTCTGCAATTCACCCATGCAGACAGGTAATATGATTAGCATCCCAGAGAGTGTTTGCACATATTGCTCTTTCTTATTTTGGAATAAATTTTAATACATTTAATTCCTGAGTCAAAATTTATGGGAACACTTCAAACATATTTTTGCTGATTATTTTTACGGAAACTGGGTAGTCATAGAAAACACTTGATGTTGTACATAAAACACATTTCAGTGATATTAAATTGTTTTCATTTAAATACCAAAACTTTAAAATTTTATAATAAAATTTTAGAAAAAAATCTTTTTAAAAATTGTGTGTGTGCGGGGTATTCATGTGTTTGCCTGAACATATGTTTGTGCAACATATATGTGTGTGTGTGTAATGCTTACAGAAGCCAAAGAGAACATTATTGGATACCTTAGCACTGTAGTTACAGTCATTAGCTGCCATGTGGGTGCTGGAATTGAACCCCAGTCCTCAGGAAGAGAAGCCAGGGCTTTTAACCTCTGAGTCATCTCTCCTACTTTCAACAATATTTTTAATGCCATCATTAGGAAAGAACGTAATACACAGTCAACAAAGGTAGCAATAGATGGTCTGAATGTATTCAAATGTAAACATTTCTTATAATAAAAATATCACAAAACCAAAATAACACTTGGAACGGTGGTGTATGCCTATAATAAGCACTCAAAGTCTGAAACAGGAGGATCATTCGTGAGGCCAGCCTAGGCTACATAACAAGACCCTGCAACTGTGTCTCAGCAAACAAACAAACTGATCGAAGTAGGCTGGGAGAAAATATCTGCTCCTGTATTACACACTAGAGGTTAGCAGCAAAATGTAAGAAATCATAAGTCAATAATAAGACAAGAGAACAGAAAAATAGGTAGAGGTTATAAAGAAAAAACATATAACAATGAAACTTGATGGTTATTAAATATATGGGATGTTTAAGTTTATTAGTAATAAATGTGCTCTGAGTCAACTTCCTGGTTCACATCCATCAAAAAATCAAATTAAAGAATGTGAAGTAATTGGGACTCTCAGACATTGATGATGAGAATGTAAATTGGTTCAAATGTGTTGAGAAGCACTTTGGCCAGCAACTGCTTAAGTTATCCATGTACACTATCTAAGTCAGGGTCTGGGTGAGTCAAGCAACTGTCTAGCAGCTTAGCACTTAAAGGAAAACTCATGGGGTCAGAGAGCCATAGGTTTGGTGCTGAAAAGTAGGTACCTCTTTAAATATTGCCTCCTTTGCTTTACCATGACCCAAGTCCTGATGTCGGAGACCAAACAGCAACAGCTCTGTGTGTGTGTGTGTGTGTGTGTGTGTGTGTGTGTGTACTGAAAGTATTTTACCAAGGGGACTCAGCCTTCTGGAAGCTAACTCCATCCTCACACCTGCTTCCTGGAGAGGTTGGATAACTTTAGGAGTGGTGTGAATGGTATGGAATTTTAGAATTGATAGTAATGGGCTCGGCACAAATAAACTAATGGGTAGAATCCCTTCAAGATTCAAGACGACTTCAAACTTCAGAATATTAATCTTACAAATAAGATAAAAATGGGTTGTTTCTGTTAGTCCTTAAGACAAAGCAGCCTGAATTAATGGTGAGCCTGAATTTCAATGACTGCTGTCTTTGTAGGAGCAGATGACAGAGAAGATAAACAGTGAATAAGACCCAGTGATGACAGAGATAGAGAAGAGAGTTTTCTAGTCATGATATGAAGGATGCTTGAGTTCTCAAAAGCAGAAAGTTGGGGGGAAAAAAAAAAAAGGTCTGCCAAGAGGCAGAGCCTAGCCTTGCTCACACCTTGATTTCCATGTTCTCCTGAACTTAGAGCAAAGACTTCCTACTGTCTAAGCCTATAGCTTTGGGTAAATTGTTGGAGATATGCTAAGAAATCAATGCATGCCCAGTTGTTAAAACTGTCACCAATGACAACCTAAGAATGGTGTCCTAGTGTGAGGAAGGGTAGTTGGCTGGTACCTGGTATTTCCAACGTTTGCAGCAATTGGTTACTCTAATGACAGTGGAATTGTATAGCCATTGCCAATCTACTTAAGGTATATTGGCATTTTGGCAAAGAAAATCAGGAGAGCAATTTACTGTCAATTCAGAGGAAGCCAGGAGCCTGTCCCCACCTCCCAGAGAAAGGTAGAGAAAGCTGATCATAGCCTGGGGGCCCAGTTGTCAAAGGAGAGGGCCCTAAAATATATTCAGCTCATAGGTAAGTAGATCTTCTCTGTAAAACTCAGGACCTCTCAGTCAAAGACACAAACTCCACTACTACAAAGAGGTTGAGGTTAGCACTTCCTGACAGCAATCTCGAGACACCCAACTCTGTGGCAGCAGCTGGAAGAGCAGGAACTTACTCTTAGGGAAGTATTCAGGCTGGTGTGGACATGCTCCGTTCTGTTTATTTAGTACAGTGGTAGGAGGCAAAGGTGAGGTGTGGTTGATGGAATGGACATGTGGTCCTGATATTCCATTTTACAACCCAGGTGCCCCAGCTGCAGCAGGGTTAACTCTAAGCAAAGACAATAGTCTTTATCTAGGAATTGCTTAGCTATTGGCTTACTCAAGGCCAAACCCCAACCCTAGAGACAGCCAGCCCTTAGCCTGTGATTGATCCCACCCTAGATCCCACCCTAGATCCTGTGATTGATCCCAACCCTACAGACAGCCAGCCCTTATCCTGTGATTGATCCTGTGATTGAGAACAGAAGCTAGATTTCCGTATCTCATTCTGAATAATTCTGAGAGGCCTTTCCAGCTCTAAACTCCTCCCCACAACAACTGCATCACAGTTTAATCTTCCAGTGAGCCTGTACCTCTTACCCTTTTACAGGCATGGCTCCAAGCACTAGCTATAAACCTGTCTCTGTCTCAATACCTGTTCTGAGAAAATCCAGCTAAGAGTATCACGATCCCTCCAAGGAGTCTGGCTATCTGTGCCAGTTCTCAAGAGCAGAAAGAGTTTGTAGGTCTCTACTGCAGACCACACATCTGACTCCCCACTAACTGCTCCTAATTTCTCCGAACTTTGAGGCAGTTTTCCTAATGAATTTAAGAGCATTTTACCATTGATATCTTCATGGATGCTTGTATTTGATACATACCCCCTTCTGAGACTAAACTTAGGCTTTGTACACCTAAAGACCTCTTAAGTGTTGGGAACAAAGGACTCTTAAAAGATTTCAGGCTTACAAAGGCACAATTATGTTTGGAGATTCATGGGTTTAGCATATTCCATTAAGTTCCTTCTTTATCTGTAGGTTTTGGATCCCAAGGACTGAGAGCAGGCAGGCTATGGAGCATTAACTGGAAATAATGAGGTGTTCTTGGGTATCTCTGTAACTACTCCAAAGCAGGCAGACACTGATTTAGAGTCCATGTAACATGCGGTGTCTGCCAACCTCGTCCACTTAGATTGTCTGGTGGTAAATGTGAACAGCTAAATGACTCCTTCACACTATACAAAGGAACTTCTCACAGTGGCCAACGTGACCCAGAGGGGAGCCAGCAGCCACGCTTCATCCCTTATCTGAAAGGCTTTGACAGTCTGACTCCAGCTGGGGTAGATTGTCAAGGGGGAGCAGACGCTGACCCACACAGGCTGCGGCGACTCAGGCCACAGCTGAGTTGGCTCACATTGTGTGACTTGTCCTGTTTGGTTGGTTGATGTACAAACAGACAACTTGGTTGTTGCTTTGTATGGAGGTAGAGTCACAGCCAGGGTTCATTTAACTCATTTCATACTGGATAAACCCAATGGATAAGTCAAGATTGGGGTCAAAGGCAGGGGAGATTAACTTTCTGTACTTTCTCTACCTAAGTGACTCTAAAGCCATAGTGGTTGTAAGCTTAAGGGCCCATGTAAAATAATTTCATTCTGCGATATCATCTGGCAGACTAGTATCTAAACAGGAAGAACTCTTAAAGCTCAATAATAAAAGAAAGAAAAACCTAGTTGAAGTAAACAAGCCATTGGATTGAAATTTCTACGAAGTTATTCAAATGGGCAGTAAGACCACAAAAGATGCTCAACAGGAGCCAATAGGGAACTGTAAACTTAATCCACAAAGAATTACCACTAGGATGTATGGATTCATACAGGCAGAGGATCATACATCCACACATTGGGTACCCTTTGAATTGCCCATGAGATTATACAATGGAGCCACAGCTTTGGAAAATAACTTGGCTGTCCATCAGAAGGGTTAAATACATCTAGCATATATTATAGCCTAGCAATCCACTGCTGCATGGAACTTAGTAGAAATGAAGATCTATATCCACACAAAATCTTAAACACAATTGCTCGTAACGGTGTTACTTGTGAAATCACTCAAAGTGAAAACAACTCAAACATTTATCAACTGATAAATGAATAAGGTATATCTACACTATATAACATCATTTAACTATAAAATTATAAAGTAATAATACATGCTACAATATGGGCTACAATTTTTCTTTGTTTGGTTTTATTACTTTTTTGGGGGGGTTATTACTTTTTAAGATAATGTACAAAGTACTGGATTTAATGGTTGTATGGACATCATTATTTTCCCCCATTATTCTCTCCTATTTTCACTGAGCCTTTAATGTGCATACTAGATAAGACAAAGAAGTCATTAAAGGTCATATATTTTATGACTTTTATTTCTATGCAGTGTCCAAAATAGACTAATATGCAGAAACAGAAAACAGATCCAGAATGCATAGCATCAGGGGATAGTAAATACAAAATGCAATAAATGATTGCATTTATAAGAGTGTATAAGATTGATTTTTCAAGTTAAGAAAATGCTCTAAAATTAGGTTGTACAATTCTGTGAAAATTTAAATCCTCCAAATCACACTTTTAATGAGTGAATGTGGCATGTAGATTATACTCTAATAATAACAATTTTTAGAGAAATAACTTCCTTATTGTTTCCTCTGTTCTCTCTTCGTGTATGGAAGTAGACTGCCCATTCTCAACCTTCTGGAGGTCATCCTGCACCTCTACACATCTGTAATGATCAAACTCTCTCTCAAGGAACTATTGCTGAACAGGTCTATTTCCACCAGATCCTGATAACGTTTTTTATTCCACTGCCTCTGCTGGGTGGTAGCCTAGAGGAGAGGTTGAACCAATATTAAAAGTCGGTTGCAAAAAATTTATGCCTACAAATTTTCTATCTGGTGTCTCTCTGAGGCAGGTCCATGCAGGAGGGCACAGGCTGCAGAAGCAACAGAGCTTCTTGGACATGGTCCCTATGGGCCTTCATCCACAGCCAGGAGGTGGAGCTGATCCTCAGTTCTGTGCCACCCCTTCCCTGCCAGGGGAGAGCTTGCCTCCAGGGAGTGCCCTGACTCCAGAACTCAGGTCAGATACCATTTTCTGTCCTGTGTCTCTCTAAGGCAGGTCTGCTCAGGAGAGCACAGGCAACAGAGCTTCTAGGACAGGGTCCTACAGGCCTGCATCTGTAGCCAGGAAGAGGGGTTATTCCCCAGCCCTCTGTGTACTGGTCTTGCCAGGAGAGAGATGGTCTCCTAGGAGTGGATAGGTGGCTGATTTTGGTTCATGGAAGGAATGAAGTAATAACTTGTGACTCCTGGAAATTTACAGAAGCTCCAAGCTTCCCTATCAACCTTCTTGTATCCATCTATGATAGGCAGGTGAGCACTGTGCAGTGGTATCTCCTTTAGCTAAGCCCTTGATGGCAGAATTATGGGGCAGAGTATCTCAGGGTACACAGGACCGCGAGAAGAAAGCCATATTTGTGGCATAGCTACTGAATTACTCTTTTAAGCCAAACAATACTGCAGAGGAAGATTACTTACTAAGCTGTCATTAACTCAGCCATTCAGACACCATATTCTGAGTATCCTTAAATGCTGTGGCCAATCACTAGTAGATGATATTAAAGGCTTCTGTTTACAGAATTCTTATTATCTATAAAGAAATATAAAAAAGGACAGGGATGACCAAAGTATGATTTATGTGTTGAGTGATGTGAACTACAAGGTATCATAGGGAGTTGAGAGCAGAAAGAGTTTGTGTCTCAGATTTTATCAAGTTCCTGAGAAAGGTGTGTGTGTGTGTGTGTGTGTGTGTGTGTGTGTGTGTATGTGTGTGTATGTGTATTACTCTTGATTCTTTTCTTGGATAATTATTTTAGAAACTAAAAGCTGAATGGCATGTAGATTGAGAACAAATCCTTACAATTTAATAGAAAGTATCTAGCTATAAATATATATGCATATAAAATATAGAACAAGACGATGGTAATTTAACAAATTGATTTAATTTCGCATGTAAAACCAAAGCAACTTAACACTACAGATTTTCAGTTGTTTACAAGCCTTTTCTTCTTTTTTAGTCAAGATTTATTTTTATTTGTGCATGTGTATGTGTTAGTGTATATGTGTTAGTGTGTGTGTTTATGTGTGTGCATGTTCAAGCACATGTTTGAGCATTCTTTCAGGGACCATAAAAGGGCATCAGATTCCTGGAAGTGACCCACCAAATGTGGTTTCTGGGACCCAAACTCTGGTCCTCTGGACGATCAGCAAGCATTCTTCACCGTTGAGCCTTGTGCTCAACTTTTCTTCTTAATTATGCACAAATGCTCTTTGTTTAAAAGATGGGTGATGCTGGGCACACGCCTTTAATCCTAGCACTTGGGAGGCAGAGGCAGGCAGATTTCTGAGTTTGAGGCCAGCCTGGTCTACAGAGTGAGTTCTAGGACAACTAGAGCTATATAGAAAAACCCTGTCTTGGGCTGGAGAGTTGGCTCAGTGGTTAAGAGCACTGACTGCACTTCTGAAGGTCCTGAGTTCAAATCTCAGCAACCACATGGTGGCTCACAACCATCCATAATGAGATATGATACCCTCTTCTGGGGTGTCTGAAGACAGCTACAGTGTACCTAGATATAATAATAAATTTTTAAAAATCCTAAAAAAACAAAAACAAAAAGATGGGTGACATACATTAGCAGTACTTGTTGGGGGTGGGGTAAGATCAGTTTATCCAGAATGCAGAGGTATTTCATGACATCTCAGATTCAACTGCAAGGCGTTCAGGGGGAGAGAAATCTGCCTCCCCAACTTTCAGCTTTGGAAGAGTCCTTCATACACTTTACCTCCATCCCATAACTGTATGAGTGACAAACAGTGCTCAGAGAAACAGGGGATTTTATTCCAAGTCACACAGCCTTATAGTGTCAATCTGGGGCTTGGAGACAGGCATTTTGATTATCATACTATTCTTAGTTTTATTTATAATAACTATTAGCATAACTACACTTCATATGCCTATGACCTTGAAGTGAGTTCAACTGAAAAACTGAATACTTAATTCAGTAACTTGGGGCCCTGTTATGAGTGTATGCAGAGGTTGGTTGTTTAATAGGCCATGACGAGACAGAACCTGGGCTGTTCTAGGGTAGAAAGCAGCAGCACAGGCACTGGGGCCCACTGTGGGCAGGGATTGGACTATTTTAGGATTAGTTAGTATTTTGAGTCAAGATTAGTGGGATAGACAAGACCTTTGCAAATATAAGGATCATGTGGGTAAACAGACATGGAGTATACACTTAGAGAAAACCAAGTAGTCTTGTTTGAGTACATAGAATATAAGAGTGGACCTCATGACAGTCAAAAAAGATGAGGAGACATTTGTCCTAGTAGATGGCAGATAGGTCTAAGCCTGAGACCCTGGTGGAGTCATCAATGGCTGTCCCATCAGCACAGAGAACAAATGGACTAACACTTTCCCAAGCAGGAGCCCCACCCTAACTTAGATGATGGACAGTTCCTGGAATTTATATCATCTTTTGAAAGAGGAGGAAAAAGAACAGAGACAGTTTTAAAAGACTGGAAAATCTTTAAATTGCATATCAATGCAAACTTGAAAATGGATAGGTTTTCCATCTTCGGAAAGGATGGAGGTTTAGGGTAGACTTGAGATTTAATTATAGGAAAATGTGGGTAGTCAGATCTCTGTCTACCTAAGCCCGTGCCAATAGCAGTTATACTACACACATAGCAAGGGAGGTTGTTTCCAAGAAGCCATATATCTCAGAATTTCAGAGCTGTGGCTTTCTGAATGGATGCCTTGTTTCTTTAGATAACTGTTCTATTTAATTCCATTTGCTGAAATACAGTCCAGAGAATTTTCCATAGATGGTTCAATGACTAAGACCCAAGCAAAACATTCAAATTCCAAAGAAGAATAAGTGTGCTTGTTTTAGTCTACACTGAAGATGTGCCTGGGGAATGTGGACTTCTTTACCAAATGCTTCTATGTAAACTATTTATACACTTCTTGATTTACAAATACATTTATAATATTAGTAGTAATGGAAATCTGAATTTTCATTAAAGTTGGGCTGATGTGACTCCCAAACTCTTAGCAAAGCTTGGTCAAATCCCCTTTAGCTGTTATGCTGAGTCCTGCATGCTCATAGAAAGGACAGCATTACACATTTCCTGCCCTTGGAACACAGCTAGCAAGGCATGGGCCTCCACAAGTTTTGATGGTTGCTGGGTGTGAGGCTTGTTTGCTTAAAAATATATCTATTTCACTTCATGTTCCTCTTTTGCTAAATATTCTCCCTGCCAAGGTTACTGGAAATGTCCCCTTTGCCAAAGTTAATGATTCCATGGTAATCTGATGTAGCACATGTCTGGGAGGTGAGGTTGTGTCTAATGTTTCAAAAAAAATGGTAGAATGCAATGACCTTCAGGACAACCCTTAAAGTTGTGCAAAAGAATCTGAAGCATGAGTTCAACTATGCAAAATATAAGGGTGCAATATGAATTATATGAGGGGTTTCACAGACCTAAAAGAACAAAGGCAGCTGCACTATAAGCCCACTTGTCCAAAAGATATTAAAGAAAGAGACAAGGAAATTTGGGGAGTGGTGATCACAGGGCAAGATCCCATCCAGCTAAGTTTATTGTTTGTGCTTACAAAGGCAGGTAGATTCCTGAGTTCAAGGTCAGCCTGGGACAGAGCTAGTTTGGGCCCAGGCATGGTGAGAATGGTAATCTCAGGGCAGGATCACACACAGCTAGCTAATTGTCTATGCTTATAAAGGCAGTCAGATCTCTGAATTCATTTCCAATGTTTAAAAATGTGCTTGCTGTCTCTTTCTAAGAACCAAGGAGTTGGGATCATGAAATGTTGGTTGCGTGGGATAATCAAAAGGGAACCTGTGATGGACAGTTAAATTGACATATAAATAAAAGACTGGGCTTTGGTCTTCGAGAGCTGAGCTGTCTGGTGGTCTTCAGAAAGCTGTCTCAAAGAGAATACAAGGCTGTGAGCTTGTACCCCAAGATTGTTTTTGAGTCGTTTTTGCTGCTACTAAACACCCCTTCCTCAGAACCTTTCTCCAAGCTGAGGCTGGTCCTTGGCATTACTAGACATCAATTTTTTTTCTTTTTTTTATTGGGTATTTATTTCATTTACATTTCCAATGCTATCCCAATAGTCCCCCACACACCCCCACTCCCCCACCTACCCACTCCCACTTCTTGGTCCTAGCATTCCCCTGTACTGAGGCATATAAAGTTTGCACGACCAATGGGCCTCTCTTTGCACTGATGGTCGACTAGGCCATCTTCTGATTCATATGCAGCTAGAGACACGAGCTCTGGGGGGGGGGGGACGGTACTGGTTAGTTCATATTGTTGTTCCACTTATAGGATTGCAGATCCCTTTAGCTCCTTGGTTACTTTCTCTAGCTCCTCCATTAGGGGTCCTGTGATCCATCCAATAGCTGACTGTGAGCATCCACTTCTGTGTTTGCTAGGCCCCAGCATAGCCTCACAAGAGACAGCTATATCAGGGTCCTTTCAGCAAAATCTTGCTAGTGTATGCAATTGTGTCAGCATTTGGAAGCTGATTATGGGATGGATCCCTGGATATGGCAGTCTCTAGATGGCCCATCCTTTTGTCTCAGCTCCCAACGTTGTCTCTGTAGCTGCTCCCATGGGTGTTTGTTAGACATCACTTCTTTATCCCTGAAATGCTACCAATCTTCCATAATCTCCAAGGCTACTATCGCACCATTTGACTCTATGTTCCAATAAAATTAACATCCTCATAATGTGTTAATTAATATCCCCAACTTAACAGGATCTAGAGCTAGGAGCTAATCCTCTTGTCATATCTGTGAGGGATTTTCTAGATTAAGTTAATCAAAGTGGAAAATCTGATCCTAAGTGTGTATACCCCACCATACCATGGGCTCGGGGCGTGGGCTGGAGGAAAAAAGCAGAAATGCGGCTGAACCCTATGTTCATCTCTCTGAGCTTTGTGGTAGTGGATACAATGTGATCAGCTGCCTCAAGCCCCAGGTTCTCCCAGACTTCCCTACCACACTGCACCACAGACCCTTGAACTTTGAACCAACATAAACACTTGGGTTGCTTTTGTTGAGTCTTTTGTCAAAGCATGAGAAAAAAGCCAATAAATTAATGAAGTCCTTTATAATTTTAGCTTTCCCTTTCATATTAGTATATGCTCTGAAAAAAAAGTCGACTGGAGATAATTTGCTCATCTTCCTGAAGGTAACTTCAGAATTTTTATCTTCATAAGAACAAAGAGCAAAGACAATTATGATACAGGACCTGCCCTAGCTTTCAGTTCAAATTAAGTAACTCTGTTTTGTTAACTGCAAGGGACCATGGGCTACTCTGTGAGAGAAAAAGTGTCGCAGGTAAGGTGAGAAAGCAAGAGAGGTTTCCTGATACTCCTGGAGAGCTCAAGGGCTAATGTGTGAGAAATAATTGGGCTTATAACTCACAGAGTGCATCTTCTGCACGTGGGTTCATGTGGAAGTTTTCTGTATTTAATCCTTCTTCATCTCTCTTGAGGGGGTTGAAATTGTTGTAGTTTGAGTGAGAGGCCAAAGACGACATTAGCACTCTGTGTATGATATTTAAAAAATGTAATTTTTCAGTTATAAAATAGACTTGCTTGGAAACCAGGTTCAAAAATGATGTGCGATCATGTGAAAGGAAGAAGGGTGTGCTGAGGTTGACACCATGAGCCGGGCATCATGGCACATGTTATCCCAACACCCTGAGGTTGAGGCAGGGGGAGAGCTACAAGTCTCTTTCAAATTCAATCAAATTGAAGAATTGGTGGCACTTTTGTTGCACCACATCATTCAAGGACTTGATTGGTAACGCCATTTTGCATCGAAACTGTTAACTGCAAAGAAGTATGGGAAATTGTATTATTATCAGGATGCTGGAGTCCGTACACATACACTTTATCACTGTGGTCATAAGCACTTTAAGCCTAGTGCTTCGCTGAAGGCTTACCTTAGCCCCACCTCCCATGAAAGCTAGCTCAGCATTAAGCAGTTATGTGACAGCTAGGCTTGAACACAAGACACCTGACACTTGAGCCGATGTCTTAACCTTTGTGTATTAAGTGTGCTTGGGGCCACTCTGCCCAGTGACAGAGCAGGTGTCTCAGGAGGGGCTGTGGGACTTGGCTCTGGAGATGCAGACTGGAAACAAGAGGGGTGAGAAACACGCCAGGGCACCAGAACCTCACATAGCCAAGGGACATGCTAGCAGGGTGTGCAATGCAGTGCATGCCCTAGCATGCAAAATGACTGCTTTGACTAGAATAATCTCTTTGGGATGTCATTACTGCTGTAGCAGAATGACACTCATCTAAGATGCTGTTCTTTTAGCCAAGAACCTAAACTTCCTATGACATCTTCACTTTGACCTAATATTCACCAGCAGGCCATTTTATTTACTTTGGCCACTTTTGCGCTGCCATTCAGAAGTTAGATGATGTGTGTGTAGGCATCCATATTGGGGGAGTTCTGAATGAAGCCCTGGCTTGCCTATTTTTTAGAGCCTTCACACTGACAAACTTGTCTCCCCTGCACCCCCACCTCCCAGAGCACAATTGTTTTTTTGTTTGTTCTTGGTTTTTCTTTTCCTGTACTGTAGAGTAAGTCATACTCCATTTCACATTGGGTGTTTGTGTCTGGAGTCAAATCTCACCAAGCAGCCAGACTGCTTTGCAGAAATGTTTTCTAACTTGATGTTTGAATCAACCCTTGGCTCTGGTGGGCATCAGAGCTTCTGCTGATGAGGCCTTGGTTATCCTACTAACCCACTTCAAACACAGGACTTGACCAAATACTCAGTCTCTAAGGGACCAAATGCATCCCTCTAAAGAGACTACAACTGACAGGGGCTGAGAAAAAAGAGTGTCTTAAGAGAATTAACAACACTTAGCTTGCTGTCCACCAAACGTGGAACATGTCCACTACTAAGGCAAGTAGATTCTAGTACCACCACAGTTCCAGGCAAGAACAGTGACTGTTGGATTCTGTTCAGAGCATGATTTTAGTTTTCATTTAATTTGATTAGAAACATCTGGACAGTCAGAAGGCTCAAGTAACTTTTCCAATGATGCAGAAGGAAAGAATTTTGGAATGACCTAACCATCAGTTACTATCCTGACTGGTTTCATCAGGAAAACAATTTCCAAGACAGCTTCAAGCTGTTGAAGTGCACGCTAATCAGCATTATGTATATTCACGTAAAATTGCCCCATGACACTAACAGGGGTGACCATGCTAGATATTACATCACCAACATCCATTTTTACGTTTCCAAAGGATTTTTTAAAAATAACTGGACATATTTTGAATTTAAAACCTCAAAATGCACCAAAATCTAAAACTTGTTGAACTACAAATAAAAACATTCCACTTCTGACCTCACATGGCATGTCACAGTTAAAATGAGGGCAAACTAAAATACTGTGTAGCCCGCTTTAAGGTAATGTGTATAAGGTTTGCATGAAACGTAAGTGCCGTTGATGCCTGACAAGGCCATCCTCTGCTACATATGCAGCTGGAGCCATGAGTCCCTCCATGTGTACTCCTTGGTTGGTGGCTCAGTCCTAGGAGCTCTGAGGGAGGGGGTGCAGGGTGGGGGGAGTTTGGTTGGTTGATATTGTTGTTCTTCCCATGAGGTTGCAAACCCCTTCTGCTTTTTTCTCTAACTCATCCATTGGGGACTCTATGCTTAGTTCAATAGTTGGCTTCGAGCACCAACCTCTGATTTTTCAGACTTTGACAGAGCCTCTCAGGAGACAGCTTTATCAGGATCGTGTCAGCATGCACTTCTTGGCATCCACAATAGTGTCTGCATTAGGTTACTGTATAGGGGATGGATCCCCAGGTGAGGCAGTCTCTGGATGGTCTTTCCTTCAGTCTCTGCTCCATACTTTGTCTCCATATTTGCTCCCGTGAGTATTTTGTTCCCCCTTCTAAGAAGGACCAAAGGACCCACACTTTGGTCTTCCTTCTTCTTGAGTTTCATGTGATCTGTGAATTGTATCTTGGGTATTCCGAGCTTTTGGTATAATATCCACTTATCAGTGAGTACATACCATGTGTGCTCTTTAGTGATTAGGTTACCTCATTCAGGATGATATGTTCTTGTTCTGTCCATTTGCCTAAGAGTTTCATGAATTCGTTGTTTTTACTTTTTTTTTTTAAGATTTATTTATTATATGTAAGTACACTGTAGCTGTCTTCAGACACTCCAGAAGAGGGAGTCAGATCTCATTATGGATGGTTGTGAGCCACCATGTGGTTGCTGGGATTTGAACACTGGACCTTCGGAAGAGCAGTCGGGTGCTCTTACCCACTGAGCCATCTCACCAGCCCCGAATTCGTTGTTTTTAATAGCTGAGTAGTACTCCATTGTGTAAATGTACCACATTATCTGTATCCATTTCTCTGTTGAAGGACATCTAAGTTCTTTCCAGCTACTGGCTATTATAAATAAGGTTGCTATGAACAGAGTGGAGCATGTGTCCTTGTTATATGTTGGAGGATCTTTTTGGTGTATGCCCGGGGGTGATATAGCTGAAATACTATGTCCAGTTTTCTGAGGAACCACCAAACTGATTTCCAGAGTGGTTGTACCAGCTTGCAATCCCACCAACAATGGAGGAGTGTTCCTCTTTCTCCACATCCTTGCCAACATCTGCTGTCACCTGAGTTTTTGATCTTAGCCATTCTGACTGGTTTGAGGTAGAATCTCAGGGTTGTTTTGATTTGCATGTCCCTGATGATTAAGGATGTTGAACACTTTTTAGGTGCTTCTCGGCCATTCGGTGTTCCACAGTTGGGAATTCTTTGTTTACCTCTGCACCCCACTTTTTAATAGGGTTATTTGGTTCTTTGGAGTCTAACTTCTTGAGTTCTTTGTATATATTGGATATTAGCTCTGTATTGATATAGGATTGGTAAAAATCTTTTCCCAGTCTGTTGGTTCCCATTTTGTCTTATTGACAATGGCCTTTGCCTTACAGAAGCTTTGCAATTTTAAGAGGTGCCATTTGTCGATTGTAGCTTTTAGAGCATAAGCCATTGGTGTTGTTTCCCCTGTGCCCACGTATGTCATGGACTTATGGAAAAACATCACTTTAAAGAAATGGAGAAGTTAGGGGTTGGCTCAACCCTGCAAGTGTAAGAGGAAATGTGATGTCTTCAATGGGGACCACAGCCTGGTTCTGCTCCGTTCCTACCCAGCCTCCAATATGGCATTGGCAGTATCTGTGTATCTTCTACAGAGGGCTAGATGTTCCTCAGCCACCACCCTCTTCTCCCTGTCTAGCCTGCCTGGTTGTTCATAGTCTGCCTGGGACACTTGAATCTGTCTGATTAGTTTTCCAGAAAAATCAAGAAAAGCCAGCCTCTTTGCTAGTAGCCATGACATGCTCTTAGCCTGTGCAAGCAAGAAAGTGTGTACCACATCCACTGCTTTATTCAGTCCTCTTAAAAACACTTTGTGATGGATTTTACTAAAATCTTTAGATAAAAGCTGAAGTGAATGGGGCTCAGGATGGTTAACAATGGTTGACATGGCTGATCCTGACAGTGCTAGTATGTGAGAACTCAACACTAATGCCTTGGTCTTAGTGCCTTGAGAGCCATATACTCTTGACCATCATCACACCAGTGTGAAAATCACACTCAAAAAGTCCTGCCCCAGAGTCAGGACATTAAACACAATGTAACTACCCCAGAGCAGGTACTTTTCTATCATAAACACCCTTGCCATTTTCAGATGACAAGCCTGGTGACAGCATGTGGCTTTCTCAATCGAAAGCTCTTCCTTAAGTTCCATAGTACATGAAATTCTATCATCCTCAGAACGGGACCCAGCCATCTTCCTCTATTCAATACTGTGTTGTTATTTTATGTCTCCTTCCATTTCCACGTGGAATACTTGGGGAAACACTAGACCGACTGACAGGGTGTTTGTGAGAATTATATGGGACAGTGAGAATTAGACACAAGACAGGGGCCCTGCATTGCTACTTCTTAACAAATGTGGGCAATGATTATAACTTATTAGCACCATAGCAGGAGAAAGTTCTTTATTAATATTATCTGTGACTTCCATGCTACCATTGAACCTTAGGTCTCCACAGTGCCTGAGGGACTGAGCAGTGCTTTGTGGAAGCAGAGTACCTCAGTTGAGACCCAAGCCAGTCTTGGGTTGTGCTATTAATTTATGAAGAGTCCTCACTAGAGCAAGCAACAGACCTTGGTGCTCATGTCTGTCTCTTGTCAGCTCAGATCATGATGTACCAGTCAGCGCTGGCTTAATGGCCACATTAACACTTTCAGACCTGATTGTTTAAATCAGATGGATGCAAGCATTTGGCCATGTGCAATCTAAGAGCACAAAACAAACAAGGGTAAATGCATGTAATGTTTGTGACCTACTGTGGAGAATAAATGGTGTTAGGATGACGAAGGCTGTGTGGGAAGTGGATACTATTTGAGTAATAAATAATTAGTACATAGAAATGTTTAAAACATTCAGAAACTGGGAGTCCCAGGGGGAGACAGTCAACTTTGAGTTACTTATATAGGCACTCAATCAAATGTGCTTCATTCCCTGTAGATTTTAGTCGCCATTTCTTTAGGACATAGGAAGGAGAGAGAGACAGAGACACAGAAATGGGGAGGGGGGGAGGGAGAGTGAGAGGGAGAGAGAGGGGGGAATAATAAATTCTATCTATTTGAACCTAGGGGGCTAGGGGAAAATATGAACTATACTGATTCAAATAGAATTTAGAAATACTGAGCAGTCTAGAACTCCACTTGTGAAACACATTTCTAGAAACCAGAGACTAAGAAAAATACTTACAATCTTTCTAAGCATCTGGCCAGTGGGCAATGATGCTTTCTCCAAGCTACTCCTGATCAATGACATGGTAGTAAGATCTGGATGTGGGAATAATTGTCTGAGATCCCAAGGACAATCTCTGTACTGCTTTTTCCCCAAAAGTGTTTCAGGGCACAGTGTGGAAAGCAGAGGCTTTGAGGCCTTTCCTGAGGTTCCACTCCTGACTGGGGGCTGACAGAGCAGTGTCCCACCTGACTGAGCTTCACTTATGTCATCTGGACATTCAGGAGAGTACCTAGTCTGTAGTTTGTTCATGAGAGCAGTGAAGTGTCACATCTATACATGATGTCATGTGGGCCCTGGTATACCAATGCATGTAAAATAAAAATAAATAATTTAAAAAATTTAAAAACAAATAAAAAACTATACATTTATATTAAAAGTATTTAAAGATATTGAAGTTTAATGTTCATGTTTAAAATATGTAAATATATTTTACTGATTACAAAAAACCCTGATATTAAGATGTATTTCATTGCTTCATTTCTTTAAAAAATTATTTAATTTTATTTTATATGTCTGAGTATTCTGCCAGCATGTATGCCTGTGCATCATATATAATATCCACAGAGACCAGAAGAGCTGTATGTTCTGGACTGGAATTACAGACAATTGTTACCTACCACGTGGGTCCTGGGAATTAACCCTGGGTCCTCAGTGAGAGATCCTAGCCTGTGGATCCATCTTTGTACCCCCTCCCTTGCACTGTTTCTTCTTCCTTGTTTAAATGTACTAAATTCCACTGCAGGTTGTGTTGTATTCCTAAGGCAACAGGCAATTCTAAAACACAAGCATGCTGACTGATACAGGAATCCACTGCTCAGTCCTGTGAAGGCAGATTTTTCTTGGAAAAGAAATCAGGCAATAGAATGACTCATGCTTTGGAAGAGTGCTGCAGTTTTTTTGTTCCTCTTTCAAAATGACTCTGTTATCCTATGATTAAGTTTATTGGATATAGTCACACTTAAATGAGTTTCCCATTGTCAAAAGCTAAAAACCATAAACAGGGATTGCCTTGATAATATAATTATATTATATACAATATATGATAATTATATATAATATAATTTGTATATAAGAAATGCCCAGTCATTTGTACCTAATGGATGTCTGTGGTACCCATCCTATTAAAATTGTAGAAACTCGGACCATGCATAAGGAGATACCACAATATTTATTAGTGAATACATCAGCCTAAAGCTGCTGTTGGCCATTGTGTACTATTTATCCGAAATGTCTTTTAGAGGCTACAGATGTGACACAGCAGTTAAGAGAACTTGCACCTCTTGCAGAGGATTCCTTTTGGCTCCTCACACTCAAATGATGGCTCCCAACTACCACAACTCCAGTTCCAGAGGATCCTGCATGCATGTGGGGCCCATAAACTCATTTAGGCACACATAGACACATGCAAACAAAATAAAAAATAAATTGTTTTAAATGTCTTTTACTATTTTCATAGTTTTTCTATTTTCCCTCTCCTGTTTTGTGTCTTGATTTCTTGCTTTTTATAGAACTTTTTAATTTCTCCTGCATCATTTTCATTATATATCTCTTATATTTTTCTGTAGTGGTGCACAGGATAGGTTTTTTGACATCTTCTAGTCTTTTTTTTATTCAGTTTTTAGTTTGGGAATCTAGTAGGCCACTTCTTTGATACTGCATTTTGAATTTTAATATAAACAGTGAACATGCATCAAACTAACTCAAAATTAAGGCACACATAGGAACAATTCCAAGGCATTCCTTGGGCTGCTGGCTCAGCAGTTAAGAACCCTTGTTTCTCTTGCAGGGGCCTAAGAGTTGTAATCTCCAGTTCAAGGAGATCTGATGCCCACTCTGCCTACTGCGGGCACCAGGTACAAACATGGTATACTTACAGACACACAGGCAAGAATGCTCATACACATAAAAGTGTAAATATATCTGATGCATTTCTAATCCAGTTATGATACCACTTTGTTGTACTAGGCTGTGTGAGCATTTAATAAAATGCTGCTTCTGCTACAGATTATTAGTGAATGAATTCAAGGATTTTATCCTTAGACCATTGTGTGGAGCATCAGACTGTTAGACTAAGCTGTATTAAGGTATCCTGAGGCCCATGAGATGCTAAAATACATTTGCACCGAGATAGAAAACCCCCTTTGCCGCATTAGAATTGGCTTGTGTCTAGCATACACACCATTCAGCCCACCATTCCTACCAAAAAGGTGCTGTGTGCCACTTCTGTTATTTTAAACATGAGATTTGTTTAATCTCTTCTCTTTTGTGTGTCTTGTGAATATGCTTTTGTGGGAGTGTGATAAATGTGTGTATGTGTGGTAATGGACATGTGCATATTCCTGTATGTTTGCTGCATGTGTGCTCAGAGTCCAGAGCAGCCTTTATATCCTTCTCTATCATTCTCTACCTTATTCCTTTGGAGCGGGAGTCCTTGCTGATCCTAAAGTTGTATTTTTAAGCTAACTTGCTAGCTAGCAAGTCCCAGAAACCCTAGTTTCTCCACACTCCTCAGTGCTGGGTTTCAGGCATGCTTGGAGTGCTGGAATTTGAATCCTGGTCTTCATGTATTGTGTAGCAAGTTGACCCATTTTCTTATCCTCAGCTCAATGTATTCTCCACAGAAGAATTCTTCAATTTATTCCTTTCTTGGGGGAAAGGGTAGTACCAGTAATGAAACTCAGGGACTTGTGCATGCTAGGCAAATGCTTTTTCACCGAATTACCTCCCTAGTTCAACACTTCCACCATGACCACATAGATTAATATAGAGTTATCTATCAGTTTACATGTTGGAAAACAGTAAAAAATTTCCATTGAGAGGTTTCTGCCCCTACATGTTAAACCCTGTTCCTTCTACACTATCCAGCCATACTAGAGCTGTCCTGAAGAACATGTCCTTATTGTAGTACTGAGCTCTAGACTCTACCTACAAATCACAGCAAGAGCAGAGGACAGAACAGGAAGGCGTTTGGAATTTATGTCCATATTGAGACAACAATAACTTAGCCCTATGCACAAATGGCTATGAACCTCTTCAATAACCCACTAAATCCAGCCAAATGGATCCCTAACTCTACTTCCCTTATATCGAGCCACAAGCTCTCATTTACAGTCCGAGCATACTTGCATAGGAGAGAAGGGAGACGCATGGGACCAAAGACAGAGGTCTCAACCAACAGGACTTAAAATTTTATAATCATGTTTTAGCATATTTTATGAGAACATCTGATCATGTAAACACATTGCTAAGTCTGTCCCCAGGGTCTTGGAAGAGTCCCATTAGTGTGAAGTGCCAGTTTTATGAGCACCACAGCTAACCTTCTCCTTATGTTAACCCTAATCCAACACTCCAGACTATGTTCCACATATCTCAGCTCCACTTCTATGCCAAAGTGTTCCATATATGCTACTGGGAATACCAAGTGTGGGAGTACCAAGTGTGGGAATAACAGGTGTGGGTGTACCAGGTGTGGGTATATTTGGCTTCCCCCATTCAAGAATGTCTTTCAGAGTGGAGAAGGCATGTTACCACATCTTTCTTGGTCTTGCTTTCTCCCAGGGTGTCTGCTGCATTATAATGAAAACTCAGCCTTCCTTTCTTATTCTGATACCCCACTTCTTAAGTGTCTTTTATATATATAGTTTGAGTGTGAAATGTCTCTGACAGGCTCTCATATATTGGTGACAGATCCCCAGTTGTTGGTGCTGGTGTTTTGGGGACGCTTTGGAGTCTGTGATACTGTGGCATACATCTAGCAGAAGTGGGTTAATGCAGTGGGTCTCCCACCTAAACGATCTGCTTCTTGATCTGCTAATAATAAAATAAAATAACAACAACAACAAAAGTAATCATAATAAAAACCACACAATATGCTTTCACCAGCCAAAGCTACCTCAACCACAATGCCTTTCCTGTCATGATGGATTGAATTTCCTGAAACCAGGAGCCAAAGTAAATCTCTCCTTCCTCAATTTGCTTGTTCTAGCTATTTGACCACAGCAGTGAGAAAAGTAACTAACACTGCCCCATATGTTCCCCCTTCCTCACAATGATCAATGAAAAGAAACATCTTTCAGTGAGAAAAGATGAGAATTTTCAATTTTTGAATTTTCAAAACTTCAAAGAAACAGAATCAAGAACCAACTCAGACTCTCTATGTTCACGTCGACAGAAGAAATTCAACCAGGAAATGATACTATTGTAGAGGATAGCACATTTGTCACAGAATATAAATAACTTGGAAATGATTCCACAAAAGTATGAAAAATTCATAGGGGATGATGCAAGACAATCCCAGAAGAATTCGTAATGCAGTTGGGAGATACACATTCTGAAGAACTCTTAGTCCTTGTCAGAAAGGGATGTTATAGCTGCCTCTCAAAACTCACAGGGAGTATTTTCCAGGAAAAGAGTAAATAACGTAGACTGTTGCAAAGCAATCTAAGTGAAAGCAAATGAATGAAATTAAGTCAGAGATAAGTAGTGCCAACTGCTGGGAAATTCCGTTAGGCGATGGAACTCTCCCAGGGGAGGTGCAAGTAACAGCATTATTCAGAACTGAGAAAACAATATTATCACAGTGCCATGAGTAACTGCTCTCTGTTCCAGGGACCAAAGAGAAGCTCAGTCATGTGTTGACTATTTGTCTTCTCCAAGTGATATGTTTGTGTGGTGAATACTTTATTACTTACCCAGTGTTAAATTAGGAGGATGTACTTTTTCATTAATATAATAACACAAACACCATCACCCAAATAATTTAATTACTTAAAGTCCTTAATGAAAATATAGTCATCATGTATAAGAGCTGAGTTTCCCATTGGAAACCAGTTAATTTGGATGCTATGCAATGAAGATATCAAGTTACAAACAAAGGGATGAGGTCAGTCTACTCTTAGGCATCATTACTTCTGTTATATCTGCTAGGAGCTCCAAGTTGAAAAGGATTTTATTATTACTCTATTAGTGGTGTCTGCCCTGGAATGAGATAAACTAATAGCGTCTTACCTGCTTATCACAGCCTTGTCAGAATTCCAGATAACCCAGCCATGGGGACACTGCTCTGATGTCCTGAAGCTGTGTCCTCTGCCTTGTGCTTAAAGGACACCAGGAGCAATGGAGACTTGGAACCCAAAGTGACATAGCATTAACCTCTGGGAAGCAAGACTGTACTATTAAGCCCTACCTTCTCGGTTTAGGGAATGTTCAAGGAGGCCGTTTTTTACAACCATGTCGTTTGAACCGTAAGAAAACTGAGGCTAAAGAAGCCATTTCACTTGGTGATAACCATAAGACAATTTTCAGGCAGAGTTGAAGTTAGAACTTTGTCCCACCTGTCTCCCAGATGTATTACTTGAAGTTCTATGGGGATTAAAGACTCCTTTCTTACTACCAGTCACCTGCATTGATCCCAGGCCCTGGTAGCCATGGAAGATTGGCAAAAGAGCTGTGCTGAGACCTGCCTGGCCATTTCTCCCCTTATGGCCACTTGCACTGGTAGGTTCTTTGTTTCTGTCTCGGCTGAGTATTGGGAGATCAGCCCCTCAGAGAGAAGTGCTTCCAAGCTTGGAATACAGTGTCCTTCATCACACAAGGCACAGAACTGAGACTCTTCACTTCTGTCTGGAGAACCATAAACCAACCTAAACATTCATCTCTGGCTTGCCAACAAGAGCCTATCCAGGAGCAGACATGGAGTCATATTCTCCTATAGGTCACTCCCCATGTTGACCTTGACCTCATTCCAGCTAAAATGAACCTGGGAACCGGAGGTGCATTCTTGCCTTGCTGTGGTTATCATTAGCTTTGAGGTTTGTATGATTTGTGTGTTTATGTACCTCTCCCTAGCACCCCAAGATTTCCAACAACAGAAAGTCAAGCATCTTCATCCCCTCCAAAGGCTCAATAAGATACAGAGAGAGGAAGAATCTCCTACCATCAGAAAGCTGATTTCCGCCACTCCTTCCCAGGGCAGTTCCATGTTTAGTCTATGACTTCCTGAGTTTGCTGCTGTGTTTTGCTTAGTTCCCAGATTTGGCCCCAGTGAAGGCCAGTAGGAAACTAAGAGTAGGCTGTTGGGAGAACCTGAGAGAACTGGGCTTCTCTCCTTCTATGAAGACAGAAGCAATGCTTACTGTGGGAGCTGGGCAGTTGTTTTCTTTGTACATGAATGGCTTTGGCTTAACCACAAGGCCAGTATTACTCTAATAATAACTGGAATTGTGTGGAATGAGTGAGATTCAATGTGGCAGGGCAGAGTACTTAATCCTTAGAGCCTCATGTGAGCAGGTGGTAGTCATTCCTACATCTATTGGATATTCATTTGTACTCTCTGGTGTGAAGCAGAATATTAATTACTGCATCCTTATCTAATATCGATTGTAACATATTTATCATAGCATGCAAATGCTTCATATGGTTAACTATCAAGAGAATTATTACAATCTTATTGGATAAGTAGCATCATTGTGCTGTGTGTAGTATAATAGTTTCTAATCTAAATATATGCAGATAAATCATATGCCATTATGGAAAATTTATAGCCATTAAATGACTTTGTGACATATTTTCATTTGAACCTAAGAACAATAGTTCAAAATCTACCTTCTACATAAAACAATATCTCCATCAGCTCTACATTTTTCTACTCTGAACCACCATACACTTAACTCACTTATTCTTCCTTCTTTCCTTGACACCCACAACACTGAACCAATCTTCATCAGTACCTCTCTTAGCCCCAGGATATATCATCAACAGCCTGCTGGCTGCATGTGGGCAGGAGGTACCCTAGATCAGAATGGTGGAGACAGGGTTCTCCAGTGAGTATGGAGATCAACAGGATAAACTTGCTAATTGGAGACAGAACATCTGATGATGCCCCAGGCCAACGACAAACCTCGTTTCAAAGGAGAGGGATAGTTTTCCTGAGGATAACACTTCAGGCTGTCCTCTGACTTTTGCACATACACACACACAAACATACACACATACAAAAACACACATGTAAGGACACAAACACAAGAACACACAAGAATAAACAGGAAAAAAACACAAGAGCATACACAAAGAACACACACACGAATACACACATACACAGGCTCCTCTCTCTGTGTGTCTCTCTCTGTGTCTCTCTCTGTATCTCTCTGTCTCTCTCTGTCTTTCTCTCTGTCTCTCTGTCTGTCTGTCTGTCTGTCTGTCTGTCTGTCTCTCTCTCTCTCTCTCACACACACACACACACACACACACACACACACAGGGTTTTATTGGTCAGGCTGTTGCATACCTTTGGGAAGTCATCATTTATACTACCTATACCAACTAAAGTCAAGTTTGCATGTCCTAGTCACAGCTTTGAAAGTATAGGATTGCTGTGTTACTTTTTCAAAGGTACCATTGACACAATTAGACTTTATGTATTTCTGGTACAAATTAGAAACCAGTCCAGTCTGGCTTCCTTGGCCTCTACTCAGAAAAGTGTGCTCACATCCTCACAGATCATTTCTCTTTTTCCTGTTTGTCTAACTCACTAAGAGAGTACATTCATAGACCCAAGGTGCATTCATAGATCCAAGGAGGCACAAAACTAGCATGCAAAGCTACAGTCTACATATTTTGTGATGTTGTGGTGAACACCAGGCATCTCAGCTTCTGCTTTTGGCATTTTAATAATAAGGACATTGAAAAAAATCAGTTCTTCCTTACCTTCCATATTTCCACTGTAGTCGACATCTTGATAAATAAAAGTACCCTTTTGTTTCTAAAGATTTAGCACTTCTCAGTTAACCTAGTCCCTTCTCTGGAATCTCACCACCAGGCTGTTTCCCAGTTTTTGCTTCCTTCAAAATCTAAAGGGAAAATGAAGCGATTTCTAGGTCTATTTTTTTGAAGGAATCACCACACCAATGAACACAGCTTGTGGATAAGGCAATATATTTAAATTAACCAATATGTAGTTCAGAGAATCTATGTGTTATTTCTCTGAAACAGAAAACAGGCTCAATATGTCACATGCCTCTCATTTTTCTTTCGATTGGGAAACATGGCTTGATGTGTTACCACCATTCTGCCTCATCCTGACACACTGAAGTCGGGAAGAAGAAAGCCAGCAGGACAGGTCAGCAAGATACTAGGAGCTGGCCCCCACAGACCCCAATACCTGTGTCCTTACCTGGCATGACTTCTCTATGAGGTCTCCTGTAAGGCCATTTCTGAGTTCTACCAGGTCCTCTGTTGCCATCCAGAACTCCAGATTCTATGGGATCTTTGCCAAAGAGTTTTACTCTGTAACCCCACGGTTAAATCAGAGCATCTTACTGTAACATGTGAGGAATGCCATTATCACAGTACAGGAATCTGAACAACCCCAGGACTGCACATGGAAAGTCTCTGGAGAAGTATCTCATCACACAATGAGTTCTCTCTGGGTCATTTCCAGGACAGGAACGGAACTGCATGACTGCTCAACCTCCAAATGATTGCATCAGACTTACTGTTAGACATGATGTCAATCCCAAGCAAGGCTGTATATTGTGTGGAGAGCAGCTGAGTTCTTTACAGGATAGTTATGGAGCTCCAAATATGCAAATTTAAGGGGAAAAAGGCTATTTACTGTGCATTTCCTACATCAAGCTTGGAACATTACCTCTTCACTAACAGCTTGTTAGCAATTTTGATGTGTTCTGTTCTCAGGACTCCTTCCAAGTCTTTAGTCTACTCAGTTGTTGCTTATTTTGTTGTTTTATTTTATTTTTTAAACTTTCAAAGCATAGTCAAATTATAAGAAAAAAATCTACCCTATAGTCAAGCACAAGATATTCTGTACAATAAATATATTTGTGATAAGTCATTGGATCAAGATCAAGTGCAAAAATACATAGTTTTTACAACACTAAATTAGTAGAATAGGACCATTAATCATTTAGTGCCTACTAAAGCTAGGAGGCAAAATACTATATCCTCTATTATCATGAAGAGTCTTCATTCATAACAAAAAAATGAAAATAATGTTTAAAATCACATTTTCTTATTGATTTTTGCACGCAGTGTTAGTAGAGCATTTATCTTTCAGGGAGAACAGTAGGAAAAGTTATCTTATTTGAGTATTCAAAATTGAGTAAACCCTTTCCCTCTTAAAAAATATGGAAAAGTAAGAGAGAGAGAGGAGGAGAGGAAGTTTCATGTTTGTTGCCATAATGAAGCACCCTGACAAAAAGAGCAACTTTTTGGGGAAAAGGGTTTATTTTAGTTTACAATTCCAGGTCATCATTGTGAGAATGTCAAGGCAGTAACTTCAAATAGTTGGTCCCATCTCATCCACAGTCAGGACTAGAGAGAAATGGATACATATGCATTCACATGCTATGTGCTCAGTTTGGCTTGTTCATATATACAGTTCAAAATTATTTGCCCAGGAAATAGCTGCCAACAATGGGCTAGGTCTTCCCATATCAATTAGTTAAGATAGTTCCTACAAACATGCCCACAGGTCAGCCCAAAGTAGACAATAACTCATTGAGGTCCTTCAGGTGAGTGTAGGTTGGGTCAACGTGACAATTAAAACTAACTACCAGAGAAAGAGAGAATGAAAGAGAGAGGGGAGGAGTGGGGGGGGGGAGTGGGAGGGTAGTGGGAGGGAGAGGGAGAGAAATCTACTCTAGTCAAGTTATGAAGACAGCAAGGTTCCTTATATCAAGTTTGCTAGTCATTTTATACAGAAAACAAAAGGAAAAGGAATGGTTAAAAAACATAAAAGCAAAGAAAGAAGTCAATATTTAAAAGACTTCTTAGTAGTCCCTTCCTCCTTCCCAATGGCAAGTTCTGTCTTTGTGTCCAGTTCCCATTTAATATCTAAGAGAAAGAACCTGGACAAGATGGCAAAGGAAGAAGATGACAGACCATGAGAACCACACAGAACATGGTCCATTTCTTTCTCCAAGTTTCCCTTTCCTGACTTGTTGGCTGGGCCAGTTTGCTCATCTAAAGCCTGGGCTCAGCACTAGTGATCCTGCAACCTGCATGCTTCGTGACACCATATGTTATGTTTAGAAGGCAAAACCCATGTAGGCACTGCTGCTGCTGTGTGTGCTTAGTATTCACAGTGTTCTTTATCAGCTCTGCAGAGCCAGAGAGACAGCTTCTGAAGTTCCTCTTCCCTATGTGATATGTGGCTCTTCTCCCTTCTGCTTTTTTTTTTTTTTTTTTTTTTTTTTTTTTTTTTTTTTGGTTTTTCGAGACAGGGTTTCTCTGTATAGCCCTGGCTGTCCTGGAACTCACTTTGTAGACCAGGCTGGCCTCGAACTCAGAAATCCACTTGCCTCTGCCTCCCGAGTGCTGGGATTAAAGGCGTGCGCCACCACGCCCGGCTCCCTTCTGCTTTATATTCAAGGCTCTGTGGGACTGGCCTCTGTAGCCGTGCCCACATGTCCAAGCACAATACCTCTGTAGAAGTCTTTGTCTTTTTGTCTCTTTCTTTGGTGTGTATGTCATAGGTCTGTGATTATATGTGTGCATATTTGGGTATCGGTGTCAATGTAGGTATGGGTGTGGTTGTTTAAGGACAGCCTTGGGTGTTGATCCTAACATTCTTCCTTCTTTGAGACAGGGTCTCTTGTTTGTTGCTAGGTACCTCAAGCTGGTTGGCTTGTGAGTTATGATTCTCTAGCTTCTTCCTCTCATCTTGTAGTAGAAACAGTGATGATCATCACAATACTGTGTCCAGCCTTATAAGGGTTCTAGGGATCCAAATTCAGGTACACACAGTTATATGCCCTGTGCTTTACTCACTGAACCATCTCCTCAGCCCTTGTTATTTACTTTATAGGGTGTGAATTTGTGTTTGAGATACTCCTTGATCTTTTGTCTCTGTATTCTTTAGAAAGAGGTGAGACATCATATGGCAAAACGAAAAGAAATGGTAGACACTTTAAGGATGCTACAAATACAGAACAGTTAAGGAGAGGAAAGCAAAGCTGAATCGCGAGAAACACGTTCTATCATTTGCATTATTATTTTTTTGAATAGCAATTTGGGGAATTCAGGCTGATTTTGAATTCTAGAAGTCAAATTTTCAAAGAAAGATGCTGCCTGTCTTGTGCTTTAGACACAAAAGGGCACAGAGAATCAACCCTCTGAGCTGGGTAGATAACAGCTAATTAAATGCAGATTGTTAAGCAGATCATTCAAATAGACTTTGGAATGGGCTTGCTGACTCAACAGGTTTGTATATAACAAATGTAGCCTGGAGAACAGCTTAACTCACACCCTCAATCTTGGTCCATTAGAAAAAGCCATGCTGGAGATTACCTCCCAGTAACCCAAGCTTGGCTGTCTGGGACATGGTATTTTATACCTTTGAAGCTTACGAGATGCTAAGTTTCTTAAAACTAACATCTTTCTCAGTGTGTGTTTCTTATCAAAATTGTAAATTCTCAGAGTAATCTGTCTGTTCCTCTTGCACAATGTAGAGTAAAAATAGAAGGTGATTTGAGACACCGTGTGTGATCACAGTGTAGGGCTGAAATTAGAACAGCAGTTCTCCAAGCTCTCTCTACACTAGCAGCAGCAGCACCTGGGAGCTTTTTAAAATGCAAATCACCAGGCCTCCCCAGATCAGAGACTCTGGAAGGAGGGACAGCAATATGTATTTTAGTACATCTTCCAGGCAATTCTGACAAAAGGCAAAGTTCCAGGAACGTACTTGTTATTTACTACTGATTACAGTAAGAGCAGGATAAATTGAAACTACTGTGGGATCATATATAATACTTACATTTTATATGTGATATATATATATATATGTATATATATATATATCACATTTTATATGTGATATATATGTATATATATGTATTATATATATATATATATATATATATATATATATCACATATAAAATAATGCTCTCAAGTCTGCTATTCAGCTACATGGAACATGTTTGGAGTGCTATAGCCATCAGCACTGAAAAAGTAAATCTTTAATTCAGTCCATTACTGTTTGCCTTTCAACTCTTAGATCCTGAGAAAAAAGACAGCACACCTACACCATTGACATTGTAGATTATCCCTAAGGAGGCACATCCCATAGCTTCAGGTCCTGGATTTAACTGATCAGCTAGCTGCGTCAATGTAGCTTTCATAATAACCACTGAGTGCTTTAACTTGAAAAACAGAAGAGAAACAAAACCAAATACAAAGGGGTAAATGACACATTTTTGTTTGCATATAAATGATGGAAATATTTAGAGTGAAGGAAAAAATAAACAGTACACAGCATCACACACACAACCAACCCTTTCCAACCAAGGCACTGCTGTTTTAAATAAGCTCAAGCTAGTGCTAACCTTTGCAACACAGCAAAGAAACACAGCAATGCAAACTCAGGCACAGTCCAGGAAGAGCCTCCGAATAACCCGAAACAGCTGCTGTGGGAGCTTACCAGATGTGTTCCCATTTCTCTGTGAGTTCAAGTTACTAAAAGGAAAAGCAAGGCCTCTTTGAGGCTGATGTCACAGTATGCTCACTTCCTCTAAAAAATGCACTGTATGCTGGGCTCTTAATGAGAACCCAGAGGAAACTTTATTTACCAAGGAATGTATTCAGCAAAACAATCAAACAAACAAACAAATGATATAAAATTTAAAATGCTAAACCCCTTAGCTGGGGTTTTAGATTTCTTTCCTTCTGGACCCTAGATGTTGTGATGGCCTCTGGGGTTTCTAGAACTTCCTTGATTTCTCCTCAGGCTCTTGCTTTGTTTTAGATCTTATTTTATAACTTTCTCTTTCTCCTGTTCAGTATTTGCATAAGTATCTTTTCTTATTTAGAAGAAATCAGAAAGTGCATTTTAAAGAGGTTATTAACAGTTTCTAGGAAAACTGTCCCATGAACGGAAGGAAAGGGAAAGGAAAAGAAGAGGAAGAAAGACGTTCTTGACTTGAGAAGTAGCTGAGTGACTGTAGTCTGCAGATAGAAATAGGAGAAATTAATCAGCTAGCCTTGGAGACATCTGTGAGGGGAAAAGCCTTAGAGAACGCAGAAGCTTTCCCAGGCTGCTACCCTGGGCTTTTGTCAATGTTACTGAAAGTAGAAGTTATAGGGTCTCTTGTAATGAGTACAAAATTCATGCCTCAAAATGTCTTCCTAATGACTTAAGTGGAGCAGAATGTGTCACCCCCGACTTGTAGGAAGAAATTGGGCCACTGAGGTTCACAGACACCACGTAGCTCAGTTTAGTCCAATGTTCAATATAAGGTCATTTAAAGAACCAAGAAATAGGAATTATTCAGGGTTTGTACCTCCTAATGGGTGTTCCTGTGTTTTGACCCATTTTTTTAAAAAAAATGTCACAGAATAAATAACGACTTTATCATGAAAAGTCACTTTCTTCTTTTACTAAGATAACATGTTTATATGATCATAGGGAGGTTGGAAGGAGTGGAGGTGAGGCACAGAGTATAAGATTAACAAAACTAATGCCAGACAAGGTAGAAAAATCAGAAGGATCAAAAATATTAGAAAGCCAATGAAAACATTGGCTTTAGGAAAAAAAATGTTCCAAAGATAAGGAGGAGCAAAGAATGAATAAGTATTGGTAGAAAAATGGGAAACAGGCAGAAAGAAAACATAGCTTCTATATTAGTTGCCTTTAAGACAGAATGTCTGGCAAGGGCCAATTTCAGGAAAGGAAGGTTTATTTTGTTTAAAGTCCGAGCAGATGCAGGCTGAATGGTGGGGGAAGACATGGAGTAGGTGTGAGGTACCCTATTACATTAATTCCAAAGCCAGGAAGCCAACAGTGCCTGGGAAGCAGGATCAACTCAAACCTTAAGGCGCATCTGCTGTGACTCTTTTCTTCTATTGTGACTCCTAAAGATTTCAGCTTCCAAAATAGTACAACCATCTCTACAGAAGGGTTCATACAGTGAGCCAAAGGGAGCATGTCACATGGAGACCACAGCTGCTTCCCTCTGAGTACCCGAGGAAGGTACACTGCCAGGAACTAGTAGAGAAGAGGACAGAAGACAATTGGCTTTCTATAGGGAGCACAGAGATTTAAGCTTAGAAAAGAAATGTGAATCCCCATTGATTTACACAACGCCCTCTAATCACTGTATCTCTGACCAAATGGTACTTTGAAATAAAAAGACAAGAGATGCTCATGCAGAAGTTCCATTTATCAGCAGCAATTATGTCTGAAAGGGAAACCACAGTGGATCAGAACCTTAGCTCTGAACATAAAATATGGTTATATCAATTGCTCTCTCGGGAGACAAAAATAGCTACCACCCACAGAAAGTTAATAATCACCTTCAGTGTGAGACTTCACCAGAGCTGTTGAGAGACCTTGTCATAACCCCACTGAATGCGCTCCTGGCCTGCAAACCTCCATGAAGACTGCTGGTGCAGGCCTTTTGAGGCTCTCGTTTCTGCCAAAACAAGAAGAAAGTCATCTCAAGCTCAATGGAGCGCTCAAGGAAACCAAGAAGTCTCTGGATGACACCAGGTACTAGACATGCTGCTTTCTGACTGCTTTTGACATGACATAGTCCAGCAAATAGTCTGCTCTAAGAAACTAGAATTTTATTAAAATGAGGAAGTAGCTTACATGACCTGGCAAGGTTAACATTCCCTTACACCACACTCAGACTTTTAAAATGTTGGCTGCCAGAAAAGTTTCAATCTACAAACAGGTAAAATATTGACTATGTTTCCAACGGAAAAGCTGCCACTAGGGAATGGGTACAAATTCAGTCACAATTCAACGTGTCATTCATCTCTAAATACACATGATAGGTGGACTATTCATTAGCTCTTGCACAACCAAGCTAGTGTACTACACAGGACATGGTAGAACTTAACTGCCCAGGTATTTTTTTTTACTACTTTATGAACTAAAATTCATGTTTATTGTTTTAATGGCACTAAGATACTCCTTAGGATTATATATTATCCAAGACATGCATATTACAAGGACAGGACATTTGCCTTGGCCAGAAAGCTTATTGCTTTAGCTATCAAGTCTTTCGCCACTCACTTAATCTAATTATTAACAATCTGTTGATTAACTTAATACAACCTATCTGTGCTTTACTCTGGGTACTCTATAGTCTATTTTGATACACTGAGACATGAAGCCAGAGTTATGAAGCTAACACTTATCTAATTGGTGAGAGAGGTTTACAGAACAATCAAGATAGTATAAATGAAACATTTAGTAAGAATGCAATATCATAATTGTGATTTTAATGTGTTCCACCAAAGTTCAAGTGTTCTAATATTTACCTACCAGTGTAGTGCTGTTAGAATGTGGACCTGTGAGAGGTGCATGTGGGTCTGTGGATTATGTTAGGGTCTTTGCTCTAAAGGTCAGCTTTCACTGCATTTCAGCTCATGGCTCTCCAGCATGTCTTGACACCAGAGGAGCCCTAAGAAGGCCCCCACCAGATGCCAACAACATGTTGCTGGCAGAGCAAGAAATAAGTGAACATTATTCAGTAATTTTCAAATCAAAGGCATTTGGTTACAGCAACAGAAAGAGAGCCAGGTGTAGTGACTCACTTGTCTATACAAATATCAGTACTTGGATAGCTGAGTCATGGTTGGCTAGGGTGGGGTGGGGTGAGGGGGTGGGGTGTACAGGGATAGGGGTAGTTGTACACCCCTAGATATAGCTAGCCCTGGACTACATATTGAAACCCTGTTTCAAAAAACAAACAAAAAGAAAAATGAAAGGCAGACAGGAGGGCTGGTGAGATGGCTCAGGGGTTAAGAGAACTGACTGTGCTGGCGAGGATGTGGAGAAAGAGGAACACTCCTCCATTGTTGGTGGGATTGCAAGCTTGTACAACCACTCTGGAAATCAGTCTGGCGGTTCCTCAGAAAATTGGACATAGTACTACCGGAGGATCCAGCAATACCTCTCCGGGGCATATATCCAGAAGATGTCCAAACCGGTAAGAAGGACACATGCTCCACTATGTTCATAGCAGCCTTATTTATAATAGCCAGAAGCTGGAAAGAACCCAGATGCCCCTCAACAGAGGAATGGATACAGAAAATGTGGTACATTTACACAATGAAGTACTACTCAGTAATTGAGGAAAATACGTAATTAAAAAAAATGAATTCATGAAATTCCTAGGCAAATGGATGGACCTGGAGGGCATCATCCTGAGTGAGGTAACCCAATCACAAAGGAACTCACACAATATGTACTCACTGATAAGTGGATATTTGCCCAGAAACTTAGGATACCCAAGATATAAGATACAATTTGCTAAACGCATGAAACTCAAGAAGAACGAAGACCAAAGTGTGGACACTTTGCCCCTTCTTAGAAAGGGGAACAAAACACCCATGGAAGGAGTTACAAAGACAAAGTTTGGAGCTGTGATGAAAGGATGGACCATCTAGTGATTGCCATATTCAGGGATCCATCCCATAATCAGCTTCCAAACGCTGACACCATTGTATACACTAGCAAGATTTTGCTGAAAGGACCCAGATATAGCTGTCTCTTGTGAGACTATGCCAGGGCCTAGCAAACACAGAAGTGGATGCTCACAGTCAGCTATTGAATGGATCACAGGGCCCCCAATGGAGGAGCTAGAGAAAGCACCCAAGGAACTAAAGGGAACTGCAACCCTATAGGTGGAACAAGAATATGAACTAACCAGTACCCCGGAACTCTTGTCTCTAGCTGCATATGTATCAAAAGATGGCCTAGTCGGCCATCACTGGAAAGAGATGCCCACTGGACACACTAACTTTATATGCCCCAGTACAGGGGAACACCAGGGCCTGAGTTCAAATCCCAGCAACCACATGGTGGCTCACAACCATCCATAATGAGATCTGATGCCCTCTTCTGGTATGACTGAAGACAGATACAGTGATAAAAACAAATTTTTAAAAAGAAAAAGAAAAAGAAAATTAAAAAAAAAAGAGAAAGACAGACAGGGAAAGATTAAGATAGCTTTCAAAAGCAAACACATTTTAGGTAGAAGATTAGAAATAGTATCTCAAGCTGGGCGGTGGTTGCACAAGTCTTTAATCCCAGCGCTTGGGAGGAAGAGGCAGGTGGATTTCTGAGTTTGAGGCTAACTTGGTCTACAGAGTGACAGGACAGCCAGGGCTACACAGAGAAACCCTGTCACAAAAAAAAAAAAAAAAAAGAATAAAAAAAGAAAGAAAAAGAAAGAATGTCTCAGACCTTCATCAGGATTTTTAAGCCTTGCTTTTAGTGAGGATGTCAGATAAGTAACTGGATAGAAGTTCTAAGAATCAAAATTAAATTCAATCCATTTTTTAAAATAAGTTTTCTCATTTTCTAAAATTTTCATTTAATTTAAATAATGATATTCTCTTACTGCAACTAAGTACATCTGCAAAAGATTTACACGAACTATTTAAAAATTCATCTCTAATATTAAACAGTATTTCAATTTAGCCTTTTTCTATGAAGCACCCTTAATAAGCCGATAAAATGTATCTAAAACCTGGGGTTCAAATAAGTTTATGTAATCTTAGCTTCTATTATTTGATACATGAATGTCAGAAGAGGTCACTGAATAAGGTGTCCTCGAGTGTAGCCTATGATCTTAGCTTAGAGAAGACAGAGACAGGAAAATCCTGGGGCTTGCTGGCCAGGGCCATCTTGCCAAATCAGTGAGTTTCAGGTTTAGTGAAAGATCTCAATTAACAAGGTAGAGGGTGATTAAGGAAAATACGTGTTTCAATCTCAGCCCTCAACACACACTCACATAGATCCATATGCCAGCAGGAGCATGTATGCTCACACACATTCAATATTGGACTCATTGTTTAGATGATTTTTACTTATTAAAAATTGTGGTATACCTTTATCATATCTGATGGTCATTACTTCTTACTCTTAGTAATTTCTTGCTTTTAACTATTTGGATGTTGCTGGATTTGTTTCAGTGTTTCCTCAAATGCTGAAAAAGAATAGATTCCCCATACTACCAAATTCCAAAGCCCACCAAGGCATGGTATGTTTTACCAAGCTTAGCTTCCCCACCTCTCTCATCCTGCCCTTCGGAAAGGAGGGGAGATGCTTTGTCCATCATAACGCAAGTGTGAGAGGAGCCCATCAAAGGACTCAGCAGAGGCTAGACCCTCTGCATCATAGAGCAGCTGAAGAAAAAAAGGATGATGTCGGAACTACATCACCTTCTGTCAATGCCTGAGTACAGATGCAAACTTTTTCCTTGGGTCAGTGAGTGGCTCATAAATAAGAGTGGGAAGGATCATTTGCAAAACTTTTACAAATGTTTTCTTAAGCCTGATACCAGGGTCCCTATTTGATTTGGGCAAAAAGGATGTGTAATAGGCCTTAGTCAAAAGTGTGGAGGGGGAAGATGTTGAAGATGACAGCAAAGAAAATCAGCATCCACTTTAATAGAATCTAGCTGGGGGTACCCAAAGGAGTATTTCTGAAATCATATTAAAGTCCTCTCATTCTCCAGAAGAATCAGCTGTCAGAATCCACCATACCGAGAGAAAACCTACAACAGACTGTAACTAGCATGCCTAGAAAGAATAAGGACATTCTAAACATCTATCTCTTGCTATCTGGACTATTGAAACAAGGCTCTAAGACTTTCTTGGAATTTCTCCCCTGAATTTCATGCTGGGAGAGTAAAAAGGTTGACTGACACCTGAGGCTAGCCAGAGGGATAACTTGTCTCCAGGAAAAGGATTTCTCAGGATAGCAATGAACTGACTTATCAACCCACCCTGCAGGACACTCTGGAGCCCAGATAACTGTAGGTCAGCGACCAGCTGCTTAATTATGCATTTCTCTTGTCTTCTGTTTAAACTTTGCCCTGCTGTAATGTAGGACTGTGAAAGGAAGCCTGGTTCCTGATTGAACTAGGGCTAGAAACCCCAGTGACCCTAAAGGGACAGAAGGCATTTGGTCTCGCTCCTAGGGAACCAGTCTCCTGGCACCATGCTGCAGCCCTCCATAGATTTTTGGCCATCAGTCACGTAAGGGCAACGTCCTAAGCCCTTCTACAGGTAGAGGATGTGACCTGTGGTCACAGAGACTCAGACAGATCTCCATTTTAATGAGGTACCTAAAGGTATTGGAGGCTTAGCCAATAAATTCTTCTTCTCAGACACTCCCCCCTGCAAAAGGTATTTAACCTCTGGCCGGCCCTGAGAAGTGGGGTATGGTTTTACTCATCCACTTTCCAACATGACAATAAATGTCTTAAAACCATGGACTGTCTCTTTTCTTCGGGATCCTCAGTGGGGAGCAATGGAGAAGACTTTTGCCTAAAGAACTGCCATCTAATCTCCTGTAGAAGGCCTCTCTTTTCTCTCAACCATGGCCACCACCAAGCCCAAACCCAAGCCAGCCCGCCAACAAGCCAAGGACTCATCCCTATGGGACAGCTGATGCTTTCCCTTTCCCCCTCGGCTCCGAGCTAAATCTAGCCCACGGGCCCCACTCTGTTCTCAGCTCTACCCGTATACCAGAGGTGCTCCCCAACCCTTGAAGCGGTGTCCAGAGACTTCCCCATAGCCTGACACCTGCCTGGCAACCTCGTGAGGTAATTGCAGTCAGAACTCCTATGTGCAGCCTCCCCTAGCGACTGAGATCTGTGGTAGAGCAGACACGGAACCACCAACCCTACAATGTAAGGCCTTGAGAGATGGATGGATGGATGGATGGATGGATGGATGGATGGATGGATGGACAGGTGCACAGGCTATGAGAGGTGGAAGTGGGCTTGTACCTGTCTCTGAATCCTTCTGCCTCCTTTCCCAGTGCACCTATACTTCTTTAAACTTCTTTCTCTGTATTTCACTATTAATTTGGCTCTTTCAATTATCTTACCAGTAATGTGTGGCCACCCCTGGCTTATTATAACTGCTAAGGACACATATTCTCACTCTGTTAACATTTCAAACTTGGGACTGGACATCTTGAGGCTTTGGTGTTTTCTCTTCTCCTTCTGGTGTGGTGTGGGGTCATTTGGGAAACAATTACAGGTTTTAGTGCATCATTTCAGGGAAATCGTGGCAGGAATTCAAGCAGCTAGTCATAGCACATCCATTGTCAAGATCAAAGAAAAGATTTATACATTCTTGTTACTAGTTTTCTCCTCTCTTACAGTTTGGGATTCCCCGCCTAGGGGTTAGTGCTGCCCACAATGGGCTGGGTCTTCTTACATCAATTAACATGACAATTCCCTACAGACGTGCACACAGGCCAACCTATTCTAGATAATTCCTCATTAAGACTCTTACTAAGTGAATCCAGGGTGCATCAAGTTGGCACTTAAAACTACCAGTGCAACACTAAGTGGGCACCCAGGATCAAGGTAATGGATCCAGAAATTAGGATATATATTAAATATTATATACCATATATCATGTATCATCCATGTATCATGTATCATGAATTACATATCATGTATTATATATCATATATATCATATGTATTAAAAGTTAGAAAGCACAGAGATAAATTCTGTGTTTCTTAACCATGTCTCTAATTGTTTACCTATGCTGTTGTATTACCTTTCAGTCACCATAACCATGGCTTGTTTATCCAGAGTACAGACAGCCTGACAGCAGAATCAGTTCAGTTCATCCCAGGGCCTTCTTGTCCACCCGTTTCTGGCTCTCTTGGTGCCTTCTTTACTTCTGGAATCCAATATCCCTCTTGCTTTTATCTTCAGTCGTCCATCACATACCACCCATTTTTCTTTCCTCTAATGCATTGCTCCTAGATTCTGATTCTCCACTTGTGCCTTAATTTTGCCATCTTAGAGTGACCCCCAGCAAACATCCATTCCTCTCACAGTCAAGATGCTCGTTCACCCAAACTAACCCAATTGCAGTCTTGTTCTTTTCTCCATCTCCACACAGATACCTTCTACAAAGCATCATGAACATTCAGGGATATGTGGGCACATGTCTGAAGGAAACCCTGGTTTCAAAGGCAGCTTTACTGTGAAAGTTTCTCTCTTCTACTTATGCAAGATCCTTTGCAGAAGTTTTAAATTTCTAGTTTCTAAAATTCACAAAATTTCATGAAATCCTCATGTTTTGGGGGGCCTATTCAAGAATGCACCCTCTAGAACCCAAAAGCCTTCCCACACTCCTAGTGTTGCTCTGGCTTTCTTAGGATCCCATCCTGAGAATTTCAGTTCCTTCTTTTGGGGCACGAAGGGTGCCCTCAAGAAGCTGAGGGGGTTCCTTCTCTTCCCCCATCTCAGGGAAATGAAAACCTCCAGATGGAGAGAGGCAAAAATAATATTCCTTGATGGTGCAAGAACACTTCTTAAGAAACTTGAACTATCCCAACCACAGACGTCTACCAATCAGTCCCTAGCCCTGCCAGCCTAGTTGTGCTCTTGGTTCTCCTGTCTTTTATCCTGTCCTCTTACCCCACTGTGGTTGAGATAGTAAGCCGGCATTGTGTCTCCATTCTACACAGTGGAATTCCCTAGCATTGCTATCCATTGCATGAATCATATATTTATTCGCCTTAGAACCAGACATGGTATGATGCAAGGTTGCATTATTTCAAGTTATTTTTCCTGATTATTTATAAACTTACATTATTTTATGAGGTGGCTCATCAGTGACATTTCTTGCTGTTGGCAACTAATCTACATGGAGACTGGATACTTGGTATGTCTAGTTAACAAGTTTCTTTTTGGTATTTTATAAACTTCAGCAATTTCACATTTAGATATTTCTCCATTGGCAGGCTGAGGACAAAGGACATATAAAAGCCAACATAGTGGGTTCGACTCTAAAGCTACAAGGAATTAAAAATAGGGAAAAGAAAGGTTTCTTTGTGGGTTTTTATTGTTTTTTGTTTTGCTTTGTTTCTGTTTTTGTTTGCAATTCTGCTTTTGAACTTTAAATTCCCAGCTATACATGATATCTTGGTCTAATATTTCTATCACTTATAATTTTCTTTATAATTGACTTATCAACAACTCAATGCTTTTAAATGATTTTATCTCTTTAACACTGACTCCATTATCACATAATGCAAACAAGCAAAAAATTCTTTTCTACCTAATTTATTAGTGTATTCAAATTTCTTGACAAAAGATAGACATACGATTTCTAAAAAAGAAATATCCATCAAAGCAGAAGAGATGTTTCAATCAGTGAAGTGCTTCCTTTAAAAGCTTGTGAACCTTGGGAAGACACCAGTCAACTAACCTGAATGCCTGGGGGCTCTCAGAGACTGAGCCACCAACCAAAAGAGCATACATCAGCTGGACAGAGGCCCTGGCACATATGTAGCAGTCCTCATGGTCATCCCCCTACCAACAACTGGAGCACGGGCTGTCCCAAAGCTGTTGCCTGTCTGTGAAATCCATTCCTCTACCTGCGCTGCCTTGTCTGGCCTCAGTGAGAGAGGATGTGCCTAGTCCTTCAGAGACAATTGTGCCTGAGTGTGTGTGTGAGGTTACCCAGGAAGGTCCTACTCTCTCAGAGGAGAAGGGAGGATGGAGGAGGGATTTATAAGGGAGAGGCCAGGAGGAGGCAGTGATTAGGATGTAAAATGCATAAATAAATCCATGATAAAAAAAAGCTTACAGACCTGAGTTTGACCCCAGATCCCATATTTAAAAGCCAAGTGTGGTGGCATACACTAGTAGTTCTACCCTAGTAGATAAGAAAAAGGCAGGCAGATACTGTGGCTTGAGGACCAGGCCCTAACTATTATTCAAGTTTCTGTCTCAAAAAATAAGATGGACAGCTCCTGAGAAATGACACATGAGTCTGACTTCTACATGAGATTGTACATATACTTCCCCCACCACAAACACATGTGAATACATACACAATGCCCATCCCTCACATATGTCCATAAAAAGTCTAGGTACCGAGAGTCAACATCTGAGAATATATTGAAAGAATGGCATAGTTTGCAATCATTAACCTCCTTAATCTTGTCAGGCCACTGAAAATTTGACTTCTATGGCAGGGTAGAATGAGGTTGGTAAAGTCAAGAATACTTTTTTTCTGATCCTTTGAAGGAAAACGTTTGCCAAAACAGTCTAGTTTAAAAGTCCCTAAGCTCCTCTGTCACCGTGTGAGAACTCTTGGCTTTACAAAATCCTGGATATGGAAAAGATAGAACTTCTCAGGACTCAAACAGCCCCCCACCCAAATTAAATTCTTGCTCGTGGCTTGCCACCGAGGGTGAGTGACACTCTGCAGTGGTAACTTACCAGGCTCAGTCTGCCAGCTCCTTGGAGAAGTTCCTCTTTGGGATTCAGGCTGTGCCTGGAATTTAAAATGCAGAATGCGTGAATGGCTGTTTATCTCAGCAGACTTCACAACAGAGCGAAACCTCGGTCTCTTCTCTCCTCAAAGATCTTCAGATTATTTTCTTCTCCATGCTCCTCTTCTGCACACCAAGTTGTGAATGAGAAACACATGGTCTTCGCTCCCTTGTCAAGCAAATTGTGTGAAATGTACATGCAGTCAAGCAAGTTAGGAGTCCCCAACTGCAAAGGGACTCAGGACCTCTTTCTTCCTTCTTTCACATAGATAGGACCGATTTGGTTAGCTCTCTGCTTACATAAATTTATGAATAAAGTAAGATTTTTAAAACCAGAAGTACTAAATGCAGAAAGAGATACCTCTGAAGAGAGAGCGATAGAGAAAGAGGAATTCAAATCTAGCCAGAGAGTAACTGGACCTTTTGGCTCCCACAGCTACGACCCAAAGCACACTCCAGGAAGTGCACGGGTTAGCTAAAGTTAGACAAACAGTGGCCTCTTACGGAGCTCCCGATGTCATTCTGATTACAGTCAGTTTAGTTAAACTGCACTGGAAGAGAGCTGCAGTAGAAAAACCCATTTTACATTTATTTCATTTCTATAAAGCAGATCAAATATCCTGCCCAGGACTTGTTGCCCTTCACTTCTTTGACATTTTGAAGATGCAAACATAGTATAGGGTTCATCTATTAAAAGGTTACAATCAGCATGAGGCTTTGTTTTCCAAACGCTGCTTGCTTCCTGTGTGGAGAGATAAGCAGGCAATCTTACTGTGTTTGTGTTCACAGCCCCCAATGGGGATAAAAATCTCATAACTGGGAAACCCCTCCACCTCTACATGAGCAGTTTTGCTTATTCGGAACCTGACAGATCCTGCGGGAATCAGGAACACTAGCTGGCAAAGAGTTTGGACTCTTCTACTCACAGCTATGTTCGTAATTTCCTTTCAAATGTGAACATGGCCAAGGAAATGGGGAACAAACCTGCATACGAAAACTTCAACAAGCAGACCCGAAAGAAAAGTGAAGGGCCACATCATAACTCTTTCTAAACTTTATTTCAGGACTTTTCCTGGAGGTGTGCTACATTGGGAAGGAGCGTCCTCAAAACAAGGAGCACGGCTAATGCAGACAGGGTGAAGAAAAGAAACATTTGGAGAAAATTTCTCAACTTGGAGGAGCTTGAAAATAAGTGAAATAAAAGCCACATCAAGAGGAAGGCTCCCCTTGTCCTTGTCCGGCGCTCATCCGTCAGAGATAGTTGCCATGGTTTTCACTTCAAGCTGGATAGTGCAAGGTCATTTGAGGTAGCACACTTAACGGAAATCTTGAGGTCCAGTGGTAGTTTTACAGCTCAGCATTCCCTCAGATGAGTGGTGGCTTTGTGCTGTTAGTTGATCACCAAACAGGAAGGAAACAGGGGTCCTCATGAATGAGTATCAATAATCAAAGATATGCATAATTTTGACTTTCAATTATTTTTCCAAAGGCTCATGTGTGAGCGCATTTCTTAGAAATATTTTCTGTTAAATATAAATTCACTACATTAACTCCACAGAGATTTTGTGGTGCCCCTGGATGGATGATTTTGGTTTTATTCAGTAATGCCCATGCATTAGAGTGTTTGCAGTCCTGCCGGCAAGGAAAGGAATCCTAGCAGAGCTCTTCCGGAGGTTAGCAGAGCCCCCTCAAGTATTTTGTGAGGTATTGTTTGCATCTGGGACATAGCTATGTTCTTATCTGCTTCCGGAGTTGATTCTCTATTTATCTGAGCTGTAAACAGCTCCCAGAGGTCAGCCTGCCTCTGAAGAGAATGCTGGTCCCTGGCTAGTCAAAGCTACATCTCTGCTATGTTACGCTGCATTCGCCTTTCTTAGCTGTATCCTCCATCTGCTATAGAGGTCACCTCTCTTTCTCTGCCATTTCTCAGAATCCATCCATTCAACTTCAGCTTTTGAAGGCCAGTGGGAAATGAATTTATGCTCTCTACTCATTATATGCTGTTTGCTTTGAAACCTAACAAATCTAAAGACATTGAATACTGTTTTTCCTAAATATTTTATCACTATAAAAGCTAAATAAAGGCTCATTGTGGAAAGTTTGTATTTCATAATTTCAGACATGTATAATGTAATATAAACTCGTCACAGAAGCACCCAAAGCATCTCTCTAACCAGCCTTTTGCTTTATTCACATGTTTATTTGCGTATTTACATTTATTAGCTCTTTAAAAACTTTATACATTGCATTTTGATCATATTCACCCTTTTTTAAGCCCCTTCAACATCCATTGTACTTCCTGCCCTCCCAACTTCATGTCATTTAAAAAAACAAGACAATACATGGAGCTCAGTTTGTACTGCCCACAAACTCTTGGATGTGCGGCTTACCACTGAGCATAGTAGACTTCCCAGAGGCCACAACCTTAAGAAGAACTAATTCTCCCCTTCCTCTAGCTACCAGTGCCTCTGCTGGTGGTGGGTGGGATTTAAGCCCACCCTTTCCATGATATGTAGATAGTTTCATATCTGTTTTCTTCTTGCCACCCACCATCATATTATTATCATTTACATTCTCATAGTCATCAAATACAGTCTTAATTGCAACACAATACTCCTGATTTAACCCTTCCCCCATTGTACAGCGTTTAGATATTTTCCAGTGTTTTTTGAAATTGTAAATAATGTTGTTGAAAGCATCATCTTCATGCCATTCTAAAACTGCTTTTCTTCATTAGCTGTGATGGGTTCATGTAGCAGTCTTATGTGTGAACCAGGTTTCTATGCCCTCTGCATGAGGATTCTCTTGCCTCTATCACATCTGTCTTCCTGAGAGACCCAGAAAGAACACATCATTTACCTGCTAGTTATAAAACACGTGGACTTGGTTCATTTCTCCACTTCTTTCAGCCCCTGTACTCACACACTCTCCTGCCCCTTTAACTGATGTTCTGTAAGGCCATCTACTTCAATTTCCTTTTACCACACTCCAGATTCTTCCTTGGTGTCACACATGAAAATCACCCAGCTGACCTCGAGGACTTGCTTTGTAGTCTTTTCTGCTCTCCATTCTTAGATCCATCTTTTGTTAGTTTGCTCTCTGTTTCAAAACCCTATGACTCTTCTATGAAACCTTCATGAAATATCACCATCCAAAGTGCCACATCTCCTACTATTTTTTTCTTTGCATCTATGCTGTCTATCTGTCTGCAATCCCATCCCCAGATTCCTGTCTTCCTTTTATTTCCATCTCATTCCAACATGGTTTTTCTTGTTTTATCTTTTAAGCTTTACTTAATCCTTTAGGGCACAGTTCATACCTTATCTACTCTGTGAAAAAGAGTAAGTTTCTGTAACATTCAAAGTTGTGCAACTTGAGTTCAATTTTCTTGGCCATTCTTGCTGGATGATTAGGGGGAAAAGTAAGAAATTCCATCGAGCCTATTTCTGCATATGCAAATAATAATGCCCTGTGTACCCTTGTAAGAGCCTAGGAAGAACTGAATATGTGCTACAACATTTTGGCACATTTAATGATATACAGATGAAAGAAAATATTGTCTACTGTATCCATTAGTATCTGCACCTTTGAGTCATTTCAATATCTAGTTTTATACCATATATTGTAGCAGTTAGGATCATTTCTGTTTTCATGATCTTCAAATTATGAATTTGATTTTTGTCTGTCTCATCATATTTGCTCTTGTATTATGTGTGTTAATTTTTCTTGCTCAACTTGGCTACAAGATTCTAAGTGCACTATAGTATATTTCCTTATAGTATGCCTATAAACCCCAGAGCTCAATGCCACACATTACCCTAATGATCACCAGTTTAAGCTATATAAATTATAGCCGGCAAGATAGAGTCACATTGGGATTTAAATCTAAATAAAATATCCTGTGAACCTAGCCTTCTGGGAGGTTCTAGTAATAGAAAAATCTTGCACTTTGGGGAGTTTTTGGAAGCCTAAAATTAAGATTAGCTTGCACTCTGTGTAAACTATGAAAGCTATATATGAAAGTAGATTCTTCATTTAAATCTTGCCTCTTGGGAATATTCCTTAAATTATTATAGCAATTCCCCCTCTGTTACATCTACTGAAGCCAGAGGGGGAAGTTAGACACTTAGTAATGAAACCATTTCCTTAGTTGTCTCCATCAGAAAACTCAAGGCTGTGTTGTTAAAGACTGTATGATCATACCTTCTTTTAGATTACTTATTTAATCTATGAGTCAATTTTTGGTTTTATCTAGTTACTTATGACCCAATGAACCTTTGCATCTATTAGGTTAATTCCTAAAATGTCAGGTATAGGGTTAAGGTTAGAATTAGTGAACGACAAAGAGGCTAAGATTAGATTTAGAGTTCATGCTGCATTTAGGCTAAAAACTAGGGCTATGGTTAGGTTTGTCAGTGTTGGGGCCACAGTTTAATTTAAGATGAAGCTGAGTTTTAATATTAGGTTTAAAGGTAGGATTAATGTCAGAGTTAGTGTTGGCATTAAGGCTAGGTTTAGGTTAAGGCTGTGTCTACATTCCCTATTCCAAACGATACTCTCACTAAAAGATATTCTGTAAATTTTCATCTAGTAGGGTAAAATTCATGTCTTATAGTTTTGCTTATTTTCTTGGAATTAGTATAAGCACTACTTGGGGAAAAGATTCATTGCATAGTATTCCTCAGATTAGCTGAAATGATCACTTTTCCAAAGATGGCTAGGGTATTTTAAAAACTCTCACAGTGAAAGACAAGTGATGCTTTAGTGTAGGCATTAACAGTTAAAGGTCAGTTGATGGATCATGTTCAGTTTGTACTGCTCTTTCCTCTAACATCTCCAGCACCCAACATAGAAGCTGACACCATTAAAGTGCTGTGATCTGGATTGTACCAACATTATATAACACTTTCAAAATGAAAAGTGTATATTTCTTTGAAGCAATAATTCATGAAGCTCCATGGAGAAAAAAAAAATATTCCCAAGTTTGCAGATGTCGCCCAACTATATATTTCCAGATCATACATCTTTCTCAAACTGTAAATAACAATGTCCAATGACTGAATGATATTCCTATATGATCCAGTAGCTCCAAATAATGTACTCACAGTTCAGGCGGCTCCTAAATACCGATAATCCCCAACATGAGTCTATTGTCTCCACAGACATAACCTAACGTACTTTTTTATCTTTTTCCATTCTCTTTGAAGACAACACCATCTACCAAGACTTCTAAGCCAGAACCCTGACTCAGTTTCTTCATGTCCTAATTATGTCTTTTAATAAAAATTAGAAGTCCCTCAACTCTCCCACCCACCTCTTCTCTTGTGCTTCCAAGTAGGCCTTCAGTGCCTCTTGCCTAAACCACTTACAAAGACTCTTAGGACAACCATAAAGGCCTTGTCCTACCCTCCAGTTCTCCTGTGTTTACTCTGTCCTTCCCACTGTTACCAAAACGAGATCATTTTGTTATGATACCCACTAGTTGAAAGTCTTTCTCAATCTTCCTTCTAGAGTCTTCTACAATACTCACTCTTCCATTTCCCCATAATTTTCCTGTTCTCTTGACTCCCAATAGACCTTAAATGTCAAGATTATACTTACCGCACATTAGGGCCTTCATTTCCCTTGAGTAGATGGTTACTTCTTGAAGTTGAAACGAGTTCATTCATCCATACACTACCACTTCACTGAGCAGTGCTTGGCACACAGCAACTGATCACAAAGCTTTTAGATTCAAGGAAACCTCTTGTAGGACTCTGAAACTCTCAGAGATCCTCTTTGTATATTACTGTGTCCGGTCCCAAAATAAAACTTGTGCTGTGTAAGGTTTCTTTAAAAAGCACACCCTGCATCTCAGCAGGAAGCAACAGATTAATAAACAGCTGACAGAACAAACTGAATAGCACTCAATGAATCACCCATGTTCCTTTACTTACTGTTCACCAGACTGGGGGAGACAGTGGATGAGTACTGAGTGCTTATTCCTCATTGGCAGATTTGCAAAGGATGCATAGAAGCCTGGGGTATGAGGACATCACTTACTTCCCACATCATGGTGCAACATAACCACAAAAAGGAAACACCTACAACAAAAGTGAATCTGGAAGCCTGCATGAGTACAGAAATTAAACTAGCACAAAATTTGTGGTTACAGAATGTCCACCTCAACCTATGTTGCCTGGTGTGTAATATAGAGACTTGCATGTGGTGAAAACTAAGTTTCTAAATCACTCCTGAGAACAAATGATGGCTATGTAGATGGTATACAGAATTCTTCCTCTATTCCTTCCTAACTTTCTTTCATCTTTTTCTCCCTTTCTTCTCTGCCCCTTTCTTTCAACAGGATTCAAGGAATCTCAGATTGTTCTAGAATCCCTAACATAGCAGAAGAATCTCTTGAACTTTTGAGTCTTTTGTTTCTACCTCTGGGGTGCTGGGATTACAGACAAGCACCATCACATCTAGTTTATGTGATGTTGAGGATCAAACCTAGGGCTTTGTATATTCTAGACAATGCTCCACTAACTGAGATACCTCCCACCCACCCCCAATACGTAGTTTTCTATAGCCACTGGCTGTCTGCACTGTGGAGGAACTCAGGCTAAGGAGGCTGAGAGTGGGGCTCTGGACTCACCATGCGAAAGCCAAAGAGCTCAGGCTACTTCCAAGGACTGAGCTCAGGTTACCTGTAGCAGATTCCAGATCCTTGAAATATTTCTCTCAAAAACCCCTTCAATCTGGAAGGTTAGAGCCACCAACAGTTTTCCTTTGGAAGGGTGATCTAGCATAGGGATACAGATGGGATGGAGGATTGGGGAGAGATGATATTCAAAGGGATGATATCTATCTAGTCCATTCATAAAATATAAAACCATCAATGTGTCCAGAGAAAGGGTCAAATTTTGCCCGTTTGTGGTGGGTTTCTCTCATGCTTGTCCTCCACATACTTCCTACTTGGGATTAAAAATGAGAAAACAAAACAGCTCCGATGAGATGCTGTCCTTTGGATCTTAATACTCCCCACAACTGAAAACTTCCTCATCCTGCCTTCCTGTGTGTCTCAGAGGCAAGTAATGGATTCTGACTCTCACTGTAGCAAGCCCGGAAGGAATAGCTTTTGTTTTCTCTTGTGTGTTATCTTGGTGAATTTTATCCCTGGATGTTTTTGAAGTATCCCAGATTCTAGCTAACTGTAACGGGAAAAGACTGAAGCCAGGTGTGGTAGAAGAATCTGAGGACCAGAATGGGAACAGTTGTGGGAGAGGACTTTCAAGTTCAGTGAGAGAAGTACAAAGACAAGTACATAGCCCAGAGTGACTCAGTTCAGACACTGGCATCCGTGGAGATGGGAAGGAAGCAAGGGTGTGTGTGATGATAGAGCGGTGTTGAACATACAGAACAAGAGAATACACACTCCATCTGTTTGTTTCTTCTTGCTTAGCCTTGACTCTGTCTGGTGGCTCCATTATGCTCCATTATGGGAGTAGTGGTGACCATGAGAGGTGTTGGCTGCTTGGTAAGGGGTCATTTTGGCAGTAGCAGGCCTGAAGCACTCCTGAAGACCTACCCAAGCCAGAGCTTCAGAGTGACTGGCAGGAACCTGAGTGCAGGGGCACATGGTAAGGATATAGCTAGACCTCCATGGCCCATGTGTGCATGCTGAAGAACTAGTCTTTGATACAGCTTTGATACAGCTGTCACATCTCACTGGCCCACCAGTTCTTCCTCCCATAAACCCTAGGATAGCTCCTGTGCTCGGTATGGCAGCTAGTAGAAGAGTAGTTGGAGATGTCATCCCGTTGGGACCATGGCACATCTGGTGTAGCAGGCAGCATCAAGGACTGGAGCTCTGCGGCAAAAAAAATGTGTATCCATGGGGAGAAAGAACAGAGAGGAGCAGGGCCAGAGTTGAAGACTGCTCCAGGCACCTCAGAGTGGATGGCAATATGGAGCAGACCCCTTGGGGTAACTTGCTGCACAGGGAAAAGCTGATAATCCCAGGTCATCATCTGCCAATGGACAGAGCATCTTCCACCTGATGGTGGTAATCCTTTAGGTGTCAGTACCTTACCATCTGGGTACCAGAGGAAGGAAAGCCCTGGGAAATGCTGGTGACTTCCTTTAGCTTTAACTCCAATGCAGCCTCATTGTGCCTTTATTCTTTCTGGAACAGAGAGAAAGAGGATTTAAAAAGAACAGATTTTCAGAGGAAGAACAGGGACAAAACAGGCCATGATGAGTGTATATAATGCCAAAAGTTCAACAGCTCAACAGCACCAAGACCGAAGAGTTACTTCCACAAGAAAACCTACTGTTACATTGTCAGTTGGCAAGTGGAGTTAGGTGGCTTGTACTAGACTCACTTGGCTTCTTTAACGACAAGCTCTATAATAGTGATTTCAGGGAATAGGACCATAGATGAGCCCCAGAATCCACTGCACTTTGTGCAGAACATGTTTAGTTTTTCATGACAGGACTGAATCTTGGTTTAGCTATTCCAGAAAGCCTCAGGCTTGCAGTTCCTCTTCCTCTGCTGCTTCTGAAAGAAAATAATATAATAAGTGAAACATTTGGAAGTTTGTGAAGCTTTATCTCAGATAAAATAAGAACATTGTATATTCCAGTTGTCCAGGTTTGTATTGATGAGCTGTTGTGGAGCCATTCGTAGATGTGAGTTTGTTCTCAACTCATTTTGGAATACCGTCCTCACAGGTGTGGTCTCCCTTTCCCCCATCTGCTTGAACCTGCTTGCTCAAGGGTAGAGCTTCCTGCTCATTCGTCCTGCCACGCCTACTGCTGGAACCTGCCTTTGCTGCTTGGAGGCACACACGTGTTCATCCTGCTACTGGATCCCGAGATTGTTTGGCGGGAAATCGGGTTCCCTCCCCCTTCCTTTAAAACTGAGTGTCTGGAAATAGTAAAATTGAGCTTTGATCAGAATCTTGTCTTAGCTTCATTCCCTTCTCTCGCTGCCTAGCCCCTCTTCTCTTCCAGGTTTCCAAAATGCCTTTCCAGGCTAGAACCCAGGCTGTGATCTGCTGGCCGGACACAACATTTGGCGAACCAACGCGGGACTGAGAAACGGCAAAGGATTTTTGGAAGAGACACTGCTGGTTTGGAGCTCCATGGAATAATTAAAGGATAAAGGAAATTCATACTGGAGAAGGTATGGGCTAAGCTGAGACAGCGTTAAGCCCGAGCGCTGGTTCACTTAGGTTCAGCAGTGAAGCTTAAGAGGAGCTAGGCACAGGCGGTAGGCCGTGGCTCGCAAAAGCTACATTGTTAGGTGTGAGAAAGGAAAGGGTTTATTAAAAGGAAATTAATACAGGCGGATTGCCGCAGTTATAAAAACTGCATCATGAGGGAGGAAATTGTCCCAAATAGCAGGAGTACTCTGCCCCCATTTTGTGTCTTGTTTAATGTCTGGTGCACCAATCTGTTCTTGTGTTCAATTCATGTATGTTCGTGTCCAGTCTGTATGAATGAATATTCTATGTTTTATGTTGGATAATAAAGATGTTATAAAAAAAAACAAAACTTTATCTGCAAAGCCAAGAGCGGCCACGTGTTTCAGCCAAAAACCAGACACGTGGCAGGAGGGACCCTGATGGAAAAAATGTTCGTTTTAAGAAAAAGCAACAAGTGCACAGCCTCTTAGTTTCGAATCTGATAAATGGTTCATGATTAATGTGTTTGACAATGGTAAAGTGCTTTTTTATTCTATGATTGTAGCTACAAAAAATTAATATTCTCTGATTGGTCTAAAATTAACTGCTTCATTTAGTTCTTTTTTATTGAAAATGTGCTCTGCATGTTTTCACATTCAGCTCACTAGTTGTTGGTTAAGATTAATAATTGTTACATTGCTACAGATGGTTAATGTTAAATTTGATAACTCAAGTTTAGAGTCCTTCTGACACGTGGCCTAAGGCAGCGCTAGAGGCTGGGTCTCTAAAGATATTTCTAGTTTAGATAATGATTAATGTGGTTCCTATCCTAAATAGTAAAATTTAAGATAAGATTTAAAGCAATGCCTCTTTATTAAAGCGTTAAAGCTTGCTTTAATAGGTATTCATTGGTATTAATTGACATCCAAACTTCGTAATGCTTCTAATATTGATTTTAAAGGTGATAAATTGTTTTAAACTTAGGTTTTGCTTTCCCAAAGTTATAGGTATTATCCTAACGTGGCACAAAAAACTTAAAAATTATGGTTAAAACTGCCATTGTTCCATTGACTGCAGCTTGCAGTTTGATTGCAAATTTAAGATTGATGCTCAGATTAAAAAGTATTTTACCTTTGAGTCAATTCAGGGCTCTGGGCAGCCCCAGAGGGGCTTGTGGACTTTCTTTTGTTTTGCAAACAATGCCTGAAAAGGTTTTTCCCTGTGTTCAAGAAAAATTCTTTTTAACAGTGTTACAGATCTATTCAGATGTTTAATATAATGCTTAAATTCAAAGATTTTTGCTTCTAGTAAACTGGTAATCACTAGAAAATTTTGCCTCTACGTATGGCTAATATAGCTTTACATTATGTAAAAAAAAATGTTTATTGTTTCTGCTTCTTTACAAGAAGCCAAAAGTTTTAATCTTTCAGTATATATTGTTTCCTAAGTGGAAAGTATTTTATTAACTAATGCTTCTCAAGGGAAGTTTACCTTAAATCCTTGCTCTCACCCAAAAGATTCAGAGACAGTATCCTTTTATTATTTAGTGTTTTAGTTTACTACAAAAGGTTTTACAAAAAATAAAGCTTTTATAATTGTTGTTAATTGGTAATTAAAAATTAGTTGTGCCCAAGACAATTCTTTGGCCAGAAAAAACATTATTGTAAAGTCATTTTTCTCATCCTCCCAGCCGATCATTGGCCCACGTGGGCCCAACTAGCTGCTGTGGGGCTAAGTCTTAAGACACACAGTTGCCCCTGTTCCCAGCACAAATAATCTGATTGTGTGCTGTAGATGGTGTTTTAAAATGCTGAACAATCAAACCTTAATTTATATATTAATAGTCAATGCTATATCTCTGAGCTCATAATTACTTAAAATTGTTCGTCCCTCAGATACTATTAATTCTCAAATTTACAATTGCTTATACATATTTCCAGTTAATAAATAAATAAATTATGCACGTGTGACTCTTAATAACTTTTCAAGCTTTCTAGTTACAACCGTTCCTTAAGAAAAATGATTGAAAGTGCAATTAGTCACTGCCCCTTTACAGCTAAGTATTCAAAATGTTTTGTCCAAAAAAGTTATTAATTCAATAGGTTAAATATTGTAAAATTTTAAACTTTAACCTCTTAAAAGACAAAAGAGAGAAATTGTATCCCCATATATACTATTTAGTGCATTTCCATGCACACTATTTAAAACATATCTTTATTTTCAAAATTTGAAATTAAAATGTCAAATTTAATAAATGCCTTTTAGTATCTTAAAAGGATCTACTTATTGGCTTATAGATTGATCCTAAAACAGCTACCTTATTAGGAAAGAGAAAAACAGGTTCTCTCCACAGAACGCTACAGAAGCATATTAGTAATTCGTGTGCCGAGCTGACAGGTAAGTTAACTCAGTGTCCTAATTAAAAGGACTAAAAGATTAAATTCATGTTTTAGATCCATCCTTGCTTGTCATTTTTCCAGTTTAGACTAACTTCTAGCCTTTTAACTTTATGACAATAGTACATCAGAGACTGTATATTCAAACTTAGTAAAATTAGTCATTTAATAGAGTCATAATGATTTTTCACTTTTCTTCAGTGTGACCAGCCATTCTAACTCAATCTTAGACTGGTCTAATATTCAGTCCAATTATTAGAGATTCCTATATTCTAAATTACCTAGCAAAGTTAATTCAGAGCATTTCTCCCAAGGTCACCAAAGGCTCATCTTGCCTTATTTGTCCTAAACTTTTTGCAAACTGATATTAAAGGTCAGTCTGCAGTGGATCGCCACTGACATCCAGTTACTTTTAATTCTTATTCCATTGATAAAATAGAAGGACACCCTGACTAACGAATGAAAGGGTACAGGTCCGGTTCTAATCTGGGGAAGGGGCTCGGTTTGTGTTTTTTCAAGAGATAAAGATAGAGCACGGTGGCTGCCAGAGAGATTAATTAGTCAGATGAACACACATTCCAAATCTTCTTATAAGTATCACCTTGAGGACTAAAATTCCTCTTTTGCTTAAAATTCAGCTGGAAACTGAAGCTCCTAAAAAAAGCTGTTTTCCTGCTACTCTCTGAGCCAGCTACCCCACAAGAGGCTGGAGACTAGCCTTAGCCTTACAATTTGCAACTAAATAAAGTACCTTGACTTCTCCAAAAAGAAAATTTGCATTGCTACTCTCTCATTGTCTAGATCTCTTTTTTTTCAAGTAGGTCAATCTACGTTCTCCAGCCGGACCTGCAGGCATGCCTTCTCCTCCCCTAAGAGCAAACAGGTTGTACTGCTAATCTCCCTTCCAAGGACATTCCAGCGCGTGGCTTTCAGTCTGAGATAAGATTTAGATTTACCAAGAGAGCTAGGGAAGTAGAAATTTCATATATTTACAGAGATTAGTTCTTATTTTGATAGAGATGGGCTTAGTCCCTTAGCTGGCCTCTGGCTTTTCACCCTTGCTGTTACTGCAAGGTGTCCTTAGTTCCTCAGGGTATTGGGAATAACAGGGATGAGGAAAAAAGACTTCCAGCTCCTATTTTAACCACAATTAGTGGTGTTAATACTGACATAATTCTTGTCTAGGCCTTGCTAAATCTGAGATTGACAAGTCTCATATAGAGACCGCGCATCGCTCAGAACTGCGTGTACTGATTCATAATCATATGAATACAGTATGGGTACCGCTTGGCGCAGGAGATTACTGCGGGGGAAGGTCCAGCTTGACCGTTTCTGAGTTCCCTGTGCGACACACCTGATTTGAAAGAGGTTGGTATCTAATTCCAGCTAAAAACCAAAAATACCTAAGGCTCTGCCTCCCCTCCCCAAAAGATACCAAGAGCCACAGATGTGGGTTGTTATAACGCCCACAGGAGGAATCGGGTCAATGTCCACCCAAGTCAAGGTTAAAGGCCCACTCATCTACGGATGAGAAAATCATTTGATCACCTCAATTAAGCGTTGCCTATTTTAACTTAATTAATAGGGGGGAGAGAGGTTGGAGACCGTACTGTCGAAAGGGCAAGCCCTTCACTGCCTCCCACCCAAATAAAAAAGCCAACTGGCCTTGTACTAAAGAGCTGGTCTTACCCCTTCTCCCTGTTTCCTTGCCTGTCATCCAAAATTGCAGAGGAATATCAACTCAGTGTTATACTTAATAAAGCGTATTTCAAATTTGTTTAGTCAAACTTAGCCAGGGTTCCAACGCCCTACTTAAAATGCAACCAGGTAGTTACCTATTCAGCACTAATTAGCATTATAAAGTCAGAGCCTATTCTGTTAGTGGTTTACTAGGATAATAAGGACAGTCTTAGCCAGATACAGTTTACCATTAGAAAAGTTAGGGAATCCCACGGAAACAGGTTTTTTCTTTAGCCCTAAGAACTCAGGCAGAACTATTGCGCATAGATAATTTTTCTGCCTCAGGCCAGCCTTTTCTTTTTTTATTTTTTTTGTTAACTAATGGGAGGATACGTGGTCTCCCTTTCCCCCATCTGCTTGAACCTGCTTGCTCAAGGGTGGAGCTTCCTGCTCATTCGTCCTGCCACGCCTACTGCTGGAACCTGCCTTTGCTGCTTGGAGGCACACACGTGTTCATCCTGCTACTGGATCCCGAGATTGTTTGGCGGGAAATCGGGTTCCCTCCCCCTTCCTTTAAAACTGAGTGTCTGGAAATAGTAAAATTGAGCTTTGATCAGAATCTTGTCTTAGCTTCATTCCCTTCTCTCGCCGCCTAGCCCCTCTTCTCTTCCAGGTTTCCAAAATGCCTTTCCAGGCTAGAACCCAGGCTGTGATCTGCTGGCCGGACACAACACACAGGTAGTTTTGAACATAATTCTTTTTTTTTTTTTTTTTTTTTTTTTTACTTTTTATTAGGTATTTTCCTCATTTACATTTCCAATGCTATCCGAAAAGTCCCCCATACCCTCCCACCCACTCCCCTACCCACCCACTCACTTTTTGGCCCTGGCGTTCACCTGTACTGGGGCATATAAAGTTTGCGTGTCCAATGGGCCTCTCTTTCCAGTGATGGCCGACTAGGCCATCTTTTGATACATATGCAGCTGGAGTCAAGAGCTCCGGGGTACTGGTTAGTTCATAATGTTGCACCTACAGGGTTGCAGATCTCTTTAGCTCCTTGGATACTTTCTCTAGCTCCTCTATTGGGGGCCCTTTGATCCATCCAATAGCTGACTGTGAGCATCCACTTCTGTGTTTGCTAGGCCCCGGCCTAGTCTCACAAGAGACAGCTATATCAGGGTCTTTTCAGCCAACGCTTGCTAGTGTATGCAATGGTGTCATCCTTTGAAGGCTAATTATGGGATGGATCCCTGTCCACACTTTGGTCTTCATTCTTCTTCAGTTTCATGTGTTTTGCAAATTGTATCTTATATCTTGCTATACTAAGTTTCTGGGCTAATATCCACTTATCAGTGAGTATATATCATTTGAGTTCTCTTGTGATTGTGTTACCTCACTCAGGATGATGCCCTCCAGGTTCAAACATTTGCATAAGAATTTCATAAATTCATTCCATTTAATAGCTGAGTAGTACTCCATTGTGTAAATGTACCACATTTTTTGTATCCATTCCTCTGTTGAGGGGCATCTGGGTTCTTTCCAGCTTCTGGCTATTATAAATAAGGCTGCTATGAACATAGTGGAGCATGTGTCCTTCTTACAAGTTGGGACATCGTCTGGATATATGCCCAGAAGAGGTATTGCGGGATCCTCCGGTAGTACTATGTCCAATTTTCTGAGGAACCGCCAAACTGATTTCCAGAGTGGTTATAGAAGATTGCAATCCCACCAACAATGGAGGAGTGTTCCTCTTTCTCCACATCCTCGCTAGCATCTGCTGTCACCTGAATTTTTGATCTTAGTCATTCTGACTGGTGTGAGATGAAATCTCAAGGTTGTTTTGATTTGCATTTCTCTGATGATTAAGGATGTTGAACATTTTTTCAGGTGCTTCTCAGCCATTCGGTACTCCTCAGGTGAGAATTCTTTGTTTAGCTCTAGGCCCCATTTTTTAATGGGGTTATTTGATTTTCTGGAGTCCACACTCTTGAGTTCTTTATATATATTGGATATTAGTCCCGTTTCTGATTTAAGATAGGTAAAGATCCTTTCCCAATCTGTTGGTGGTTTTTTTGTCTTATTGACGGTGTCTTTTGCCTTGCAGAAGCTTTGCAGTTTCATGAGGTCCCATTTGTCAATCCTCGATTTTACAGCACAAGCCATTGCTGTTCTACTCAGGAATTTTTCCTGTGTACCCATATCTTCGAGGCTATTCCCCACTTTCTCCTCTATAAGTTTCAGTGTCTCTGGTTTTATGTGAAGTTCCTTGATCCACTTAGATTTGACCTTAGTACAAGGAGATAGGAATGGATCAATTCGCATTCTTCTACAGGATAACCACCTGTTGTGCCAGCACCATTTGTTGAAAAAGCTGTCTTTCTTCCACTGGATGGTTTTAGCTCCCTTGTCAAAGATCAAGTGACCATAGGTGTGTGGGTTCGTTTCTGGGTCTTCAATTCTATTCCATTGGTCTACTGGTCTGTCACTATACCAGTACCATGCAGTTTTTATCACAATTGCTCTGTAGTAAAGCTTTAGGTCAGGCATGGTGATTCCACCAGAGGTATTTTTATCCTTGGGAAGAGTTTTTGCTATCCTAGGTTTTTTGTTAATCCAGATGTATTTTGAGATTGCTCTTTCTAATTCGTTGAAGAATTGAGTTGGAATTTTTATGGGGATTGCATTGAATCTGTAGATTGCTTTTGGCAAGATAGCCATTTTTACAATGTTGATCCTGCCAATCCATGAGCATGGGACATCTTTCCATCTTCTGAGATCTTCCTTAATTTCTTTCTTCAGAGACTTGAAGTTTTTATCATACAGATCTTTCACTTCCTTAGTTAGAGTCACCATGCCAAGATATTTTATATTATTTGTGACTATTGAGAAGGGTGTTGTTTCCCTAATTTCTTTATCAGCCTGTTTATTCTTTGTGTAGAGACAGGCCATTGACTTGTTTGAGTCAATTTTATATCCAGCTACTTCACCGAAGCTGTTTATCAGGCTTAGGAGTTCTCTGGTGGAATTTTCAGGGTCACTTATATATACTATCATATCATCTGCAAAAAGTGATATTTTGACTTCATCTTTTCCAATTTGTATCCCCTTGATTTCCTTTTGTTGTCAAATTGCTCTGGCTAGGACTTCAAGTACTATGTTGAATAGGTAGGGAGAAAATGGGCAGCCTTGTCTAGTCCCTGATTTTAGTCGGATTGCTTCAAGCTTCTCACCATTTACTTTGATGTTGGCTACTGGTTTTCTGTAGATTGCTTTTATCATGTTTAGGTATGGGCCTTGAATTCCTGATCTTTCCAAGACTTTTATCATGAATGGGTGTTGGATCTTGTCAAATGCTTTATCCGCATCTAACGAGATGATCATGTGGTTTTTCTCTTTGAGTTTGTTTATATAATGGATTACGTTGATGGATTTCTGTATATTAAACCATCCATGCATCTCTGGAATAAAGCCTACTTGGTCAGGATGGATGATTGCTTTAATGTGTTCTTGGATTTGGTTAGCGAGAATTTTATTGAGTATTTTTGCATCTATATTCATAAGGGAAATTGGTCTGAAGTTCTCTCTCTTTGTTGGATCTTTCTGTGGTTTAGGTATCACAGTAATTGTGGCTTTATAGAATGAGTTGGGTAGAGTTCCGTCTACTTCTATTTTGTGGAATAGTTTGTGCAGAAATGGAAATAGATCTTCTTTGAAGGTCTGGTAGAACTCTGCACTAAACCCTTCTGGTCCTGGGCTTTTTTTGGCTGGGAGGCAATTAATGACTGCTTCTATTTCTATAGGGGATATGGGACTGTTTAGATCATTAACCTGATCCTGATTTAACTTTGTTACCTGATATCTGTCTAGAAATTGGTCCATTTCGCCCAGGTTTTCCAGTTTTGTTAAGTATACCCTTTTGTAGAAGGATTTGATGGTGTTTTGGATTTCTTCAGGATCTGTTGTTATGTCTCCCTTTTCATTTCTCATTTTGTTAATTAGGATGTTGTCCCTGTGCCCTCTAGTGAGTCTAGCTAAGGGTTTATCTATCTTGTTGATTTTCTCAAAGAACCTACTCCTGGTTTGGTTAATCCTTTGAATAGTTCTTCTTGTTTCCACTTGGTTGATTTCACCCCTGAGTTTGATTATTTTCTGCTGTCTACTCCTCTTGGGTGAATTGTCTTCCTTTTTTTCTAGAGGTTTTAGATGTGTTGTCAATCTGCTAGTGTGTGCTCTCTCCAGTTTCTTCTTGGAGGCACTCAGAGCTATGAGTTTCCCTCTTAGAAATGCTTTCATTGTATCCCATAGGTTTGGGTATGTTGTGGCTTTATTTTCATTAAACTCTAAGAAATCTTTAATATCTTTCTTTATTCCTTCCTTGACCAAGGTATCATTGAGCAGAGTGTTGTTCAGTTTCCTGTGAATGTTGGCTTTCCCTTATTTATGTTGTTATTGAAGATCAGCCTTAGTCCATGGTAGTCTGATAGGCTGCATAGGACAATTTCATTATTTTTGTATCTGTTGAGGCCTGTTTTGTGACCAATTACATGTTCAGTTTTGGAGAAGGAACCGTGAGGTGCTGAGAAGAAGGTATATCCTTTTGTTTTAGGATAAAATGTTCTGTAGATATCTGTTAAGCCCATTTGTTTCATAACTTCTGTTAGTTTCACTGTGTCCCTGTTTAGTTTCTGTTTCCAAGATCTGTCCATTGATGAAAGTGGTGTGTTGAAGTCTCCCACTATTATTGTGTGAGGTGCAATGTGTGCTTTGAGCTTTACTAAAGTATCTTTAATGAATGTGGCTGCCCTTGCATTTGGATCATAGATATTCAGAATTGAGAGTTCCTCTTGGAGAATTTTACCTTTGATGAGTATGAAGTGTCCCTTCTTGTCTTTTTTATAACTTTGGTTTGGAAGTCGATTTTATTCGATATTAGAATGGCTACTCCAGCTCAGACCATTTACTTGGAAGATTGTTTTCCAGCCTTTCACTCTGAGGTAGTGTCTGTCTCTTTCTCTGAGATGGGTTTCCTGAAAGCAGCAGAATGTTGAGTCCTGTTTGTTTAGCCAGTCTGTTAGTCTATGTCTTTTTATTGGGGAATTGAGTCCATTGATATTAAGAGATATTAAGGAAAAGTAATTGTTGTTTCCTTTTATTTTTGTTGTTAGAGTTGGCGTTCAGTTCTTGTGGCTGTCTTCTTTTTGGTTTGTTGAGGGATTACTTTCTTGCTTTTTCTAGGGTGTGATTTCTGTCCTTGTATTGATTTTTTTTCTGTTATTATCCTTTGAAGGGCTGTCTTTGTGGAAAGATAATGTGTGAATTTGGTTTTGTCGTGGAATACTTTGTTTTCTCCATCTATGGTAATTGAGAGTTTGGCTGGGTATAGTAGCCTGGGCTGGCATTTGTGTTCTCTTAGTGTCTGTATAACATCTGTCCAGGCTCTTCTGGCTTTCATAGTCTCTGGTGAAAAGTCTGATAGAATTCTGATAGGCCTGCCTTTATATGTTATTTGACCTTTCTCCCTTACTGCTTTTAATATTCTATCTTTATTTAGTGCATTTGTTGTTCTGATTTTTATGTGTCGGGAGGAATTTCTTTTCTGGTCCAGTCTATTTGGAGTTCTGTAGGCTTCTTGTATGATCATGGGCATGTCTTTCTTTTGGTTTGGGAAGTTTTCTTCTATAAGTTTGTTGAAGATATTTGCTGGTCCTTTAAGTTGAAAATCTTCATTCCCATCAACTCCTATTATCCGTAGGTTTGGTCTTCTCATTGTGTCCTGTATTTCCTGGATGTTTTGAGTTAAGATCCTTTTGCGTTTTGTATTTTCTTTGGTTGTTGTGCTGATGTTCTCTATGGAATCTTCTGCACCTGAGATTCTCTCTTCCATCTCTTGTATTCTGTTGCTGATGCCTGCATCTATGGTTCCAGATTTCTTTCCTAGGGTTTCTATCTCCAGCCTTGCCTCACTTTGGGTTTTCTTTATTGTGTCTACTTCCCTTTTTAGGTCTAGTATGGTTTTGTTCATTTCCATCACCTGTTTCGGTGTGTTTTCCTGTTTTTCTTTAAGGACTTGTAACTCTTTAGCACTGTTCTCCTGTAGTTCTTTAAGTGAGTTATTAAAGTCCTTCTTGATGTCCTCTACCATCATCATGAGATATGCTTTTAAATCCAGGACCTCCCTCCTGGCAGAAAACGAAGGCCCAAAACAGGACCTGTCCCGAAGCTGAGTTGCTTTGGCCTGTCTAGCTTTTCGGTTGTGTTGAGGTGCCCAGGAATAGGTGGGGTGGGAGTGCTGCATTCTGATGATGGTGAGTGGTCTTGATTTCTGTTAATACGATTCTTACATTTGCCTTTCATCATCTGGTAATCTCTGGAGCTAGTTGTTATAGTTGTCTCTGGTTAGAGCTTGTTCCTCAGGTGATTCTGTTAGCCTCTATCAGCAGACCTGGGATACTAGCTCTCTTCTCTGAGTTTCAGTGGTCAGAGCACTCTCTGCAGCAAGCTCTCCTCTTACAGGAAAGGTGCACAGATATCTGGCCTTAGGACCTCCCTCCTGGCAGAAGACAAAGGCCCAAAACAGGACCTGTCCCGAAGCTGAGTTGCTTTGGCCTGTCCCAGAAGTTGTTAGCTTCTATATTCTACACTCTCACCTGTGCAGAATATTCTCGGAGGAGTCCTGGAACCAAGATGCCTGCAGCCGATGCTCAGGCAAAGCGCTCCTGGGCTGGCCGGACCCCTTTCCTCTGGCCAGGAAAGTGGCCGGATGTCTGGGGCCTGTGCAGAATACACTAGGCTGGGTCCCGGAACCAAGATGTCTGCTGCCGATGCTCAGGCCTTGATCATAATTCTTATGACTCTGATGTAACCTCTGAGGATGGGGAAAACACATCACAGCAGACTGACAAGAAAACATAACGTATCTGGTCTACTTAGCACCATCAGCTTGACAGAGCTGAGAGTCCTCTGAGAAGAAAGCATCTTTTGAGGAATTATTTAGATTAGACCTGCCCGTAGGCATGTATTTGAGAGAATTACCTTATTAATTGATGCAGAGGAACCAACATACTATAGGCAATACCATATTTAGGCAGGTGTTCCTGGGCTGTGAAAGAGCACTGGCTAATCATGAGCCTGAGAGTAAGCTGAAGAACAAGCCTGCAAACAGCATTCAGCTAAAGCCCCTGCCTCTAGGTTCCTGCTTTGAGTTCCCACCCTGACTTCCCTTTGCAACAGATTATAATCTGAAATTGTAAGGAAAAATAAATCGTTTCTTCCCCAAATTGCTTTTGGTCTTTGTGTTTTATCTCAGCAATAGAAGAAAACTAAACAGCATCTTAATGAAATTTCTTCTGCCATTAAAACTACATGAGTGGAGGCTGCAGAGACAGGTTGCCAGTTAGGAGTACTTGCTTGCTTTCATAGAGAGCCTCACTTTGGCTCCTAGTACCAAGATGGTGGCTCACTGCCTACAATTCCAGTTTCAGAGAATCCACCATCCTTGTCTCCTCAATCACTGCATGTTTGTAGTACTTATACAGATGAGAAGGCACACACATATAGAGATACAGATACAGATATAGATACAGGTACAGATACAGGTACAGATACAGATAACAGATAATGATACAGATACAGATACAGATACAGATACAGATACAGATACAGATACAGATAGATACAGATACAGATACAGGTACAGGTACAGATACAGATGATACATATACAGATAGATACAGATACAGGTACAGATACAGATAACGATACAGATACAGATAGATACAGATAACAGATAACGATACAGATAGATACAGATACAGATACAGGTACAGGTACAGGTACATAAAAATACATGACTGGGCAGTGTTTTACATCTGTAGTTCTAGCACTTGGTGAAGCAGGAGTATCGAGACAACTTGAGGTCAGTGTGCTCTCTATATTTCAAGACCCAGGCCAGACACAGATAAATAGAAACTATCTCCTGTTTCTCTCTCTCTCTCTCTCTCTCTCTCTCTCTCTCTCTCTCTCTCTCTCTCTCTCTCTCCTACTTGCATGCTGCCATGCTTTCCACCATGCTAATTGGATTAAGTCTCTGAAATTGTAATCAAGCCCCAGTTAAATGCTTTTCTGTGTCAGAGTTGCCATTGTCATGGTGTCTCTTCAAACCAGTAGAACACTGCCTATAACAAATCCTTTTAAAATTACGTAGTTTTCTTTTTATTACTGTAATAAAATGATAAAACTAACTTAGAGGAGGAACACTTCTATTTCACCTTACAATTCCATCTTACAAGTCCATCATCGAGGAACTTGTAAGGAAGTCAGGGCAAGAACTCCAGGCAAGAATCTGTAGTCAGGGGCTAAAGTAGATAACATAGAGAAACACAGCTTGAAGATCCAGACAGTACTTTGCTTCCATCATTTTCTCAGCCTGACTCAGTACATCATCTAGGACCCCCTACCTAGGGTGGCACCACCCACATTGGGCTGGGCCCTCCCACATCAACCACTAATCACAGGCTTGCCTGCAGCCAATGTGATGGTAACATTTTCTCAACTGAGGTGCCCTCTTCCCAAATGACCATGGCTTATGTCAAGTTAACAAAAATATTAATCAGCATACAGATTTCATGCTAAACACTCAAAAATTTCCTGATGTACAAACCCAAAATTAAATTAAACAAAAACTTTCATCTCACCTTTTTCTCAGTCTTGGATTTTGTTCTTAAAATAAACATATTATTTAGGTTATCATTATGTCAGTCTTTAAAGGATGTTCTTTACATAGGCAGAAAGTAGGAAGTTTTGTTTTATATTGAAAAGTACTGTGATAATTATTTATAGCTAAAATATGGATATGAGAAGCCATGTTCTAATGATAGCATTTCCTTTAGTATTTTAAAGTAGAAGTCTACAAATAAGATTATTAATTTAATGTTACTATATTAATCCATGCTATTAATAAAAGCCAATTACTTATATTACATAAACCAAAGATGTGTTCCAAAGGCCACATTCCTCTCTTTGAATCTGTATCAATTTATTGCTATATTCTGTAGCAAAATATACTTGCTGTTAAAAAATGCAAGCGCAAAGAGTTTATGCTAAAAATATAGGCTGCCAAGGTTCAATGTTATAGCCTTTGAATCAATTTGTTAAGTGTAGTTACTCTTTGTGGTTCTTAAAAGGAAGAGAGAGGAAGTTCAATGCCAATAGCAGCCTCTCTATTTGACATCTGGCTCATGGTTTAGGTACAGCTAGGTCTGCACAGTATATCAGAAGAAAACTAAATCATGGGTTTGAAAAAATTACTAAGAAAATAGAAAGTGAAATGAGCCTTGGTCTTGGGTGGTGAATGTAGTTATTGAAATGAATAAATACAAAGAGGGAGGGATTTGGTGATGAACCAGAATTAAATTGGAGACCTAATTTTAAGGTCAACTCTGGCAAAGGTGCCTAAGGTTAGAAGCAGAACTTATTTTGATAATTTCCTGAGCCATTTTTACTATGTTTCCTGAGTGTCATCCGTTTGTGTCTCCAGCTTGGACCTGGTACATTACGTTTTGTGCCCCTCTATTTATACCTTTGGAAGAACGAAAACACTTTCTTTGGAAATTTGAATGCCTCCAGATAGAGTCGTAGATTACAAAAATCATTTTGTATTTTTCATGTCCATTACCTTTCTTGGTAATTTTAAAATACTCAAAGTTGTAATAGAGTCTAAATGTTGGCATTTTGCGTTGTTAACACTCAGACACCATGGAAAGGGATACATTTTATTCTATGGAGATGTAAAATGACTTCTAAGTTTACTAATTATTCACAGAATTTTTGATGAAATAATTCACAGAAAAAAATCAGTAAATTCCTTTTATTTGCAGGAAGAAAATTGACATCGCCAATACTAATATATTTTATTTTTCCTCCTGTCCCTCTAGAACGGTGATTCTCGCCCTGTGTCTCATGACCTTTTGGTTGTCACATATCAGATATTTACATTATGATTCATAACAGTAGCAAAATGTAGTTATAAAGTAGTGGTGAAACATTTTATGGTTGGGGGTCACCACAGATGAAGAACTGTATTAAAAGGTCATAACATTAGGAAGGTTGAGAACCACTGCTCCTGAAGTGGCTAACAGGACCTCTCAGTCTCCTGTTTCACAGATTGTCCTTCTGTCTCTGGAGAGTTGAGGTCTGCAGTGAGAATTCTGTAGAGCTGAGACATTGGCCTGTTGAACCTGTGGCTCTCTAGCTCATTGGTCTGTGCCCTTTCCTCAACTTTTAGCAGCAAGGTTCCAGCCACTAAGCCTGGCAATAACTCACAGGACATAGCAGCCATGCTGAAGGGGGCTCTGTTCTTATCCATGGAACAGAAAACTTCTGGTCACAAGGAGTGCGGGCCTTTCTTCTTTTCCCAAAGGAGGGTTCAGTTTATATATTCATGGCAGCAAACTTACAGTCTGACAGCACTAAACATTGGTGGGAATGTGAAGTGTGAATCTCTCCTACTTTACTGCTTCAAATAAATAGTTTAACAATAATGGACAACTGAATGTTTTGACTTTCTTACAAAGTTCAATAGAGATTTACTTTATAACCCCCAAATTTTACTTTTAGGAATTCGAGAGAAACACGGTCACGTATACATGAAAAGTTGTACAAGATTGTAAGATGTCTGTATTCATGGTTTACCAAACAGGTGAACAATACAGGTGACCATCCAAAGACAAACTAGACCAATGGATTTAGAATGTAGTGACAAAAACCTGGTAAGTTACTTATCTATGCAACAATACAGAGCAATGATAAAAGCATTCGTATAGAGAAAAATAAGCCAGATATGAAAGAATACCTGCTTGTATTATTTCATTTCATGATCAGATTTTCAAATAATATGCACTAAGAAATATTGGAACAGCAACTTCCTGTAAGAATGAAGACCAATTGGAAGGGGAGCTGAAAGAACTTTCTTGGGTGATAGAAAGATGTTAGATGTAGATTTTTGTGCGAGTGAATGGAGAGTCAATACTCATCAAATGGTAGACTTAAGATATGTGCATGTCTCTGTTCAGTTTTGTCACCATCATGATGGGATTTTGGCAATAAACTCATAAATGAGCTGAAAATTTCAGTCTAGTTTTTAGAAATATTTTTAGAAGATACTGTGGTGGTTTGAATGAAAATGGCACCCATAGGCTCATATGTTTGAATGCTCAGTTCCCACTTGGTAGAACTGTTTGGGAAGGATTAGGAGGCGTGGCCTCATTAAAGGAAATATGTTACTGGGAGTGGGCTTTAAGGTTTCAAAAGTCAATACCATTCCCAATTCTCTCTCTCTCTCTCTCTCTCTCTCTCTCTCTCTTTCTCTCTGCCTTGCACTTGAGGATTGAATGTAAACGCTCACCTATTGTTCAAGCACTGTGCCTGTTTCCATGTTCTCTTCCATGATGGTCATGGACTCTAACCATGTGGGCCTGTGAAAGTGTGAAAGTAGAGAGTTAAAAGATCCAGCACCACACCCAAAGGAAGAGTTTACACAAGGGCATGAACACCAAAGACAGAGAGAAGTGTGTGTGTGTGTACACATGCGCATGTGCAAATCTGTTATTACTTGGGAGGAACAATACATCAATTCTATTATAAATCTTGCATACTTAGTGGTCTCTTTAATTTTAAAAAGTCTCAGTGCTATTTCTATACATTTTTACATTTTCTTGTAACTTATCTGATTCAGGTAGGCTTTCAAGTTCATTAGAATAGTGATTCATAACCTGAAAATTTACAATTTCATACTGGCAGTTATTTTCCCTTTTCATTATATATTTGTATATTTGCACCATTTCTCTATTCTAGCTCTCTCTCTCTTTCCCTAACATTTACCTGAACTGACTTGTGATGTTGTTAATCTTCTTCAGCAGTTTCTGTTTTGTTTTCTTTTATGAACTTTCTTTATGTTTCTTCAGTTGCTATTTTTGCAGTCTTGAGCTGATGAGTTGAAGAATAAAATCACATGCACACACACAGAGACAGACAGACATATATACATATATGTGGAGAGAGAGAGTCTTGTATTCTTATTTGGCATTATTTATGATTCCAAAATTGAGCAGCCATTTACCTTAAAAGGGGGGATGTCTCTTCTTTCCCCTGCCTCAAGCCCACATGTGCAGGCCATATTTATATATAAAGAAAAGGAAGTGACATGTAGAAAAAGAAGTGAGGAACGAAGAATCTGAATGGACATAGCACACACCTGTCTTTAAAATGGTTGACTACTGAAGCTCTGCCTGTCATTATTCAGGTCCACTACAACTCATTCCCATCTGCAGTTAGCCATGCTTTGTTCTCTACAGACAAATCTTTAGACAAAACTAACATCTTCTGACTTATAATATTTTAAATTTTCCTGTTAGACCATTTAAGACGTATTATATTTCCCACCATTTCTTCTTTAGCTATTCCACATGGCTGGACAGGTAGTGTTTTCATTATTTTCCGTTATACACATTGATCGATTTATTCTAGTTCCTCTTGAAACCAAGGTTCATTTAGGAAAAGTTAAAATTGCCAGACAAAGAGAACGTTCAAAAGCTGCACTTCTGCAGCTTCTTTCTAGTCACTGCATCCTGCCAAATGTCTGGCCTGCAGCTCACCCTGTGTTAGCACCGATGAAAAGTCCTTCACTTCTTTCAAAGCTAAGCTCTTCAGGGGAAATTATTTTGTAATGAACAATATAGTTATGCCACTTTGGATGATGATGTACCCCCATGATCTATGGACTAATAAAAAACCCAGTAACAGGCATGAGAAACCTTTCAAGTTGTTGATCAGAGGAGCCCAAGAGACTCCCAAAACAGTACTGGCAATGGCCGTTTTCCTTAGTTGTCTCCTAGAAATGGAAAGCAAGTTCCTATTGCTGAGGATACAATGAGCTTTTAACATAGGACTCTGAGGAATTGAGTTGGACATGATCTAAATGCTTCCTCCCTGATGATCAGTTTTGATAATAATAGAGTCTTCTACACAGATGTCGGGGAGGAAAGCATCTGGGATGCCTATAGACCTGAACAATGACCAATAGAACAAGATATCCCTGAGGGTGCAGCTGTAGTACTTATATCTTGGTGGTAAACACACAGCTGTCTCCTTGAACTTAAGAAGAGAATGTATGCCTATTACTATAAAACTAGCCAACCAGCATGAGGTCCTAGATCTCAGAGGGAAAATTACTAGTGGCACTTTCCACATCTAGTGTAACTTCTCACTGCATTCTAAATACTCATCCTTATACCCAAAGATTGAGTGTATACAGTGAGAGCATAGCTCTCTCCCTTCATCTAAAAACCTTTTTTTTTTCATAGCAGAGACCATTGCCAAGATCTACAATTAGTTACAATGCAGAGAACAATTTTCTCTGGAGTACCATGCCCCAGTTGACACATCTATAGCACAGCTCTTACATTTAATTTCTTGGTGGGACATCACAGAAAAGGGGGTAGAATGAGTGAGAGGACCAGATAGTCTGCTTCAAGATTGTGTCTTCTAGATATGACAAGGAAGCTGCACTCACAACATCTTAGCAATATGACTACCTAAAGAAGACCTGAACAACAGCAATGCCAATTGACATGCCCAGATAGATGGGGGAAATCAGAGAAGGCCTCACCTTAGATGAAAAGCTACATGCAATTAAAAACTTCCAAGGAAGGGACAACAAGTCTTCTCTATGAGGTGAGCATCCTAAATGATCATCCAACCTAAGTGGTCATCTCTAAAACAATATAACAGATAAGCAGCAATAATTTAACTCAGGGGGTTGTATTTATATATTTAGTAACTTATATGCATGTATGTAACAATAATAATTAAACAATAACAGACTGAATTTGAAAGAGAGTGGGAGACACTGGGAAAAGGTTGTAGGGAGAAGAGAAGGAAGAGGAAATGATGTGATTGTATACTTACATTGTATATTGTATAATTAATCAAACAAAAGAGATATGAGGGAAAAGTTTGAAGTAAGATAAGTTTCAGGTAATGTACTATAGCATGTTGATATATACAGAACATTTTAGCAATAAAAATGGACATAAAAAGAAACAGTGTCTTCTCTATGGCAGTTGACTCAGTCCCTAGTGGATGGTAGCTTCCAGAGCAGTATGGGCTTTCCTCAACCAGTTGTTTCCCCAGTTCATACAGGCTGTCTAGGGGCGTGACAGTACTCCTAGCCTTACTGCATGCTGCCTAGTAACACTGACACGTACCACTGGTTCCTGCAAGTCTTGTTTCTTCATCAAGAAATGAAGGGATCAAGATGCATAGTTTGTCTTATGCCTTTTAAAAAGTAATTTTTGTGTTGGTTTCAGAAAGTAGACACTGGTTACTAGGTATAACTTAACTGTAACTTAAAAGGGGAGAAAAGAGAGGATCCATTATGCGTCTTTCTTTTCATGCACGCGTGTGCGAATAGTTCTAACAACCCAGACAGGCAACCTAAACCTTCTGTACACCAAAATCTGCAAGCACATATTAAGTATGCATATTTGGGGCTGGAGATATGGCTCAGCTGGTAAAATGCCTCCTGTCCAAGCATAAGGTCCTGAGTCAGAATCCTCACATAAGAAGTGGGCCATAGGGTGAACACCTTCAAGCCCAGTGCTGGGAAGGAAGAGGAGTCAGCAGACTCCATGGAGCTTGCTGGGCAGCCATTCTAGCCAATCGGAGCTTGCTGGGCAGCCATTCTAGCCAATCGGAGCTTGCTGGGCAGCCATTCTAGCCAATCAGTGAGCTCCAGGTTCAGTGAGAGACCACCTGAAAAGTAAGGTGGAGAGAAATTGAAAAAGAAACCAGTATCAACCTCTGGTTTCCACATGCATGTGTACCTAAGCGTATTCATACTCACACATACATGTGTACACATGCATACGTGCATATATGCATAGTGCAGGTTCATATGAAAACTACAGTCCCATGGTTTTATGAAAAGAGTCATTGAGAATTCAGATGGGCAGAAGCTAAGCTTTAATATCAAGAATTGTGGTCTCTGGTACTGCTCAAGGGCTCACATTATGTCACTCTAGACTATTTCATATGCAGATCATAAGAGATTTTCTCTCTTTTAAAGGCTATGGAGGTGTCAGGTAGAGCAGAGAGCAAGAAGGGCAGAAGGATATCCCAGGAGCTTACAGCTTTGCAGTATTCACTGAGGATGGGCCACTGTATTTTCATACATATCAGCTAGGTGGTGCCTTAGGAATGCTTGTGCAGGCTGTTCAGAGAGTCCATGTCTTTCCAGAAAGTTTTTATTCTGTTCTCTTCTTTTAATATAAATAAACTCAATCATTAATGTTCATGTATTATTATCCTTTCACAGTGAACATATTTCATTAACTATTCCTTTGTAGTATCTCTGATACCTAAATCATTACAAAATTGGTGACCTGAATGAAAAATATCCCAAGACACATTTGCTACCTTCTTAAAAAATGAAGAGAGTCGGTGTCCTAAGACAGACCAACCCTAGAGAGAGAACCGTGCAATGATATCACGATGTTATAATTGACAGTGAGGAAGGCAAGGGACTCAATGATTGTGATGTCTCTCCATGCAACATAGCCATGCTTTGTAGGGGTAGTTCTGATGCTAAGATTCTGTTCCCCAATTGGTTCTTGATCCACCAATGAACATGCTAGCAGCCAATGAGCTGGGCAATATAGATAGGACTTCTGGGTTCTCACAGGCAAGCTAGTAGATGCAGGAGAAAGAGGAGGATTTTCACTATGTTTTGGAGGGAAAAATGGTGACCAGCCATGTGAGATCTCAGGAGGAGTGGGCATAGGCCATTTCCCCAGGCAGGAGATTAGAAACACAACTAAAGCTGAGGGCAGTTTTGGGTCAAAGAGAAGGTAACTGAGCAACTAAAGTTTGGGGCAGATTGAGGGTTCCGAGTTAAGAGTATTGGCAAGGGTATGCTAGCATAAGCAGGTTGAAAATTAAGTTAACATGTGTATGTGCTTCATCCATGGATCCAAGGGAATCTGGCTGGGGTTGGTAGCATGGTTTACCTGGAGCTTAAAGCAGGGTAGCAAAAACTACATGCCATACTGCTTCAGTAGGGAGGAGATGTAGGGGCCATGGACATCTAATCAGAGCTGAAATATGGACTCTCCAGCTGAACCCATTGTACAGATGAGTGTAATGCTCCAGGAATGTGACAGCACATATCAATGTGATCTACTCCTTCCAGCAAATCACATGAACCAAAAGACAAAGAACAATTAGGAGAACCTGATGGCAAGGTCTCAGATCGTATGAGCAGCCAATAGAATTCCCCATGGAGACTAAGAAGCAGACTGTCGATCCTCCCCAGATCTACCCAATCAGAATATTCCAGAGTGAAATTGTCTTAGTTGGGATTTTATTGCTGTGAAGAGACACTGTAGGAGTAATCTCTGTGTACTGTGTGGAAGCATTACCTGTCAATAAAAATCTGATGGCTAATAAGCTGAGGCAGGATTAGAAAGTGGGACAAACAGCAGAAAGAGGAGGGAACTCTGGGAGATAGGCATGGGAAAAGATTCCCCACTCAAACTTGGAGGAAATCAGACATATAAAACTGAGGCGAGGTAACTATCCATGTGGCAGCATAGAATAGAATAATAGGTTAATATAAGGTACAAGCTAGTCTGGCAACAAGCCTAGTTTATGGCCTAGCCATTTATTAACAACAATAAGCCACTGAGTTGTTATTTGGGAACCGGGGTACGGGTGAAAAAGTCTGTGACTACAAGACACTATGACCATGGCAACTCTTATAAAGGAAAACATTAAATTGAGCCTAGTTTACAGTTTCAGAGTCCATTATCATCATGGTGGGAAACATGGCAGAGTGTACAGGCATGGTGCTGGAGATGGAGTTGAGAGCTCTACATCTGAATCCACAGGGAATAAGCGTTGCACTGGCCAAAGACCTCAAAACTCGCACCCACAGTGACACATTTCCTTCATAAAGCCTACACTTACTCCAACAAGGCCACATCTCCTAGGGCCAAGCATTCAAACACAGGAGTCTATGGGGGTGAAACCTGCTCAAACCACTATAGGAATCAAGAGATTTTTCTAATATAAGCTCTCAGGGCGATTCTGAACAATGCTTTGTGCTACTGACTATGGGCCACTGTGCTATCCTAAATTCTATTTGTATTTAAATTGAGAGGAATACTCCCCACCCCCAGATTAGCACCTCTATTAACACCGCACATCTGAAAGAGAGATCAGGCTTCACTGAGTGCCAAACTTGCAAACAATCTTAGCTAATCCAATCGTTATTTCTCCAGGATTCTCAATCAATATCCTGAATGGCCTGATTATCACTTGATAATCTTGTTTGTAGAAGGGCTTACAGGGTTCTTGGATAAAGTTAGCTTTGTCCCTGAAAGGAGACAGAAAATTCCTTTCTGATCCTCCAGAACAGCAAGGACTTGTTCTTACAGCCAGTGGCTGCAGAAGCCTACAGCGCCGCCTGCTGGAAGAACTCTTTATTTGATGTATCTTAAGCAAATTGAATGTGGTGACCGCTAAATACAGTAAAACTGACCCCCTCCTCCAAAAAACGGAAAGTCATCGTCCTCTTGATTTGTGCTAACATATTGTAGATAAGTAGAGGCCATTCTTCTAAGACAGATTATGCTAAAGAGGAATAGGGAATACAGAGATGGAAAGAAGAAAATAGAGTGAGGTGAAGACATGGTTTCAAGGGCAGGATCGATTGCGAAGAATGTAGCTGCTTTCCACCTGGGAAAGCCAATCTTGTAGCAAGACAGAAGCCTCACAAAAATCCTAAGTAGAGGTCCTCAGTGCTTTAGTGTTCAGATTCCAGATTCTGTGAGTGTAGACAAATGCTAGTCTGAGGCCCCAGGCCACCAGACACATTCCTCAGCAGTACCACCCACAGCAATGAGGATTTTACATTGATGATCCTGTGTAGGTGTGGGGATGTGCACCCTGAACCACTGAGCCATCTTTCCAGTCCCTATCCCCTCTCTATCACTTTTAAAACAAAACAAAAAGAACAAAGCAGAACAGAAAAATAAAAACAAACAAATAAAACAAGAAACAAAAACAAGTAAACAAACACAAAAACTCAAAAGTTACTACTAGGATAATTATGAAATTGAAGGGCTGTCTTTTTATATTTATATTCTCTATGGCATCTCCTTTTCAACATATTTAATTAATTAATTTAATTTATAGACACTCTCACTATGAAGTCCATGCTGGTCTAGAACTGGAATCATTCTATCCTCCTGTTTCAGCCTCTTTATTGCTAGGATGGCAGGGTTGTGCCATTATGCCCAGTTCAAATCCATTGCTTACGTCCAAATACAAATGTTTATTGCTACCACTAATGGGATCAGCAAAACCCTGTGCCTCTAGCACATGAAAAACCACACTAAACCATCACTGCACACTTACCCCCTGAGCAGAGGCAAAGAGCTTTGTGCCACTGTGGTTAAAAGGCAGCAATGTCAGTTGAAACCCAAATGCTAGTTAACTTTGAATTTTAAGTAAGTAATATTTTTAAAATATGTTTCAGATAAGTGTGAAGCATTTATACTGGAAAGTAATCACATCTACTTGGAAATTCATATTCAAATAGACATTCATTCTATATTCTCCCCCTCCCACTGTCGTAGTTGCTTCTTTTTCTTCTTCCCTTCCCCCTCCCCCTCTTCCTCCTCCTCCTCCTTCCCCTCCACCTCCTTCTCTTCTTCCTCTCCTTCCTTCTTCTTTAAGACAGCGTTTTTCTGTGTAGCCTTGGCTGTTCTAGAACTTGCTCTATAGACCAGGCTAGCAAAGATCTCAGAGACCCACCTGCCTCTGCCTCTCGAGTGCTTAAAGGCATGTAGCACCATCACCAAGCTCTCCCTTTGTATTTTCATTTAGTAAACTTGGCAGTGGTAGTTAGGAGGTGTAGGAATGAACTTTTATGCAGGATTCAAGATTTATCAAAGAAAATCTTTAACACTTAAGTTATGTTTAGTTATATAAAAACAACTATAAGTAAATTAATGAAAATAAAATATAAAACTCGTCTAAAATAAATACTTGATATTTAATGAAATCGAACAAATATTTAAGAAAAATGTTCCTAAATTGAAACTTTCATGTACATTTTAAAGATTCAGCAAATTACTATAGTATTTATTTGGAATTCAGAAATTAAAAAAAAAAACTCTTTAGAGGAACGAATATTTTATCTCTATTACCTAAGACCAAGTAAATATCCTGATAACACAAACCAACAATACATTAAAAGGCATTTATAATTGGATTTTAATTCTTTACCAGTGATGCACTCTTTTAGGGTCTGAGAATGGAGGTAGGTGCTCTTTCCCTCTGGACACTACTTCCCATGATGGTTTAGATTCTCGTTTTTCTGCAGTGTTACTTTATTGCTCTTTCAGAGGACTTGGGTTTGATTCTCAGCACCCATATGACAAATCACAACCCTCTGTAACCTACGTTCCTGGTGCTCCAACCACCCCATCCTCTGGCCTCTGTGGGCACCAGGTGTGCACATGGTACACAGTGAGTGATACATACAGGCAAGATATGCATAAAATAAAATACGCAAATAAATAAAATATGTCCCACAGTCGTCACCATGAACTATGGAACTAGGCACCTATAGCAGTATCCATCTGCTTCCCGGGCGGTGGGTGCCGACTGTTCAACTCAGGGACACATGGCTCTAGCTGGTGATCTCAACTCGGAGGTCTCTCTGGGCCAGAGCTCCCCAGTTCCTTGGTGGATTGCTGCCATGCCAGCTCCACATAATGACCGACCACCCCACAGTTAGTTGCCACACCACCCATCAACCTGGTAGAAACAAAACTCTTGACGATTATAATTAACCAATCAGATTTATAAATCAATAAATTCTCAATTTATAAGATGCAAATACAATTATTTCAGAACCAATTGATGATAAAAGATGCCCACCTAGATTAGACAAATTCTCCCAAATATCCTAACCTTATGATATCATAACTACCTGAGGCTATCTAAAGCCACACTGGTTCAGGTTTTTCCTCCTGTGCATTCTCCTCCATCTTTGCCTTCATCTCTCCTTGAAACACTCTCTGTCCCTGTAACTCCTAGCTCTGCATCCCTTTTCCCTGTCCAATCACAGACATCCTGCTGCCCTAATATTTTAATGTGATTGGACAGGGAAAATCCTGTCACATATCATCCTTTCTGTTTAAATTAAAATAAAAAATTAAAACAAATTCTTTCAAAATCTAAATTGAACACAATTTTTACCATTTTGTAATTTATAAGATATGAGATAGACCTAACACCCAGTCCATCATTTTTGTCATTAAGATAGAACGATGTCATCTGTCCTAACTAAAAGTCTTATAATTTTACACCTGATTTATGTACTGAATTTAGGTTATATGCCATTTAAAAACTATCCTCTCAAATCTATATCATCTTTCTCAATGCTAAACAGCTTGGGTTGGCTATGAGACCACGGGTCTTCAACTCCATCAGAAAAGCAAGAATGACGAATATTACCTAAAAATGGGAGAAGCACAAAATATAGCTTCTAAAACTTAGCCAATTTATAGGGACCACTAGTCCCTATACTTCAAAACATTGGAACATCTGGAACATCGGTCTTCAGCCTTCTGACTCAAGATCATTTGACAGACCTTAGAAAAACAGGAAATTGAGGACTAAGGTATTCTGTCTCAGCAGAAGTAGGCTGTCCTAACCTATAAATTGTGTCCTATTTCTAGACAATATTATGTCTGTAGATGAAATGGCAGCAGGGAGGAAGAGATGGGGTTGAGTGTAGCTAAGTGGAGTCAGGGCACACAATTAAAAGCACCATGAGCTCATTTGGCCCCGGAGTACCAAAGTGTCGTCCTCCAAACCTTCTGCAGCTTGCCCTCGGGAGCAGAGAGAGTATCCTGAGATCCATGCCTGTGCAGTCATCAGTCACTCAGGCACTCAGTAAGACCCTCAGCAGGAATGATCCTCAGGTCAAGTGCAGCAGTACACATCTGGAGCTCCTGCTACTTCAGATGCTGAGACAGGAGGATTAAGTATTTGAAGACTGCTTGAACTACAAATAAGATTTTTTTTTAAAGTCCTTAGCCAGGTGCACATCTTTTTTCTTTCTTTTTTTTTTAAAGATTTAATTATTATTTTTATGTAAATACCCTGTAGCTGTGTTCAGACACTCCAGGAGAGGGCATGAGATGTCATTACGGATGTTTGTGAGCCACCATGTGGTTGCTGGGATTTGAACTCAGGATCTTTGGAAGAACAGTCAGTGCTCTTAACCACTGAGCTTTAAAGCTTTACTATTGGACTAGAAGTCCACCATAAAATCTGTCTACTTCTAGGATGGCATGAGCCAATCAACACACAGTTACTGGCCTCTACCATAGAACATTAGTCTTGCTTCATGTACCTGTTAGCATTTGCCATTAAACAACTGTGTCTGGGTTTTATTGCCCCTGTGAAGTGTTAAGATGCTCTTTGGGTAGACTGTAAGGTGTTCACAGCTTGGGGGAAGAAAGGAGGAAAGATAAAAGACAACAGAGAAATATGTCTTGCTGCCTACATTTGATGTATTACATGTGTATGTATGTGTGTGTCTGACACATACTTCAAAATAGCTGCATCAATAATGAATGGAGCAATGATCTATCTCTTAACTGCAACTCTAAGTAAAAAATATCTCTCTTGCTGGCGGTAAACATCCTTAATCCCAGCAGGCGTAATCAGACAGATCTCTGAGTTCAAGACCAGTCTAGTCTACAGAGCAAGTTCTAGTACAGCAAGGGCTACACAGAGAAACCCTGTCTCCAAAAACCAACACACACACACACACACACACACACACACACACACACACACACACACGTCCCCATTATTATATTGTAGATTTATTACAATCTGAGAGTTTGCAGGCATCATGCTTTGTTAATCAGTATGACTTCCCTGGAAAGCAAGTTAGTGAAATGCACAAAGAATCATAAGAATATGCCATTTGGCCTAAAATTCAAACTCTAGAAACGTATTCCCAAGAAATAATGGAAAATATAAGAAAACCTCTGTGTTCATAGATGCTCACTGCAGTGCACTCTAAGCTGAAAAACTGGATGGAAGCAATTTAAATGCTAACTAATGGAGAATAGTTATGGGAAATAATAGAAGAAATATTATTCAGACATTAAAATTACAGAATAGGAAATAATGTAAGGTAGTAAGGTGCAATGGCGCTATTGTTACAACTGTTAAAATGCTTAGAAGCAAATGTTTAAAATATTCTGCTTTATGAATTAGGATAGTGGATGACTTTTTTTTCCTTTCTTAATAGTCTGCAATTTTCAAGTTATAAAACAAAAAAGACAAGGGGCCATAATTGAATTGGAAAAGTCTACTTTGCTTTTTTATCATAGTGAACTGCAAGACATTTAACCTGTTGGGTTTCACTGTTGGACTGGTAGCTCTTTTTCTTAAGGCCAGACATTGAGGGAAAAAAAGCTTCCAGATTTGTTTTAACAATCAAACTGATTACGTGACTAAAGTATTGCCTCTCAAAGCAGTGACTGTATGGAGCAGGACAGGTCACAGTGGGTGAACTCAAGCCACTGGTCTGCACTCTATCCCCTCTGGATAGGATCAGTGGAAGTCAGGACTCTGAGTATTCGTGACATCACGGGACTGTGCTCTGTGGAAAAGAGCAACAGAGGAGAATAAAAGAGACGAAGACAGTCTCTTCAGAATACAGCATCTCCAATGGGACTTTGGAATGTCCACATGAGCTATGTGATGACTTTCTAAAATCTACAGCTCCCTATTGGAACAAGAGTTCACCTACATAAAGCAAACAATGAGGATAAAGCAACAAGAAGAATCTACTCTATGTCCTGCCCTGTCAAGGCATTCTTGGACAAGGGCAGTAGGCTTGAACTCAAACCAACTTTTGAATGAAACCAAGCAAATACCAGGAGAGATTTGGAGGGGAGTTAGAGCAAAGGCATCAATAATATGAAGAGCATTGATGTTAAACTCATCTAAAATGGAAGAAAAGGGTTTATTCTGAGTAAAATGTCAGTGGCCATGGCCTACAAACATGGGTTCAGGTTGCCATTAATAGCCATTGTGCTAGTGGTTACATAAGATTGTATTAGTTATAGTGACATAGAAAGTCATGCATCCAAGCTTGTGCTGAGTACACTATTGAGACCCTAGGCCAGAAGGTCACAACAAAACCTAGAAGACACTGCTGTTGTTTTCAGGTATTATCTGATATCATTCTTGCTACCAAATGTGCTAAAATTAGCCTAAGATAATTTTTCTCAAGCAATGTACCTCATTACCACTACTCAGTTTCCATCAGTCATTCATCTGGGAACATGTTTTAATGCAGGTGTGACTTGTTTACCTGGGATATAAAACAAGAGAAATCAAGAGAATTCAAAGAAGAAATGAAGTGGATGAAGGGGAAGAAAATGGTAAGAGAAAGGATAAGAGATTCTAGGGCTGGGAGGGACATCAAACTACATACAATATAGCAGTCAGAAGAAGTCGACTGCCACAACCACAGGACATGCAAGTCTAAATAGCAATGCTATAAAGCAGAATTTTGATTTCCCCTGCTTAGTCCCATGAGGTGGAAACTTGTGGTTTCTTTGGAAAGTCAGTTATGTCAAATGATGTTTCGCTGGGGCACACAGGTAAAAGGATGTTTTGCTATAGCAGACACGTGAAAGGATGCTTGATAAAGTAGTATAAATATGACCCCACAGTCAGTGGAAGAGGGATCATAGAGCATTGCTTGGGTTTGCTCTGCCTCGCTATTCTTAGCTAATGGCAGGCATGTATCGGTTCCCCTTTGCGCCATTGAGCTCCTCTTGTGATAACACTGCCATTGAGAGAAATTCACCAAGGAACTGCTTGTGAGATTCCTGCTGCTTCTTGCCACTTCCGTGGCCTCAGATTAGTCGGTGAGCCTTTTGGGTTTCTTCAGGATTGAACTAGAGGTGCAGGTTTATCTGTGGTGTCTGCCTGCTGAGAGGACTGGACTGCAGCTGCTGGTTCATGTGTGGTGTCTGCCTGCTGAGAGGACTGGTCCACAGTTGCCGAGTCCCATGTGGTGTTTGCTCCAGAACTGAACTGCTGACAAAGAAGATTAAGCTCACCCCAAAAAAATTTATTGCTAAACAGGCCCACTTCCCCAATATCCTAGTAACTTTTCTCTTCCACTGCCTCTACTGGGTGGTGGGCAAGAGGAGAGGTTTAATGCTTATTAAAGTAGGTTGCAAAAACTTTTGGCCTTTCTAAAGTTCTCTTTAGGCCGTTCTCGTTAGGGTACAGGAAACCCTATTTCAATGTGTGTATACACCTGTCTTATACATTCTGATTTGATTGAGAAATTTCAATAGTCTCTTTGCATAGTAGCCCAGTCCTCATTTCTTTGAAAGAATGTATGAACGTGGTTTACTCAGGGTCTTCGGATGCTGAACTCTGCAGCTGCCCTCCCCATGATGAGACATCAATTTCTGCTCAGGGCTGATGTGCTCAGCCTTCATTGTGAGGTCCCTGTGGTTCAGGAGATGCTGGGACAATTCAGGATCATCCCTGAATTGTTTGTGTGAAACATATTGAAGACCAAGTGGAAAACTCGGTGTTATTCAGAATCAAACAGATGTGAGCCATTTCCTAGCTAACACAAATGATGTATGGTGGAATTTCTATTGTCAAGATGCTCACAATGGCATCTCAGGAGATCAACCAGAATACTTTCATAAGAGCCATCATTATACAACCTTATATAGCATGCCATGAGTGTTAGGCTGCATAATCAAAGTCATCTGTGGATAACTATTTGCACACCCTACGTGACCCCCAACTCTGTTTCTACAGTCAGCTCTCTGATTTCTTCCCCTTGCTCTGTGCACTCTGGTCATGTCTATGGACTGACCCTACTGTGCTGTAAATCATGTCTCCATCTATAGATCTGTGCATGGTTGGCTTCCTCAGTTCCTTTAGGGTTTTGTCTCCCTATGTTATATTCTGGTGCATTGTCAAGGAGGAGGAGCCTCTTCTGCTCCCCTTCTCAGTCTGTATTTATAAGTTCCTTCCAAGGCTCACTCTGCTTTGTTTTTTGTCTGTAGTCCAGACCCAGGTCTAATGTAGAATTTAGTAACCGATATTGCTTGTAACCACCTCCACTGGGATATAGGCTCTGTGAGAATAAGACACGTCTGTTTTGCCACTGTTGCATCCCTCAAGCATACCACATATGCTAGTTTGCTTCTCTGTTGCCCAGATAGAACATTGAGCAAAATCAACTTTGAGGAAAGTAATTGGCTTGACTTAGAGGTCACAGTTCATCATTAAGGGAAGTCAAAGCAGAAACTCAAAGCAGGAATCTGGAGGCAGGAGCTGGAGCAGAAACCACGGAGGAACACTGCTTGTTTGGTTTAATTTGCTGGACTTGCTCACTCCGTTTCCTTTGCAGACCAGGCCCACCTGCCCAGGGACTGTACTGCTCACAGTGGGCTGGGCCCTCCTGCATCTATTAGCAACCAAGGCAAAGCCTCCCTGACACATCATCAGGTCAGTCTGATGGAGGCAGTTCCTCAGCTGACAAAAGCTCATCTGTGCTTCAGACAGGCCTTCACAGGAACCACCCAGTGATGCACAAATTCTCTCTGGTTTCCCTGCACTGATGTTTTAGAGAAACCATGAGTGTGAGCACTGAGTGCTACCATTTCCTCAGAATTGTAACATTTACTCTGGGAGAAGGAGGTAAGCTCAGAGACTTCTGAAGATGAAACTCACAAGACTGGAGAAGCTCAGAAACCAATAAGACTTCCTAAGCCCCCATGTAAAAGCAGAGAGCTGGTTGGGGTGAGGAGATTCCTCATCAGAGTGGACTACAAGTCAGACAGGTAGCTCTGGGGATGTAGCCTGTGTTTCATCACCCATGGTGGGATGGACTTCTCCAGTGATGCAGGTGCCTTCGAGTCACCCAACTTCTTGTAACTAATTGGGTAAACTCGGGGTCACCAGTCTTGATTTGGGTGGAATCATTTCTCTGGTCTGTCATTGGTGCCCTACTGGGAGTGAATAAATATTTGTTCACACCTCTTCAGAAACAGTCATACAATAAACAGTCACAGGTCCTTGAGGCAGATAGGAGTTAAAAAAATATTTGTTCTTAAGTCCATGACTATGTCTCAGAATCCTCATTAGGGTAAGACCAGTTAGAGGCATCCTAAATCTTTCTTATAATTGTGTTCCTCAATGTGCTAAATTGCCTTGCATCGAGGGGTATGATTTCTGGACTCGTAAGCTCAGAAATTCTTTCTGAAACTGCCAATTTATTGATTTACAGTGAGAGAGCAAACTGTTGCATGAACAAACAGGCATCGCACAAGACAAGTGTGTTCTTTTGTGTGTAAGCAGATGTGTGACACATCTGGGAAGTCAAACCCTGGCTATGAGCCGTAGGAACTGATTATGCCAGGTCTGTCCTATTCCAAGCTCACATGACACTTAGCCAGGACAGATTTTCCTGTGCCCCTGACACCACTGGGAGAGAAAACAGATTCTTCTTCATTTATCTTTCTTTTCCCTATCCTGCCCTTACCTACTCCGTGCCCCATAGCATGGCTCTACAGCCAACACACAAAACTCCCCTCCAGCTGACAAATGTTCCAGGAGATTTGGTGGCTAGTGTGGTGGTTTGAATGAGAATGGCTCCCAAAAGCCCATATACTTGAATATTTGGTCCCCATTTAATGGAACTGTTTAGAAAGGATTAGGAGATGTGGCCTTTTGGAGGAGCGTGTCACTGGGGAGGGGGTTTGCAGGTTTTAAAAGATTCCTGCCCTTCTCTTTCTCTCTCTGCTTGTGGTTGTGGATAGAGATGTGAACTCTCTTCTGTCATTTCACTCCACCATCATGAACTCTTAACCCTCTGAAACCACAGGCAAATTAAATGCTTTTTAAGTTGCATTGGTGATGGCATTTCAGCACAGCAATAAAAATGTAACTAAGACTGATAAGATGAGGAAGGCAGGTTGTTTCTCCCCACTTCCTCCCTCAGAGCTATCGCATTGGCAGTGGCTTCTTTCCTCTATAGCCAAGCTCTTGTCGGGTCCTGTGTTGTGATTTCTCTATGCCTAGGCTTCCCTTCCCAGAGTACAAGATCCCTGGAAGTTTCATCATGTCTTCTGTGGATTTTTTTTATCTCCATAGCAGCTTTTGAAACAATCTCCACTAAGATCTCTAGTTATCCCTGAAATGTCTGCCACCTGTTTTCTACTAGGACCCAAACTAGTATAAACATCACAGTTAAGGTTTGCCTGAGGGTTCAAGACTCAGTGCTTAAAGACTGGTCACACAGCCAAGTCATCTATCCACCCATCAAGTCTGGAGCAGTGCTGCCAAGTAGGCCCTCTATAGTGAAGGAAATGCTTGGGTATGCTGGAGTCACCAGCGGCCATGGAGAACTGGGTACCTGAAAGGAGTCCTGGGAATGGGAAGGGACGGACAGACAAGCCAAGACAAAGTTTTCTGATCAAGGCTTAATATTTTTTATTTAACTTTAAATTTATAGATGGAAAGCCCAGAAACCCATCCTTTGATCTGGTTGGATTCTGTTGCTTTGTCTCAGCTGGATTCTGTTGCAAAACAAGCTCTTCAGGAGCTCAGCTTCTGGCAGATCTCAGGTCTCAGGTCTCAGGTCTCAGGTCTCTGGCAGGAAGATGTAAAGGAAGCAAGGCCACAGTGTTGGAGACTTGCTTAGCCAGCTCAAAGCTGGAAGAAGGGCACAGTATGCCTTGTCCAACACAGCAGTTACCAACTCCATTGTTCTCATAAAATGTGATTAGAGTGGGGCTGTAATTTACATTTTTAAAACCTTTTGATTGTCAATTTCACATCACGTACCTCAGTCTCACTCATTTCCCTGTCTCCTCGTATCTACCCTTGCATCCTCCCCACAAAGCAAAAAACACACAAACAACCCAACATAAAATAAACAAAACAAAGCAAAGCATAGAAAACATCTTGTCATGGAAGCCGTAGCATGTCACAGTATTTAATCCCTGACTACGCGTCTTCACTTGCAAATGTTCATTGCAATGAGTCACTAGTCTGGTTTGAGGTCTCTGGCTTCTCTGACAACATCAGTATTGGATCCTCACTGGAACTCCTCCCAGTTATCCTGTTGTTGCCTTCTGTCATAGAGATCCTGCAGCTTTGGTTTAACAGGACTGGCCTTTTCACATGCTCTAACAATTCACAGCCTATGTGATGTACATTTTGGGGTAGGCTAATTCAAAGCCCTGGATCTGGGCCTGGGTGGTAATTGATCTGGTTAGCTTGCCAGCTCTCCCAATCCATGCCACCATCACAAGCTCTCCAGCACTACTCTGTCTAGACTACCCAGTGCCATCATTGGCAGGAAGCAGAGGCAACTCCCCTGCTCCCATGCCTTCAGGGCCATCTCATCTGCACACATGACTCCAGAGCCAGCTCCTTTGTGCTGCCCAGCTAAGGTATGGGCCCTACTCTCTCAAGTGCTGCAGCTGATGAGGGGGATGGGCCAGCTCTCCCACTCTTAGGCTCTCACATCCTCAGGGCTGGCTCACCTGTGACTTTGCTATCAGGGCCAGTTCCATTAGGATGGCCAGTTGAGGTTTAGGGCATGCTCTAATGACAGCTACAGCCAATGAGGAGCAGAACTAGCTCTCCTGCTCTCATGACCTCAAGGCCAGCTCTTCTGACTATTGAAGATGATGAGGTACAAAAGAAGGGAAGGCATCACCCCACACCCACTCTACCTGAAGGAAGACAGTGGTGGGGCAGCTCTCCCACTCTTGTGACCCTGGGGCCAGCTCTTCCAACTGCTTGAGGTGGTAGTGGGGGCATCATCTTTGTACCCATGGCATCATACAACAAATGAGTAGCAGGGTTGGCTCTCCCACACTCACACCTTCAGTGCTGGCTTACCAGTGCCCCTGCCACCAAGGCCAGCTTCACTGTGCTGCCTAGGCAAGGTGCAGGGCCCACTACCACAGGTGAGAAATGGGGTCAGATCTCCAGAATGCTATAGCCAGTGAGGGGCAGGGACAGTTTTGCATAACCCTTGGACATCTACATAGTCCTAGGCAGCAGTGCAGACCAGGGACATCCTCATGGTATTATTGACACAGTGACGCTTACTGCTGCATATCCACATGACAGGTCTGAGGACACAGACATGGCCCTCAGTGCAGCAAAGGCTGGGACTTCACCATGGCCTTGGGTGGCCAGACTGGCTACACATAGTAGGTGATTTCTCTCTCCCCTTGACTCTCTAGTTCCATTTCTCTTTATAGTGGGTTTGGCTCTAGATGTACCATGTGACCTCCTCTGCCTGTGCCTCTAGGTGTATGGCCCACCCACGCCATCCAGTGGAGGGCAGGTTTCTGGGTAAGGCAATGTAGTGGCCATGTTTCTGGATGTCTTATTTTTCCCACACTGCATTGTGTGGTGGCAGTTGGGGTCCTATGTGTCCCATTTAGCTGTGTTTTGAAAGTGTTTTACTTATGTAGCCCTGGCTGGTCTGGAACTCAGTATGTGAATCAGGTTTGTCTTAAAGTCACAGAGATCCACCTGTCTCAGCCTCTTGACTGCTGGAATCAACCTGAATGCATCTTCTGGGCTGTAACCAGCATTTCTCCTCCTCTGTGGAGAGCTTTGGGGGCCACTTGGCAGGAATCTGACATTGACCAAGGACAAGGAAGTAAGCTCAGGCAGGAATCTAATTTTAGGCTTCAACAACGAGGTAGGCTTCAGGCACGAATATGACTTTGGGCTAGGACAGAGAAGTAGGTTCAGATATCTTGGTCATCCTGATCAGCCCTTAGAAACAGTGATCATGACAGTGATCTGGGACCTTGTTTATTGCCTTGCCTGTTCCTTGACTATTTGTGTTTATTTTACTGTTTGACCTTATTACTTGCATGCAATTAAAATGGTATAAAATCAGATTGGGAAAAAATAAACGTGCTTCCAACTCAGAACTGGCTGGGGTCATGCTACAATGCTGTCGAATTGTCTTTTTTCTTTTTAATCCTCAGTCCTGCACTGGAGAACCTGTTGACTGACTGGGCTGGTTTGGTTACTCCCCACTGTTGGCCTCCAAGTCACAGGGGCTAGAGGTGGGGAGGTGGCAGGGGGAAGGGAAAAGACAGGGGAAGGTGATCACTAGGCCATAACCAAAGCCATCTAGGCACTGCTGGGTCGTTATTCTCGTCCGGAGTGGGATGGTGGGATGTTGACAGAACCTGGATTGAGGGAGGGGTGATGGGTAGGGACCAGGGGAACAGGGAGAAAGATGAGGCTGAAGGAATGGCTTTGGGCTCTGTCCCAACCACTGGACTCTCTCTGGCTGACTGACTCTGGAATTTAAATTTTGGTAAATTTCAATTAATTTAAGATTAAATTGTCACATCAAATTGTAGCCATCATATTGGATGGTCCACACCTAGCCACTTAATCAAGCATTTTGGGTCTGGTAGTTATGTTCCTTCAGATTACGTCCCTGTGTCTTGTGTCTGATGAGCAAAATATTCTTAACTTTTAAGATTTTTTTCTTTCTTTTTTTTTAATTTATTTTTTTAATTAGGTATTTTCTTCACTTAAATTTCCAATGCTATCCCAAAAGTCCCCCAGACCCTCCCCCACCCACTCCCCTACCCACCTACTCCCACTTCTTGGCCCTGGCGTTCCCCCATACTGAGGCATATAAAGTTTGTAAGACCAATGGGCCTCTCTTTCCACTGATGGCCGACTAGGCCATCTTCTGATTCATATGCAGCTAGAGACACAAGCTCCAGGGGTACTGGCTAGTTCATATTGTTGTTCCACCTATAGGGTTGCAGACCCTTTTAGCTCCTTGGGTACTTTCTCTAGTTGCTCCATTGGTGGCCCTATGATCCATCCAATAGCTGACTGTGAGCATCCATTTCTGTGTTTGCCAGGCCCCGGCATAGCCTCAAAAGAGACAGCTATATCAGGGTCCTTTCAGCAAAATCTTGCTAGTGTATGCAATGGTGTCAGCGTTTGTTGGCTGATTATGGGATGGATCCCCGGGTATGACAGTCTCTAGATGGTCCATCCTTTTGTCTCAGCTCCAAACTTTGTCTCTGTAACTTCTTCCATGGGTGTTTTGTTCCCAATTCTAAGAAGGGGCAAGAAGGGAAATTTCACTGTAGCCATGACAGTGGTGACAGAGGGAACTCTGGACTTCTTGAAGTCATAGAAAATCATCAGTGTGTTGTTACATTGGAGGTTTCCCCCTGGGGAACCCCCTTTTCTGTGGGGAGAGGGAACAGAATTATCCTCTGCACCCCTCTCTTCCAGGCTGTTTAACATCTGTATGCCTGTGACAAATATCTCACCTCTTGTCTGACTCATCAGCTCTTTAATTTCCAAGCTTAGTTTATTGGATGAGCCAGGCAAAATGGTTGTTCTTGCTCAGACAGGCTTGTTCACATTGGGCTTCTTATTCTAATTAAAAAATTTTTCAGACAACATATTTTGACCATGTCCACCCCCTCTGCCAACTCCTCTCACCCCCTACCCTTTTAACCTTTGTGCATGTTCTTCCTCCAGTCTGAAACAGCTGTGCCTGTCCTCCCCAAGTTCTTTAAATCCCCATTCAAAGCTTCTTGCCTGGAAGCACCATTTTCTGATCAAATTCACTCAGCTTTAATTTTAGCATTTAACACATCAATTTCACATACTTACATAAATACTCTTGTGAGCGGCACTATTTTAGGTAAAAGTTAACGTAGAATTAAATTTCCTGGCACTGCATCCGGCTTTCAGCTGTTTGCCTTTTTCTAGAACCTACCATATTTTAGTTCCACTTAACGTTCATAGCACAGGGTGAGCCCAAGAGCGTTCATTATGTTTTTATTCTAAGATGCAGCCTACACAGTCATAGTGATTAATGAAGGTCTGAGCCTTTGACCTCACCTGAGCTAGTCGAATGCCTTTCCCCAGTACTGGACAATTTAAGCTCCCAGACCCAGTTTTGGAGGGAGGAAAGGACCTTGGCAATTTTGAATCTTATAAAAAGCCCAATCCTAGAATGAAAACCTACATTCTGCTGCTGGTCGTTGGGGCTTCCAAGTTGTGGTTTTGCGCTTTCTTTTTTGGAAGCTACAACACTCTAGCTTCCTTGTAAGTATGTTCCTCTTTTCTAGCCACTAGCTAACATTAGTCTCAATGGCTGGCTTTCAAATGCAGACATACTTTGAGCTGTTCATTTGAAGTTAAAAGGCCTCCAGATGGTGTGCCCAGAGTAACTTTCTTAGGTATTTGGCAGCGTCCATCCTCTCCTCTCTACTTTTATCTGCTTCTTTCCTGTTTCTCTTCATCCCTTTATCTCCATATCCTCATGTGTATGTGTTGTGGGGAATGCTATCCTTACCACAAACCTGGATTTCTCTTCAGCTCTCCATGTCCTGTCTCACGCTTTGTCTTCATTATTTTCGCATCACTGTGATTCAACTGTTTGACAGGAAAAATTTTAAGGCAGGAAAAACATTATTTCTGGCTTACTGTTTCAGAGGGTTCAGCCCATAGTAGCTTGGCTATGTGCATTTAGATAGAACATTATGAAGGTAAAAGTACGTGTCTAAGGAAAAGTCCACACTGTTAGGGAAGTGGGAAAAACGGGATATTTCATTATATTCCTTTCATTATATTCCTTTAACTTCTCTGGGCCCCGGCCCACAGGATAGTACCATCAACATTTAAGATGAGTCTTCCTCCCATAATTAATCCTCTCTGGAAATGCCCTGACCTTTCCTTAGCACACTCATAATGTAACTAAACTACCTCACCATTCACCTAGATCAGTGGTTCTCAACCTTCCTAATACTGCAACCCTTTAATGCATTTCCTCATGTGTGGAGACCTCCAACCATAAAACTATTTAGTTGATACTTCATAACTGTAATTTTGTTACTGTTATGAATCATAATGTAAATATCTAATACACAACCCCCAGAGGGTCATGACTTACAGGCTGCGATCTGCTGACTTAAATGATTCTAACTCTATACAAGTTGACAGTTGCAGTGGTTTGAATAGGTATGGTCCCCATAGACTCATGCTTTAATGCTTGGCCCACAGGGAGTGGCACTACTAGAGGATGTGGCCTTAGTGGAGTAGGTGTGGCCTTGTTGGAGGAAGTGTGTCACTTGGGAGGTGGATTTTGAGGTCTTATATATAATGCTCAAGTTATGCCCAGTGAGGCAGACAGTCTCCTTATGTTGTAGAACTCTTAGCTGCTCCTCCTCCAGCACAGCATCTGCATTCAAGCTTCCATGCTTCTTGCCATGATGATAATAGATGGAACTTCTGAAACTGTAAGCCAGGCCCAAATGAAATGTTTTTTGTTTTGTTTTGTAACTGTTGCCTTGGTCATGATGTCTCTTTACAGCAATGAAACCTTAACTAAGACAACAATGAAGATGAGCCACCTTGTTGCCTATTTTGAAAGCTTTATGGAGCACATGCTGCCTTATGGCCTTTGAACTTGCTCTCCCCTCAGCAATCAGTTCTGGTAATTAGGTACGAATGATTGATGTCTGTATGGATTTCACCATACAAACACTCAAGAATTAAAACCTATGCTCGAAAAAAGGCCTGGAGAGGGTCTTGCAATCCGCCGCCATCGCGGTCCCGGGGTCGGGTTGCTGGGCTCATTCGGACTCTGAGCCTCTGGTGGCTTCACGGCAAGTCGCATCCCTTGAGCAGGACCTCCGGACCGCGTGGCGGAGTCGGCAGCGGGTGATCTAAAGTCGCGGGCCTACGACCGGGGCTCGCAGGTAGACGTCGGCTCCGGGGCCTTCCGCTTAACACACTTGTGAGCGGCTCCTTCCTTGTCTTTGTCTCTACAGAGATGGGCAAGTTCATGAAACCCGGGAAAGTGGTGCTGGTCCTGGCCGGACGCTACTCCGGACGCAAAGCCGTCATCGTGAAGAACATTGATGATGGCACCTCAGACCGCCCTTACAGCCATGCCCTGGTGGCTGGAACTGACCGCTATCCCCGGAAAGTGACAGCTGCCATGGGCAAGAAGAAGATCGCCAAGCGATCCAAGATCAAGTCCTTTGTGAAAGTTTATAACTACAACCACCTCATGCCCACAAGGTACTCTGTGGATATCCCCTTGGACAAGACTGTTGTCAACAAGGATGTGTTCAGGGACCCAGCTTTGAAACGCAAGACCAGGCGGGAGGCCAAGGTCAAGTTTGAGGAGCGATACAAGACAGGGAAGAACAAATGGTTTTTCCAGAAGCTTCGCTTTTAGGTATATTTTTGTTTTGGTCATTAAAAATTTTAAAAAATAAATAAAAAAAAAATAAAACCTATGCTCTGGGGTTAATAACAGAAGGTGATCTGTGGTACATCAGCTGAAAGAGTTGGATTTTATTTGCAATTTCCTTTCTTTCTTTGCCTTCCTGCCCTCTTTTGTAAGTGTTGAGATATTGCCCTTTTATTGAACACATATAAAATACAGTTTTACATTATTATAAACATTTACAAACAAAATTTTATTTTATTTTTTTAAAGAATACGTGGATTTATCACTGAACCGAAGATTTATAATATAGAAATATGAAGGCCATTTCTGAGTATTTGAAGAGAATACTGACAGAATCACTTTCTTTTTCACTTTCTTTTTTCTGTGCTGAGGATCAATCCCAGCGTCATGCACTTGCTGGAAAGTTCTCTACCACTGAGTTGTTCCTCAGACACCAGAAACATTTTTCCTGAACACCATGTTAACTTACAAATGAAGAAATAATACAAAGGAAGGTAGCCCTCAAACAAATGCCAAAATTAATCAAATTCTTCTATAGTTTGTCTTTCTTCGCATCAAATATACTCAATGAATATCAACAAAAAATCATATAAGTAAGCTAAGCATGCACACTTGAAAACATAGAACACATGGTTAATCAAAAATTTTTATGAGCTTGTTTGTATGGGAGACCATACACATTACCATTTGAAATATGCTGTGTTATGCTCTCTTGTGAAAAGCACACACAGAAGGGAATAAGGGATACTCTTAAATTAGTCTTAATATTTGAACATCTCAGATTTACAATTCAATCAAAAACTTATGCACAGTGACTAACTAAGTCAACATATACACAATGATCCAACACAGTCTCAGCTACCCTACTTGATTATATCCAAGTACCATCTAAGAGAACTGAATTTCTGATGTGCCCACATGAAAGACTTGTGAAGAAAACAATATAATCCTACCACATGAATTCAGTGTCTCTTGGAGATTTGTTATAAACATAGAAGACTAATGTGTAGGAAGTACGTCAGTGAAATATATAATAATATTGTCAGCTTATGCTTCAAAAGTAGATTTTTAACATAGGAATTTGAGAATCTAAAATAATTGCTTCTGGATGCTTTGGCTTATCAAAACTCAGGACTTCCTGATTTTAAAAGACTTTTATTTTTGACTCAGAGTCTCATTCTGTTGGGTTTGAGCCTACCATAGAGTCCAGACTGCCCTTGTACTCAAGAAGACCATGAAGTTCAGGCTGTCTTTGAACCCACATAGTATCCTCTGCTTCAGCCTCTCAAGTGCTAGGATTACAAGTGTGTATAGTCCCATTTCTTTATAAACCTGCGTTTATAGTCCTTAATCCCATTCCAAAGGGCAAGCTCTAAACCGCTAGCTCCATTAAGATTCAGGAGCAAGAATGCAATGTAGATTGGAATAGTAACTACCCTCTTGGCAAGAATAATAAAATACACAAAAAATATTGTGAAGATTAACTTTAATTGTTGATATAAAATAACCTAAAGTCAGCTGGGAGAAAGAATCTCAATGAGGAATTATATACATTGATCTACTGACTGGTTTTGTATGTCAACTTGACACACCTAGAGTCATCAGAGAGGAAGGAGCCTCAGTTGAAGAAGTATCTCCATGAGATCCAGCATTCTCTCAATTAGTAACCATGGGGGGAGTGCCCAGACCATTTTGGGTGGTACCATCTCTGGGCTATAGTCCTGGGAATAAGGAAGCAGACTGAGCAAACCAATAAGCAACACTTCTCCATGACTTTTACATCAACTCCTACCCTGTTTGTGTTTCTGTTCTGTTCTGTTCTGTTCTGTTCTGTTCTGTTCTGTTCTGTTCTGTTCTGTTCTGTTCTGTTCTGTTCTGTTCTGCTCTGCTCTGTTCTGTTCTGTTCAATAAGGAACAGCACTATGGAAGTGTAATCCTTTCCTCCCCAACTTGCTTTTTGGTCATGGTGTTCATTGCACAGTAGAAACCCTAAGACAACTGGGTTGGCTTATGGCATGTCTGCAGGGAATTGTCTTGTTTGTTAATGATGTAAGAATCTACCCAGCCTATTGTGGGTGGCACCATGTCATGGGCTGATCCCTGAACTTTGTAAATGCAGAGAAAGCTAGCTGAGTAACAAACAAAAACAGACCCATGCTCCTCTTTCTTCTTTACTGTGGATATGAGCCTTTACGTCTCTGCCTTGACTTTCCCATAATGATAAGTTACAACCTGAATTTTTAAAAAAAAAAAAACTTTTATTCTTCTGTCATATATTATATCCTGAAAGAAGTTTCACTTCTACTACTTCTTCTAGTCTCTTCCCCCATCTCCCTTCTCCCCAAGATCAACTCCTCCACTGTTTAAAACAAACAAACAAACAAACAAACAAACAAACAAACACGGGGTCACTCAGGGATAACCACAAAATAAGGCCTAACAAGATACAGTAAAACTGGACACAAATCCTTATATCCTGGGTGGATGAGACAACCCAGTAAGAGGAAAAGCAGCCCAAGAGCAGGAAAAAAAGAGTTAGAGACACCCACCACCACACACAAAAACATACTCTCTCTCTCTCTCTCTCTCTCTCTCTCTCTCTCTCTCTCTCTCTCTCTCTCTCTCTCTCTCTCTCTCTGGAGTTACACAAGAACACCAAACTACATAACCATAAGGTATGTGCACTCAGAGGAAGTAGCTCAGGCCCATTCAGAATCTGTGGTTGCCACTTTAGTCTCTGTGAGCCCCCGTGAGACCTGCTTTGTTGATTCTGTGGACCAAGTTCTTGTGGTATCCTTGATGCCACTGGCTCCTAAGTCCTGCCTCCACCTCTTCTCAGTGTTCCCTTGGCTTCATGGCTGCGGGTCTCTACATTGGCTCCCATCCGTTGCTGGATGGTACCACTGAGCTTCGTGCTGACCTTGAGTATAGCAGAATGTCATTAATAACCTAGAATTTTAAGCCATGGAAACCCCTTTTCCCCTAAGTTGCTTTTGATCTGAGTATTTGAACACAGCAACAGAAATGACTAGAACAGATATAAACATGAGTTTTAATTTCAATTCCTACTGTGAGAAAAGCTGAAACACTGGCATTATGGAGTTTTGTATTTTTTGGTGCCTTATGCTTTGATACACTTTCCAGACATTCCTGAAAGGTAAGAACTCCAATCTAATCACAAAACTTTAATTTAATATAATTTTAACTTATAAGCAGACACTTTCCTTTCCTTGGAGAATAGGTTGTTTCATCATGCTTTTTAGTTTTGTTTTTAGCCAAGATGAATTATGAAGCATTTTTTACCATTTAAGTCATGAATTTTAGCACCAAATGAGGATATATATATATATATATATATATATATATATATATATATATATATATGTGTGTGTGTGTGTGTGTGTGTGTGTGTGTATTTGCATCCAGTTTTATTGTATCTTGTTAGGCCTTATTTAGTTGATATCCCTGGGTGACCCAGTGTTTGTTTGTTCACTTTAGCAAGGATATTTATTAAGCCTTCCAGATACAGTCCATACATTTTAAGTAATTTAAAATACTGATGTCAACACAAGATTTATACATGTGAAGTATGCTATTATTACCTTTCTGTTGCTGTGATAAGACACCATGACCAAGGCAACCTATAGAAGACACATTTATTTTGGCTATGGTTGGTATCCAAAGTTCATGGAGAAGAGTCCATTATGAGATGGAGGTATGGCAAGAAGTGGCAGGCAAAAATAGCAGGAGCAGGATGCTGAGAGAGCACATCTTTAACCAAAACCATGAAACAGAGAAAAACTGGCAAAGGACCAAGGCTATAAACTCTCAAAGCCAGCTCCTAGTGACACACTTCCTCAGCAAACCTAGGTTGTCTCCCTGAACAGCACCACCACCTGGGAAACATGTTCAAATACCTGAGTGTACAAGCGACATTCTCATTCATTCTACCTCCAGAAGCGACCAAACATAGCAAAAAGAGTAGATTTGATCATCAAGGTCAAGGAGTAGGAGACGACCATATAAATATGCTTCTGATTCCCGGGGATGATTCCTTCTTTTACCTTCTACACAAATTACAAAGTATACTTAGTGTATGCAATATATTTTCACTGCTTTTAAAATCAATATCTTTCATTGATTAGATATCTAATATTTAAATCAAAGAATATTTATCAAGAAATGTTTTATAGTTTCTTGAATAACAGCAGCTACAAAAATACAAGGACGCCTTAAAAACTATTTTGCTGTTTGATGTAAGTTGAAAAGCCAGTTAGACAACTTGCCTTCCAGACATGCACCCTGGCTGAGAAGGAGTGAGTGCCAGCCAGATTCTCAAGCTAGGAGTGACTCATTGCTCAGTGACAGACAAGCCGGAAGTGCAGATGGAAGATCTATGGATGCCAGGCATACCTCAGACCTGCAACTAGCTGGGAAAAAAATCTAGAGGAATGTAAAATTCGACAAAGATGGCTTCCAATCCATTTTTTTTTTTACTCCAAGAAGGCAGAATGGGCAACGTGAAAGTTACAAGCTTGGGGCTCCAACAACCAGTGTCGGTGTCTTAAAATCAATCTGTGCAATCTTGGGCAAGGGGTTTCCTGTTTCCACATCCAAAATATGGCACAAGGTTAATATGGTGGTTAAGTCAGTGTAAGTTTCTAAGGCTCTGGATCACAGAAAAGAATCACCATCAATTGATTTGGCCAGCCGCTCTTAGAATTGTCTATCCTTTTTTTTTTTTTTTTTTTCCCCAGAACTAAGAACCAAATCTAGGGCCTTGAGCTTGCTACCCATGTGTTCTACCACCAAGTGAGGTCCCCGATCTCTTGAGTTATTTCATAAAGAGTACACTGGCCCCCACAAAGCAGTGGTCTTCATGTGAACAAACCCAGTTGTATAAACTAGCCAGAGAATAAAGAATGGACAAGGGATGATAGAGTTCAGCCTACCAACTTTGTGCACTACTATGTAAACCTATGTCCTTCTATCCATCCATGCTCTGATATCCAGAGTCATCCAAGTAAATAAGCTCCAGGAGAGAAGCAATCAACTCTGGTTGACCATCTTTCTTTGAAAACTCAAAGTTCATAGTAGCCAAAGGGATGCTTCCCAGAGATGAGGAAAGAAACTGGCCTTGAATCAGTCTTGCTGCTCATGGATCCTCTGACCTTCTGTGAATTCCCAGACAACTTCTGTGGGGAGTTGTCTCTTGGTAGAAGACTGTCTTTTGAACTTCGGCTGATTATTTTTCCTAAATCGCCCCATCTTCTGTGCTAGAACAAAACCACTAAAATCATTCCTAGGTCATGAGGGGAAATCTACTTACTGGGTAAAAGCCAGAGAGTGGAGAGCACAAACCTTGTAAGTCTTGGCTTTCTACCCTACTCTCCCACTGAGCACTGTATTTACAACATAATAGCACCTAACATTTTTTTCTTTAAACAGCTGAAATGGGTTCTGAGAGCTTGTCATTAGAATATTTCCCATAGCTCAGCTCCAGATGAGCACACACACGCATTAGTGCCACCTACCTTGGGAGTGCTGGAGGACAGGGTGAGAACACATAGCTGTGAGTTTGGAAAGGCTGTGCAAATGTTAGAATACAGGCTCCAAGCCCCCCATGTCACCAAAGCCTCAGTAGCCATCACTGTGTAATGGGAAGTGGAACTGATTTCACGTGATGTTACTTTTGACAGCTGCAATATAGTTTCACAGTTCGCCTAGGTTTATCATCAAGGGATGCATCAAGGCACTTTCATGGCCATACTGACCACCTGTAAGGTGCCTATAAAAATGGTCACCACTGTGTCTTTGTTTCATGTTGTTTTATCAAAATAACTTGAGAGCTGGGGAGATGGTGCCATTGGTAAATTGCTTACCACACAAATATGAGGAACTGAGTTCAAGTTCTAGAACCAAGGTTAAAAAAAAAAAGCTCTGTGTGTGTGTGTGTGTGTGTGTGTGTGTGTAATCCCAGTGCTGGGCAAGTGAAAGAAGGCAGATCCCTGGGGCTCACTGGTCAACCAGACTAGTCTGACCATCGAGCACCAGGTCAGTGACAGACCCCATTTCAAAAGACAAGGCAGATGGAACTTGAAGAACATTTCAGGGTAGCCTCCATACATACATGCACATATGAGTACACACACTCACACACATGGGCACTGACAGGCGTACACGTACTTGAGGCTGGGCACGCTATGAAGTGAAGAAGTTGAATTGGTTCACTCCTCTGGTCACTGGAAGCTCCTAGAAGCTTCCTGTTGATGCACTGTATGTGATTCTGGACTGTCTCAACATGATGGAGAAGAAACAGAAAGGGAACTAGGCATGTACAGAAGAGGCTAAGCACATAGAACATCTTCACTTTGTAACACCACACGTTCAAGAAACTGCTTCAGAGAGCTGCGATCTAATCCTCCAAAGGCAGCACTAGCTTATCCCTGATCCAATCTTCCAAAGGCAGCATTAGTCTATCCCTGAGGGTGGAGTACCGGTGACCTAATTGTCTTTTATTGAGGTTTACTTCTTAAAGCTGTAAGTATCTCAACATCATTGCACTGGGGACCAAGCTTCTGACACACATTTTTTTAGGGGGACAAAGTGTATCTAACACATAGCAAAGGCTAAAAGCAACTAGTCTGATTATAGATTTCAGGTTGACCTTAAAGAAAAGCAAAAAGTTAAATGATTTTAGAAACAGACCTCTAGCCCCACAGACGCAACCAGAATTTCAAGTCTTAATTCTTTCCACATTAAAAGTGTGTAAGGTGTGTGATTTGTAAAAGGAAAAAAAAAAAGCCAAAACAGACTGACAACTGAATAAATCTTCTTATAGACTAGGAAAACGGGGTTGTTGTCACTCCAAGATCTTCCCTGGTTATTGTAAGTATAAACAGACTGCTGGGAATTGGGAAATTATTTGCATATTTTTCAATTTTCAAGATTCAGGGAACTGTAGACTTTTGGACTTTTAGATCATTCCCTTACAAGTCTTTCAATGTATAAATAAAGAACATGGGTTAGAAATTGGTTGGTGGGTTAATTTTAAGTGTATGAGCTATGTAGCAGGGTAAACGAATGACTCCTACACAGAGCTGTGTACATCTCTTTCTAGTGTATTGAGATGGATTGTATCTCATAAGGCTCCTGCCTTCGACAGACGTGGCCTCTACTGGGGGCTGCTCTTCTAAAAATCTGCGAAGATGTCAGGAGGTGGGGTCTACCAGGAGGAAGTGGGTTCCTTTCTGAAACAAACTGGTAAAATCTCCAGGTAGCCTCACTCTTTTTTTTTTCTGTCTAAATCAATACGCGACTTAAAAATATGTTGATTTTGGCTTACTGCTGTATATTATTTTGCCCTAATCACCTATGACTCAAATGATTAGTTCTTGGAGAAATTCCTAATCTCCTCAAAGAGTTCTTAAAGTGTGGAGCCAACATTAGCTCTTTCTATTAACTCTATGAAACAAGGACGCTTTTTCTAAATAGAGAAGTGGTTTCTCATTACCTATTCACTCCAGAATCTAAAAACAATAGACAAATGGGAAAAGAATGTAATAAAAAAATTATGTGGACAAGTTAATTTAAAAATTGACTAACAAATATGCTCTCATTTAAAAATATCCACTGATTTCACTCATTGCTGCCTGTGTGTACATGGGTATGGGACCCGCATCACACCCCTGAAGATAATTTATTCTCTCTCCCCTGTGCAGCCAATAGCTTCTCAGCTAAGAGTGGGACTTCTTAACTGCTGCTGCCCTCATTATTGCTGAGACTTGGACTGGCTTGATCTCATGTAGGTCTTGCCTTTGCAGTACCAACCTCTGTCTTCACGTGGACTTTATTTTGCACCAAGCTGTTATGGTCTCTTTCAGCCTTTCAAACATCGAGCCATCTTTCAAAAAGCTGCTTATAGAATCCCATTTCCAAAGCCACCATGGGTTGGCATTAGGTAAGGATTAACTTGCTTCTTCCAAAAGTGAAACTGCCAAAAATTTCTTTTATCCTCTAGTGGGGAAAAGAACACCACTCCAGATAGATATTTGTTCTACTGATGCCTGGCATCACACAGAGACCCTCTTGGGGAAGGAGAGCGGGTCCCCTAGCTGAGTATATAGTATTTCAGCTCCTATCAATAGGGAAGGGCATATAGGCAGAGCACAGAGCTCAAACAGCAGCAGTCATGCCCTAGGCAGGGAAGGACCAAAGTTCTATAGGCTTCCAGCAAGTTTAACAGAACAGCAGGAGTTGGAGTCACTGTGACACAGGATGTTTGGATTAGTTATTTTTCTTATTGCTGACATAGGAAACGTGGCAGAGACATTAAGAGGTGAAGGATTTGTTCTGGCTCACACTTTACAGAAACACAATCCATCATTGTAGTGAAGGCATGGCACTAAGAACAGCTCTTGGCTGTGACAGAACAGGAAGTAGCAGGTTACAGTTCGACAGTTCGAGAGTAAGCTGGGGCCAACACCAGTGTTATAATCCATAAAGTTCACTTCTCTATTCAGTGATCCATTTCCTCCAGAGAGGCTTCATCTAAAGATTCCACAATCCTTAATACAGCACCATCTACTAAGTGTTTTAAACATATCAGCCCATAGGGGAACATTTCACATTCAAACCATAATAACACACTAAAAGAGAACCAGCAATTCTTTTGGTTACAGGACTATTGGATATAATCATGGCTCTTATTGAGAGTGATCAGTTCATCATGATCTACAAGGCTCAAAGGTTTAAATATAACCTGCCAATGCTTTGTGTCTTAATAAAGGTCAATTTTATGCATTCAATTTATAGTTAGCATCTATACCTAAAATATTTCTATTTCTACATTGTAACACATTATTTTATCTTCATTACATGTTAGTTTGCAAAAAGGGAGAGTATATTTACAAGATCAGTGTTTGGACTGTTTAAGTAGCCACCCTGGCCTCCTTGAGATGATATTAATTAGTTCTTACTAGCCAGGACGCCATTTTAATATCTTTACAAAATCCTTGTGGTGGTTTCAACATGTATGGCGCTCATAGACTCATGTGTTTGAAGGCAGTGGCACTATTAGAAGGTGTGGCCTTGTTGGAGGAAATGTGTTACTGTGGAGGTGGGTTTTGAGGTTATATATTCTCAAGCTATGCCCCATCACACACTCTCTCACTATCTGCGGATCAAGATGAAGAACTCTCAGCTCCTTCTCCTGCACCATGCCTGCCTGCCTGCTGCCATGCTTCCCACCATGATGATAATGCACTAAACCTCTGAAATAGGAAGACAGCCCCCATTAAATATTTTCTTAAGTAAATGTTGCCTTGGTCACAGTATCTCTTCACAGCAATAAAACTCTAAGACAGTCCTTTATACATTATGGTATGTTCTTCTGATTTTACCTTTACAAGAATAAACATTTTAAAACAACAGAAACATAACAAAAGCAAAGCAATTCTTTACATCTGAGGACATTTGCTCTGAGAATTCCAATTCTGCGAATGGGACCCTGGGACCCACGTGAAGACAAAGAGTTAAAAGTTCAATATTAATTAATTAAACAAGTAACTATAATTTCTGGTCTGGCCAAATCCCATTGATAGTTTGTTTAGAGGCACAGAAAGATAGAACATTGGTACCCTTCTGACTTATACTTGCGAACCTGGCTTCTCATGATTTATGTGGTGGCCTTTAATTCTGCTTGGTGACTGCTTTGAAGATATCAAATAATCCCTCAACTAAGCATTATATGTTGCAAAGACAGAACATTCAGAGCTCCTCACCCCAATCCTTTTAAGTGGTCAGCCTCTGGTTGCAGGCAGTGGGGACTCTTCATTGCTTTTTACACCATGGTGTGCTGTCCAGCTTCCTTCCTCTTCCTTATAATTCATAGCTCGTGTAGGTCAACCACCAATCCTTTCAACATGCAGTAGCTGTTGTTTCAGGTTGCAGCACATTAGCTATTTGTATCCCCCCCGGCAGCCCTTTCTTCTTTTGCTTTCCAACCTTGGACATTCTCTGATTATGCAGTGAAGACCATGGGCACTGTAACAGTTGGGTCTTAACTGTAGTCAGAGAGTAGCCTTCTCTACAGTCCTTCTGATACTGATGATAAAGCTCTATAAACAGCTTTTAGCCTCTGGTGCCCTTCCAAATCTTAGCATCAGGGCTGTCAAATAGAAGAATGGCAATGGCCTCTTGAGACCTGATGCCAGGGCTGGAAATGATGGGCTGCTGCTTTATTGGTCAGTCAGATATCAACAATGTGCCTTCTGTCAGTTACTTCACCAGACAGCAAGTCCTCAAAGAGTGCACAAGAGATAAACACTACCTTATGGGGAGGAGAAAAAGACCAGGAGAGTTGTTGTGTCCTTCCCCAGTCTCAAACCCGAAACTATCAAAGGAGGTATTAGCTAGTATTATTTGCTTTTTGTTTTGTTAAGTGGGGTTAGCAATGTAGAAAAAGAAAATGATCATTCTAGGCAAAAGAGATGGCATGTGTAAAGAGAGAGAGAAAAGTCAAATTATCATAGAAGTGCAAAAAATTAAATTATTTCATGTTTTTGAACCAAATCTGTAAAACGGTATAGGAGCTGGAGCAAGAAATGGGGGTGGGGGGTGGTGGTGGCAGGAGCTTAGCTTGGGAATATAGACTTTATTTACTTTGTTAGTATTGGCATTTTGGGGGAGTCAGAGGGAGGTGTTTCTTCTCAGACAGAATCTCATTACTTCCCCCAGGGCTGGTGTCTAATTTATAATCTCTTGCCTTGGTTTCCTAAGTACTTGGATTATAGGTGTGTGCTGTGGTATCTGCCTAAGATGTCTTTTGAGATGCCATGATATTGTTGACTTAACATTACTAATGTATGTTAATGTGTGTGTGTGTGTGTATGAAAAGAAGATAAAATTGAAGAAGCAAAGATGAAAATGAGAGAGACAAAATAGAGCAAAACAAAACAAAAGCAAAGCAAAAAAAGAAAATAAGAGAGAGTAGCTAGGAGACCAAGCAATAAAAATTTAAAATGAGGTGGTTGGACTCTGAATCAAAGGCCTCAAAGCTGAAGAGAGAATTCAAAACACTAAGCTATTAGCTCAAATAGACATAGGGTGATTGGACAAACACTCATTAAAAATCAAGATGGAGGAGAGGTAATACAGGAGAGGGAGAAACCAAAAATAACACGGGGGATGAGTTTTTGTAAACAACTATGAGGGTAGAAGGAGAAAGAAAACAGACTGTTATGTTGACTCTCAGGTGGAATGTTCACTTGGCAGGCCCTTCAGGCACTTCAGTATCAGTGCCTCTGAATTCCAAAGAGCAGGTGTCATATGAGGGACTTAGCAAGAAACACAGAGGGTTGGAATTCAGGCATTTCTGTATCAGAGACTCTAAATTCCAAAGAGCAGGTATCATATGGGGGACTTAGTAAGAAACACAAGAGAGTTGGAGTCTTTCTTCAGAAGTTATAGCATCCAAATATTAGATCTTAAAGGTAGAGAAAAATCCAAGCCCCAGAGACACCATAGTCCCTACAGAACAGCTCTGCAGTGGGAGAGACCTTGGACTCTGTAAGCTGTTCTGTTTGGTAAGTCCTCTACCTGCATGGTGGAGTTTCCTAGGAATGGAATAAACGGTGAAACTTTACATTAGGTCCTGAAGTTTGCGAAGGAGGAACAGAGGTTGGAAGCTGAGTAGGTGACAGTAGTGAGGGGCATGAATGATTGATCCTGATCTTCTCAAATAAGCGTGAGATGAGCTTTAATGCAAGTGCTGAGGGGCATCGAGTAGAATCCATGAGCCATGGAGGGTGAAGGACTTGGATGGGAGTCATAGCCTGAGCTATGAGGATGAGGAGACTCTTAGTTGGTGAGTGGTGATTACCACTACAGGCTCGATCTTGAATCACTGATGCCCTTACTTTGTCTAGAGTATTTCTAGAACTAAAAGGGACACTTCTATGAGACTCCTGCATTTGTTCAACTCACTTCATTTATTCATCTTCCTCAGTAAAAGGCTACTCCTGGCTATGATCAATATCATCTCAAAGCATGTCCAATACAAATATAAGTGCCAAAGGCAAACATAGCTAAAGGAAATATGGTAGAATATCTAACTTGTCTGTCTTACAATTTTAATTCCTTCAGCTGGGATATTGAATGCTTTTTCTTTATAGCCCCTTGCTACTCTACATTCCCTTCTTATGTACGTATGCACAAATACAAATATGGGTTTTGATTTGTAGCAAATATGCAGCTTGGTCTTCATGTGGGTCCCCTAACAAGTGGAGCAGAGGTTGTCTCTGACTCTGTTGCCTGCCCTTGGATCCCTTCCCCCTACCTGGACTGCCTGGTTGGGCCTCAGTGAGAGATGGTATGCTTGGTCCTGCTGGAACTAGACATCCTAGGGTCGGGTGGTACCTAAGGTGGGTTCCCTATAAGGATGGGACTGGAAGGAGAGGAGGGAGGGGAGCTGTGACCAGGATGTAAAGTGAATAAAAAATTATTGAAAACAAATGTGTTTTGATGATAAAAAAGAATGGTATGGATAATACTGATGATAGTAATTGTGGTGGTTTGAATAAAAACAACTTCATATGCTCATAGGCAGTACTAGAAGATGAGGCCTTTTTGACAGAAGTATGTCACTGGACTTTGAGGTTTCAGATGCTCAAGCCATGTCCAGTGTCATTCTCTCTTCCTATTGCCTGCTGATTCAGATGTAGAACTCATAGCTACCTCTCCAGCAACTTGTTTGCATGCATGTTGCCATGGTTTCCACTATGATGATAATGAACTTTAAGCCAGCCTCAGTTGAATGTTTTTCTTTATATGAGTTGTCATGGGGGCTAGAAAAATGGCTCAGTGGTTAAGAGTGCTGACTGCTCTTCCAGAGGTCCTGAGTTCAATTACCAGCAACCACATGGTGGCTCACAACTATCTGTAATGGGATCAATTCAATACCCTCTTCTGGTGTGTCTGAAGACAGCTACAGTGTATTCATATACATAAAATAAAGAAAATCTTTTAAAAAAGTTGCCATAGTCATTGGGGTTCTTCAAAGCTTTAGAAACCCCAAGACAGTGATGAGACTCAAAGCAAACTGGGTGACAAATGTCTAGCATTCATGAGCTACAGAATCAATAAATAGTTTGCTTGGGTTTTATTTAAACTGTTAACCTACATGAGCCTTATAGAAAAAACAGAGACTAAATGACTGACTCAGTGACTTGTTCTCCCAGTGCCTAAACTACTTCTAGTTTAAATCAGATGGCCCAACCTAAAAATGTTAATGTGATTTCAAAGATGCCAAAGTTGTTTGCACACTAGCATACCAGGAGATTCTGAATCATTAAAAAGGCATTGCAGATAAAGCATTCACTATCCTGCAAGTCTATTGTTTATTAAATTATGCCATTGGGTTTGATGAGAATTAGAAATCTATTTAAACTAAACGTATTTTGAGGATCCTGTGGAGATGGATTAATTTATAGTTCTTGCCATGAAAGCATAGGGAACTAAGGATACTCATATAAAAGCCAGACCTGGTGGTGTGTGTCTATGACCCCAGTTACAGGGAAGAGGAAAAAGAAATGAAGATTCATGGAACTTATTGGCCAGAGACTAGCCAATTGGTGAGCACCAGGTTCAATGAGAGATCTTGTGTCAAAAAATAATATGGAGAGTGATAGCAGAAGACACCCAGCATCAACCACTGGTTTCCACATATACATAAACAATGACATTAGCGTACAAGCACACGCACGCGCTCGCGCGCGCACACACACACACACACACATGCACATATGCATATACACACATGCACGCAAGTACACTATACCATGCATACACAATCATAACACATTTGAATTTTAATGTAGATGTTGGGGATCCAAAGTAGGATCCTCAGGTTTGCACAACAAAGAGAGCACTTTACCCACTGAGTCATCTCCCTAGTAAATAAAGGGAATATTTCTAAAACCTTAGCATCACAGACAACAGCACATACCTCTGTGACTCTGTCTTTTAAAGTTTCAACCATTTTCCCATCAATCCTCTGTAGGACAAAGAGACTTTAAAGAAACTAAACATTTTAAGAAATTGTATTAACCACTGAGATTTACCATATATAGTAAATTTGACAAATACTGGTGTTCAAGGCCGGTTTCCTTCTAGAATATACTCTATTGGGAGGTTTGGTGTAGAGGGTTATTTACAGAGTCTAAGGTAGATTCAAACAAGTATGTCAAATAGTTACACTAGAGGCCAAGAATTTCTGAGTCAGGAAGGTTCTCTGTGAGATTTGAATAATTTCATCTGAGCATGGAATTTTCTAGGGTATGGGATGGCTGGGTTGGATGACAATGAAGTCATGATCACTTATGTAGCTGTGGAAAAAAACGATTTTACAAACCAACAAAGAAGTCAGAACTTCATTCAGAGAAAAGGAGAAATAATTCCAGCTGGTCACTGGTCACTGGTCACTGGTCACTTGTACCTTCAATGGCTCCCTTGAGGCCAAATTGTTGGAAAAGAAAGTGGTTGTAGCCTGCTCTTCAGGAGTGCTCTACTATTTTAACCTAAGTACATGAGTGGAAACCATGTCTGTGTTCCTTTTTCTACTGATCCTCCTTCTCCATTTGTAACTATTAGTGAAGTACACATTTCTATCCATCACTGTCTTCTACATATGTCCTTGTCTCTCCATTCCTGCCCTCTTAATCCACACTCATATTGCTACTGGCTTTGCAAGCTCACCCTGCTTTCAATCTCATTTCCTGTCCATATTCTGCCATAGTAACCAAGCCAAAATGCAGCAGTCTTTACTCAAACATCACCAGTAATTGATGAAAGAACCTTATCTTGGGTCTTACACTCTTGACTTGTCTCAGTCTAGTCCCCAAATTCCCACATCTGTCCTAACCTTATTGCGCTGGAATGTCGATTCTCGGTATGGAGCTGTCTTTCTTACTTCAAGCTTTGACTTTTAGAATCTCTTTGTCAGGAATAACTTTGCGTATTTCTGCCCCACTCAGTCAGATTCCTCAAGAGTGATCTGAAATATTCCCCTCAACATCTATAGCTTTTGACTCTGTAGCCTGCACAGCGTTCACACCTTCCACTTCTTATTAATAAGTATGGCAATGATTTCCATTCATGACATTTCCTCCTTTTGTGTATTATTCATGGTTATCATGGACTGACTCATTATTCACACCCAGAGATAATATACATTTACTGCATTCAGTGCACTTTTACTTTATCAATGGAAGCTACACACCCATAGTTTTCTGTAGGAGGAGAGAGCTGTAAATACTGGATTAAGAGAAGTCAAGGGTAAGTTCTATGATTTAAGATCACAGCGAGAGGAGTATCAAAGCAAATCTGCCTTCTTTGCCTAGACCCTGAACACAGGAACTCACCTTTGTTTTATGTGTTGTTCAACTGTCAGAAGAAGGATATAAAGCAAATACAGTGCACACAGGGTGCAATTTGTGATTAGCAAGAGGAACCAAGAACGATTAAATTGTTGAATAACACTTAAGATGATACATAATTAAAATCAAGATGCTAATAATGGAACTGATCATTGTTCTGTGTTAAGTGTTCTAGAAAGACTGTATTCCAAAACAGTATTTTTACTTAAAAGCATGTCACTCATATCATACGGTGAAAATATTGTGCACCAGGGTCAAGGACACTACAAGAAGACCACCCACAGAGTCAACTAAACTGGAGCCATGGAGGCTCACAGAGCCTGGGTCACCAATCAGGAAACATGCAGGAGCTGGACCTAGGCTCTCTTTTTTGGCACCTTTTGTGGCAAATGTACAACTTGGTGTTCATGTGGGTCCCCTAACAAATGAAGTGAGGACTATCTTGTTCTCAGTCCCCTGTCATTGAATCCCCTGAGATTAGATGTCCCAAGATAGGATAGTACCCAAGGGGTCTCCCCTTCTCCCTTCTCTAAAGAAAGAGGGAGGGGAAAATGGGAGGATATGTAAAAGTGGGAATGGGAAAAAGGAGAGAATGGGGCTGTGATCAGGATGTAAATTGAATAAACAAATTATAAAAAAGAATGCAATGGGATTTTTGTTTATGTTAATTTTGCACTAACCTTAGTTTTCTTTCTTTGCTACACTATGCTTCAGGATATAGGAGTTTAGTTAATAATGTATAATTACTCAACCTCACTTTTGATTTATTATCAAACAGTTAAACTATTTTAGGAATATCAATACACAGTTGTTATAATCCTAAAAAAAAGTCATGCATGGAGTGAATGGCAATTTGAGAAGTTATAGAACTTCCAAATACATAATTAACCAAATTTAACCAGACGCAAAGACTGCACAAACTTAATGAACTTACACATAGTTAGAATGTGCATTCACTATAAAAAATTAATTCCATTTATTCATAAAAAGAGCTCATCCACTACTTATACACAATGTACCCCATTTCAAAACATTCAAGTTGCAGAAACATTGTTTGGTTTAAGAGAATGTCATAAAGAATATCTATAATCTCTACAGCTACAAAGATTTAATTTATAAAAGTTGAGCCTGTCTAGATCATTCCAGAAGGCAGTGTTTCTCTAGGGCTAGGTCAAATTTAGATTAATTAATTAATTCAACAAAGTTGACTAAGAACTTTTTATATGACTTACTCTAAGTTAGACTCTGGCCATACAAACCTAGTGGGACCAATCTCTGCTCCCCGTGTGTGTGTGTGTGTGTGTGTGTGTGTGTGTGTGTGTGCACGCGTGCATGCACAGATGCACACAAGTGCTCGTAGTGGTGGGGTTGAACTGTTGAACACAGTGTATACACTAGACACTAAGCAAACACTCCACTACTGCACTATATCCATACCCCTCATAGTTTATTTTATTTTATTTTATTTTATTTTATTTTATTTTATTTTATTTTATTTTATTTTATTTTGAGACAGGCACTTACTGTGTATTCCAGGCTGGCCTCCAACTTGCTATCATCATGTTTCCAGCATCACAGAACTTAAGTCACATGTGTGCATGTCTGTAGACAGTGCTGGGCATAGGAATGAGCCTGAACTGGATGTTGGAAGTTTTGAGACCTTGGAGAAGATCTTCTAGTCCTACTGCATGTCAATAGATCAAGGGAGCTTGATATCCATGGGAGGCCTCCCCTTCTCTGAGGAGAAGAGGAGGTGGAGGGGAGGATAAAGGAAGAGATTGGGAGGAGAGGAGGGAGAAGAAGCTGCCATTGGGATGTAAAGTAAATCAATCAATTAATTAATGGGAAAAAAAGAGAGAAGTCTTGAGACCTAGCCTTGGTCCTGCCATGCATGGTCCAAACTACTGTGTTAACCCAGGAAAATTCTTTAATTCCTTTGTACACACATTCTCTTATCAGCTAAGAGCAAAAGTCCAAACTTCAAAGTACCTTGCCAAGTTAGTATGCACAGGCTAATAGTGTTGTCTATACAGGTCACTTGAATAAACTTCAAAACACATCAGATCTTTACATGTCTAGGGCTTTAGTGACAAGTTCTTTCCTTACAGTTCAAATAGGAAGTATTACTTTTTTAAAAAAAGAAATTAAAGTATGAGTTCCTAGGCTTTTAATTTAACTGGTCTGTAGGTGCAGCTCATGAAACAACAAAACAAACCCATTCTTTCCCATCTAGTACTAGACAGAACCTCTATTCTCTCACTGAGAACTCACAAGATCATCTCTAGATATAGGACGGATTCTTCCTCTGTGTGACCCTCTCCCCTCAAGAGAGAAGTCTACATCTGTGGCACCCCAGGAGTGCCCTAAGAGTAAAGTGACCAAGCCAGCTCAGCTCAGTCAGTCAACAGGGTCTCTAGGGAGGGACTGAGGATTGAATAGAAAAAGACAACTAGACATTGTGACCTGACTCCAGCCAACGCTGAGGCCGAAGCAGGTTTCTTTCTTTCCAGCCTGCTTTTATGTCAGTCAAGGTGCAACCAAAACTCAAGGTCAGTTCTTAGATCAAAGACAAAGTAATAAAGCAAGGCAGTAAATGAAGAGACGCTCCTGGTAGTCACCAAGCCCCATGGCCACTGTTTCTAATATTCTTATATGAGCCTACCTCGTTGTCCGATACTAGTGGCAAATGCCAAGTTTCTAGAAGTGGCACCAAAAGCACTCCACAATAAAGTAAAACCAACCAACCAAAAACCCAACTACCCTAAACATTGTTTTAAAATCTCTCCCATTCTTTTTAACTCTCTGCAGTCATCTTTCTGCCCCCCATTGTTTTATTCTTCCTTCTAGTTTTCTTCGTAGTTCTTGTTTAGAAGTTGACCCAGGAAACACTGGGAATGGATAGAACGTTAGTTCCCATTTGTTTCTCATACTGAGAAGTCATGGCCTGGGCTTTGTCTTTTTCAGAAAGAGCTCAGAAGCTAGATGTCTGACCTGCAGGTCTGCAACTGGAGGCCTAGACAAGTGTGCCTATACACCTTCAGCCAACCTTGAATCTCTCTCTCTGGATGTGGCCCCCAACAGCCTTATTAAGAGATGGAAGTAGATCTGGGCATGGTGCTACATGCCTTTAGTATCACAGCATTTTGAAGGTGAGGCAAGAAGACCATGAATTTGAGTTTAGCCTAGGCTAAATTGTGACATTCTGTCTCAAGGGAAGTGGAGAAGGAGAGGTGGAGAGAACATGTATGGGGTGCTCTGTGTTAGAAGTGAATGAGATGGTAGTGGTCCTCAGTCTGCCTCCTGAGGTCCATGACAGGATGAACAACCCAACAGAGCGACAACGTCATCTAAGCTATGTGATAGGAGCCCCAGCTGCTTTCATTTATGTATAAGCTACTTATTAACTTTGTGACATTGAACCTCATTTTTCCTTTGCATTTTTTTAACCTGTAAAAGAAGTCAAGATAATGTCTAGATTCTTTCTAGCCCTAAAGATATCTTTTAAATGTATGGTGTGTGTTTTTTCTTATTTAGGGTTGAGGAGTGTGGCTGCATAAATTCTACATCGAGATAGATTTCTCTCTTTAAAAGTTTCAAGGGTCTATTTTTCTCCATTTCTAGAGCATGATCTGTCATTCATTGGCTGGTACCCTCTTACCAGAAGCCTATGTGTATAATGTGAACATGCCCTTGCTTTTAATTACCAACACGACAGTAAAACCCAACTCTGTGTCCAACTTGATTAAGCAATGGTTCTTACCACAGAGGCCATGAGATGGCTTTTTCTATTCTGGCATACACATGGAGGCAGGGGCAACTTGGTTTTGCTCACAGGCAGAATGATCTTCAATTTGCAGGTAAAAAGTACTCAGGCAAATGAATATCTTTGAGAAGAATGGTTTGTTGGGAACCGCAGGTGTCTTAGAAGACAGGACATGAATGAGGATATGGGTGTGTGCATTTGGGAAGAGCATTCCTCAGTTATAGAATCAGAAGGAACATTGGGGTTCCATCTCCAGGAAGCATGCACATAAGTGCTCACCTTCAAAGAGCCAGACATGGGATTCAGGTATTATTTGATTCCTAGCATACTATATGATAGGCTGGGTGAATTCCAGCTCCATCTGGGAATTCTATATTTACATATATTATATATTAATTATATTCTATATTTTATATATGATATATTTATATATTTTTAATAAAGGTTGTTACTGACTCTTCAAAATTCTCTGTTCTTTATATCTTTCATTTAAAATACTGTTATATGTTTGGGTCCACATGGGTATATATGGGTGGGGGTGCACTTGAACCATATAGCATGGCTATAGAGGTCAGAAAGCAGCATTGTAGAGTCAGTTTTCTTCATGCACTTTTACATGAGTTGTGGGAGGGGGGGTGACAATCTCAGGTGTCCATGTGTGGCAAGTGCCTTTACCCACTGAGTCTTCTTGCTGGCCCTGAATTTAACAGGTTCTTAGTCTTGGCCAGACTGGGGTCTTCATGGATATCAGAAAATGCTGATGTCTGTGCCCAACCAAATAAGATCTGCCTGACGCATGGGGTGGAGGGGTGCACAGAGATAAGCTTTAAAAGAGGTGTCCCTGGGCTGTCTTAAACATCATTCAAGAAGCACTACTGTATTCCTTTACATTAACCCCAGCATAAAACTAATATAAGTGTACTGGCTAGTTTTGTGTCAACTTGACACAAGTTGGAGTCATCTGAAAGGAAGAAACCTCAATTGAGAAATGCCTCCAGAACTGTAAGGCATTTTCTTAATTAGTGACTGATGGAGGAATACCCAGTTCATTGTCACTGGTGCCATCCCTGGGCTGGTGGTCCTGGGTTCTATGAGAAGCAAGCTGAGCAAGTCATTGGGAGCAAGTCATTAAGCGGCATTCTCTATAGCCTCTGCATCAGCTCCAGCCTCCAGGTCCCTGCCCTGTTTGAGTCCTGTCCTGAGTTCCTGTTGATGTGTTCATAAAAAGATAAAGAGAGGGGGGATATGTTTTATAGATGTGTGGTGAGGTATGGGGGGGGAAGGAGGTGCCTCAGTGGGCACATGCAGAGGCCTCCCTTCCCTGTGAAGGACCTTCCACATGATGGTATAGTATATATAGAGTTTATTCAGGGCATGGGAAGGGGAGGTAAGAGGGTAGTAGAAGAAGAAGAAGAAGAAGAAGAAGAAGAAGAGAGAGAGAGAGAGAGAGAGAGAGAGAGAGAGGCCATCCATGAGCATGTGGAGAGAGAGAGGGAAGGGAATGGGGAGAGAGCGGGAGCAGGAAGGCAAGAGCAGGAGCAAGAGAGAACAAGAGAAAGAGGAGGAGGCAAGCAGCCCCTTTTATAATGAGTCAGGCCTACCTGGCTATTGCCAGGTAACTGTGGGGCGGAGCTTAGATAAAATGCTAGCACCTTTGATGATGACCAATGATGACAAAGTGTAAGCCAAAGAAACCCTTTCCTCCTTAAGTTGCTCTTTGACCATGGCATTTCATCACAGCTACAGTAACCCTGACTAAGACAAGGAATTTTATGCTTTTTCCAAGGACTGTATGTCAGGATGAGTTAGATTATTTCAACTCAGTTCTGAATCTGGTAGAAGGTATTGAGGTGATTTACCAATCTGGGAAGATGCAGGGAGTGCCAGGAGGCTAGGGAAGCTTGCTTCTGATTTTTTTTTGGGGGGGGGTCACACTTTCGGGTGTAAAAAGCAGTGGTTACTAGAGGCTGTTAGAAGATCTTTCTTACCATGCAGGTTATTGTAAAATTTCAAGCTTAAGCCTTAGCTCATGAGTTCTAGGTCATAGGTGGTTTCCATGGCATTGCAGAAGCACAAAACACCACATGTTGCTGAGTCCAGCATGGCGTTGGTGGGGACAGAATGACATGGCTACTGACCCTGGGACAGGGTCAGGAGGTGTGGGCCTCCATGAGTGCCGATGGCTACCATGGGCATAAGACTTGTTTATATAATAATGTACATTTTACCTTGTAATATCCAAAATGAATTCAAGACCACCTAGTACCTTCTCCCTTGGAAAAGGACTTTCCAATCTGTATTAACAGGCCAAGTGCAGAGCCAGATAAGGAAGCTGGCTGACTAAACTAATGTAAAAACATAGTTTTAACGGTCAAAATTACTAAGCTTCCAAAACAAGATTAACAATTCCTCTGCCCTGCCTCACACTAAAACCTCAAGGACAGACAAAATGGGAGACACCCTCTACAAACCAACCACTGTCTAAAAAGGTTATTGACTACACCAATTAAAATAAGCCAAACTACCCTGGTGCCTATATCCGGCCCTTACAAAGTTATAAAAAGCGTGTCCTTTCTTTGTTCTGGGTCTCTCCTCTGGCCTGCGTGCTGAGAGGGGAGTCCCCAACATGTAGAATAATAAAAATCCTCATGTAACCACAGGTTACAGTGATGGCGGTCTCTGTGGTCCTTGTGAGTAAGGGTCTTTTGAGGAACTACAACAACCTTTCTCCCCTGTTAATGTTAATGACTCCATGACAATCAGAGACAGCATGAGTCTTGGAGGTGTGGGTGTGGCCAATGATGTAGCAAAATGGTAAACCTTCAGTGCAGCCTTTAAGGCAGTAGAAAAGAACTCTAAAAACATGAATTTGGAAATATATATTTCTCAACTATGCAAAAAATAAGGATGCAATATGAATTATATGAGGGGCTTCATGGGAATGGGTGGGTAGGGAGTTGAGGGGAGGGTATGGGGGACTTTTGGGATAGCATTGGAAATGTAATTGAGGAAAATATGTAATAAAAAATATTTAAAAAAAAAAAGAAAGAAACAGAGGCAGCTACAGTATGAGCCAGCTTGTCCGAAAGATACTAAGGAAGGAGATAAATCTAGGGAGTGTTGATCGAAGGAGATCCCAACCAAGTTTTTTTTTGTTTTTGCTTACGAAGGCAAACAAATTCCTGAGTTTGAGGTTGACCTGGCAAAGAGCAAGTTAGGCCCAGTTGTGTGGTAGAAATGGTAATTTCAGGTCTGGGTCCCACCCAACTAGCTTATTGTCTGTGCTTAACTGGGGCAGGCAGATCTCTGAATTCTTTTGCAAAGTTAAAAGAAAATGTATGCTTGCTGTCTCCTAAGAATTAAGGGGCTGGGGTTACAAGATAATGATTCATAGGATAATTAAAAGGGAACCTGGAATAAATAACTGAATTGATAATGTAAATAATAAGAAACTGGGCTTTTGGTCTGCATGAGATGAGCTAGCAGAACTACATAGCAGTTTCTTCTTTAGAACTTTAGGGAGAGGATATTGCCTGAGTCCATGGTACTGAAGTCCTGCCTTGCATTCCCCCTTGAGGGCAGCAGTTGAGAAGGCCTGGAATCAACGGTGTAGACTCCAGGAGCAGGTGAGAACGCAGAAGCAAGCTCATTTACTAATTCTCTAATTCTACTAATGCATGTTTCATTGGTTCCAAGCAAAGATGTCTTCCAAGTGGCAGTTTCTGATTGGCTGTCATTATTTGCATCTCCGCTTGTTGGTTCTCAGGCAGACCTCAGTTAGGCCCTCATGCGGAAGTTGCTCCAGTGTTGGGTGGCCCTACTCGCTGTTTACTGACAAGTGTGCTGAAGTGGCCACCGCCCTGGCAGTGGGGGCCTTTCTGTTCCTCCTACAAGAGGAAAGCTATCTGGAGATCTTTGGAGAGCAAACACAGCTCTTAAAGAATTTTTTTCTGACAGGATTTCTGATTTTAGTTAGAAAATCCACAAAAAGTAAACATAACTCTTTTAGAATTTTTTGTAGCCCTTTCAGATTTTTTTTTTTCTAACAAGAGCTTTTCTAACAAGAATTTTTCTAACCAAGATCAGAAATCCCCATAATTCCCTAGAGAGCTGACACAGCTCTTTAAGAGTGTTTTCTAGCAGCTCTGCAGAGACGGCTGTCTGAAGAGCGAACACAGCTCTTTCAGAATTTTTTTTTCTGGCTTTCTAATTTTAATCAGAAAACTCAAGAATTACTTTTAGAATGTTGGTAAGGGGATTTCTGACTTGGTTGGAAGATAGAAGAATTTTTAATAGCAGCTTCTCTGACCAAAGTCATGACCATGAGCTATCCAGAGAACTTTTTTTGAATTTTATTAGCAGAGAGAGCTGTCTCAACCAGAGAGTTTTTAGAATAGCAAGCTGTCTAGAGTAGTGCAGAACACACACACACACACACACACACACACACAGAGAGAGAGAGAGAGAGAGAGAGAGAGAGCGAGCAGTCTGGAAAGCCATCTCAGCAGAACCTAAGCCGCCGCCAGCTGACCATGATTTGACTCTGAGTTGTTTGCTGTTGCTGCTCCCAAACACCCCTTCTCTCAGGAACCTGGACCTCGCCCAGACTGGTCCTTGGCACCTGTGGATCCTGACAAGTGAGAATGGACATTTGAGAAGACAAGCTTGTGAAGGAAGCCTATGGAAAAGGACCTAGTCAGCTGACTTCAACCGTGGATGAAGGCCAACATTTTATCTTGCTCTTTATGACAACGATGAGGGAAAGCTCCGCTCCCCCATCGTGAAGGAATGAAAATAATTCAACATAATGTCGAGCTACAGAGGGCATGCAGGAAACAGGCAGTTCCCAATAGCATTAGATTTAGTTCAGGGTTTGATCAGTTCACAGTAAACTTTAAATGTTGACTCTTTTCCTTTCCTGCCTACCTCATATACACTGTGGATAAATATAACTCATCTCGTAAAGAGTTCACAAACAATGTATAGATTTTTAATGGCGATAGTACAATATGACAGAAAAATATTATTGGTGTTTATTAATATTGTGTTTCATGAAGAAAAGGTAACTTTCATTTCCTGGAGAATTTACACATAAATTGTTTGATTTAGAACAGTGGCAAAGAGACATTTCCTATCTCCCTGGAAGCAACAGGGAGTCCGCTTTGCACAACTCCAGGGGTTGTCTTCCACGTCACCATGTGTATGGCTGATCTCCATACAATTACACCCATGCTGGGCTGTGTGCTGTATTTGGTGGTCCTGAGCAGAGAGGTTTCTCAACCAAATGCAAAGGCCGGAGAGAAGAGATTATTACAAGTACAGGAAAGAGGCCATGGCATAAAGTGGGCAAGGAGACTCTGGGTTGAGTATACCATGTGTGTACAGCTTGTGTTCATTTGGTTTGGCATTCATTCAATTACCAATTTGTGGACTAATGCTTACTTACCCTAGGTATTGGCCCTTGATATCATGGCATTGATGACATCCATGGTTTCAGGGGGACCTGAACTCTGTATGTAAACACTGTCCCTCCGGTGTCACCACATGGTCCAGCCTCTACCAGATGTTCATGAAATGTTTCCCAAGTGTGTTAGTTGCTAACTTTATATTCATGGGTGCAAGAAAGACTGCTTTCTGTGTGGGAAGACGAGAAGCAGGCAAAGAGATGTCCTAACGGTGGAGAGTTCAGGGGAGGTGAAGTCTTCCTAAGTGAGCCATGGAGTAAAAATGTTTTAGACAATGGGCCCAGTGTGAAGCTGCAGAGGCTGGAGGTTTAAGGCTGGGACCTAGCAGATTACATGGAGGTAGGATATCTGGAAGCAGTGATATGACTGAAAAGGCTCAGTGATCGGTTATCCTGGCTGCAGAAGGTTGGCCAGCAGTTTGGTCTTAATTCTCTGGGCAGGGGAGAAGGTGAATAACAAAAATGTTACAACAATTGAATGGTGGATCAATTATTCATTGAAAAAAATAGCTTCATTCACAACCTGGTACAGGCTCTGAGAGAAGGATCTGCCACCTCTCTTTTGACAGGATTACCTGAAGTACTTGTTTGACAAACAGGTATCAGGACCCTGCAATGCAATATTCTATTTCTTAGGCCTGGACTGAGGCGTGGGCTCAGAATTTAAATAAGCTAGTTCAGTGTTTAAATAAGTTTTTTGTGTCATTTTCTACTCACACATGCTAATTAAATTTAGGTTGGAAACAGGACCAGTGAGGGAGGTGATTAGCTAGCTATTTCTGTGTAAGAAACTCCTCCAGATGACTGACTTACTACAATACAAATGGAATTTGAGAGTGGCTTAACCAAGCAATATCATGAATTTTCAGTAAAGCTTCACGCCAGTATCGTAGTTACTACACAGCTTGACAGCAGCTGAGGATCTTCTCATTTAATCTGTGTGGGTTTAGCCTTTCTGGGTAGATCTCTAAAGGATGACTTGATATGGAAATTCTTATCTCTCAGCATGAATGTTTCAAGGGTATGGGAGGCAGAGGGGGAAGGAAAAGGGATGATAGGGAAGAGACAGGGCTACAGACAACACAGAGCTACAGACTTTATTTTCTCATTGGTTTTAGATATGTTCTCACTGTGAATCTAGGCTGGCCTGAAACTAAGTAGCTCACATTAGCCTTGAACTGCTATCTTTCTATTTCAGCATCCCAAGTGCTGGGATAATAAATCCTTGCCACTACCACACACTAGCCTGGGAAATAGTATACCACCACTTCTGCTGTTTTCTACTGAGCACACAGACCAATCCCTGGTACAGCAATGGCCTGCATGCTTTGACCAGGATAATTGCTCATAGCCTCAATCCAGGTAAGGTGAGAGACAAAAATTCATAGCCTTGGTATAAAGTAGGAACATGAATTTATAGTATCTGATGTGGAGTAATAGGAGCAAATAAATTTGAATATTGCATGCCAGAAATGGTTCTGAACACTTTGTACAAGAGCCTCTATCTATTCAATAGTCTCTGGCATGCAGTAAGTATCCAAACATATTAGGGCCAGCCATGCTCTGAGCACTTTGCATGCATTATCTCACTTAAGCCTCACAAGAATTGAATCAGCCAGGCACTGCTGATATTGTGAATGGCAAACTGTAAGACTAATGTAAGGGAGAGAGCTGTTATCAAGAAAGGCTTGTCAGGACTTGGAGACAGAATGAGTATGGAGGAGGGTACCTAGTGATAGCATCAGTGTCCCATGGGCTCTTGAGCTGGCTGATAGTCAGCTTGTATAGCTCCTTAGTTTCCAGAGAGTGTGAGGACACTTACTGAGCAGATACCACCAGTAGGCAGAGGAGGACAGAGCATTCTAAGGCACCTCATCTGGCCACCTAATTCAATACAGTAGAGAGTAAGTTTTGGGCCGGGAATCCTTGCCTGAGTGGATCTCAAGCACAATTCCCAAATGACTGAGTCTTGTTTCGTGAGAGTGTAGGGTGTAACTCCTGGCTGTAAGGTTTTCCAACTCAAGGGTTTTCTGCGGTTGTGAAAGCCTAAGATAAACAACGTTTGGGTCCAGCATGCCAGGCTCCTAAATCGATTGGACAGGGTGTATAAAGTCACACCGTGTTTCTTGTTTATAAGACTTCTCTCCAACCTCCACAGTCTGAGGTCCTGTGTCATCCCTCCCCACGCCCTCAGCCCTGCTTTCTTCCCCACATCCCTAACGTTCCTTACCCATGGAAAAGGCTGGTCCACCTTTCCACTCGGCTCAGCTTTCCTCCCTCCCACGTATGCTTAGGCTTCATTGGTGCCCTGTGCCACCCCGGCCCTGATCTGTTAGTCACAGGGGACTTCCACCTTTCCCCCCCTTTTCATGTTTCTCTCCCTGGCTGCCCCTGTCCCTAGTGCCTTCAGCCTGCAGCATTCCAGTCTTTCTCTTCCTTGATCATGCCCGGTAAAGCCACACCTGGAGTCACAAATGCTTCAGAGTTTGATAATTTACTTAATGTCAACAAAAGAGAAGGAAAAAGTAAGCTGTAGAATGCAGGGGCAGAACTACAGCCAACTTGGCCTGCAGGACCCAGGTTCCCAAATGGGCCTTGCCTGCCTCCTCAGCTCCACCTACAAGTCAAGTGTGGAAGGGGCTGGACTGTTGTAATTAGTAAGTCCCACAGACCCCCACTGAGGTGGTAAAGCAAACTACCCCAGACTGTAGACAGCGCTCTAGATTAACCAAGGACTAGTGGCCTTGCTGTCCCTGGACCAAGGCAGTCAAGCCTTGCCTACTGGCCCTGGAGCGCCTCCAGCACCCGGGTGGGGCCTTGAGGGAGCGCCCAGTCAGTCACCCCAGCATGTGGGCGCGGCGGGGCGGGCCAGGGCTGCGATCTGGACGCTGAGTGTCCTTCTGGTCTGGAGTGTTTGTCCAGACAGCCGGCGCGGCTGGGTCTCTGCGAGGCTGGGTCTCTGCTTGTCCTCCCTTCTCTTCCGGGACAGTTGCTGTAGGCAATCTGGAGGTGGCAGGTGCTTGGGTCACCTTGCTCCGGGTACTGAGCAGGTAGGTGACCGGGTCGGGTAAAACGCTGGAGCATGGAGCCAGGCAGAAGGGTGAGCGAGGGGGAACCAGCAGGTGGGTCTCTAGAGCGAAGGGTAAAGCACAGAGGACAGGGACAGGAAGAGACCCTGGTTCCCGCGGTCAGGCTGTTCACCTGTCCCTCTGGTCCCTCCTCCACCGCGCGCAGGGCGAGCTCAGGTGCCCAGAGGAACCGACCGCCACAGCTGCGGGTGTCCGATGTCCCGTGTAGGGTGTCCAGTATCTGCAGCCGGGGCCGGGTGAGTGGCGGCCCTAAGAATAGAGGGCTTGTGATCATTATACTAAGAGTCTCCAGTGGGAGGAGAATCGGAGGCGACTTGGAGTCTCTCAGGGAAGTCGTGGTGCCCGGGCGGTGTGCATGCACGCGTGGTGAGTGCTTACACTGGCCGGGGCAGGTGCAGGGGCGGAGGCCACCTGCGAGGGTCGGGGCCACGAAGCAGGTGCTGGGTGGCCGCAACAGTACCCACAAATCAGCGGAGGTCCAATCACTGGGCAGTGCCATGTGGTCTCTGCTGGCACGGAGGTGACCTTCCAGACAGAGTCCTAAAAACTGTTTCAGCCCACGCAAAACTCCATTAGAGAGCTCCCCGTGCGGGGACACCCTTCCGCGGGCGCCCTCACGTGGTGCAGAGAGCAGCGGGCTCGTCCCCTCCCTGTGGTTCTGGGTCAAGGCTCAATCTAGAATCAGCCTAGCAAGGACTTTCCTCAACAAAAGTAAACCATCCGCAGCCGCTCCTGCCCTAGGGGATTCGTGGGCCCTAGGTGGAGTCACTCACTGTTTGCAGATTTTCTCAACAGTGTTCTCTTCACTATGGCCCTAGAGAAGCAGGGATAACTAACTACCTCTTGCTCAGTTCCCTGACAAGCTTCTCTTGTTTGTGGAACGAAACAATGTATTTATAATTTTTAATTTAATAAATAAGCGGAAGAAATACTTAGGGGAAGATTGGGCACAAATGGACTTATCTAGTTATATCTGTGAAATACTTCAATCTTGAGAGCATTCACAGAACTTCCAGCTGCTCTCACCACTTGCAATTTATTTTATTTTCAAAATCATCAAGTAAATTAATGAGAAAAAAAATTGAACGATCTGAAGCCTGTTCACAGAGCTAGCTGTTTAAAGAATAAATAGAACTTAAACTAAATTCTTAACTTTAGGGATATATGTACTATACATACCACGATATTTTTATGAAGATAGCTGTAGCTAGAGTATTAGTATGATCATTATTATTTATTAGGCACTGTATTAATTAAAAACACAATTATGTAGAAAAATGGAAAGTGTGAAAGTCAGACCAGATCTACAGGTATCCTGGGAACCTAACTGAATTTTGTACTCTTTCGAAATTTTTAGAGTGAGCAACAGGTATGGGCTTGTTGCTTGTTATTTGTTTTTTTCAAGAAAAAAATGCCACAGGAGAAGAAAAACAAGTTAGTTGAGCTGCACTTTGTGTTGGACCTCGAGTGACTACACTCAGTATGAGACAAAAAACATCACCATGCAGATCAGCGTTAGCAGTGATTGTCCTGTAGAGTGAAAGTAGGAAAAACCCTGGCCGGTTCACTTCCTCCTTTTTATTTCCTGTACTTGTCTCAGGAACTTTAAGGTAGATTTTATCTCAGTATCCAAGAGCTACAAAGATCCCCAGATTAATTTTATGGATTAGGAAATATGGTCCAAAGACTTGAGGTGACCTCCCAAAGTCACAGCTCACTGGAGGCAGAGCTGGAAATCTAGGCTGGTGTCCTTTGAAGTATCCTGTAAACCAATTGCTGCCATACTCAGAGGGAATCAGCAGTCCAGTTTGGTGCCCATAGTCAACAGCCACCACTTGTTAACTGGGTTTCTTTTGTATTTTCTGAGGCCACCAGGTGCCACTGTAGTTTCTTCAAGTGTGATTAAACTGTCCCTGGTGGTCAGGGTCTATAATAACAATTTTGTGAGAGAAAAAGACAGTCAGTATGGAAAGCTGAAAGCCTGCTTAGGCTAGGATGTGTTAATAACTGGCCTGGACAATTGAGACTCCATCTCAAAATATGGAGTAAAAAGGGGACTGGAGGTATAGCTCGATAACAGTGAATTTGCCTAGCATGTGCAAGGGCCAGGCTTTAATCACCGGACCATAAAATAAAACATTCCAACTAACCTTGATGCCTGAAGCCCATGTTACACAAGCTACCCAAAGCAAAGCCGAAGGAAAGAAGAGCTTGCACACCTCTTTACTGAGGTACTAGGAAAGGGACTATTAAGGAGACAAAGCACCTGGCAAGTGGAGAATAAATGGAAGACAAACTCGCTACTGGACCAATGTGGGTGTCAACCTTGTTCTCCTTTCTGGATGGGGTATTTTCTTCTGTGTCTTCTCTAAGCTTATCTCTACTTGATAAGGGTAGGGCTTCTGCACTGCTGCGGTATCTCCACCTGTGCAGTTTTCTTCCCAAGGACATTTTCTGGTCTTCACTCTGAAATTTTCAAAGTGGCACCACTTCCTGATTCTGGACTCAGGAGTCAACTTGTAGCAGCCAGTGTGTGCAGTGGATACAGTACCTGCCATGCCCAGCTTCCCAGCCATCACTGTCTTCCTCAGCTGGGAAATGGGACTGACCTCTTGGAGAGTGGATGGAGTGGGTTAACTGGTGCTGAGTGTGTATGGTAGTGCAGGAAACAGTTAAGTGTCAATTCTGTTATCAGAGAGCGCTCTGGGCCAGAGCAGGGGAGGAATTTGCCCTTGGCTCTTTGGGGGAGTTAATTTTCAGCTCTCCCTGACCCTCCAATACTATTCACTGGACTGAAAACGGGGCTAGAGTAGAAGCTGTAGACCTCATCAGCTGCTATTTTTTTTTTAAATCATGCTCTTCTATGGGCGTTAGCCATTGAAGCCGTGGAATGTGCGCTCGTTTATGGATGGTTCCTGGAATTTCAGGGAGTCAATTACTTTGTTTACTTTACTCCTTTACCTCGGGACCTTGAAGTCACATGTTCCAAATGTCAGATTCTTCCTGTGAAAGAAGACTGTCTTCTATAAACCCTTCCTTTAGAGTGGACCTGCTTTGCTGTATTCCCTAAGAATGCACTAGGACCAAAATACCACAAGACTCTTTACAGTATAACGCTATGAAGACCATCCCAAGACAATATAGAAGTTTAACTAGGGGCCCCGGGAGGGGTATGCCTGGCTGAGTTACAGTCAGGACATTGATTTTAATGCTACTTAACATTCCTCTTCATATCGGGCTCCATTTGAACTCCAGCAGTTAACATGCTGTGGGAGAAAATAGTGTGTAAGTAGGAACAGTACATGTAGCTGCAAGGCCCTGCTATGCAATGAATAGTGAATCCAAGTGCTACCGATGTCCTGTGGCACCTGACTACTGTGTGTGCTTGGCTCAAAACACTGGGTTCAAGAGGCTGCTTTACAAGGAAACAGAGGAGGGAGGGAAAGAAAAAGGATTAAAACTCACAAAGGCAGGAAGAGGCAGGGAGAACCAAGACTGCTGTAGTCATGATGTAGCCTAGTAACTGTTCTCAAGTTTAAGTGAGTAGTGCGTTGCTCCCTATGGAAAAACAAGGTATTTGAGCGAGCATGGCTAGAGGCAAGATTTCAGAAGCCTTGTAAGCATAGAAACTGTAGTTGATCTTCTACGGCATAGATGAACCTGAAATATTATAGTAAGACCTTTGTAGTCCTATGACGCTTGAAACAAATTAAATCTCTTTTCTCCAGAATATAAAATATAATGTATACTATGGATATAGATGCATACACACACATATATATGCATATATACATATATAGTATTTCTTTCTATTGGTAAAAGTCTAAGAGTTTGGGGCTGGGCAGATGGATAAGTGGGTAAATGAAGCACGAGGGTCTGAATTAAGATCTCATTTGCAGTGGTATTTAATCCCGAGTGCCTCTCTGGGGAGATGAGAGATGAAGTCAGGAGACATCCCAGAGCTTTCCAGCCACCTGGCATGATTGGTCTACACAGGGCTGAACCAGCGAAAGAGAAACCTTGTCTCAGAGAAGGTGGAGAGCCACACCTGACACCTGAGATTGTCCCTTGTGGCATGTTTATACATACATGCATAAGTATATAATGCATGCATATGTCATAGACAAACACAGAGTCTGAAGGTTGGACACCTAAAAGACTCTAACCACATAAAACTATGTAAAATAAACTGATAGAGGAGTTGCTACCCTTTAGTACTCCCTTCAGGACACCGTGCATGCCCAATTCCACAGGCCTCTTTCTGAAGGATCCACCTGATAAACTTTTATAAATCAAAGACAGAAGCCAGTGGCTTCTCCCGCCTCCCCCACCCTCACTATCTGAAACTTAAATTTTATTAAATTATCCGGAAAGGTAACACCTAAGAGCTGCTGACCGTCCAGAATGTTCGTTGGTGCCCTCTTCTGTACTTGTTCTGCTCCCCATGCTCTGCTGGCTTGTCTGGAAATGCCCGTTGTAGAGGAGAAGGCACAGAGCTGTATGCGTGCAGTGCTTAAGGGAGGGGAAAGAAAGACCCGTCTTTCTTTCTTTCTTTCTTTCTTTCTTTCTTTCTTTCTTTCTTTCTTTCTTTCTTTCTTTCTTTCTTTCTTTCTTTCTTTCTTTTTCTTTCTTTCTTTCTTTCTTTCTTTCTTTTCTTTCTTTCTTTCCTTTCTTTCTTTCTTTCTTTCTTTCTTTCTTTCTTTCTTTCTTTCTTTCTTTCTTTCTTTCTTTCTTTCTTCCCGTCCTGTCCTGTCCTGTCCTGTCCTGTCCTGTCCTGTCCTCCCTCCCTCCCTGCCTCCCTCCCTCTCCCTCTCTCTTTCTCTCTTTCTTTCCTTCTTTCTTTTTTGAGAATGACTCTGTCCCTCTAAAAGAATCTCAAATGTGATACTTTCTCTTGGAAGAAGTCACTTGAGGAGGATCCTTTTGTTTCTCCTTGTGACCCTTTGCTTTTGTTTTTGTTGTTGACTTCTTTTAGCCATGCTGTTGGCAGCTGGGAGGCACTGGGGAAATAATGTGTTTGTTCAGTCTGGAGGAGGCCAAACAAAGCTCTGTTAAATTGCTATTTCCCTGAGATCTGCTTTGCAAAGTTGCTGTTTTTTTTCCAATAAAGTATCTATTATGGAATAAAGGTTAAACAAACTTGTAGCTAAGCACACCTGGGCGTTCTCCCTCTTTGAAACGGAAAACTATCTTGTCTTTCCTCTTGGCTTTCTTTGCTAGCATGCTCCGGTTCAGAATCTATTTTACTGCCTGATTTGGACTGTTGCTCTTTGTAGGTTTGTCCATATTCACTGAGCAGCATTTACTACAGATACAGCTCTGCTGAATTCCTGCTGTGGGAGTCATCATTTCTGGGCTGGTCAAGTCTCTGGGAAGGTGCAGCGGTGCCCGAGCTCCTGGCTGCTGGTAGCAAACCGGCAAGTGGTTTCCAAGAACTTCTGCTGCAGGTGGAGAAGTTCCTGTGAGCAGCAAAGATGCTGAGGCAGATACTGGCGGAAATGTTCATAGACCCCGATCTGCTGGCAGAGCTCAGCGAAGAGCAGAAACAGATCTTGTTCTACAAGATGAGAGAGGAACAGATCCGACGATGGAAAGAAAGAGAAGCGGCCATGGAAAGAAAGGAGTCCTTGCCAGTGAAATCCAGGCCGAAAAAAGGTAAACCAAGCTTCTGTGCCGTGAATGTGATAGTGGAGGGCCTGCTCTGAGCGCTCACATAAGTCAAGCTGGCCAGGTATTAACTGTGATTTTGTGGCTAGAGCCTAAGAGTTACTCGACTTCTTGTGTCAGGCTTTTCAAGTGGAAGTTTGCATCTACTCACACATACTTACCACACAGTGCAGTGTATATGTTTAAGCAAGTCTTTTGTTTAAAATCAGATTACTCTTAAGGTGTGAAGTCAGTGCTAAGGAATGGGGGTGTAACTCAGTGGTAGAGCACATGCCTCACATATACGAGGTTCTCATTTCCATCCCAGCACCTCCAAACATCAAAAAGCCACCCCAGAGTTTGACTTGAAGGTCATTAAAGAAGGCCTTTAAAATCCCCTTCATTGGATCTGCATTTTATTATCACAAAACATAGTTCATGTACAGAAAGTGTGATTATGCATTATCAGCTTCAGGGACTTTTTAAAGTTATCATTTTAAAGGAATGCCTATTAAGATATAAGGTACTCTCTTAAAGAGAGCAAATCGCAGTAGTGCTCGAGTATGGTTACTGTGGAATGATTCTCAGATGTACGTCTTTGAGACTGAATGAGTCTTTGGGAGTTTGAAAGAATTCTTTTGAGACTATCAGGAGAAGAAGTCTTTGTTCATTAAAACCTCCTACCCCCCAACACAGGCTTACTCATGTATCAATACCCTAACTAAATACACACACACACACACACACACACACACACACAGTTTTCAAGGTCACTTTTTGAGATATTTACACTCAATTTCTCTACTTTTTTTTTATTATGGCAGGAAAAGTAAAAATTTATAAAACTACCAGGATTTAATAAGTTGAAAAAATAGATTCCACAGGTATGCTTCGCCTATATACAGATTCAAAATGGAAATCAGTGTATTGACCTCATACTATAGCTAAAATTGTTTTTTAATGAGGTCTATATACTGATAAGAAAAACAATTTTTTTTTTTTTTTGGCTTTTCAAGACAGAGTTTCTCTGTGTAGCCCTGGTTGTCCTGGAACTCACTCTGTAGACCAGGCTGGCCTCGAACTCAGAGATCCACCTGCCTCTGCCTCCCAAGTGCTGGGATTAAAGGCATGCGCCACCACTGCACAGCCTTTATTATTATCTTATACAACATACACAATTTAAGGGCTGGCAAGTTGGTCAGGATGAGAGTGCTTACATGAACATACAGTAAGCACTGGTGTCAATGCCAAGTACCGCACCACCACCACAACAAACCCAAAACCAAAAGCTCCTGAATATAAGACAAAACAAAAACCAATAAACAACAACAACAACAAAACAAAATAAAAAAATTGAGTACAAAACCCAGAGCACAGTAATAGCTAATTGCTATTTTAGACACTATGTGAAACATATACCTTGTGTTCATCCTCCAAAAATTTGTGCAATGTTGATTATTAACTATTCAATTTTATAGGCAAAACAAAACAAAAAGAAAAAAACCAAACTAGAACAAAAATCGTAAGCACTTTTGTATATGGAAAACTCTTGTATTTATGCTAAGATCTGTCAGATTTCGAATAGCAGTATCCAGATTACAGCTTTTCCTTCACAATGCAATGGTGAGGTCAAACATGTGACAAATACAATGGTGAGGTGAAACACGTGGCACTGGTTTACCTGGTCATCTCCTGGAATCCCCAGGAACTGTGCTCATTGAAAGCCTGATGTTTTGGTTTACAGGGGTGACTCTGGGGACCACTGAGGACAGAGCTTTGCTTGCCCCAGATCTTTTTTGCTAAATTGTGGGCTTCTCAAAGTTGCTGAGGTGCTTAAATTGTGATAACTGAAGGAATTTATAACTTACGGCATCTATTTCAATTTCTTCGCTTCACTGTTTCTCTGTAGAGTTTTGACTATGCCTTTCCAAAATCTGCATTATCTTTTTAGTTAATTGATCGTAGAAGAAGTATGCGAATATGCTGACCTAAAACAGTGAAGCATCCACCAATATTGAATACCAAATGTATATTATTACCCCATTAAATCCGGTGGCACTTGGAAAAAAGTGACTGACATTAAACTAGTTCCTCTCCGTACCAGAAAGGAGGAAAGAATGTCTACTTCTCCAAAACAAGCTTTTGGATCTGAAGCCACAGGGAGTCCTCGGTGGCCTCAGGATGCCTAGTGGCTGCCCAAGGCACTAAGCCCATGAAGGCTGCAGCCCTCATGCTGTGGCCTCTGTCTTAGTTAGGGTTTTACTGCTGTGAACAGACATCATGACCAAGGCAAGTTATAAAGAACATCATTTACTTGGGGCTGGCTTATAGGTTCAGAAGTTCAGTCCATTACCATCAAGGTGGAAGCATGGCAGCATCCAGGCAGGCATAGTACAGGAGGAGCTGAGAGTTCTACATCTTCATCTGAAGGCTGCTATGAGAAGACTGGCTCACAGGCAGCTAGAGCTAGGCTGAGGGCCTTAAAGCCTACGCCCACAGTGACACACCTACTCCAACAAGGCCACACCTCCTAATAGTGCCACTCCCTGGGCCAAGCATATATAAACTGTCACAGCCTCTCACATTTACCTTTACCTTTCTGGCATGTGTCTTCCTTCCCCAAGCCCTGCCTCTGGCTTGTGCTGGCCTACATGCTTCTCCTGCTCACAGTTCTCAGCTGAGCCATGGCTTTCGCTGGCCTTCTTATTGTACCAGTCTCCCGGCTACCCCTATTCCTTTATACCATTGTCTTTATCACATTACGGGTTCCTTTCTCTATAAAAACAACCCACAGTAGTGAGTGTTCAGCACACACCACTGAAACAGTTGTGTGTTCTGTATCCCAAGAGCTCTCCTGCCTTCCAAGAAGCCTGAAGTTAATGCAGGCATGGATGTGAAAATAATCAGCAGTGGGGATTTAACACACAATACTTTTTGAATTCTCATGAGACCTGGAGAGAATTGTGGACTGACTGTGTTTGCTCAGCGATAGCTAGAAGGCTGAGTACTGAAGCAAGGAGCCACTTATGGCTGTACCACTATGCGGGATTGAGGTTGGACCAATGTAATGAGGGTCTTGGTGGAATAAATGTGAGGAATCAAAGTTTCTTGGGAGCCTGAGAAGGGTATGGAGTTCATGTCCAGCCTGGATACCTTTGTAAGAACCTGACTGAAATAAAAAGTAAAATGTGGTCTGGGAGATGGCTTAGTGGTTACATTGCTCATTACACAAGTGTGAGGACTTGAGTTCAGATCTTAAAGTCTGTGTAAATTCTGGGTGATCTTGTCATCCCATCTGAAAATTTTAAGCCTTGAAAGGCAAAGCCAGGAGATCCCTACAGTAAGCTGACTAGCTAGACTGGCTCTGTTGATAAGCTCTGGGTTTCACTGTGTCCCTGTCTCATTGAATAATGTAGAAGAGCCATTCGTGATGATTCCTGACCTCAGCCTTCGGTTTCCATATGGACATGCAAATTCATGTGCAAGACAACTTCATGTATGTACACACATGCAAATACGCACACTTATCTACAGCACATATGTTTGTATGTGTGCATGCAGGAAAATGGAAATGTTTTAAAGTACAAGGGGCTGAGGGTGGAAATACAGTCAGAACACTCACCTAGCAGGAGAGGACCCTAGGTTTAATTTTCAGTGCTTAGCGGGAAGAGGCTATAAACTACCAGATTTCAAAGACTTGTGCAATAGAAAATTAAATCAAAAAAGTAGATGTGGATATTTGCTATTGGCTATCTTGAGGTGCATGCTCAGTTGAATTAATTTCACCAGTTTCTTTAGGAGTTAGAATGTGGCTATCAGAAAAGCCATCATTATGGAAGTGGCTCCCTTTTCCCACTGGACAGGACTGCTCTTTGCTCTAGACTAGGAACCCCAGCCAGTGGGTTTCATGTTGGCTATGTTTCACTTACTCCCGAAGCTGATTACTTCAGTACATTATCTCACTAAATAATAACAACCAAGCCTGCACCATAAAGTACTGTTTACATTTATGAATGAGGAAAGTGAAAGCCAGAGTCATTAATGAACTCGCCTTGGGCAAGTAGCTGGCAAACAACAGTTGGAATAGACCCTGCTTTTGATTCTCCCCAAACTGGTACAAATGTGGTATGTGGCAAGCTTAACGGGGGCTTAGGAGCAGTTACTAAAGGTGACTCGCATGAATCTACAGTGATAATTTGGCATTTTTCCTGTGTGCTTTGTCACATTAACACAAGCAGAAGACATGGTTACTTAGCAGACTGTTCCCCTGTGCTTGTTTCATTGACTCTTAATGAAGCAGAAGATGGGAGCCCAAAGCCCAGGATCTGGTGGCTGGGAAAGGTGTGTTCTTGTCTGCCCTTGAGATATATGTGGCCGTCTGAATGAGAATAGCCTGCCTAGGCTTTTGTATTTGAATGCTTAGTCACCAGCAACCAGAGGTGTTTGAAAGGATTCCTATGCTCAATATAGAGCCTGACTTACGAAGCTGTGTCATATAAGACCTATGGCCCCTCCTCTCCTCTCTCTCTCTCTTTCTCTTTCTGGAGGAGGTATATAACTAGAAGTGGGCCTAGAGGTTTCAAAAGGCCATGCCAGAGCCAACATTGCCTCCTCCCCTCTGCCTGAGATGTAGCTCTAAGCTACTGCTCCAGCACCATGCATGCCACCGTGCTCATGACCATAACAACCCTCTGAAACTGTAAGCAAGCCCACAATTAAACGATTTCTTTTCTAAAGACTTGCTGTGGCCATAGTGTCTCTTCGCCACCATAGAACAGTGACTAAGGCAAAACACTTGGATTCAATTCCCTTTGTTGGACTCTTACTGTTACCAAAGGCACATTCCTTCAGCCAGTCTTCTGTTTCCAGGATGTAATGATTCCACAGAGAAGAGCTGGAATGCAGTGGGGTCTCTGGAAATGTTTGCTGGACAAATAGCTATATCCTTTTCTCTTTATTCGACATTGTCTCAAACCCACATTGCGAAGAGACTTCTCACCAAGCTTCGGTCTGATGGTCATTACCTCGTGAGATTTTGTGTTTAGGTGCCCAGGGAGCCTTGCAAGTTTGCCACAAAGAAAATTCTCCACAACTTTTCCCATGGTCAATCACCAACTCCTGATCCTGTCTGTCACTCTGTCATGATGGCAGCTTTGCTCTCTTCCTAGTCACTGAAGCCAAATGGTTGAGAGTCATTATGGCTCCTCTCTGACCCCAACCTATCTCCAGTAATAGAATTTTACAGATTATCCTTAGCCTTTTCTGTTCTAAGGAGATTCCCCACCCTACTCGGGCATCGACTTGTTATATAATGTGGCAGGGCAGGCCTAAGCTTGGCATTGAAACCAGTTAGTTCATTTAATTCTTGTGAGAATTCAGTGAGGTCAATGTTGCCTCATTATTCTTGCAAATAAAGAAACAAATGGAAAGATGCAATTTGTATGAATAAGAATAGGAAGCAATGTTTGAATTCGAGTCCAGTTAAATCTTCAGTCTTTTTGAGCAGGTTGATTTACCCCTCTCCCCTTAATATTTTGTCTGCCTGGTCACCTGGTACTGCCAGTCTTCCAGGTAATTACTGCATTTCTCATCCACCCCCTCACTGTCCATAATTCTTGATTTATTCCTTCTGTTTACTCTTTTGATTGAAAGTCCCATGTATCTATCCACCACTAGCCTCCTGGGACTGTGGTATCAGGCATGATACCAACTTTCTCTCTGTTCTTTGGTCTCTAAAATATGCACATAATTTTATTAAATTAAATAATGACTTTGGGGTTAGTAACTCCAGCACATTTAGCATAACTAGAAATTGCTGACAAAAAGAAGAAAAAAAATAAGCAATTTGAGGAAGATGTGATAGAAATCAGCCCTGGCCTTCCTTAAAGTGAACACAGACAAATCTGGGCAGTTAATACACCCATCTCACCCCATGAGATGGGAAAGAACACTATATTGATCTTTATGTAGGTAAACCAGCTTCTCCAACATTCCAGTGGTTCCGCTCTCTTTTCACTCTCTTCTCAGTGTTTTAGTTTGGACCACACATTACAAATATTCTTTAAACAGAGGCTTTGTGGCCATACAGATCAGTCTTGAATCCCCCCTCAATATGCAGTGGCCATATCATCTTGAGGAAGTTCCTTCTTGGAGCTGCCACAGCCTCACAAAATATAGTTTGGAACGGCCTAGGGAAGTCATAAAGATGAGAATGGTGTGGACATCCACCAGTCAGCAGGGACATTGTCCATAGCAGGAGGACTCAGAGGTCCCTGGCAGCTGATGTCCATCATTTGGTTTCTGTTTGAGGATGAGAGCTTTTAGAAGAGAGGCCAGGGTGGTGATAGGTACATGGGCCTGGCTGGGGACAGGATGTCGAAGAATCTCAGGTTGTTGCCTGCCTTACTTCTGTCAGTCACACAGACCAGTATTGAATTCTTTCGGTGTACAGTAGTTTATTATCTTGGGGAAGTGCTTGCACCGGAACTCAAATGGGTTCACAGTAAAGTAGGATTGGGAAGAGCCTAGGGTTGAATGTTATGACTAGTATGTTGTAAGGATCCACCCATGACCCAGGAAGGGGCTGCTGTGATGTATCTCTGACTTGTCATGGGAAACTTGTCTTTCTGCTGGACACAGCACATAGGAAGCACCAAACATAGCAGTGTTATGTTGTAATCGAGGATATAAGACTGGAATAGTCGAGCCATCTCCCTGACAAAGAGATGTGCTATCCCATTACAGCACTGCCTCATTAGGGCGTTTGCACATGGCTCTGAGTAAGGAAAATCTTTTAGTCCAGAGAAAACACTTCTCTGAAGAACGTGGTGAGACTACAGGTCTCTGCTTAGCAGGTCTTTATGGTGTCGTCTCCAAGGATGATGACCTCACTTTACTAGAAGAGCTGGTTTTAAAAGAATTTTGCAAGAGCCTCTGAGATACCAATCATAAAGAGCTCTGTGGTGGTATAGTCCAAGTTAAAGTCCTGGGCAAGCAATTGTAATTATGTAGTAGTGTTATACAAAGATCCCTTCCTCCACGTGTTCAGATTTAAGAGTGCATATAATTTCAAGGTGAGATAGATGGAAAATCTGGAAGGACAAGGTAGGGTTAGGCTGTGAAGGATCTTATGCCTGTCTCATTCAGAATTCTGAAGTCTGTACCTTTTCTTTAAGGAGGTATGTGAGGGGCTACATGGCTCTGGGCATGACTGTTCTTTGCTCTTCTCTTTTCTCACATACATTTTCTCTTTCTCTTCTTTTTCTTTTCATTACAAAGTTCCACATATCCCAGGCTGAACTCCAACTCCCTAAGTAGATAAGGATGTCATTGAACTTCCTATCTTCCTGCTTTCACTTCTCAAGTGCTAGGAGTACAGGCATGAAGCACCATGCCTGATTTTATGGCTGTGCCTGAACTTAAACTAAGGGTCTCATGCCTGATATGTGAGCTACATCCCCAGCCAGTGCTTACTTTCTTCTTTTTTTAATCTCTGAAATCTTTCTATCCATCCTTGTTTGATCCTTTCTGGACATCCTTAACACTGTCCCAGGGCAGGTATTGGGCTGTAGGGAAGGCCCCAGGACACTGCTCCAGGGGTGGTGCAGAACAGTCTGAGGCATGGACATTTGGAGCTGGCTCAGGGGTTCCTGAGCCCACAAGGAAACCAGAGTCACAGAAGAATTGAGAATGGAGTGGGGCCGAGGGCTGAATCTAACCCAGGGCCAGGGTGTGAGAGTGGGCTGGGGAGCGGGGAGCTCTGACTGGTCCCTCAGGTGAGGGGGAGTCCTTAGCAGCAGGCTTGAGCTTGGCTTGGTGGCAGTCATTGCTGGGAGCAAAGAGAAGCCTTCTATGAGAGATTAGATGGTGGCTCTATAGACAAAGGCCTTCTCCATGCTGCCCCAAGATGGATCCAGTGAAAAGAGGCAGTCGATGGTTTTAAGGCATTTATTGTCATGATGGAAAGTGGATGAGTAAAATTGTACCCCACTTCTCAGGGTTGGCCTGTGGTTAAATAACTTTTTCAAGGGGGAATGTTTGGGAGAAAAGTTCGTTGGCTAAGTCCTCTAGGCCTTTAGGTACCTCATTTAAATGGAGATCTGTCTTGAGTCTCCGTGACCACAGGTCACATCCTCTACATGCGGAAGGGCTTGGGGCATTGCCCTTATGTGATGGATAGCCACAAAACTGTGAGGGGCTGTGGTGAGTGACAGGGGCCTGGTGCCTGGGAACAGGTGAAGCTCCTACTGTCCCTTCAGGGTCTCTGGGTTTCTAGGCTTAGCTCAACTAGGAACTAGGCTACCTTTCATGGTCCCACTTTGCTGTCTTAGCTTCCAACAGCCAAGGCATAAGCCCTACCCTGTTATTAATTTAAAGAGATCTCTCATGCATGTTTGATTTTCCTTTGTTCTCTTCATTCCCTGGGCCCTTAGAGCAGTGCTGGAATGTAGCTGGTGTTCTGGAAATGCCTGCTGAAGCCCAGTCAATCCAATCCTGGTCTCTCACTGATGGACTCCTCTATAACATACACCTGCTGCCTAAGCCACTGCTCACCATTCTGAGTCACCTGTCTTGTTCTGTATCCCTGATGGTCCTGGTCAGCATCATTTATCATCACTCTTCTCTGTCCCCTCTGCATGGCTTTGTACTCCCCGATCATCTTCTACCTTGCTTAGTGATCTGGGGACTCAGAAGTCTCCACTTTCATATCATTTATGTGCACTTTGGATTCTTTTCTTGGCTTATGAATGAAGCCTAGGTTTCTCCAAGGTTCTCTTCCAGGCTTCCTCTCTGTGAGTCCAGCTATGCGGTATTCCAATGATAGTATGTGTAAGGCAATTTCAGAGTTTACCTGGCCAGTGTCAACCTGTGTTTGCTTTCTGTATGTACTCACAGGCTCCTGGAGATGTGGAGGCAGAAGAGAGTCACACACTGGCAAGGGCCCTCTGCTACGAGCCCAGTCGTGAGCCTCTGGTTAAGTCTGGCATTTTGAACCTAATCCTTTCACTTCTTGCCAGTGTTTCTCAATGGCCACCATACTCTCCTAATTCAACATTTCAGTTTTCTGACCTCTTGTTCTCTTTGTCTTCCCTCTTCAGTCCCTGCACACTCTCTACTGATCACCTCCAGTCCTAGGGTTTGCACATCTCACCCCTGGGCAAGACTGTTTTCCTCAGAGACACCTGCTGTTCTGGGGGCTATTCATGTGGTTTCCCAGCTGAACAGTAACTCTCTGAGCTCCTAGTCTTTGCCTCCCTGGGCATCCTACCATTTTCTACCCTAGGTGTCATCCTCCTATTGTCAAAAAATATTGGCAGAGATTACTTACACGAAGGCTGATAGACGAGCACAATAAAAATATAGTTGGCCCCAGGAATGTGCAATAAGGGGAGTTGTATCAGTTTATATTTATTCTAGCTTTCTAGAATTATACATTTGTCATGTCCGGAAAGTGTAAAACCTGGAAGGCCTGGCATGGGGGCCTGTCCCCGGAGCATACAAGGTTCCATCTCCCCTGCTACCTGGTTTTCACCCATGTCTCTACTTGTGAAAACAGGATCAGAGAAGTTCCTTCTGACTGATTCTTTTAAAAGTCCTGTGGTGAAGACTGTACAAATTTGCCCCTCCCCTCTCCTCAGTAGTTCTACTTAGAAACTGCAGGACGCGGATTCATTCCTCTGGAGAAGGACAGAAAACAGAGATCAAGTTGGGCAGCCCGCCTCTGTAATTCAACCAGAGGCAGCACTCTGGACTAGGCCAATAGTTCATGAACACATGAATGGAAAAGCTTCCTCTGCATTAGGAGACCTAAAGCAATCCCAGTGTGGATTTCTAAGGAATACAGCATGGACGAGCATATGCCAGTCCCCCTCACACGTTCAGCACCTTGGGCTAGTTTGAGGACCTGTCCCTTTAGTTTAGGGACTGTATTTCTTGGTTTCATCTAATCACACTCCACATTTCCCTGGTCTTGGGGATCAAGCTCCCATCGGGCTACATTTCTGGAGCTAGAAACTAGATGTAATACAACCCTGGAGACCAGTTGTAAACAAGGGTTATTTAAGTAGCTTCACCAAGTGTCATACTACCCAGGTAGTATTATCTTCTCACATGCTAGTGTGAATCTCCAAGTGGCCCCATAAGTAAATAATAGTCTGGCTGATGACAGCAGTTAACCTCTGTTGAACTCCTAGCAGGTCCAAGGGCATCCTTACCCTGCCTGTTTTTCATAGCCATCATTGTAGTGGATGATATTGCTCCCATTTTACAGATGAATGAATCGAGTCTTAAAGGTATTAATTTTTCCAAGTCACTTAGCAGGTAGATAGCAAGACTGACTCTAAAACACACTTTTCAGGCCCATGCTTGAGCAACTGTGTTAATTCTGGGTTAGGGGGAAGTCTTTAGGCTTAAGAGGTTGTAGTACCTGGTGCTCACTCTCTTACCCTAAAGGATAATGAACACCATGAATGCTTTCATTCTCTCTCAACATCTAGCAGGTGCAAACAGCAGGCCCATTATATTCATAAAGAAACCTTTACAGCCACTAGTTTTACTGTCTGCTCCTGAGAAGGTTGGAAGTGTTTTGTGGGGTTCCCCACCAAGGATGAAAAAATACTGAAGTGATTGGGACAGATAATATTCCATAAATAATTTGTCCAATCCAAACTGTGTTTTGTTTGCAGAGAATGGCAAGTCTGTCCATTGGAAGCTGGGCGCCGATAAGCAGGTGTGGGTTTGGGTAATGGGCGAGCACCATCTGGACAAACCCTATGATGTGCTGTGTGATGAGATCCTTGCTGAGAGGGAGCATCTGAGAGCAGCGAAGGATTCAGAGCTCAGGTAGGAGACCTGTACTCCAGCCAGAGACTGGCTGCCTTTACTGGCTGCCCTGGGTATTAGTTTACTCTTGCTTTGCTGTGACAGAATATTTATTGAAAGCAACTCAGAGTAGGATTAACCAATCTTTGTCTCAAAATAAAAAAAGAATATGGTCGATCATGGCTGGGAAGGTATGATGGCCCTAGTGTGAGGCATCCTAAAGGTTATACAGCCTTTTCATCAGCTAGAGATCAAGGATCCATACTGATAAGGTTTTTGGAGGTGGGGAGTGTGCTTCACTAATGTGAAACCACAAGACCCTAAAAATACCACTTGCTCTCAGCTTCTGGTAGAAGAGCAGAAGAATCACTTTAGATCTTTCTAGAAAAAAAAATTAGATCTTTCTTTTAAATTTTCAGTAATTTCCTTCATTCCTGTAATGCTGCCAAACAACTGCTTTGTGGCTCTGACAGACGTTCCAGTGCTGATTTGTAAGAGCTTCCTGGGTCCCCATCTTCTGTAAGAGTCTGGAAATTGCTGAAGGAAGATGCCAGACTAAGAGAGTATGCAAAAATAAAGAGCATTTATTCTGCAGAAAAAAAACAGCACTCAGAGGTCTACTATTGCTTTGGAATGGCAACCCCAGACAAAGGCACGCAGGCTTTCTTATAGGGAACCAGGGAACAAGGGGAGCTCTCTAGGAGGATTAGCTAATCTAAAATTTCATTGGTGGGTGCTAGGTCTGCATTCCTATGCCATGACATTTAACCATGGGATGAGATAGGGTTACCTAGCACAAATGACCCATTCTGAGATAAGATAGCTCCCCATTTTGTGGTTGTTCCTAGGCTGTTCTTTGGAAGGGAACCCCCTCTTGATACTGTTCTGGATGTTTTGATCAGTTCCTGGAGCTGATACCTCTGGCCTTCTTTTCAAAGAAGGCCTGGTCCTTAAGTAGAGACAAAGGGTTTATGTTGTTTTTTTCACTTCCACCACTGCTTTATTAGCATCCTCCTGGAGCAGCACAGGATGCAGCCAAGTATAGGGTGTGTTTGTGAGAACAGAACCAGCTCAGGACCAGTCTCAGGACCTTAGATGCTTAGATGCTTAGATTGCTTAGATGTGGGCTTCTGCCTAAGCAGGCTCTGTGAGTGCTTGCCCTATGCCAGGTACCAGGAATGCAAAGAGAATAGGGAGAATTCCAGCCTAGAGAGGAAATGAGGCAAGCCACACAACCAGCTGCTAGGAATGCAGGCTGAGGCTGTGCTGGGAGGACTCAGTTAAGGTGTAAACAGAATTGCCCCTGTTCCAGGTAGAAGTGCAGCATTCTGATGCATAGAAGAGGTGAGATCTGAGCTGACCTTTGAGGGATGAGTTGGGTATCTAGATCTAGAAGGTTAGGGGAGAAGGATCAAGTAGAGGGCATAATCAGGATTCCTCAGTTGGTTTTAAACAGCTCTGTGGGAGAGTAATGAACCTTTCTGCTGAGTGTTTGAGTTGTATCTGGTGAACCCTGGGAGATGGGGGGCTACGATCTAAGGTGCTTTGAAAGCTAGGTGTAGGAGTCTTTTCTGGGGCTGTGAGATTTTCATGGGAAATTGACATAACCAATTGGCCACATAGGTGACTTGGAACACTGAGACAGGTTATGATCACCTCTTCTGGGTACCCTCCTTGAGTTCTGGGCAGCCCTTCTCTGAGCTGGTGAGCTAAAACTGAGACAGATATGTCACCCTGGCTTCAGTACCCAAAGGCTGATAGTGTCATACTCCAATAATCAGTGTTAAAACTATAAATAAGCAGACAGTGATGCAGGGGATGTTTTTTGAATGGCCATAGGAAGGCAGCGTGTACTGGGACCCTGGCTGAGTTAGGAGCTGGGTAGTCCTGGGTTCAAATCCTGACAATACCATTATGTGAACTTGGATAAATTGTAGTATATTTTAAGCCTTTTCTTGTAAAGCAAGGATGACAAGGTTTTCTTCAGAGTTGTTGGGAGGATTCAGTTAATGTTTTCAAAGTTCTAGTCAAAGATCTTCCAGATAATAAGCATAATTAGCAAGCTGCTGCTGGTTTTTTTTTTTTTTCCACATGATTTGATTGTAAACATCTGCTTTGGAAAGCCTGTCCCAGTTGAACAATGTCTTTGATAATTTCTCTTTTGTGTTTTCTGCAGGAAAACTCAGTCTCTAGAACTCGCCAATAGCTTAAAAATAAAGTCACAGAACTGTGATCTGCAAGCACTGAAGAAGACAGAGCCTCAGAATGTCACCAGGAAAGCAGCTTCAGAAGAGGCATCAGGTCAAGGACCCAGAGCAATACCAACCAGGAAGGACGACAAAGCCCAAGTGAGTCTTACTTGCATACACTGCATAGCAAAGCACTGTTCAGAATCCCATAGGCCGGGCAGGCAGGGGAGCGGGGGTGGGGTGGGGTGGTGGGGTGGGGTAGGGTGGGGAACTAAGCAGCTCTTATATAAATGGAACCATGCATTGAAAGCTCACATGCCTCCAATCCTTAAGGTCCTGCCATTCACCTTATATTGGGGACGGGTTTTTTCCGCTGTACTTCATGAGTAAGGTTAAGTATTACCCTTTTCCCAGAGGCTGGGACTAAAAAGAAATCCTGGTAACGTTTGACACTTTAATATGTTTTCAGGTTCTTTTCCCATTTCTATAACAGCAGACTTTAAACATTTTTTTTTTCAGTAAAAGCCACCTAGTAAATAAAGTAGGTTTTGTGAGCCAAATAATCTTTGTTATAATTTCACACAAATGCCCAAGTATGGCTATGGTCCAGTAAAACTTTATTCACAGGTAGATGGATGACAGAACATAGCCCATTCCCAAGTTAGATTATATTCTGTTGAGTCTTTCTTTCTTTTTTTTAAACGTATGGGGTCTAACCATGTGTATCCTTTGGACTTCATGGATTCTGCACATGAGACAGGAATAGCTGCTTTCTCCACAAAACAGAATTTTATGCTAAGAACTGGTATGAATTCTTTTATGGCCCAGGTGCTTTAGAAAGCTCAAATATAATTTGCTTCTTGGATTATAGTTTGGAAGAACAATAAACTATATTATGAAGGGCCATAAATTCTGCCAGAAATTTAATTGCACTGAATCAGCAGAGGGTTTGCTGTTGTTTGACGTACGTTCAAGTCCACATGGTTGTGTGTGATTGAGACTGCTGCCTTAAGCTTGCTTTGAGGCAGGCCCATGGGGTACCATTATCTCTGTCCTGCCTACTTCTGAGTCTGATAACATTCTAGACTCAAGGGTTATTATGTGGCGAAGGTGCAGAATGTCTCCTTTAATATTCATAATACTACTTATGCATTAGCTACTGCTTATCTTTGTACATTTTACTTATTTTTATGTACTACTGTACTCAAGCACAGGTATGTGTGCATGGATGTGGAAGTCAGAAGATAATCTTGGCTGTCATTGTGAGGAAAGCCATCTACCTCATTTAAGATAGGGTCTCTCATTGGTTTGAGGTTTACCAGTCAGACTAGGCTGCTGGCCAGTAAGTCAGATGTTTCTGCCTCTGGAGTGCTGGGATTGCAAGCACACAAACACCTAACCTTTCTATGTGGGTTCTGAGAATCGGATTTAAATCTTCACATTTATAAAGCACATATCTTACTGATTGAGCCTCCCTGAAACTTCTGTCTTTGTTTATCATACAAGTGAGGAGCCTGAGGGAGGCCTGGTTAAGCAACCTGCTGAATGAAGATCTTGTTCACCCAGGTCTCCATGATTCCCTAAGTCACTCCTTGATTGTTTGTTATTCTTATTCTTTTTTTTTTCCTTAGAGATGTATTTGTTTGTTTTTATTAGATGTGTGTGAGGACTTGTATATGTGTCTGTGCTACATATGTATGTATTGCCTAGGGAGGCCTGAAGAGGCCCTTGGAATTGGAGTTACACACAGTTGTGATCTGCATGCAGGTGCCTGGGCCAAACCCAGGTCCTCTGGAAGAACAGTCAATGCTCATATTGTTGTTCCTCCTATGGGGCTACAAACCCTTTCAGCTCCTTGGGACCTTTATCTAGCTCCTCCCCTGGGGACCCTGTGCCCAGTCCAATGGATGGCTGTGAGCATGCACTTCCATATTTGTCAGGCACTGGCACTGTCTCTTAGAAGACAACTATGTCAGGCTCCTGTCAGCAAGTGCTTGTTGGCATCCACAATAGTGTCTGGGTTTGGTGACTGTATATGGGATGGATCCCCAGGTGGGACAGTCTCTGGATGGCCTTCCCTTCAGTTTCTGCTCCAAACTTTGTCTCTCCTCCCAAGCATATTTTGATCCTTCTTCTAAGAAGGATCGAAGTAACCACACTTTGGTCTTCCTTCTTCTTGAGTTTCATGTGTTTTACAAATTGTATCTTGGATATTCTGAGTTTCTGGGCTAATATCCACCCATCAGTGAGTGCATACAATGTGTGTTCTTTTGTGATTGGGTTACCTCACTCAGGATGATATCCTCCAGATACATCCACTTGCCTAAGAATTTCATAAATTCATCGTTTTTAATGCCTGAGCAGTACACCATTGTGTAAATGTACCTCATTTTTTTTTGTATCCATTCCTCTGTTGAGGGACATCTGGGTTCTTTCCAGCTTCTAGCTATTATACATAAGGATACTATGAACATAGTGGAGCATGTGTCCTTATTACATGTTGGAGCATCTTCTGGGTATATGCCCAGGAGTGGTATAGCTGGGTCCTCAGGTAATACTATGTCCAATTTTCTGAAGAACTGCCAAACTGATTTCCAGAGTGGTTGTACCAGCTTGCAATCCCACCAAAAATAGAGGAGTGTTCCTCTTTCTCCACATCTTCCCCAGCATCTGCTGTCACCTGAGGATTTGATCTTAGCCATTCTGACTGGTGTGAGGTGGAATCTCAGGGTTGTTTTGATTTGTATTTCCCTGATGATTAAGGATGCTGAACATTTTTTCAGGTGCTTCTCAGCCATTCAGTATTCCTCAGTTGAGAATTCATTTTTTAGCTCTGTACCCCATTTTTAATAGGGTTATTTGGTTCTCTGTAGTCTAACTTCTTGAGTTCTTTGTATATATTGGATATTAGCTTCTATCACATGTAGGTTTAGTAAAAATCTTTTCCCAATCTGTTGGTTGCCATTTTGTCCTATTGACAGTGTCCTTTGCCTTACAGAAGCTTTGCAATTTTATGAGGTCACATTTGTCAGTTCTTGATCTTAGAGCATAAGCTATTGGTGTTCTGTTCCGTAAATTTTCCTCTATGGCCATGTGCTCCAGGCTCTTCCCTACTTTCTTTTCTATTAGATTCAGTGTCTCTGGTTTTATATAGAGGTGTTTGATCCACTTGGACTTGAGCTTTGTACAAGGAGATAAAAATGGATCGATTTGCATTCTTCTTCATGCTAACTAGTACTTGAAACAGCACCATTTGTTGAAAATGCTGTCTTTTTTTTCTACTGGATGCTTTTAGCTCCTTTGTCAAAGATCAAGTGATCATAGGTGTGTGGGTTCATTTCTGGGTCTTCAATTCTATTCCATTGATCTACCTTCCTGCCACTTTACCAATACCATGCAGTTTTTATCATGATTGCTCATACAGCTTGAGGTCAGTGATATTGATTCCACCAGAAGTTCTTTTATTGTTGAGAATAGTTTTCACTATCCTGGGTGTTTTGTTATTCCAGATGAATTTGCAAATTGCTCTTTCTAACTCTATGAAGAATTGAGTTGGAATTTTGATGGGGATTGCATTGAATCTGTAGATTGCTTTCAGCAAGATAGCCATTTTTACTATATTAATCCTGCCAACCCATGAGCATGGGAGATCTTTCGATTTTCTGAGATCATGTTTGATTTCTTTCTTCAGAGACTTTAAGTTCTTGTCATACAGATCTTTCACTTCCTTAGAGTCACATCAAGATATTTTATATTATTTATGACTATCGTGAATGGTGTTGGTTCCTGAATTTCTTTCTCATCCTGTTTATCCTTTGAGTAGAAGAAGACCACTGATTTGTTTGAGCTAATTGTATATCCAGCCACTTTGCTGAAGTTGATTGTTAGGTTTAGGAGCTCTCTAGTGGAATTTTTTTGGGTGACTAAGTATACTATCATATCATCTGCAAATAGTGATATTTTGACTTCTTCCTTTCCAATTTGTATCCCTTTGACCTCCTTTTGTTGTCTAATTGCTCTGGCTAGGACTTCAAGTACTGTATTGAACAGGTAGGGAGAGAGTGGGCATCTTTGTGTAGTCCCTGATTTTAGTGGGATTGCTTCAAGTTTCTCTCCATTTAGGTTGATGTTGGCTACTGGTTTGCTGTATGTTGCTTTTACTGTGTTTAGTTATGGGCCTTGAATTCCTGATCTTTCCAAGACTTTTATCATGAAGGGGTGTTGGATTTTGTCAGATGCTTTCTCAGCATCTAATGAGATGATCATGTGGTTTTTGTCTTTGAGTTTGTTCATATAGTAGATTAGGTTGATGGATATCCATATGTTGAACCATCCCTGCATCCCTGGGATGAAGTCTACTTGATCATGATGGATTATCATTTTCATGAGTTCTTGGATTCAGTTTGCAAAAATTTTATTGAGTATTTTCGCATCAATATTCATAAGGGAAATTGGTCCCTGGTTCTCTTTCTTTCTTGGGTCTTTGTATGGTTTAGGTATCAGAGTAATTGTGTCTTCATAGAATGAATTGGGTATTGTTCCTTCTGTTTCTATTTTGTGGAATAATTTGAAGACTATTGGTATTAGGTCTTCTTTGAAGGTCTGATAGGATTCTGCACTAAACCCATCTGGTCCTTGGTTGGGAGACGATTAATGACTGCTTCTATTTCTTTAGGGGATATGGGATTGTTTAGATAGTTTATCTGATCCTGATTTAGCTTCAGTACCTGGTATCTGTCTAAAAAATTGTTCATTTCATTCAGATTTTCCAGTTTTGTTGAGCATAGACTTTTGTAGTAGGATCTGATGATTTTTTTGGATTTCGTCAGTTTCCACTGTTATGTCTCCCTTTTCACTTCTGATTTTGTTGATTTGGATACTGTCTCTGTACCCTTTGGTTAGTTTGGCTAAGGGTTTATCTATCTTGTTGATTTTCTCAAAGAACCAGCCCAGCTCCTGGTTTGGTTGATTCTTTGTATAGTTCTTTTTGTTTTCACTTGGTTGATTTCAGCCCCGAGTTTGATTATTTTTTGCCATCTACTTCTCTTGGTTGTATTTGCTTCTTTTTGTTCTAGAGCTTTCAGAGATGCTAGTGTATGCTCTCTCCAGTTTCTTTTTGGAGGCACTCAGAGCTATGAGTTTTTTCTCGTAGGACAGCTTTCATTTTGCCCCATAACTTTGGGTATGTTGTGGCTTCATTTTCATTAAACTCTAGAAAATCTTTAATTTCTTTTTTTATTTCTTCCTTGACCAAGTTATCATTGAGTAGTGTGTTGTTCAGCTTCCTCGTGTATGTGGGCTTTCTATTATTTATGTTGTTATTGAAGATCAGTCTTAGTTCATGATGATCTGATAGGATGCATGAGATTATTTCAATCTTCTTGTATCTGTCGAGGCCTGTTTTGTGACCAATTATATGGTCAGTTTTGGAAAAGGTACCATGAGGTGCTGAGAAGAGGGTATATTTTTTGGCTTTAGGATAAAATGTTCTAAAGATATCTGTTAAGTTCATTTGGTTCATAACATCTGTTAATTTCATTGTGTCTCTGTTTAGTTTCTCTTTCCAGGATCTGTCCATGGATGAGAGTGGGGTATTGAAGTCTTCCACTATTATTGTGTGAGGTGCAATGTGTGCTTTGAGCTTTAGCAAAGCTTCTTTTATGATTGTGGATGCCCTTGCATTTGGAGCATAGATATTCAGAATTGAGAGTTCATCTTGGTAGATTTTACCTTTGATGAGTATGAAGTGTCCCTCCTTATCTTTTTTTGATAACTTTATGTTGAAAGTGAATTTTATTCGATATTAGAATGGCTACTCCAGCTTTTTTCTTGGGACCCGTTTGCTTGGAAAATTGTTTTCCAGTCTTTTACTCAAGGAAGTGTCTGTCTTTGTCCCTGAGGTGCATTTCCTGTGTGCAACAAAATGTTGGGTCCTGTTTATGTATGTTAGTCTATGTCTTTTTATTGGGGAATTTAGTCCACTGATATTAAGAGGTATTTAAGGAAAAGTGACTGTGGCTTCCTGTTATTTCTGTTGTTAGAGGTGCAGTTATGTTTATGTGGCTATCTTCCTTTTGGTTTGTTAAAAGATTATTTTCTTGCTATTTCTAGGGTGTAGGTTCACTTGTGTTGTAATTTTCCATTTATTATCCTTTGAAGGGCTGGATTCGTGGAAATATATTGTGTAAGTTTGTTTTTGTCATGGAAAACCTTGTTTTCTCCATCTATGTAATTGAGAGTTGTGCTGGCTATAGTAGCCTGGGCTGGCATTTGTGTTGTCTTAGGGTCTGTATGACATCTGCCCAGGATCTTCTGGCTTTCATAGTCTCTGGTGAGAAGTCTGGTGTAATTCTGATAGGTCTGCCTTTATATGTTATTTGACCTTTTCTCCTTAATACTTTTATATTTTTTTGTTTTGTTTTGTGCATTTGGTGTTTTGATTATTATGTGACAGGAGGAATTTCTTTTCTGGTCCAGTCTATTTGGAGTTCTGTAGGCTTCTTGTATGTTCATGGGCATCTCTTTCTTTAAGTTAGGGAAGTTTTCTTCTATAATTTCTTTTGGCCCTTTAGGCTCTTTAGGTTGGGAATCTTTACTCTCTTCTATACCTATTATCCTTAAGTTTGGTCTTCTCATTGTGTTCTGGATTTCCTGTATATTTTAAGTTAGGAGCTTTTTGCAGTTTGCATTTTCTTTGTTGTGTCAGTGTTTTCTATGGTATCTTCTGCACCTGAGATTCTTTCTTCTATCTCTTGTATTCTGTTGGTAGAGCTTGCATCTATAACTCCTGACCTCTTTCCTAGGTTTTCTATCTCCATAGTTGTCTCCCTTTGTGATTTCTTTATTGCTTCTCTTTCCCTTTTTAGGTCTTGTATGGTTTTGTTCAATTCCTTCACCTGTTTGGTTGTGTTTTCCTGTAATTCTTTAAGGAATTTTTGTGTTTCCTCTTTAAGGGCTTCTACCTGTTTACCTTTGTTCTCCTGCATTTCTTTAAGGGAGTTATTTATGTCCTTCTTATAGTCTTCTATCAACATCATGAGATGTGATTTTAAATCCAGATACTGTTTTTCCAGTGTGTTGGGTTATCCAGGACTTGCTGTTTTGGGAAAACTGGGTTCTGAGAATTCCATATAGCCTTGCTTTCTGTTGGTAAGGTTATTGTACTTGCCTTTTGCCATCTGGTTATTTCTGGTGTTAGTTGGTTTTGCTGTCTCTGGGTTGAGCTTGTCTATCCTTTGGGCCTGTAGGCCTGTGTCAGCACTCCTGGGAAACTAGCTCTCCCGAGGCAGGACACGTGTGCAGAGGATTGTGGAACAGCCCCAGCTCCTGGGTGCAGATGGCAGCTGGAAGGACCCTGTCTCAGCTGCTTCACCGCCCCGTGCCTGTGTTCTGGCTGGTCCTGCCTTAGACAGTTACTAGAGAGAAAAAAAATCTCCCATTCATTTCATATCTTCTTCTGAAATACAAATGAGGCAACTACAAGAATTTCTCTTATAAAAGGAAGAACTTGATGGTCAGAGAGATGGCAAGCTATGCCTTCAATCACAGTCAGAATTGCTGTATTTTGTGCATCTACCTCAGTTCCAACTCTCATCATAACTTTGGCATATTTAAAATGTTCTCATTTTAAATATGAAAAAAATTATTTGTCACCTTCCCCCAGATCTTTTTCTTGAGAAGTCTGGTGTGACATTGAAGTAGAATGAGGAGAGTCATCTGATATGCTTCTAAAGTGAAATATCAGTTTCCCAAAAATTATTTTCAAGTTGTAGCTGTACTTTATTCTAACCTTGGTACCAAAAAAATATTCTCTTTAAATTTCTATTGCCTTACCAAGCCTCAAATCTACTATGAAGAAAATATATTTCCAAATACATTGTGTGTGTATAGTATGTTGATGATCTATGGACATATGTTATATGTTGTATGTTGATCTATGCACATGTTTTGGATGCTGTATGTTCATGATCTATGCATATCGTGTGTGTGTGTGTGTGTGTATTTGTAGATGTATTGCCCTTGATCAAGCACTGAGCCCAGAAAAGGATGTCAGGGGTCCTTCCCAATCATTGTCTATGCTATTCCCTTGAAACTTACACAGGTGTTGTCTATGGCCAGGCTTTAGCCTTTGCTTCTCACTCAATGTGTGCTTTGTGTGGCTTCTTAGAGATACCTGGTTGTCCTATTTTAGATGTGATGTTAAAGGCATGTGGTAATTTGCTCCTGGGACTGTCTGCGAAATATCTCATAAACTTTTGGGGCTTTTCATCTATAAAAGAGGAGAGTAATAGAATATGTGTATTTGGTTTTGTTTTTCTTTTCGAGACAGGGTTTCTCTGTATAGCCCTGGCTGTACTGGAACTCACTCTGTAGACCAGGCTGGCCTCAAACTCAGAAATCCGCCTGTCTCTGCCTCCCAAGTGCTGGGATTAAAGGTATGTGCCACCACTGCTTGGCGAATATGTGTATTTGAAAGCAGAAGCAGAAAGAGGTCAGCAAGAGGTGACAGAGTGGACAGGAGAGAGTGGTAAAGTGGAGAATAAAAGGTTAAATGGTCCATGAAAATGTCACAGCAAACCCCATTTTTTTATATGTTTGTTGAAAGATTTAATTCAAATGCCTTCCTTGTTCACCTCATGGGTTTCGGGTACAAATCACATGAGGTCATGTATTTAGAAACACTTTGAAAAGTGCAGCTCCCTGTGCCTAAGAGGGGTTATTTCCGTGGAAACATGGAATCCTGGCCAGACTTCATGCTTCAATGCCTTGTATTGTTGATCTGCTTGCTTGACTCACTCCTTCTCTGAACCTTCTTCCATGGCTCAGCACATGGAATGGTGGGCATTAGCAGTTCTACGTGGGAGTGATAAAACAATATCTTCCTCCTTCTGGAGTTTTAATTCTATGGGGGAGAAGGGGAGCAGCCAGAAGCTAGAAGGCAAGGTTTAATCAAGTTTCAGAAGGGGAGTGGTGCATTGGTTTGGGTTTCTGTAGGACAACCAGGAAGAGGGGTGGACATGCTAGAAAGGCAGTTGAGTGAGAAGTCTGGGTAGCAGATTCTGAATGATGTGAAGCACAGAACATGCATGTAGGGGATGGGGGATGGCGAAGCCAGGGAGGAGACTAGTTAGGACTACATCAGGCTCATACTAATGCCAAGAAGGGTTTTGTTTTTTTTTTTTTTGTTGTTACTGACCCATTAAATAATACACACTAAAATAGACTGGCAACTGGCAGCCTGATGTGACCTGTTTAGGGTCTTGCAAGGCTGAAACCATACCACATGAGCTGCTGTTTGGTCATTCTCAAGAACAGTCTATACTTGTTAGGACTGTTGGCCAGATGAGCCATCTGAAAGCCATGGTTTTTCGCTGCCAACCAGGGCACACTTAGCTGCGGCTATCAGCTGGGGACAATTGGCTCTGGCGGTGGCTTGTAGCCCTTTTCTTTCTATGTGACCCTTCTAGGGTTATGAAGGCTGTTTGCTGTGAAGAATCTCTTTGGCTTCCCTCCTGCTGTGTCTCTGACTCCCTCTGATTTTAATGTCTCCTGTGTTCTAAGAGACAGTCCCGGATAATTTTTCCACGTAGACCCATTGTTTGTAATTAATGTCTGTGGAGTTTTGGTTTTTTTTTTTTTTTTGGTTTTTGTTTTCCATGTAATCCAGGCTCTGATAATTACAGTGTGGCTACCTTTAGAGGTCTTTCTATCATCCCTTTATGGACCAGGCTCAATATTACATGCCTGCCACCTACCAATCAAAACATCTGGACCAAGGTGTGTTTCAGAATTCAGATGATTTCAAACTTTATACAGGTAATGTTCATGCATGTCCCCATATTGGGTCACATAATTGAATGTGGGAAATGCAAATTTTGGCAACAGTACAAGGTTTCTGAACTTACAATAAACAAAAACTAATTCAAAATCAAATATCTGATGAGTCCAAGGATCTTTTGGTAGTATTCACATGACTTCAGTGAAGCCTTAGAACACACCACATGACCACTACACTACCATCGCTCTGTGAGATTATAGTGAACTATGCTTGGAAAATCTTAGCTCAGATTAGAACATTATATGTTATGAATTTCAGCTTTTAATGTACATGCAAAGTTTCCTGTTCTTATAGAAACATAATGGCTTAGGCTTAGCAAAGGCTTTCAATGTTTCCTCTAGCCATCCCTCTATGTGTATGAAGTTAGCATATCTTTAGATTATATTATTATAATGTTTGACTGCACAAATTGTTTGAGTTTCTGACTTTACTTTTAATTATTTTTTTTAAAAAAAGTGATTTTGGCTTGGGATTAGAACAGAATTTTGATTCATTTCTGAAATGGCCCTAAAAGTTCCTCTGCCTTCTTGTCTTATATTGTGTACTTGTATATTGTGAAGCAGTAGTCTCAGTATTGATGCTCATAAAATAAAATATTCTTTTGTTTGTTTGTTTGTTTTTTTGAGACAGGGTTTCTCTGTGTAGCCCTGGCTGTCCTGGCACTCACTTTGTAGACCAGGCTGGCCTCGAACTCAGAAATCCGCCTGCCTCTGCCTCCCGAGTGCTGGGATTAAAGGCGTGCGCCACCACGCCCAGCTAAAATAAAATATTCTTTAAGCCCACCCCCCAAACAGTGAAGATTCTCTCTAACCTGAAAAAAAAATTCAGCCAGCCTAGATTGAATTATTTATACACAAAATAAATGAACATATTGGCACTGAATTCTGAAATACATACAATTTTACTTTCATCTTTAATCACTAATAAAATAATATGTACACCAAAGGATTGTTTTAAAATAAATTTCATCATGATTTATTACCTGTAAATGTTTGATTTGTTTCCCCATTTTACATATTTATTAACATGGGATCGCAGAGCAGTTTTTCAGGTGAATGGTGATTGACAAGGGGAAAAGCTTCAACGCTCCTGTACTGTACAATGGGCAAAGCCCCTTAGACAACTTAGTACAAGCACTGTATAATCAAATATTATAAATATTACAAATAGCTCCATGTTAATCCAAGCCAGGTTTTCCCTTGCATAGGGGATATGCATCTTCAGAGCCTTTTAGATTTCAGAGTTTTCCAGAAAGGATTGTTTTTAGGTTGTGGTAGCATAATGAAGAGCAAATCTGACAAAGTACAGTGAGGAGTGCTGAGCTGTCTCTGACTCTGCGCCAGCAGGGAATTGCTTGCTTTCTATGAGATGAAAGATATTTAAAGTGTTGTAACCACAGGGCATATCTGCATACCCAACATCTGCACCTCGGACAGATATCATCCCTGATGGACTGAGGCCTGAGGGTTTTTTCTCAAATCATTTCTGGCTATTGAATAGGGTTTCTGTACAGTTTCAATGGCCAAAGCCATTGAGTTCAATCCTTCCACATTCAAACAAGTGGTAGAAGTGTACAAGGTCTTCTACAAGGCCAAGGCTAACTCAGTGTTCTTTTTCTGAATAGAGAATGCATTATTCTTAAGGCAAGAGGCAGACCTGTTCATATCTCCTTTTTACTACACCCCTTTATCCCTAAGTCAGAACTTATCTCTTGGTCACCCTAGAGATAGCTGTCCTTCTCACATCTAAAGTATGTAGAGAGACACAGCTTTCTATAGTGGGACTTTCTGTGGACCCACCAATTGTATAAATAATGACATAGAGGCTATTAGTTAGGTTTAAAGCTTAGGGTTTTTGCTTGGGTAGTCTCTCGAGTCCTTAGATCTTAATCTGAGCATTCCAGTCTACAAGCTACCACATGGGTAGCTCTGTACTTCTCTGCTCTGCTGCAGCCAGGCCTGGTCCTCCATGTCAGCTTTCTGAGTCCTCCACTTCTGTTCCCTCCCCCACACTGTCATTCCCTCTGCCTGGAAGCTCCACCCTCCATTTCCTGGTCCAGCAATTGGCTGTCAGCTCCTTTTTTAAAACCAATCTCTCACACAATTCTAGATTGCCTCTAGGCATACAGGGCTGTCTGACCTTCAAATTTCTGAGCAGGTGTGGAAGGACAAGTAGGAGGGAAAAAGCAGGTGATGAGCCACAGAAATTACAGTATAATATTCTGTCAGCATTTAGCTTTTCACTGGTACAGAATTAACAATTGAAAATACAAAGACACACCTTCTTACGATGTAAAGAAAGGTCAGCCCAAAAGCTTTTTTATTCATGGAATAGTTTCTGGAGTTTTAGCCAGAACATTAAACATCCAGGTCAAGAGATTTTATTTTGAATTATTTTACACTAAAGTGACAAGGGCTACACCTTCATTAGTAAATTGATTCATCCAAAGGCATCCTCTGGAAAACAATGGAAGACCTGATCTCCAGTTCTAGGAATGAGGTATTTCTGCCTCATCTTTCTAACTGCTAGAAGCAAACAGGAGGTTTTTGCATTGAATAATTTAAACCCTGTTATCAGGTGAGACAATATGAGCTTTAGTCTTAGAACATCTTTGTATATAACAATATGACATTGGCAAAAGATTTCTTTAAATAATATATTATTAAATATATAAAATATATAAAAAATATATAATATATATGGTTTAAATTTTTCATAGTATCAAGAAAAGTCACCAACTCACTGCCTAATAAGCTATTAGATACCTGTAGGACATGTTGCTAGGACAACTGAAGTGGTATATATTTTAGAAACAGACACTTCAGTGCTTAGAGGCAACTCTAAGACTTGGGGAAATAGCTTCTACAGAATCCACTTTCCTCCATGTCATACAGAGTAAGTGGAGTGACACCATTTCCTTACAAAGTGTGCTGAGAACTTCAGTGACTGGGAAGCTTGCCTCTTGAAAGCTCATGGGAAAGTAGGAATTCTTCACTTAAGTCTATTGGGTGTGAGACCCTCTCAGGAGCACAGCCTTGGTCCTTGTTGCTTCTCTAGATATAAGTTGGAGGCAGTCTCCCAGGTTTGTTCATGGTAGTGACCAGTGGGAGATGGCTTAGCCCATTGTGGTTGGGGCCATGCTAGGCTAGTGGTCCTGGGTACTATAAGAAAGCAGGTGAGCAAGCCAGGAAAGCAATGTGAAAGTGTAAGCCCAATAAACCCTTTTGTCTCCAACTTGCTTTTCATCATGGTGTTTTGTCACAGCAGTAGAAACCCTAAGATCAAAGTTTTACATTACTATACTTTTGGGACTTCTGAGAAGCATGGGAAAGGTATGCACTGTCAGAGCAAACAAGTATGCACTGACACTGTGTGAATGGCCGGGTTAGACACTTGCACCCACCCTACAGTCGACATCTGAGTCTGAGTCCCTGCAAACATTGTGTTGACCAGCTTCCCACTGCAGTTGGCCTTCTCGGAAGTCAACCCGTGAGTGTCTGCGAGGCCAAGGAGTTGAGGATACGATTACCAGTGAAGAGCAAAGTGTACACAGCACCAGTAAATCCATTTCTGAATTTCAAGCTAGAGTTTGGAGAACAGAGCTGACAACCAATAGAGAAGAGCCGTGGTCCCACCCCCAGACAAGTAAAGGTTTCTTTTGACGTATAAGCCTTCCAGGATACATGAAGGATTCATTTCCTTTGTAAAAGAGAAAATACTGGTGTGTCAGGTAAAGACAGAGAAACAACAAGTGTGTTTATCTTTCTAATGCCAGGGCCAAGAGCACAGTCATAATCAGGGTGCAAGTACTTTCTATGTAGCTAATAGAATTCAGGGCAATTTGTAGAATAAGATTTTATACAAGACACATTTACTAGCACTTTCTAAGTCATATAAGCTATTCTTTTTAAAGGAACAAAGAATAAACAAAAGCATCTGGAATAACATATTAATGTAAAATAAGTTAGAAAAAAAAAGAAAATACAGCCCCACGGCTTCATACAGCTTTGCTTTGCACTGTTCCTAGTGACAATTTATGTTGCCGGTGGCAGTCACACTGATTCTCCCTGAGTCCAGGGCGGGAGGAATTTTGAGTCAACAGACACAAGGTCAAGTTGAGGACTTGGAGTCAGTCCTTTAATTATCTGGGGTTGGGTTTCCTGATGTCTAAGATGTGGGTTACATTATCTGTGTGTCACTGGATATGAATCAAATATGGTGTAAAGCGAAGTGGCTGACAATGTATCATGGATGACATGAATAGCCACATTCTATGGTTATTGGTAGCTTCCTACACTCTATTGCATCACAACTTCTTATATCAGTTATGTTTTATTATTTTTTAATAAACATCATTTATTAAAGTTGTTTAGTTGTGCAAGTAAATTGTATAAGTAAATGCTATAACTTCATTCAAATTGATATCAATACAGATTTATGGTAGCAAATCCTGTAAATTTTAGCTAAAATAAAAAAAGACAGGAATTTATCACTATTATCTTTTTACATTGCTGCATATACTTAATCCAACATCTTTAGAAGCCTAAGGAAATCTGAGATAAAATGTTGTAAATGTTGCAAAATATACATGAAGATAATTGTTTCCTTGGGAGAACAAATAAACAATGATCCACGAAAATATGAGTGATAATATACTGTAAATTTCAAAATGTAAGTTTCCACTTAAATAAATGACAAATATATGAAGAGACGCGCACAACTAACCTGATGTATACATTATACATTGTAAATATCCATGAAAATATCTCAATGCTCTATTAATATGTACAAACTTTACAACTTATATGTGAACTAAAATAAACAAAATGAATATTTAGGTACAAATATAAAATTTCAAAGGTTAACAACTGCTCTAAAGCTAATATTCATGAAAACATCTTAGAGTATTTACAAGCAAAATGATGATGAGACATTAACATTAAATATGTTTAATATTCAGCTAATCAATGTAATTACAGGAATGTGGTACTGAAGAATGTATTACAGACAAATCAGATACGGCCATAAAATAGGATTTATCTATACCGAAGTCTTTGTGTTTCTACTTGTTCTGAACGTCAGAGGTGAGATTTACTGTTTGCAACAGCAAAGACTAAGAGACCTTCCTGAAATTAACTGATACCAGTTGTATAGGCAGTGTTTCACTTTGTAAGACTGGTTATATAGGTTGTTCAAATAAAATGTAAATAGATTTTATGTGCTGTTCAGTTGGGTCTCTTCCTAAGCCTAGGAATCTGATGCAGGCAGTTCTATGGCAAACTCCCTTCTCCCCAAACTATACTTCTTTGTATTTAGTAAGCAAAGGATGTAGGCGAGAAAAGCAAGAGAGTACAGCAACACAGAGAGGACAGAACAGTTCCCTCTCTGTTGGGAATGTCCTGGGTTTTGCTTGGATGGTTCTAAATAATGATTTAGAATAAAAGTGGCTAAAATGGAGTCTAAAACCTGAAGGTTCCCCTGAGATTTTCTTTTTTTTCCTCCTTTTTTTGTTTTTGTTTTTTTTTAAATTATTTTCTTTATATACATTTCAAATTTCAAATGCTATCCTGAAAGTTCCCTATACCCTCCCCCTACCCGCCCTGCTCCCCTACCCCCCCACTCCTGCTTCTTGGCCCTGACATTCCCCTGTACTGGGGCATAAAGTTTGCAATACCCAGGGGCCTCTCTTCCCAGTGATGGCCGACTAGGCCATCTTCTGCTACATATGCAGCTTGAGACATGAGCTCTGGGGGTACTGGTTATTTTATATTGTTGTTCCACCTATAGGGTTGCAGACCCATTCAGCTCCTTGGGTGCTTTCTCTAGCTTCTCCATTGGGGGCCCTGTGTTCCATCTTATAGATGACTGTGAGCATCCACTTCTGTATTTGACAGGCACTGAATAGCCTCATACGAGACAGCTATACCAAGGTCCCTTCGGCAAAATCTTGCTGGCATATGCAATAGTGTCTGGGTTTGGTGGCTGATTATGGGATGGATCCCCGGGTGAGGTAGTCTCTGGAGAGTCCATCCTTTCCTCTTAGCTCCAAACTTTGTCTCTGTAACTCCTTTCATGGGTATTTTGTTCCCTATTCTAAGGAGGAACGAAGTATCCACCCATTGGCCTTCCCTCTTCTTGATTTTCTTATGTTTAGCAGATTGTATCTTGGGTGTTCTATGTTTCTGGGCTAATGTCCACTTCTTTTGTGATTGGGTTACCTCACTAAGGATGATATCCTCCAGATACATCCATTGTCCAAGAATTTCAAAAATTCATTGTTTTAAATAGCTGAGTAGTAGTAGTCCATTGTGTAAATGTACCACATTTTCTGTATCCATTCCTCTGTTGAGGGACATCTGGGTTCTTTCCAGCTTCTGGCTATTATAAATAAGGCTGCTATGAACATAGTGGAGCATGTGTTCTTATTACCAGTTGTAACATCTTCTGGGTATATGCCTAGGAGAGGTATTGCTGGATCTTCTGGTAGTATTATGTCCAGTTTTCTGAGGAATCTCCAGACTGACTTCCAGAGTTGTTGTACAAGTTTGCAATCCCACCAGCAATGGAGGAGTGTTCCTATTTCTCCACATCCTCACCAGCATCTGCTGTCACCTGAATTTTTGATCTTAGCCATTCTGACTGGTGTGACGTGGAATCTCAAGGTTGTTTTGACTTGCATTTCCCTGATGATTAAGGATGCTGAACATTTTTTTCAGGTGCTTCTCAGCCATTTGGTATTCCTCAGTTGAGAATTCTTTGTTTAGCTCTGTACCCTATTTTTAATGGGGTTATTTGAATTTCTGGAGTCCAGCTTCTTGAGCTCTTTGTATATATTGGATATTAGTCCCCTATCAGATTTAGGATTGGTAAAAATCCTTTCTCAATATGTTGGTGGCCTTTTTGTCTTATTGACAGTGTCTTTTGCCTTACAGAAGCTTTGCAATTTTATGAGGTCCCATTTGTCAATTCTTGATCTTACAGCACAAGCCCTTGCTGTTCTGTTTAGGAATATTTCCCCTGTGCCCATATCTTTGAGGCTTTTCCCCACTTTCTCCTCTATTAATTTAAGTGACTCTGATTTTATGTGGAGGTTTTTGATCCACTTAGACTTGAGCTTTGTACAAGGAAATAAGAATGGATCAATTCACATTCTTCTACATGATAACTGCCAGAGTGCCAGCACCATTTGTTGAAAATTCTGTCTTTTTTCCACTGGATGGTTTTAGGTCCCTTGTCAATGATCAAGTGACCATAGGTATGTGGATTCATTTCTGGGTCTTCAATTCTATTCCATTGATCTACCTGTCTGTCATTGTACCAGTACCATGCATTTTTTTTTATCACAGTTGCTCTGAAGTACAACTTGAGGTCAGGCATGGTGATTCCACCAGAGGTTCTTTTTTTGTTGAGATTAGTTTTTGCTATCCTAGGTTTTTTTGTTATTCCAGATGAATTTGCAAATTGCCCTTTGTAACTCGTTGAAGAATTGAGTTGGAATTTTGATGGAGATTGCATTGAATCTGTAGATTGCTTTGGGCAGGATAGCCATTTTTACTATATTAATCATGCCAATCCATGATCATGGGAGATCTTTCCATCTTCTGGGATCTTCTTCAATTTATTTCTTTAGAGACTTGAAGTTCTTATAATAAGGATCTTTCACTTCCTTAGTTAGAGTTACACCAAGGTATTTTATATTATTTGTGACTATTGTGAAGGGTTTTGTTTCCCTAAATTCTTTCACAGTCCATTTATCCTTTGTGTAGAGAAAGGCCATTGATTTGTTTGAGTTAATTTTATATCCAGCTACTTCAATGAAGCTGTTTATCAGGTTTAGGAGTTCTCTGGTGGAATTTTGGGTGTCACTTATATATACTATCATATCATCTGCAAATAGTGATATTTTGACTTCTTCATATCCAATTTGTATCCCCTTGGTGTCCTTTTGTTGTCAAATTGCTCTGGCTAGAACTTTAAGTACTATATTGAATAGGTAGTGAGAAAGAAATAGAAGCAGTCATCAGTAGTCTCCCAATCAAAACAATCCCAGGACCAAATGGTTTTAGTGCAGAGTTCTATCAGACCTTCAAAGAAGACCTAATTCCAACTTTTCTCAAATTATTCCACAAAATAGAAACAGAAGGTCCTCTACCCAATTCATTCTATAAAGCCACAATTACTCTGATACCTAAACCACACAAAAATCCAACAAAGAAAGAGAACTTCAGACCAATTTCCCTTATGAATATCGATGCAAAAATACTCAATTAAATCCTCACAAACCGAATCCAAGAACACATCAAAATGATCATCCATCATTACCAAGTAGGTTTCATCCCAGGGATGCAGGGATGGTTTAATATACGGAAACCCATCAACGTAAACTACTATATAAACAAACTCAAAGACAAAAACCACATGATCATCTCATTAGATGCTGAGAAAGCATTTGACAAAATCCAACACCCCTTCATGATAAAAGTATTGGAAAGATCAGAAATTCAAGGCCCATACCTAAACATAATAAAAGCAGTGTACAGCAAACCAGTAGTCAACATCAAACTAAACGGAGAGAAAGATTTTCATTATCTTCATCTGTACTACTAGAATCTGAGTAGGTGCTAGAGTGAAGTGCTCTTTGCTATCATCCGTGATATCTTGTCTGGATGCCTGGGAGCCACCACGATGACTCTGATTAGTCTCTGAAAAATCTGTCCCAGGATCTAGTAGCTCCTCAACCTCTCCAGGCTTTACTTGAAGCCCTTCCTCTGAGGAGGACTGCAGATCATCTGTTCGTCCAAACTTGGGACTTCTGCCTCCAGACATACTCATGTTCTTTCGCTTACCACAGGTGGCCTTTGCCTCTTTGTATGCAGCATCTTCCTCAGGAGACAATTTCCTGACCCAGAGGTCCAGCTTCACCCTGTATTGTTTCTGTAGCTCCTCAACCTGATTGTTATAATGCTCTTTCTGGTCCTCTGGGACTCAATGCCATTGCCTGCTAATCTCATCCCAGGGCTCCCTAAAGGACAGATGCCTCAGCTCCAGACTTGACCATGAATCTTGGTGAAATTTGTGATATGCATTTATAGGGGGTTTCCTGGGTTCTTCCTGAAATTTCACATCTGAGGAAACTGTTTTGGGAAATTCCATTTTTAGAAGAGACTTTATGTTTTTCATATCTCCTTGTGGCTTTGTAGAGACATTGGTTAGGTGGCTCCGGGGCACCACAGATTTCTCAGGATGCCCTGAAACAGGATGGTTTTTCTTGAATTGACCCAACTTTTCCTGAAAGTCTTGTTTCTCTTTCTTGAAGTCTGTGATATTTCTCTGCTTTATCTCTGCCGGTAGCTATTTCTTAGCCAGGACATTGGTCAGCTGCACATTGCTGTACCTAGGGTACATCTGATGGTATTTGGCTCTCTGCTTCTTGTAAAAGTGCAGTCAAGGGTCTTTTGTGTCAGTCAGGATGATGCTTGACTGTGTTATTTTTGCGAGTTTTTTTCATAAGCTCTTAGGCTTCTAGCACTAATTCTGTCAGTGTGCAGAGCTTCCTTAAATTACAAGAAATCTCCATTCCATTTCTGTTTGCACATTTCTCCTGAAAACTGTCCAAAAACTACTTTGCTCCAGTCTAGATCAGCCTGGCTCTTTTTGAATTCTCTGGAGTCATCTGATGGGACATTATGCTTCATAAGCCTTGGTTATCAAGTGATGTCATTAGTAACTTAACTTCTGTGCCCACTAATATCTCGTTGTGCAAATGGGTCCAAAGCAGCTTGAACTGCTTAGACACATACACACACACACACACTACTTAGTAGATAGCTTCTGAAATCCACAGTTTGTGAATCTGTATTTCTTTTGAAATAAATTTGCTTATATGTGATACTGGTATAGCCTCTTTTGTTTCCTTTTGAAATCTTACTAGAAGTTGCCTCCAGATCCTCTGGTCTCGTCAATGCTTGCAGAAAAGTCTGCCCTATGCTTCAGGGATGCTGTATCTTCTGGACTCTCTAGATGACAGTTGTGACTCAAAGAAGGTAACCACAGTGTAGTCACTGTCAGGTGCCTCTGAACTGAGTTAAGAAGTCTTTATATAGGAGAACTGGAAGCCCTGCCCTTAGCCTCCGGTAGACTCTTCAGCCAAGGGCAAAAAGCAGCCACATTCTTCACCAAAATACCACAAAACAGTCTTTACCCCAAGTTTTGAAAGTCTTCTCCTCTGAAACCTCTTGGGTCAGGTCAGCACAGTTCAAATTTCTCCCATCAACAAAGTCTTCCATATTCAGTCTGTAGTCCAACTCCCAACAATGGTCAGCAGCAGGTGTGAATGGAAGTCCAAGGATCTGGCAGTTGCTCAGTTCCACAAGGCAAGCAGTCGAAGAAGAGAGCGAGTGTTCTAGGAGGTTCAGAGTTTCAGTCCAGACTCATCAAAGCAGGAACACGGCAACATCCACCCAGGTATGGTGTAGGAGGAGCTGAGAGTTCTACATCTTCATCTGAAGGCTGCTAGCAGAATACTCTAAGTTATGTTTTAAAGACTGCTTATCCTCTCAGCCACAGCTCATTATTTTATACTCAAACTCAATATATATCATATTTGATATAAATACTTGATGTATATTATTCTGGATCAAAATACTTGATATATAATATACTTAATATATTTTATACGTATATATTATTTTATACTTATAGCTTTGACTCTTTGACCTACTTTTTTTGTTTGTTTGTTTTTTGTTGTTTTGTTTTTCGACACAGGGTTTCTCTGTGTAGCCCTGACTGTCCTGGAACTCACTCTGTAGATTGCGATTGTTATGAATTTTAATGAAAATAGCTGTGTTTCTTAACGGTCTTAGGCAACCCCTATGAAAAGGTCATTTGAACACCCAAAGGGGTCATGACCCACAGATTGAGAACCGCTCCTCTAACATTTGATTTAAGGATACACCTTTAAATAAAAGATCACGTTTCGTTTATTCTGTGAATATTGATGTATATTATTCTGGATCAAAATACTTGATATATAATATACTTAATATATTTTATACGTATATATTATTTTATACTTATAGCTTTGACTCTTTGACCTACTTTTTTTGTTTGTTTGTTTTTTGTTGTTTTGTTTTTCGACACAGGGTTTCTCTGTGTAGCCCTGACTGTCCTGGAACTCACTCTGTAGTTCCAGGCTGGCCTCGATCTCAGAAATCCTCCTGTATCTGCCTCTCGAGTACAGGGATTAAAGGTGTGCGCCAACACTGCCCGGCTCTGACCTACTTTTAAAATGGTTTCATAGATATAAATGCCAGAGAAGCCTTAAGACCTTCATATTTGAAGGCCTTTGCCTTGACAATTGGTTCTAGTGTATTGCTTTTTCGTCATTTCCACATTGCTGTGTGGGCCTGTAGGAAGGAAGTCATAAGAGCAGTGACTGAGGTTCTCCCAACATAACCATTCAATGCTCTAATTCACAGAATAAACGAAACGTGATCTTTTATTTAAAGGTGTATCCTTAAATCAAATGTTAGAGGAGCGGTTCTCAACCTGTGGGTCATGACCCCTTTGGGTGTTCAAATGACCTTTTCATAGGGGTTGCCTAAGACCGTTAAGAAACACAGCTATTTTCATTAAAATTCATAACAATCGCAAAATTACAAATATGAGGTAGCAACAAAAATAATGGTATGCTTGGGAATTACCACAACATAAAGAACTGTATCAAAGGCTTGCAGCATCAAGAAGGCTGAGAACCATCGTGCTATAGCCTTTTTATTTGGAACATCCCATAGCCACGTGCAAAGATTTTGCTAGAAAAAAATATTAGACAAATTGGCAAAATATTCCTTTGCTTCTGTTGTTTGAAGAACGCTTTGGTCAGATCTCTTTTTAAAGAATGCATAGCTATTTTCAGCAATAAAATTTATCATCCTGCCTTTCACCTTGTTAGTTGGAAGAAAATTTTCTCTCCTGATATTTCATAAACAAAAGGCCACATCCCAGTATGCTAAAAAGCTAAATATTAAAAGCATTTTTGGAAAATTTCTTCTATTAAAGTGTCAGGGAAGAGGGCGGTCTGATCTTGGTTAGTGCAGAGAGACTGCTGACTTTTTCAGCACTTAAAGTCACTTTATCTTGATTAATAACAAAATTAGATTGCATATCTTTTAATGATCGATCAAGCATTTGTGAATTTCTTATGTATTCATTTATTCTCCCAATATTTATGGGGCCCTATTGAGTGTGGATTGCTGTTTTATTTTCTGTAGAAGACTCAGGTGATGCTGGACCATGCTGCATGCTATTTTCCTCATAGAGGTTATTATTCTAAATATCCTTCTATATCATAGAGCATCAGATTTAAGAAGCATAGTTGAATCATATGGTTAAAAGCTCAGTTGTTTGCTTTAAAAAGAAATTCTCGGTTTTATATTAATTCATTATTTTTATCTTTGTCCCCAAAATTGAATGCAAAAAGTATTTTGTTTATTAGAGACTTCTGATTTAGTTGAAATACAGGGTCCCTGGCATTTGTCTGACTGTATAACTCTATTTTTAAATAAAGTGAATATTGAATGAATGGTTTTGCGAATCAATTTCACAAGTGAATATAATTAAAATAATCCTTCTCACATGACACCTATTCTCTTGGGGATTGCAGTTTTCAGCGCTATAATAACTACAGCATCAGCAGCATCAATCTATAACGCCATTGCTTATGTAGATAAAATCACCATACTCCCAGGTCTAATAGCATTTAAAATACACTATCATTTGTCCAACTGGATGAGCTACACTCCCAGATCTAATTGAGACCTTCATCCTGACTTGGTCTGCAGGATGCTCCGTAGCAGCTTCTGTTCTTATTAACTTTCCATTTCCCTTGTTATTCGGGGGAAGATTTGTATAGATACTAGTGGAGGTATTTTTTTTTTAACAGAGCAAAAGCAAAGCAGATGTGACAGTAGTAACTCTGGCCATAAATTTTTCAATAGCTGCTGATGTTTCTTGAGGGTAACAGGTAGAAGAGAGCTGTGGAGGCTGATGAATGTAGGAGAAGACCCTCTTATTCCCTCTGAGAAAAGAACAGAACAAGTTTTAGGTTCAGAGTGGACAGGGGACTGAGTCTCTGCCCTCATACCTATTTGCAGGTTACCTTACCTTTTTTGGTAATACACTTGATACAAAGCTCAAATGATGTATGGGAGTGGAAAGTGTGTTAAATGCCAAAGTCACACTGGTAGAGGGCATGTTCTCTATGTTTCTTTTGTATAGGCGTAAATGAAGAACATATTGGTCACCTTCAGAGAGGGTCAGTAAAATCTCCAAGAAGCTCATTCTTTGGAGTGCTTAAGTGGCAGGCATATTTCTGAGATTGTCTTTCCTCTAGTTTAGACAAAGGAAGCCATCATGTTTGAGCCTGTAAAGGTGCTTGTTTTTTAATACTAAAATTTCTTGAATGTGTGGTTTTCAGTCTACCACATTATATACGGTGCATTTCCAGAACTGGTCAAATATAGGTCATTATATCTCAATGACCGTGCTCTATGCATGGCATCAGTCCTTCATCTGACTTTAACCCGCTGATCACCTTTAACCTTGGACCACCTTGAGGAGCAGAGTTTTGATAAAGAATTGTCAATGGTATGTATGAAGAGCTTTAGAATTTACAGCGCGGTTTCAATATATAATTTCTGCTTGAAATCCAATGTGTGCTCCTTGGTTTTGAAAACTGAACAAACCTAGAATTTAAAAGACAAAGAAACGATGACATTCTGAGTGCATTGTTGGAGGGGTATTCATGACCACAGGGGTCTCTTTAGACCCCGCCATACTTGTTTCAGTTGACACTGTCTGGCACATTGTGTGTGCTTAGCTCTTGGCTATTTCAAGAATATTAACAACCCTGTCCTATCTGATAAATTCAAAACCAGTGAGCAGGTTAAAACTGTTAATGAAGGAAGAGGAAGGAGAAATAGTTTAAGGTAAGTTTCAAAAGTGAGTGCTGAGAGAGCAATGCTGTACTGTGTGTGAGAGGATGGTTCTGGGGGGCCTAGGTGACCTATGCAAGAGGTTTAAAAGGATACACTTGCACAGGTAATATCACTGAGCAAGAGATGAAATGAGGGGGTGGTGTCATTTGATAAAACACACAACACTTCTGCATGAATGGGTCACTATTACATGCCTGGTAGCTTAATGCTCATTCAGGAAACACTTAAGAGTCTCAGAGTTCAACAGCTGGCAGTAGTGATGGTGTCTCTGACAAAATGTGGATCCAAAAGTCTCTTGCTTCATGAATGTATCCATCACCTTAAGGTCCATGGGAGCATCATCTGTGACCCTGGAAGAAAAATCAAGGTGAGATCTGCCTCCTAGCTTTCATTGCACAGGAAAGTGATTCTGTTTGCAAGGCAATGCTCCATGGATCTCAGGTCAATGAGGAAAAGGAACATGAACCTGTCCTGAAACCCACATCTCTTGAGGACAGAAAAGAATTCAAAGGTTTTTTCAAAGTCATTTGGGACAGTTTAAGAAACAATTCTAAGTTGTTTGTGATTAGGGAAATGATCTCTGAACTTTTCTTTTGATGCTGAACAGCTAGCTATTGTTTAATAATACTAAAATGAGAAAGAATATGCCATGTGGGTATGGTATGTGTTTGGGCATCCAGCTGTGGTCCTGCATCCTCTGCTTCCTCTATCTCTGGATGTCCAAACATGCTGCTGCCTACTGGGTTTGAAAGGTGAAGCAATGTCTGGGAAAGAGTGGGGTTCTGCAGGATCCCAGTGCTGGCTGGGAGTGGGTGCTGGAGGTGGGAGTGGGGTTCTGCAGGATCCCAGTCTGGCTGGGAGTGGGGCAGGAGAGAGATGGCCTTATCTGAGGATTTTAGTGTTATGACTCTTTTAGATGAAGGCCTTCTCCTAAGGTCTTCAATGAAATAGCTCTCTTAGAAGCTAGAGAAAGTACCCAAGGAGCTAAAGGGATCTGCAACCCTATTGTCGGAACAACATGATGTACTAACCAGAACCCCGGAGCTCTTGTCTCTAGCTGCATATGTATCGAAAGATGGCCTAGTCGGCCATCATTGGAAAGAGAGGCCCATTGGACTTGCAAACTTTATATGCCCCAATATAGGGGAATGCCAGGGCCAAAAGAATGGGAATGGGTGGGTAGGGAAGTGGGGGGCGCTATGGGGGACTTTGGGGATAGCATTGGAAATGTAACTGAGGAAAATATGTAATAAAAATATTAAAAATTTAAAAAAATTAAAAATCTAAAAAAAAAAAAAGAAATAGCTCTCTTAGATAATCTTAGATTGTGTACATACCTTCATTCGGGGTGAACCAGGGTATATGTGGACATTGGAGAGTGGGCAGGAGTTTTCAGGGTAAATGAAAATGACTGGCTAGAGTTTAAAGTTCTGTGAATGCATCATTAGTATGGAGACGTTCTAGGAATCCCCGGTACTGCCTGGGTTGGTTCTTGGGTGTCTGGGGGTTGGGGGAGTTTGTAGTTCTGACAAACACTACTCAGCCTTCTCCAGGTAGAGAGTGTGGAGAGTCAGGGTCACCAAACAAGGTCAGGGAAAGGGAAGTCCTGCTTGTAAAGGGAGTCCTCCATTCTGCACCAAGCTCAGGGGAACTACCTGGTCATGGTAGATTGCAAATTTATATAGCAAGGTTTCCCTACAAGTGGGGTTTGGAAAGTCTGTAGGATTCACTAGTTTTGTAAGTCATAATCATAAGTTATCTTTTGACCTGTGTCTGGTTTTCCTGTGGCTGAAAGAGTCAACAGTTCAGAAAGCATAGACATTTACATAAGCCAGTGTGTATTCCCACACAGCTCTGAGACTCAGTTTCTTTATCTGAAAATGAGTTCTAATACTATATTACTAGTATAACATCTGACATTATGACCTTCAAGTGGCTAGCAATCACTGATAAAGTTAGTATAAATTGAACCATGTACCACAGGTTTAGAAAGCTTGAAATATGCTGTCCATATATAATGGTCCATTTTACCAACTAAGGCAGTGAAACCTTTGAAAAAAAACTAGACCCAAGATGTAACACACAATCAGGGTGACCTTTCCCTTTCAGCATTCTGGGATGGTTGCACAACTTTGGTAGTGCTGAACTCCACAGGGTCACTCCTTAAATTAAGGAGTCGTGTTGATGTCCAAAAGATATCCAAGTTACCCCGGGACATTATGAGAACAGGACACACCAAATCATCAGCTCCTGGATTTTGGTCATTGAATCATTTCTATGCCCTACTGAATGGAAACACAGGGCTTTTATGTGCTGGTGTGCTGTCAGGCAGCTTGGCTCAAAAACTTGGTTGCCAGTGAGAATGGAGACTTGATGACCTCAGGTCTGTGGGAAACATTGATAGATCAACTTCTGAAATCACTTTACAGTTCTAAATGTTATAGAATTGTATTTAATTTAATTTAATTTAATTTAATTTAATAACAATACAGTTTCTCAAGATACATTCAACAAAAGCTGGTAGATTCTATCAACCTATGGATTCCTCCAGGTAGAAAATATTTCCTTTCTATCTTCAGGGGGATAGATGAATATCCATTTCCATTAATGTTTCACAAATTACTTAATTAGGCTCATGCAGATATGACATTAGGCAACAGAATGTGAAACATGTCTTGAAAGCTGCAAACACAGCAATTCATCTTTCCCCATTTATCTTGAGTTGGGAACATCTTGGATGTGATGCAATGAACAGATGCCAAGATGTATCTGTGAACTTTTCACGGAAGAGCCAAGACAGAGGCGACATCCCCAGCGGCTGCGAATATCCAGGGAAGACTGATTTCAGACTGTGACAAATTGTATATCAAGCTTGGCACCAACCGTGACTCCTGCTCAACTGTGGCTTGTGTGCTTGATGCCTCTGTCAGCCTCACTGCAGAGAATGAGCAGCACCTTTTGCTGCCAGTGTCCATTGAGCCTGGAGCCATTGAGCCTGAGTGTCCTCCTTTGGGCCTAGATTGCTTTTTCATCCACCCAGACATGACCTTGACTCTACAGAAGAAGCCCAACGTCTGCCACTCTATTAGATTGTTATCAGATCTTCACAATAAGTTGGCGATAGATTGTGGTAGGATTTGACCCACAATAAGTCTGAAAACTCATGGTAAAACACAAGTCCAAGATGAGGCATTTTTTAATGGCTCCGGGCCCAAGAATGGGCTTTTGAAGAAGCTGCTTAGAAGTTTCTGTGGGTCATGTAGTCTACAGTCTGACTCTTCTTCAGTGACAACCATGAATGGGGACAGCTTGTAGTTCTGAATTACACGATTTCTTGATGATGAAATCATGCAGGATTCAGGGCTTGAAGGATGGTTTAACAATTAAAAGTGCCTGCTTGCTGTGCAATCATGAGAACTACAGTCTAGTTCAGGAAAGATCCTTTCTCAAAGGAATACATAGAGAGTGATAGAGGATTATACCAGATGGCTTCTTCTTGCCTCTGTGTGTGCAGAGGCACATGTACCTGAACACTCTCATGAACATACACTCTCATAAACACACACACACACATGTACACATGAACACACATGAATGAATTATGAATGAATGAATAAGTGAAGGAATGGATAAATGAATGAATTAATTAATGAAGCCTTTAAAATAAACAACATTGTATTTTTGGAACATTAGTCCTCATGTGTATATTGACAATGGAAAGCAGTCTCCACCCTACATGTATTGATTCAACCAACCAACCATGTCTCACAAATACTCGAAAACACTGCATTTGTACTGGTAATTCTAAGTACAATAAATACTTAGAAAGTAGTTATCTTGCAGTATGATTTAATGTAAAGAAGAGGAAGTATATAGGTTAACTGCAAAAACTGTGCTTTCTAATCTGAGAGACTTTGAATATCTGCAGATTTTTAAGATTATCAGGTGGGTTCAAGAGATTGAGGAATGACTACATGCAGGAAATTGTAGGAAATTTTTCAGTAGTATTGTTTCCAATTAAATCGTATTAGCTTAAATGATGAAAATCGAGAAAGTGTGGTCATAAATTCATTCAAGAAATATTTGCTGAATACCTACTATGTACTAGGTATGAAAATTTAAGACATATTTTATAATAAAATTGATAAAAAAGTCTTCCCTCAGGAAGCGTATGCTTTGGATGTGGGGGAGAAAAGATAAAGTTATCTATGAAGTCTGGTGAGCATAAGATCTCTGGGGAAAATAAAGCAGAGCATGGAGGCTGGGAGGTAGGTGGTGTCTGGAGAAGGATGTTCTGCAGAGGTGATGCTGGAGCAGAGGCTGGAGAGGCAATGTGGGTGGAGAGGCAATGAGGGGGAAATGTGGTCCAGGCAGAGGGAACTCCACACACAAAGACACTGAGTTGAAGGCATCTTTGATGTGACCAAAGCAGGATGGCAGGTAATTGGCAAGGACGAATGAGAAGGTTACTCCCAAATCCAGAACAAAGGTGATGAGACAGGCTCTCCTTGTAAACATCAGGTTAGAAAGAAGTCTACTTTTCTAGCGTTTTTAGATAAACAGGAAGGCCAGGGCCTGATCTCATCTGCTGTTTACTTGTGAGGCTCATTCATGTTATCTCCTTCCCCACTGTGCCCATATAATTACACTGTAGAGAAGAAAGGATTGGGTTTACTAAATATAGCACTCTCCAACATCTGATTATCACCTGTCAACCAGGTACTCTCTGTGTTATTTTCTTACTGTTTTGTCCTTCGGGGGATTATGGTTTTAAACTTCTTAGTAAACAACAACAACCTGGGCAGGGGGCGCTAGGGGGGTTGGCTGGAGTGATGGCTCAATCATGAAGAGAACGATATGCTCTTGAAGAGAACCTGAGCTTTATTCCCACCAACCACCAACATCATGCAGCTCACAGATTCCCCAGACTCCAGGGAGTTCAACACCCTTTTCTGTCTGACAAGGGCTCCTGCACACATGCATACACATAAACAAAAGTAAAAGACATTGTCTTTCTTGTTCATCCTGAGCCACAGAGTGGGTCGAGTCCTGATGTGATGTTGTAACTATGTTTTGATGTTTTGAGGTTATTTAAAAAGAAAACAGGGCCTTGGGAGATAGCTCGGTTAGTAAACTGCTTGCTGTGCCAGCAGGAGGACCTGACTTCTGATTCCCAGGTAAAAATGGGGTGCAGTTGTGTGTGCCTACAATCTTAGAACTAGACAGGCAGAGGCAGGCTTACTGGCCAGTAGGATCTAGCCGATCAAAGATCTCCAGGCTCAGTGAAAGAACTTGTCTCTAAAAGTATGTGGGAAAAAGATTAAGGAAAACACTTGATGTTGAAAGCTAGCCTCTACATGTCCTCTCACTCCAGCACAGAGGAATGCCCACATATGAGCAAACACAAAGAGAGACGGAGACGAGGAAAAAAGAGAGTGTGTTGCATAGCTGGTTTCTCGGGTAAGACATTCCATTCAGGAAAAGGGAGGCTCACAAGATGAAGAAGTTGTAAGCCACCCCACCCAGTCCAAAGTTAGATAAGCAGTAAATAACAGGGTTGGGGCTTTTCAGTGGCTCTACCTGCAAGTTGGGTTAATGACTCCAAGGTCAGAACTTGTGAGTGGTTACTGTGCTGGTGTGGGCTTGTTGATGCATCTGCCTTTCAGTTGTCAAGTGCTCTTGTAAGCACCCCGTGACCTCCATCTTTCCTCAGTCTAGATTTGGGGAGAACGTTTTCTTCATAACTAATTTGTTCACATCTGATCAGGAAAGGGTGTACCAAATGAGCAGAGTTCCTTTCTTAAGTGTTTTTTTGTTTGTTATTTGGGTTTTGTTTGTTTGTTTGTTTTATTTTTGTCTTGTCTCTCCTCTCCTCTCCTCTCCTCTCCTCTCCTCTCCTCTCCTCTCCTCTCCTCTCCTCTCCTCTCCTCTCCTCTCCTCTCCTCTTTTCTTTTCTTTTCCCTTCTGTTCAAGTTTAAAAATCAAGAGCAGTACATTTATGTTCTGCAGGCTCATAAACAACTTCTATAAAGGATAGCAAATTTTAGTAGTCATTTCAACCACAACAGCTTTCTTTGAATTCTAAAAAACACTGTGTGTGGCAAATGATAGGTGCTTGACTCTGGGCAAGGACCTATTTTTTTGTTTGTTTGTTTGCTTGTTTTGTTTTTTTTTTAAGGAAAAATATAAGATGTGTGCAAATTGAGTTTAGCACAGTTATGGGGGTTACCGCCTTATTGCTGGTTTATGGTTCTCTACAGATATGCAAATTAAGGTTCTCATCAAGATTTATGTTTATTGTGGTAAAATACTTTTGTGGCAAGGAAGTCTTTGTGTACATTTGTGTGTAGGTGGGGGTGTATGATATATGTACCTGGGAGAGGATGCACTTGCCAGTACATGAGTGGCCAGAGGCCAGAGGTTGGCATTGATGTCTTTTTCTGGGGCTTTGCACACTTTTTGAGACTTGGTCTCCCACTTAACCTGGAATATATTGTTTTCAGTTAGACAGGTTTGGCGAAGCCCCTAGGATTGACCCTGCCAGCTCTGGGGTTACAGGCACATGCCACCAGGCCTAGCAACTACGTGGACACTAGGGATCCAAACTCAGGTCCCCTTACTAGCATGGCAAGCACTCTACATGTTGAGCCCATCTTTGTAGCTGGAAAGTCATCATTGTCATCTTTTTGGTCTCTGTGGTCAACTTCTTCTTCTTCTTCTTCTTCTTCTTCTTCTTCTTCTTCTTCTTCTTCTTCTTCTTCTTCTTCTTCTTCTTCTTCTTCCTCCTCCTCTTCCTCCTCCTCCTCCTCTTCTTCCTCCTCCCCCTCTTCTTCTTCTTCTTCTTCTTCTTCTTCTTCTTCTTCTTCTTCTTCTTCTTCTTCTTCTTCTTCTTCTTCTTCTTCTTCTCTCCTCCTCCTCCTCCTCCTCTTCTTCCTCTTTCTCCTCTTCTTTCTCCTCCTCCTCCTTCTCCACCTCTTCCTGCTGCTATGGCACAGGACATTGAGCTTGAAGCTTTGCGCATGCTAGGAAATCCAGTAATAAGATTTCAGAAAGCTGTTCCATGTTCCTGAGCTGAATCCATGACCCTCTTTTAGTTTTGAGATACGGTCTTGCAAAATTGTTTGTGCTGAACTTGTACTCACTCTGTAGTGTATTTCAAAGGTGATAGTTTTGTGTGTGTGTGTGTTCTAAGAAGAAAACAAAGGAGACTCATGCCATTTTGAGCCACCTCAAATCATATATCAATTTCCATGTTTGTATAGAAAGTTGGAGAACATATAGTCCCCAGCTGAGACTGCCCTTGGAAGCCTGTCAGCTTCAGCAGATCAGTGTTTATGCTGGTCCCATGACTTGGCATGTTTACTTCAGAGAAGGATATTTGAAATATCTGACTGCTGTGTCTGGGGAAGGACTGTTTAGTAAGGTCACATGCAATATATTGTGCTAAGCATTTCTGAAAACACGATGTTCACTATAACTCTGTAATGTTCTTTCCAGCTGTACTTTGGGAAAACAGCCTGTGAGAGGGTCAGGAAAAGAGCCTACAGCCCTATACTGAGGTAGCTGAAGTTCTTGCTTCAGGCCTTGCTGACACCAAGGACCTCCCTAATGGGAGGAGACAGTATAATAGAAGCCAGGATGCTTTCCTCTATCCTCTTAAAGAACCCATCATACTCTTTCACCTCTTCCCATCTCTGTCTTTATTTTCAAACAGACTAAAGAACTCGTAAAGGAAAAAGACCATGAGGAAATGAAGCAGACAGAGGATGAGAAAACCAAGCAGATATACAAGAGCTGGAAAGAAGACTCAGAATGGCAAGCATCTCGTGAGTACCCAGGATCTCAGGAGCACCATGTAGGGTCTCAACTGGACCTGCTAATGAAAAACCATCCATGCAGGAGGCACCCACAGTGCGTCCTCGAGAAGTATCTTTCCACTGAGTGTCACTCAAAGGGTATCAGTAAATGCTAATTACTTAGATGCTCCACAAGCCAGAAGGCTTCATTCATCTTTTCACCATTAAATTATAGTGTCTCTGTATGATTTTACACATAGCTATGAAAACTATCCTGTTGAAAACTGTTTAGTGGTTTTAAAAGTTGTCTCTTTCTTGGATAAGAAACATTATAAATAGTATAAAAATCACTATTTAAAAATTCTAAATTTTGAAGGAAGAGAGCAGGAAAGTTATTGACATGTGTAAAGTTATTAACATGTTTTTTTTTCTTTTGGAGAAGATGGATTTTAAATTGTTTGTTTGAATTTTACTTCTTGTTATTCTGTTTTGTTTTTTTCCCCAAGTTCTCAATAGTGCAGATACTTTTAAACAGTTTTTTTTTAAAAAAAAAACTGACAGATCTCAGTTCTCCTTATAGGGTGACCTATGAAATGCCCACCAAATCCATGACTTTGTATGTAACACAGAGCACACAGAATGGACAGGTGGGATATGTTTGCATCATTTTCATGCATCTCTGCCTCTGACCCAACATTGACCCTCTCTGGAGCTTGTACTGCCAGGGCCAAGCCAGAAAGAACAGGATAGACAGAGGATGGGCAGCCCAGGTATGAGAATAGAGTCTTCATATGCCATCAACAGAGAAGACTCACTCAATTGCCTGATAGTCCCCTGAGACTTGTAAAGAGGTGAAACCCACATAGCAAGATTTTTCTAGATGCTCAGAGTCCTGAATTAATCTACAGTTCCTCTACAGCAAATACCAAAAACTTTGATGAGACAAAAATATTTGCAAGATACAATGTGTGGCCTTCTTGTGCTATGCAGTGAAACTCGGGTATGATGAAATATTTTGAGTGTGTTTTCAGAGTCAAACATGACAGGATTTAGCCCATAATGTCTGGAATTTTAAAAACTCAAACAAAAATCCTCCATAAAAATGGGTGATTGCATCCTGTAATAATCTTTAACACTATATGGCTAAAACATAACCCTGTCTATTTAAAAAAGAAATTAAAATTAAAAGGCAGATTGGGAAGTGTGTGTGTTTACTAAGGTGTTCTGAAATTCCCCACAATGTGTTTATGGGTAGAATCCCTTTGCGTTCTGTCTCTTTGGCCAATTCCCCTTCAGTGAAGTCTATGGTAGCCTCTGGATGTGACCTTTGACCAGCCTCTGTGCTTTTCCCTAGCTCACCTTCTACTGAGAAGTCCTTCCTAGTCTTTGCTAGTGGCTTGGGATGCACCTGACCATGACTGTATCAGGGATGTGATACTGCAACCTGGCATTCTTTGTCTCTTTGACTAGTCCTCACAGCTTAGGTTTGCCAGGTGCAGTAACTTAACCTTGCTGTACATTTTCCACCCTACCCCCTTCTTCTCCTTTGTCTTTCTTTTTCTTGTCTCTCCTTCTCAGAAAGTCCCTAGTTCCTAAATGCAGATAGGAATTCTGGAGCGAGTACAGGAGGGGCCTTAAAATGTGATAGTAGGTACTGGGGATGCTAGTTAATAAGAGCACAAAAGCAACTCTGCCTGGAGCCTTCCCTGAGTACCATGGAGCAGGGCTGAGTCTGCTGTGTCTGTGGGCTCTGAATGTGACCGTTGGCAAGCCTGATGGGCTAACTCAGACACTTATCTTTCTAGTGCGAAAATCTAAGGCAGCTGATGAGAAGAGACGCTCTTTAGCTAAACAAGCACGGGAAGATTACAAGAGGCTATCCCAAAGGGGGAGGAGTGGGGACGGACTGCAGAACCCACTGACTGGTCCACAGAAGCCCAGAAGACCTCCGCTTCCTCCGAAGCCCCAGTTCCTACAGGCGCTGGGAATCCCTCCAAAGTCTTTAGGGTAAGAAGCCACACAGAGGGGTATCATCATAAGCGCCAAGATGGGCTGATTAAAACTATGTTCCTTGGGGCATGATATGGGGTGGGTGTTGGCTCACTCCTTAGGTCAACGCAGGCTTGCCTCTAACCCGGCTTCCTTGATTCCTTTCTTTCCTGTAAATTATCCACAGTGGCTAAAGTGGCCAACCACAGGGTGAAGATGTCAAGGTGACTTGCTGTCCCTACCTCCATCCAGTGGCAACAGGCTGACAGGAACGAGGAGGGGGAACATGGAGGCCGGAGGGTGTTTAATGATCAACGTTGCCTCTAGCGACTAAAAGTAACATTAGGATCCTGGGCTACTTTTTTATTGCTGGAGTCCAGGTTTGATGGCAGTTCTCTCCTAAGACACAGAGACGAGATCACAGTTTCAGAATTTTGAAAGGATCCATTTTGGAACAAAGTCTCTATTTGGAGATGAAATTACCTTTACCTCCTAGGGGCAACACGTGCTCGAAGATAAAAACGAAAAATTTAGTGATATCTAGAAGAAAACAGCATCTTTCATGTTTACTGACTACCAAATTCTTTTTTATAACGACTGACTTATATAGAATGTTATTAATATTCTAATATTTATTTGTCTGCTTGTAGCAGGGATCAAACCCAGGGCCTTTGACATGTTAGCTAAGCATCTGCCACTGAGCTACATCTTCCGCCCCTAAAAACTAAAAAGACTTCTGTTCAGAGTTTGGGAAAATGAAACAAACAAACAAACAAAATTTCTGTGTTTTAATTGTTTAAGTAATTTTTTCCAGCTGAGGATTATGACCTCAGAGGAAACACAAGAGTGAATTATTCCCCCACTGTAATAATGTCTCCGTTCTCCACTGAAAGTCCCCGATTGAGATGTGGTGACCCTCTACATGGTTTGGAAAATGAAGTTTTATTTTTTCCACCTTACAGCTAAAAATAAAGTCAGGAAATACACACCTCCTGAGCTTTGTGACCAGTCACAAATGGGCTCCTGTATGTGACCTTGCCTAGTGGAACTCTGGCTACAGAGCTCCACAGGCAGCCTTTTCTTGTTTGCTAGCCCCTAGCATAGGATATGGCTGACCTGATGTCTTTCCTGTAATGTTTTTAGGACACACTATATTTGATGGATGACAGTGAAAGTGGCCTTTTAGGGTGGGAAACCGTTCTTGTCAGCTGTACTCAGCTTGTTCTTTTCCAGCTTACAGCAATGTAAAAGAGCTCCCTGTGTGTCAGAGTAGACAGGGCTGGGCCTGGGACTCTGGGCAGTTATGACAGGTCAGCCAGGAGAAAGGCAGCCACTAGCAGCCACTAGCCTGTCCCGTGTATGTGGGGTTTGCTCTATCTCTGAGGATTATGTGGAGAAAAGGAAGCTAATGTGGGAACAAGCATGAGAATTTGTCATGTGATCTAATGTGTATGCAAGGTCAGCTTCAGGGAAAGACAAATATTGTAAGATATCTTCTCTCAAATCCTCTGAATGGGATAAATAATAATACACAGTCATATTTGCATATGTGTGTGTATATATGTGTGTGTGCATCTCTGTGTGTGCATGTGTGTGTAAGTGCCCACATGCGCATGTCTGCAGAGCTGTTATTTCACATGGAAATCATGGCACATACGGTATGTTGCCAGCGGAAGCACAAAGGGCCACATTAATTTGTATCATGGAAAATTCCAGTAGCTCATCCAATCTCTTTGTTTTAGATTTAGATTTAGATTCTGCTCACCTAGTGGCTTGTTGAACAGGACATGGGAGTGTATTTATTACACCTCTGTGCTGCCTTCTGCAGTAGAACCCATCTGTGCCAGGACGTCCTTCTGATGCTGAGTTGGATTCAAAATGGTGCTATTGCTAATTTTCCCTCCCTAGTCTGCAGACATATTCCCTTTACCTTCTTGTTTCTAGGGCATCTTTTAGTAGAAAGAAACCTCTTCAAAGTGTGAGAAGGAAGCAAGTGAGGGAGGTGAGCAGAAATGGAGAATTTGAGGACAGGCACGCACTGAAGGAGTCAGGGAGGCAGCTCACTCACTGCCTGCGCTTGCCTTTGTCTGCACATCCACACACTCCAGGGAAACAGCTTCAAGTTCTGAATGCTTCTTTTCCCAAATGTTAATTGAAAGTGGATCTTCTAACCCAGGGTAAAATGAATTTCACTCTAACCTAGCAGTGGCTATTGCTATGCCTGGCCCAGGTGAATGTGTTTCCCTTTCTCTGATCTTGGGAGCCATGCAATGGTGGCACGTGTGGCACCTAACCTACTATTACCTCTGCCTTGTGATTAGATGTTGCAAGTGGAATACATATAATTCTCTTCCCCCACCTCTTCCTCCTTTCTCTTCTTCCTTTTCCCTCCACACCCTGTCTTCCTTCTTCCCTCTCCCTTCTCCCTCTCTGTATAAAGTTGTCCCTCAGTATCTGTGGAGGCAATTCCCAAGATCCTTTGCAGAGATCAAAATGTGAAGGATGCTCAAGCCCAATTGATAAGATGTTGTAGCATTTTCCTGTAATGCACTCATACTCACTCTGCACCTTAATCTCTAAATCATTTATAATACACTGCAAGTGCTGTATAAATAAGTAAATAATTACATAATATTGTTTGGAGAATAATGACAAGCAAAAATATCTGTCTATGTTTAGTATAGTTGCAATTTGTTTCTTTGAATACTTCCAGTCCTCTATTGGTTGAATTGATGCAGACCAGTTTGTGTGTGCATATATATGTATGCATACACACATATACATACATATACGTATGCATGTGAGTGAGGCTATACACACATTCATATAATGGATCATTATTTCTTTTTTTCCTTAAAATACAGTTACAACTTTAATTCTTCTTTAGGATAGATTCATAATTATAGGAGAGATTATAAAGTAACACATTTATAATCAGATTAACATAAATTACCATAAACTTAATTTTTATTGATAATTCCTACAATATTTTCTGATCACACTTCTCCCTCATCTCCTCCCAGGTCCTCCCACACCTTTACCAATACAACTCTATATTTTCTTTCTTTCTCTCTTTGGAAAACACGCAGGCAAACAAAACAGAATAAAAAAAATAACTTAAAAATAAACAGTGAAGAAGTATAAGATACACAGAGACAAATAAAACCTTTAAAATATAAAATTCAAATCACATTATAGAATGAAAAGACCAGTGAGATTTTAACAAACAAACAAAGTATCATGATACAAAAACCAATCTCTGAGAACACCTTTGAGTAGGTTGTGTATTGGGCACTGGGCATCCTTTAAGTGTGGTTTGTACACCCAGTGAGAAGATTGGTGTTTTTTCCTTTGTAAGTGGTTATCAGTTGGTGATAGCTTTGGGGTTAGAGATGGGAATTCATGTCCACTTTCTCTCTCAGCTCTGGATGCCATCTGACTTGGACCTGTGCAGGCCTGTGCTTTCAGTCAGAGTCTCTTGAGTTCATGTCTGTGCCAGTCCTGTCGTATCTGGAAGACACTGTTTTTTTTTGATGTCACCCATCTCTTCTGGCTCTTACACTCTTTCTGCCTCTTCTTCTGTATCGCTTCCTGAGCCCTGAGGAAAGGGTTTGATAAAGACATTGCATTTGTGGCTGAGTGTTCGCAGGTCTCTCCCTCTACAGAATGTCTGCCTATGGGTCTCTGAATTAGTTCCTATCTGCTGTAGGTGGAAGATGCTCTGATGGTGGCTGAGCAAGACACTGATCTATGAGTATGGAAGAATGGAGAACATTATTTCAAATTAGTCATCCCTAACTTGGGAATCATCTTACCCATGACAGGAATCAGGGAGTGATCAGAACCGAGACCAACTCCGCCCAGATGGACACCATTCGATGGTTCAAAGAGGAACAGTTGCCATTCCGTGCAGGTTACCAGAAAAACTCAGACACCATTGCTCCTTGGTTCCATGGTGAGTACTGAGACCACTTCTAGGGCAGACCAAACAGTGCTCACTTCAAGAACGACAAACGAACAGTAAGAGCTTTCTCTTCCCTTCTTCATTTGTACTGTGCTAACAGTCTTTCAGTGTATTTCCACTGAGTCTTCTCTTAAAGGTTTTTCAGAGAGCTGTCTGCCTGTGCTTACTTAGAAAGCTGTCAGCATTCATGGCCACTGCAATGATATGGGCTAATCATCCTTCACCACAAATACAATACTCCAGAGAGGGTAGGAAAGGCATTGCTTCCTAGGGACTCGGCAGACAGAGTGTGACTTCAGCACATGCTATTGTCTTCCTCCACTAGAAAGTCAGTGGTTTGACGGACTGAGGCAGGATTAGCAGGCAGAAAGCCAGCTAAGCACCAGCTCTTTCATAACCAGTTTAGTGACCTTGAAGAAGCAATGATCTCTTTCAATCGCTGTTCAAACTACTAGAGCCCCAATTTTCTTATCTCTTAAAGGGGAATCTGGAGCTATTTTAAAATTCACTTTGCAGCCTGATCTTAGCCTCCTCCCTCCTTTTTCCCAGCCCCACCCTTCTAAATCCCTCCTCCCATTGAAGGGGAGCCTCCCTTGGGTACCACCTCACCCTGGGGCATCTAGTCCCAACAAGCCTAGGCACATCTTCTCCCACGAGGCCCATCCAGGCAATCCAAGTAGGGAGAAGAAGATCCAATGGCACGGAACAGAGGCTGCATAGCTCCTCCTGCCCTATTCCACTTGTTAGGCGAACCACCTGAATACCAAGGTGGTTTGCTACAGATATGAGAGGTTTAGGTCCAGCTCCTGCATGATCCCTGGTTGGTCCTGTGGCTTTGATCCTGTTTTTCTGTTGCTCTAACAAGTGTGCAAGTCTATAAGTTCTTTGAGTCGTTGGGCAGTACGAGCTGATGTTTTTCAGCATTTGACTTAAGATACTTGGTTAATTAAGGCTACTCTGTTGCCCTAGGCCATATTCCCTGACTGCTTCAGTTCAAGAAAAATCAGATATTTAAGACCAGTGGACAGGGGACTGGAATACAGCTCTGACTCAGTTAGTCGCCCATAATGTACAAAGTGATCAGTTCTAACCCCAACCCAGAAAACAAAAGAAGGCATTATGTGTGGTTAAACTGGACTTACTACCTAAGTATTTATTCAAGGCAATCTCTCCCACTTCACACATAAAGTGTCTTGGTTTGACCTGTGTGTAAGGCATCTTACTTTTTAGTAGTATCATTTCATATATAAATAGACCACAAAGATGAAGTTTCCAAACACACAGCAAGAGCAACCACTTCAAAAACCCTGGCCCGTCTATGATATCTTTCCCCTGATAGCTGCTTTAGTAGCCCGTGTCTCAGCAGAACTGCCAGGTGTCCTTGAACCTGTGCTTTGACTTTGGTTTCATTGACTCCTAGAGATGCCCCATGCTCTTGTGGGTAAGGTCCGTCTGTGGTGTGGTGATGCTGTCAGAGACTAACAGAACTCCGCGGATTCTGTGTGCCTTCAGCACAGCCACCTCTGCTGTCTGCTGACCCCCCACCCCCGTTTCCTTTTAAGATAAGCACAGGAAATCAGCCTTTGTAGTTCCTGTGTCCTTGCACAGTTGCTGTGTGCTGTTGTCCCTGATTATGAGAGCAGTCACATTTTCATTTCTGTCTTCTGTTTTTTTTTTAAACAGCAGGGTATGAAAATTGGAAGTATTAGCTGATGTCATTAAGAATTCTGATATGTCACCTGGCATTTCTGTCTGAAAGAGTTGTGTAAAGCCAGAGGACATGGCACAGCTAAAAACCCAGTGGGAGCTTTGCCTAGAAAACATAAATGTGCAGTTACACATAATAATTTATAAATATGACATCATTGTTGATTCATTCTTATACAAATATTTATCATAGTTATAAGCAAATAAATAATACAATAAATAAATAATGTGATAATAAATATGCATGTTAGGTGGCCGACATAAATCCTTGGCTTCCATTTTGGGAAGACAGAATTTCACATTCCGGCAATGGAGACAGGGTGGTTCACACTTTGTCTCTCTGAAATGCAGCTGCGTATGTGTTTACTGGTTAGTACTACAGAAAATGGCCTCACATCACCCTTGAGTACATCTCATCATACCTACATATCATAGTTTTTTCACAGATATAGAATTTCTGAAAAGGAGAGGCATGTGTATGTTTAAGGATGCATGTTCAAACAGCCCAAATCAGAAACACTCCAGAACTTGAGCAAATATTTTAGATTGTAGAACATTTCATTTCCTCCATTTTCTGGTTCTAAATGTTCACCTTGTAAGTCTACCAATATATGTTGTTATTTGAAAACCTCCCAACTCTGAAACACTTGTGGACAAGCATGGTGAACAATGTACTGAGTGTGGCCCAGCGCCTCAGAAGCTAGAACCCTAGTGTATGCTCCTACGTCTGTTCCCAACATTCCTCTTTACTTTGTTCAAACTAGCACTTGATATTATCTGATTCCATTTTCTTCCATAGTGTGGGACCACAGTGGAATTGTGATAAATGTGTTTGCAGTGTTGCACAATGAACCTGAGCCCCTCATGTTTGTTGTCTGAGAATTGTAAACAATTTTTCAGATATTTTGATCATTTTCCAAGATATCTATTGATATTTTGTTTTGCTTTGTAGAATTTTATATGTTTTAAACACTCATCATTTACCAATTTTATGGGCCAGCTATACTTTCTTCTAGTCTATGATTTATCTTTTCACACCTTAGTACATTTTGAGGCACAATTTTTCATTTCAATACTATTCAGATTAGATTTTCTTTTTTATGATTTTTTGTTTCTATCATGTACAACCAACCTGCAATTCATTTTTTCACAGATACAAGGTATATAGACAGCTTTCCATTTATTATTGTGTTAAATTTGATATTATATAAAATTCACCAGCTTAGTCATTCTTGTTGTTTTTAAAACATTTTTAACTAGCAAAGAATATGATGGTCTCCCTTACAACATTTCATTACATGTGTGTATTTGACTTTACTGATATTCTTCCCCCTTATCAGCTTCCCTTCTGCATGGCTGTGCACGTGAGTGCAAAGGTCAGGATTTTTCCGCTATCATTCTCCACTCTAGTTTCTGAGTCAGCATTCTCACTAGTCTGGAGCTTTTTGTTTAGGATAGGCTTGCTGGCCAGAAGATCTCTGCCTGTCTTCACTTTTCCAGCACTGGGATAATCATATGCAACACCCAACTTTGAGATGAGTGCTAAGAATCTGAACTTAGGTCTTTTTAGCCACTGAACCATCTCTTCAGCCTTTTTTTTTTTGCACTGTTACATGTGTTCGTGTTTGTTTCCTGTAGTTACAGGCGGCTTCTGTGCCAAGGATCAGTGTGAGGTGTAAATGTGAGGTCTTCTCATTGCCTTTCCTGGACCTGTCCTATGTTGGGGTATGTGTGGCGAATATCTAATTGTATACCATATACACGGTTGTTTTTGAATGTCTTAGCCTTTGAGTGCTGCCTCACAAGGGTGGAAATGATGAGAAATGAGAGACGGGAGGAGTTTTGGAACTTAATTTTCAGAATACCACTATGTGAGTTGTACTCTCTCCCTTGTGTGCGGGGGAGGTGGTAAATGTGTTGCAGAGGTTTCTGTGGACAGCAAATGAACTCACACGTGTGAAGAGTCACAACAGTCCCCAGGGAACAGGGCTTGTGTGGCTTATCAGAAGCAGCACCAGATACCTCTGCCCTGCCTGTGCTTTCTGCCTTCCCTTTGTCACACACAGTCTTACTGTGCTGAGAAACAGTCACACAAGGAACTTGCGGTTCGTCAGTAAAACAGATCTTAATTCCTGCAAAACTCTGTCTCGTTTGGAAGTACTTATTTAGGGCCTGTCCTTAAAAAGTCAGGTCACCTCAGGAGGCACTCGTGACATGGAAGGTCATGGATAGAAGCCACTGAAAAGGATTGGAGGATTTGGCTGTTTGGGAAGTTGACAGAACAAGGGTGAGCTCCTGGGAGAGGGTGTGGCCATCAGGTGGGCTGGAGTAAAGGCTTCTGTGTCCCTGACTCCTGGGTTTCTCAATGCTGTCATTAAGTCTATTTTGTTGGCTTCCTTAGCAGAAGGGATTATTTCCTGTTGTCTGTGTCATTTTTATCCTTTCACATCCTCTTGTCCTTGTAATTCTCAGCTCAGGTATGACTTGTCCCTTGCATACAGTCACAGTTTTAAATTCATTTTATTCTTGCTCCTAGATACAAGGTTCCTGCAATCTTTCAGCCACACTGTTCAGTCTCTGGTGTTTATGAAGTATATGAGATAAACTCCAGAGAGTCCTCCCACCTATCTGACCAACAAGGTCACTAAGCATAATCTAACTCTAGGCTCTCAGTCTCCAGAGGGCATCATACCTAGTCTATTATACCCACTAATACTTTGAGGCCTCATGGGAAGAAGGTCAAAGAATAAACACAACTTAAGTTTGAAGTTCTACCGGCAAGATGGCTTCTTCATTCTACCAACATTTCCTCACCCCTCTTAAAAGGGACAAAATGGTAGCAGTGTAGGGAATCTTAGAAACTGCCAGAGATTGGAGTATAGAAAGACAAATGGTGATGAGAACACCTTTCTAGTTTAGGGTTTCCCCAGCGGCCTTTGCTGGTAGATACTTTTACTCACATACTCGTTTCACATATCGGGTTGATTACTAGTTTTTGAAATGCCATTAACACTTGCCAAAAAGGATATAACTGGGCTCAATGAAACAGCTTCATCCTTGTTTATTCCTTGTGGATGTCTTTTGCTGATTTGGCACAACTAGATATGTGCTCTCTATAGTTTATATCAGATACCACTCCAAAAGCAAATCCCTATACTTTCAGTGAGCTTTGACACTATTAGTTCATGTTACAGATGTTTACATTGCTTCTATTTTGACACATCACTCTGCCTCATTCTCTTTGGCAGGTAAATTTTTTTTTCCTTTTTTTTTTCCTTTTTTAAATTTTTGTTGTGGGAGTAGTTATCTCTGGAATTCAAGTTGCCTATAGATAGCTATCAAGATGATTGTCCTGTGCTTTTCTCTGTTTATCCAGCCTTTGCCATACTCCACAGCGTCTTATGTGTGGGGATAAGAATCACTGCAGTTGAGTGTAGGCAACTGACATCGTTAATAGACTCATAGATACACCTCAGTGCCCATTAGTAACCCATCTGGCTTCAGAGGAGTGAGTTTTTAATTTCAGGACATCAAATTTTTCTCACCTTTCACAAAGGGATATTTTTCAAGTAGCTGTCTTCCAAGCACAAATTACTGATGTGTGGGACATTCCAAAGTCTGTGGCTAAGTCTCAGGCAATGGTTTGCATCATATGTCAGCACATCTAGGACACACACATTTCATGAAGCAACTAGACTGTGGCCAGAAGCAAAACTACGTCACCACAGTGTATGGCAGAGAGGGCAACAGGAAGCCTGGTGATCTCTGGTGGTTGCTATGTGCCCTTGGAGGAACCAGCAATGTTCCTATTTACATGTAAACTTTGCTTACATTAGTAACATCAAGGCACATTTCATAATTATCTGTAGCTCTCTATTAATTATATACCTTATGTTTGTTCAGACTTCTGAACGGGAGAAGATGAAACAGAAAGAGGCTAGAGCTACACAGGGATGTTCTCATGCTCCTGCAAAGAATGCTGTGTACAGGTGTTCTTTTCTGGAAGAGTTCTGATCTTTCTCATCAACGACTCAGTGCCATGAACTTGCTAGAACGATGTTACTAGGATTTCTATTAGTGGTGAGAATAGAGCAGACCTTGGATTTCAAAATCACCATTGTTGTAAATGATGCACTTGAGTTACAAGTGTCCAGAATGCCAGGTGTGTGTGTGTGTGTGTGTATGCGCATATAATTGTACATGCACTTGTAGGAATGGAATCAAGCATGTTAGGTAAGCATTACACTTATTATTCAGGTTGTAGTCTTTTAATTTTTTTTGTCATGCTTTTGGAGCTGGGAGGTTACTCAGAAGCCAGTGGTCAATACAGTGTTTATGGTGGAAGCAAGCGTGAGTACCTCTGCTTTCAGGGATCCCACTTAGGATCTGTGTAGAAGGGGGATTCTAAACCATTGAAGAAATCGTGAGTTTTGTCCTTCAACTTTTCTTGGTCAGCACGTGCTTTCTTATAATATCTCCTGCTACAACCCTATGATGAAACACCATTTCTTTATGTCAGAGGGGAAAAAAAACTCAAAGAAACAAGTAGTGGATAAGAGAACACCTATGGGGTTGGCTGCATGGCTTTATATCTCAGACTCTAGCAGTCAGCCATGTGGCCTTGGTCACATGACCTAACTTCTGTGCTTCTGTCACTTTTCTGTATGATGTAGGCAATGACTAAGAATCAAATCTTTTAATAGATACAGAGTACTCAAAACTGTGTGAGGTGCACAATGAATGTCAGGTAATATGTGCAGCCATCAAGAGAGTGAATGAGAATGAATAATGATAATAATTCTAGTCCTTTAACTACAAGAGAGATGTTGGGATAATATTTGAAAGGCTCTGGTCATGTTCACCTCTTCGTAGCTGGGATTTGGGGCAGGTTCTAGAGCAGCTCAGGAAATACCACCCTAAAACTGCAGGAGGAGTTGAAAATGCATGGAGTAGTAGGAGAGATTGGCAAAGACTCTAGGTACCATTGGAGATGGAAGTAACTTCTAGAAAACAGTTACTCCTTATCCTATGCTACAGGTAGATTTGCATGTGAGACTCTGAGGTACCTTAACAGTGGAGACATGTCGCTTTGCAAATATTATTGTCTAATAGTCTCTCATTTTATATATTTTGGGGAAACACAAAGGCAGAAGTATAGCACAGATAGAAAAACAGGGAGGCCGGTGCCAGGCAAAGCATTGGAGGGCAGCCCAGGACACTGGTGATCTGCAGTAGCCTGACTTTGGAAAGCTCTGCAGTGGCTACAATATCCTGTAGCACTGAAGCAGCCCCAAGTGTAGCCCAAAGTATCTAGGGCTACTGGTCCTCAGAACACAAACCCTGAACATAAGAGAGAGGGAAATAGCACACACTAGTAGGATCTGTACGCCCAGCTCGTCCACACTCAACATTTCAAAAGAATACACCTTCTGTAAGTTGCTCAGGGTAGATCTGAACACCTCTTAGAAAAATATATATTTGGAAAAGTTCACAAGCACTCACAACAACACTAACAACAAGCACTAACACAACAAGCACTAACAACAGTGAGTTAAAGAGCAAAATACCAGAGCTGAGGACCTGGACCAGATCATGATTCTGCAGCATTGGCTTTGACTTTCTCCAATCAGCTTGCTTGGCTACAAAGTGGGAGTGATGCTAGAACCAGTTCTCCTTACTTAGAACACTTTGAAGATTAAATAAAAGGTGAGATCTAAACCAAAGCACATCATTCCACCACAGGAGGAGGGATCATGGTTGAGTGGGTAGGAGTTTGGCTCTGAGCTCAAGGCCTAGAGCTAACGGCACACTTATCTTGACATACATAAGGATCCTATCATGTTATGTGGATCTCTGTGAACACACTTAGAGGCATTTAAAAAATAGTTATTTTTATTTCAGCTATATGAGTATTTCCTGCATATGTGTATTTGCATCACATACATATCTGGTGCCCAAGAAGGCCAGGAGAGAGTTTCGGATCACCTGGGACTGCCATATGGGTCCTTGGAGTTACAGATGTTTGTCACTCATGTGTGTACTGGGAATGCAATTTATGGTTCTTTGTAAGTCCTCTCTACCCCTAAGTTACCTCACCATCCAATTGAAGCTTCTTTTAGAGTAGTAATATTGCCCCTTTGTAGGGTTGCTTTAAAGGCTCAATGAAGCAGATTACATTATTATGTGGTAATCTTTCATTTAACCCAAACATACATTTTCTAAATAAAGTAAGCAGGTTGTAGAGCTGAGCAGCCAGTGGCAGTTCACACAGGACACACATCCCCTGACTTTAAAAATCCTGAAGCTTCATAGAAGTGTCCATCGTGAGATGAATCAGTTAGTCAGGTCTTTTCCAGCTGAATATATAAAGTATGTCAGTGAGGGAGCTGCCTGATTGCTAGGAGGTCATAAGTAACTAGGTCGAAGGGCAAGATGGTCCTTATGGAATACGCTATACATGAGTCCACACCTCTGAGACCACATAAGCACACAGAGATTGTGGGAGCCAGGTGCTCTGCAAGTTCAGAGTAAACAGCCCAGGAGGCATAAAAATGCCTCAGACTCTCTGTTTGCAGATTGAGTAGGAATTTTCCAGAAGGTGCTGTGGGAATGATCTTCCTCCTGATTTCTTCCTGTGGAGTACTCTCTGCCCTTTGGCTTTTTAATAGAGGCTTGCTGGAGTTTTCAAATCACTGTGAATCTCTTGGGGTCTGTTCATTTCTTCTAGGGAGAAGTCGAGGTCTAAAAATCACACAATGCAGTGCAGTAACTATTGACCACACATGTCAAGTAACTGAAAAAGGTAAAACTAAAATTTGAGTTCACAGCCATACCAACGCTAGTTTAGGTCTCACTAAATACTTGTGGCTGGCAGCAATCACCTGGCCAACCAAGAGGACATTTCCATCACTGCAGGATGCTCTGGTTCATGGCCTTGCTATACAAGTATCAAACCCCATCATGACGCAGAGAGGAGTATGTGGGATCCTTCCTTCTGGTCTCCTCAGTGGGCCTGCACAAGTGTTCACACTTGTAAGCATTTCAGCTGCAGCTGCTCCTCAGCCCTTTGGGCCTAGTTTCTGGCCATGGGACCTCATGCAGTGACATCTCTCACATTCTTCTGTTAATTTCTAACCAAATTAAAATATGTAGGCCATTTTCCTGGTAGAAATCTATCCTATTAAACTTACTGAATAAAAGAAATCTAGCTAGGCATGGTGGCAAATGGTTTTAATAGTAGCAAAGGCAGACAGATCTCTGTGAGTTCCAGGCTAGCCATAGCTATGAAGAGAGATGCTATCTCTAAAAAACAAACCAACCAACAAAATAAATAAAAGAAATCTGACATTCACTTCTGCTGCCATCACGGAGCCCTCCCAGGACTTCAGATTGCTTGTCTCTTTTACAGTGTGTAAAGATGGCTAATCCCTGGTGGCAGCCCTAAAGTGTCATGAATTGAGAAGTAGGATGAAGCCACATCTTTCATAATTTTTAGAGCCATGCACAGGAAAAATCCAGTCTGTAAGGTCATACCATGCTGATAAGTGCATGACTGTGGGGCCTGGCCTTGTCCTCAAGAACTCTCACGTGTCTTATACAGGAAAAGCTCTCATGAGCCTGGCAGTAGCCAGGGCTCCTCAAAGGTATCCACTGCACTTGACCCCAAGGGCTTCTGTGAAGCATCTACTTCATTAACCTAGGTTTTTAGATGCAAGAGAATGTGTGAAGGAAACGGAATTGCCCAGCTAAGAAAATAAGAAGAAACTACCTTCCTGCCTTCCTGCACACCCAGTCTGCTCTGCACGGTTCTCATCTTTGTGCCTGCCTCCACCCCTGGGGTGTGCATGGAGATTGCATTATGACCTGGGGTTTACTACAAAATCATTTTATTGTGTTTGAGTGTCTTAGGAGATTAGATAGTGCTAATATCTTGTGTAATGGGCTGTGGTTGCAGAGGTTAGAAGGCTTGTAGGCACTTTGATTTATGTTTACTGTATCACTGAGTTTTAGGGGAAAAAGCTCTTAGCCCAGGTTTTGTCATAATTTTCCAGAAGAACTTTCTTTTGAGAAATTCATATATATCAGGAAACCACTCACATGCCATCACATGTACACACCTGCTCATTCTGTAGAAGGAACTTAGAACTAATGTGGGAATAAGAGATGAAGGCTCTTCACATCGTGATGGACCTGGAAACACTGCCATGGGAAATGTGTGGGGGAGACTAGTAACATCATCCTGCATCAGGAAGTGGAGAAAAGAGAACTCTAGCTCTCTACAACCTCTCTTCTTTCTCCTTCTGTTCCATCTCATCCTCTAGCCAATGAGGTAGTGTTACCCACATTCTGGGTTTGTTTTACCCTTCAGTTCATTCTCTGTGCAAATCACTTTAAATTCATAACAGTTGTGCTTTAATGTCCCATGTGATTCTGTTCAAGAACTACTGTTTTAAACCAAGTCAGATCACTTCCCAGAGTTCTCACTGATAAACAGTGGTGGCCCTACGAGAACATTGAAGTTCAAGTTGGAAGAGAAAAATCCCCGCATCATCCTTAGGACAACCTACTAGACCTTCATAAGTGGTAGACATCCTGTGTTGACCCAAATGGGTCTCTAAGTGAAACTGTGTTGGAAATACAGTTCTTTTACTATCTATTCTAGTCTGTTTCTCTGTTGCTATGATAAAATACTTATCAAAAGCAACTTGGGGAAGAAAGGATTTATTCCAGCTTGTAACTCCCAAATCACAATACATCACTGAAAGAAGACAGGGTAGGAACTCATAGCAGGAACCTGGAGGCAGGAACTGAAGCAGGAGCAAGGAGGACTGTTGCTTACTGGCTTGCTCAGTTTGGTTTCTTACACAACTCGCCTGCCAGGGGTGGTGCCATCCACAGAGGGCTCCCACATCAATCATTACCTAAGAAAATGCTCTTACAGACAAGCCCACAAACCAGTCTGATGAAGGTACTTCTTCAACTGAAGATCCTTCTTTCAATGTCATTCTAGTTTGTGTCAAGTTGATGAACTATCCTTTTCTTTTGTGTTTGTTCAGTAACCAAATACCAGTTTTGTTTTGTTCTGATTCCCAAAGACTTTAAGATATACATGGAATTTTATTCTGATTTTCATAAACTCTAACTCATATAGGGAGGGGCAACAAAGGAGTAGTTTGTAGGGACTTGACTGATATGACTTTTTCTCCCTTTCCCACAGGGATTCTCACACTAAAGAAAGCAAATGAACTTCTGAGCACAGGTGTGCCGGGAAGTTTTCTGATTCGAGTCAGTGAAAAGATCAAGGGCTATGCCCTGTCCTACCTGTCTGAGGAAGGCTGCAAACATTTCCTCATAGATGCATCTGCCAACTCTTACAGCTTCCTGGGTGTGGACCAGCTACAGCATGCTACACTGGCAGATTTGGTGGAATATCACAAGGTAAATCCACTCATATGTTTAATTCATTTTAGGAATTATTGTCCTATAGATATATAACAAAGAAAGGTATGACTAGGGATATAGCTCAAGGGTAAGCAACAGGATGGTGGTAGCACATAATTTCTGATGGTAATGAGGAGTTTTAATTGTATTTCCTTTCTCATATCCACCTGGCATACTCAGAGATATCCCACGGGAGCTGAGAATACTAGAGAAGTACATTCTGATCATATCTGAGGGTGGTCCTATGCTAGAACTTGGGCTTCAGTAGGACAGAGAAACTGAAAGGAGGGAAATCTCTTTTAGTATTGTCATAAGCCAATCTAGGTATGCATAAACCCAAGGTAGAGGAGTGATCTCCCCAAAGGAGCAGCATGAGCATCTACCACACAGCTGCCTCATGGCCCTGTGCTTTGATTGACAGGAGGAGCCCATAACCTCTCTGGGGAAGGAACTCCTTCTGTACCCCTGTGGTCAACAAGACAAGCTGCCTGACTACCTGGAGCTCTTCCAGTGACAACTCTCATCCAGATCAGCCTCCAACCTCCAGCTGGTTTCCCCTCTGGACAGACACCTCTGAGATGGACATTGGTGTGTGATGCCAAAATCTCTCTGTGACAGAGCCAACAGTGAACAACGTCTGAGGTCTTCATTGAAACCTCTCTTCTGCAGAAATGCTGGATTCAGTTTAAGGGAATATTACCTCTCTCTCATCCTCATTCTGAAAGGAAAAGGGGGAAGGTACCCACATTTGCAACATCCTAATATGAAGGATAGGACCTTGAAGGATATGACCATAATGATGTATATAAGATAAAAAGAGGACAAGGGTACACTGAAATCTTTTTTAGCAATTAAGAAGTTACTTTAAACGAACAAGTGAACAATTTCATGATCTACACACTCCCTTTTTGTTATTCTCTCAAAGCTCTCAGTATTCTGTGTGTATATATTTTTATCTTGCCTTTAGAATGGTGGAAAAATGTCCCCACTGAGGGATGAGATTATCTTCAAAAGACCACCCTTTCTGTCTCTGTTGGAGTGAGGTTATAGAAGACAGAAGAGAAAGACCCAAGTGTAAATTGAAAGACAAGTTTCAAAACTTGAGATGAGAGACTTACCATATATGAAATAAAAACCAACCAACCAAAGGTTTTAGTGTGACAGTAACCCTGAGTGTGATGGTTTGAATATGCTTGGCCCATAGGGAGTGGTACTATTAGGAGGTGTGGCCTTGTTAGAGGAGGTGTGGCTTTGTTGGAAGAAGTGTATCACTGTGGGGGTGGGCTTTGAGGCCCTCCTCCTAGCTACCTGAGAGATTCAGTCTTCTGGTTCCCTTCGGAACAAGATGCAGAACTCTCAGCTCCTCCTCTGCCATTCCTGTCTGAAAAATGCCATGCTCCTGCCTTAATTATAAAGGACTGAAACTCTGAATCTGTAAGCCAGCCCCAATTAAATATTTTTCTTTAAAGAGTTGCCTTGGTCATGGTGTCTCTTCACAGCATTGGAAACCCTAACTAAGACACATGGGTAATCTTAGAGTTTGTGTCTTCATTCTTCTCTACTTCCGTTTCCTCTATCTGAAAGTAAATATAAAAGATACTGTGCATGGCCATGTAAGGACTTGTATGGTCACGATTCCAAGAGAAGAACTGAATAAGTGAGTGGTTTGGATACCACCTGTTGAGGGATGAATTGTGTCCCACACCAAATATACATGAAGTCCTGACTCCTCTGTACCTGAGTATGAACTGATATAGAAATAGGATCTGTGCAAAAAAGATAAGCAATATAGGCTCCAAATCTAATGAGTTGCATCTGTATAAAGGAGAAAGATACAGCAAAAAGAAAAACAGGAGGATGGAGGTTAAAGGACCACAGAAACACAGAGTAGAGTGGCATAGGGCAGGGTATGGCAGGGATTATGAAAGGCAGTACGACCCAAGCCCAGACTTTCCCTAGGACTCTATTAGGAAACAAGGCTTTGTTTCCTTATATGCACCTTTATTTAAGCCTTCAGGACTTTAGAAATGTGAGATAATAAACCTCTAAATCACCGAATAGATGGCAACTTTTTATAGCAGCCTCAGTAAACCAGTGCAATAGTTTATGTAACCATGTATCCTGCACGAGTTGCATGGACTTGTTTCTTGCTGCACAGTGTGCACCCTCAAGAGGAAATAAAAGTAGGATATAGGAATACGACCCTGGGTAATGCTGGCTAGCCCTGGGACACAGATTTATTCAGCAAGTAGTCTCCTACCTGCATCATCCTTAAATCAAAACCTCTAAATCCATTCCTAGACCAGCATCAGTGAGGGGAGGCCAACCTCTGCTGAGCAGGGCATCTGGGAGTCACTCAGCATCCTTTTTCCTGGGAGGAAGTTACTTTGCCCATAGCTAAGCATATCAGTGCTAACTTTCTTTTTACTTTGTCTTTTAACTAATGTAGATGGCACTGCAGTCTGTCCTTTGTGTGACTCACTCGTTCCAAAGCACAGTGTACCAAAGTAGAGGCTAATGTGCACTCAGTCAATTGTTTCTTGAAATATTCCATTGTATTGTTAAATTTCTATGAGTCTCTGCCATTTCACTCTGAGCTGTTCCCATCTCTCTCCACTTTTCCCTAATTATTTTGAATAGGCACTTTACCTAACTATGTTAGTTACTTTCCTCACTGCAATGACAAAAGTACCTGACAAAAGCAACTTAAGGAAGGAAGGGTTGACTTTGGCTCATGGTGTGAACTCGTGGTCCATCACATGGGAAGGCACCGTGGGAGGTGGTGCAGCAGCTAGTCACATAGAACCCATAATTAGGAAGTAGAGAGAGATGACAGCTCTCTCCTTTTTATTCAGTCTGCAATCCCAGTCCATGGAATAGCATTGCCCACATTCAGGGTAGGGCTTCCCTCTTTGGCTATGGCTAATTCCTTCTGGAAACACTTTCACAAGCATATCCAGAGGTGTTTCCCCACAGCGAACCTAAATCCAATCAAATTGACAAGATGAAGCATCACACTATCCCTTTTAGTTTGGGTTTCTTTACTTCTGTGAAGAGACATCATGACGATGGCAACTCTTATAAAGGACAACACTTTACTGGGGCTGGCTTACAGTTTCAGAGGTGCAGTCTATTATCATCATGGCAGAAATCACTGGCAGAAGGGCACTGCCCTCCACAGTAAGTCAGAGAGGAAGCTCTCATTACTTATTTGGCAGAGCCTGAGCATAGGAACCTCAAAGCCCACCCGCATAGTGACACACTTCCTCCAACAACACCACACCTATTCCAATAAGACCATGGGCCAAGCATAGTCAGCCACCACACTATTCAATCCTCAGTTTTACTGCACAGAAATGGTCTTTTCACTGAAGGATCTCTATTGTTCCTCTAGCTCTGAAAGCATACAGATCTGCGTTCTGTTGCTCAGTCGAATAAGTCAAAAGTATCCTTTAATCACTGATAAGTTTTAAGACACTTGAGATACCAGCATCATCCTCTGCCTAAAATTGTATTGTAGGCAATAATTATGGCTGTGTCCAAATGTATCTCTGTTTAGCGACTGAAAGAAGGTTAAGAAACACCTCAATCCAGTTAACTTGATATATTACCAAGAGGAGTACCCTTGACTTCTGTAGTGTTTTATCTTACAGGTTATAAACATGCAAAGGAATAAACTGTCTAGTGCTCAATGATACAGTGGCCAGGAAGAATATTTGAAATTCTGAGGGACACTTGTGTGTTGGGCAGGATCCAAGTTCTAGTCCCTGCCCACATTGATTCTTGTTTGTTTGTTTGTTTGTTTCTTTCTTTCTTTCTTTTTCTTTTCTTTTCGTTTTTCTTTCTTTCTTTTCTTTTTTTTCAAGACAGGGTTTCTCTGGGTAGTCCTGGCTGTCCTGGAACTCACTTTGTAGACCAGGCTGGCCTTGAACTCAGAAATCCGCCTGCCTCAGCCTCCCAAGTTCTGGGATTAAAGGGTGTGCCATCACGGCCCTGCGATTCTTGCCAATAAGAGTCTGGAAACTCCAGGCTACAGACATCTTAGTCTTTTATGGCCATGGCAAGCCAGGCCAAGAAGTGTTAGTCAAATATTATCTAGGCTAAGGCAGAACACAGGAACAATCAAGGCCAAAAATGACCAAGAGACAGAGCATGAGCAGCCCGTCCCACACACACACTTAAGGGTGCCTATAATCAGACTTTCCTAGGTCAGCTACGGCCTTTTGTCCATTAGTCATTATTCTTGTCTGCTTTCTATTGGTGCGGTAACACTAAGACCAAAAGCAACTTGGGGGAGAAAAAGATTTACTTTGTTTACACATCCAAATAATAATCAATTGCTGAAAGAAGTCAAGGCAGGAACTGAAGCAGAGGACAGTAAGTAATGTTTGGTGGCCTAAATGATTGCAGAGTCTTATTTCTATATTTGCCTTTCAGTGCACTAGAATCTGGGCATATCTGTGGCCCTCTCACATATGTAGTCTGTGGCTTTCACTATTTTGAGTTTAGGATACACAGTAGATATTTATAGAATAGCATGTATATATCCTTGAAGCTTCCTTGCTTCAGGTTTTGTGGAGAACAAAGTAAATGATTGTATTCTGAATGCATTATGTGTGCATGTCTTAGAGTTCAGCTTTCCCCTTTTGAATTGGAGCTTTTCCCTAACTACATCTTTAATATTTTTGTTTAGATTGTTCATTCCTGTTCTTGAGGAATATCTATAAGCCATGCTCTGTTTTTTCTTCCTTATCTATTTTCACAGTCTTCTCATTCCTTCCATCCCTTCTTTTTGCTGTGTCTTAGGAGAGAGCTGCTCATCTCTCACTGTGTGGATGGGGAGACTGGATTTCCTGCCATGTTAGTTTTATGTTCTACTGTGACACTCTACAGTCACACTTGAAGTTAGTGTGCAGGATGGTGAATAATTTGCCTCTCTGTGCAGAGGCTTACCTCTTTTGCTCAAGATTAAAAACTATCAAGGGCCTTACAGGATGAATTTTTCCCTTAACATATGATAAAAATGTATTGTTGGACAGTGAAGTAGCTTGACATAACAGAAGGAAAGCCCAGCAGGCTTGGGGTTACGTCTTGACTCTATCATCAATTAGCCATGTGTAATCATAGAAACAAGCATTTTGCTAAACCTGAATGAACTCTTACTTCTAAAATGATTAACTGAAGTCACTTGGGCTCCAAAGATTAGAAAAGAGTTAAGTTCCCAACACAGCAAAGCTCTCATAAGTGTGCCCACTCCTTGTGAGGGTTTCTTTATTAACTCAGCTTATGTAACCAATGGGCCGTACATCATAATGGCCACTTTCCTGGAGTTTGAGGAACTATTTTAGGGGACAAGGGAAAGTGCTGCGGATATAATTAATAATGATCTATACAGAATACCAGCTACTTGACGTAAGGAGAAGTGGATCAGTTAGCATGAGTTTGAAATGGCATAGAAAGGGAGGGATATTTTCCTAGTTATTTTAACCCCAAGGTAGCCATCTTTTTTTAAAAATATTTTTATTAGGTATTTTCCTCATTTACATTTTCAATGCTATCCCAAAAGTCCCCCATACCCTCCCCCCCTCCCCTACCCACCTACTCCCACTTTTTGGCCCTGGCGTTCCCCTGTTCTGAGGCATATAAAGTTTCCATGACCAATGGGCCTCTCTTTCCACTGATGGCCGACTAGGCCATCTTTTGATACATATGCAGTTAGAGACAAGAGCTCTGGGGTACTGGTTAGTTCATAATGTTGTTCCACCTATAGGGTTGCAGATCCCTTTAGCTCCTTGGGTACTTTCTCTAGCTCCTCCATTGGGGGGCCCTGTGATCCATCCAATAGCTGACTGTGAGCATCCACTGGTAGCCATCATTTATCTCCAAATTGGTAGTTGTCAATTGACCAAGTGGTATAGAAATACCTAACCAACCCCCTACCTTAACATCTCCTTTTTGAGTAGGGAGGGAACTTATGAATTTGGAATATGCTCACCTGTCTCCCTGTTAGGTCAGGTGATGTCAGGAATCACCTATGCTAATGGGGCAGATTTAGGCCATTGCACAAATTCATCTACATCAGCTGTGTATATTCCTCCACTGAAAAATTGCTCCACTTCAAAATCTTCCCACCAAGTCAAAATCCTAGTGACATCCCCACCCTAGCACTGTACCACAACAGCCAAACAGCTGTACCACAACAACCTTCTCCTTGGAGGTCTTTCTCAAATGGTGTGACAGAGATCTGCACAAGCCTCTTACCCATATTACTCTGGCTGTTCCTGGTCCCCTCCCCCATGCACACACAGTGAGCGTCATCTGGTACATGGCTCTGCTTGAGATCAGTTGCAGGGGTCTATATAAAAAATAAATAAACAAAAAAACCTCCTTCAGCTATGGTTTAAATTTAATTTGGGTGATATTCTATGTTTTGTTTTGTCTTGTTTCAAAAATTTAAATGCATTTCAAATGGCCTTTGAGGCCCCAGTGGACAATGTAGCCACCTGCAGCTACACGAACCAGGTTCCTGAAAGGGAGGCTGGGGCGAGAGAAATAACGAGACCAAGACAAAGATACTGATCAAGGCCCAAAGTTTATTTAAGAGTCTGAGCTTATAAATGGGGGGATCCCATCCCCCACCACGCCAGGATCTCGTTTTGTCAGGATAGTGTCAGGAGAACAGGTTCAGCCTCTCAGCAGTTAGAGGGAGTCTTGGAGGAAATGGCACAGGTGGCAGAACCATACACCTATCAAGGTGGGAAGACTCCACCCTAGGTGGTCTCTTTCACAGGGGCAGAACAGGTCGGAGACAGCCTGCTCAAGGCTGGGGGAGGCTCCAGGACAGGTGCTTGTGGTAGGTTTTAGATTGGAGGCTGAGATTGGTGGTAGACCTGGAAGGTGCACGAACTGAGGTAGAGGGAGCTACCAGCAGCACTGTACTTACCTTAATCTCAAGTATGGCTGAAGAATAAGGAATAAATGTAGTACTCCTAACCACCTGTACCAGATTCATAGAACGTCTGTTAGTTCTAGCAGAGTGCCTCCCCAGTTCTGGCCCCTGATCAATGTTGGGGGACAGTGGAGGCAGGAGTATGGCCCAGCTTCTCTCCTCAATGGTGTCCTGCCCTTCCATGCTGTGACATTCACCATAGACTCCCTTCCTTTTCTCTCCTCTGTGGTCTCTGTCCTCTTTCTTACTAGAATTCCCAGCTGATAAGACCCAAGGGATGCTGAATTGACTTCTGCAGAGGGCACCTTCAAAGACTGAGTAAAACACTGTAGCCATTTTAAAAGGTATCTCTGTGAACAGAAAATAACTTATTCTCTGTGTTGGGAAAAACCTAAATCCCCCCAATCAACTGGCACAGAACTCATAACTTTTGGCAGCAACCACACATCCTGAGTCTTGCCAGGAAAAACAGCTTTGAATGATAATACCTAGCTAGCCAGAACATAATCATGGCGAGCTCAGGCATCAATATGCACAGGAGCAAAACACACCTGCCCTCCTAAGAAACTGCCCAAGATCATTATCTCATCAGCCAACTCTCAGGAACACCCTCCCTTCAAGCGCGAGGCTCCCCTCCGCTGACCTATCTGAAACAGTCTTTAAATCTCGCCTCTTGAGACCCTGATTAAAAGCCTGATCCTGAGGCTTCCGTCTCAAACACAGCTCCAGCCCAGCTCGTAATTACACTGCAGCTGTGGAGATGCAGGTGGCTGCGATGGGCAGCTCTTCCTAGCTTGCTGTGTCAGTGAGTTTCACTCCTCTGTGTGTCTTATGTGAGGCTAGAAAAAAGAAACTGAGAGAACAAAAGAGCTCTGCGGTCTGGATAAAAAAAAAATCCTTTCTTTGGGACGACAGCATCTGGAGGTTGGCCCAGGATGAATGATGACGTGAAGACCTGGAGTCAGTTTCTGGGCCAATCCCTGAACAGTTCTTGGCCTCAATTGGCAGCACCTGGAAAAGGGAAGCCATGTTCTTTCTCACCTTGGAAACTATTCTGAATGTAAGAGCATATTGCCCAGCTGCCTGTCAGCCCTAGATTACAGAAATTGAAGTTGGTAGCTATGTATTATATGTTACACTACTATTACTACATGCTTTCTCTTACAAGCTTCTCAGAACAATAAAACAAAGGACAAAAGTCCATGGTGGTTTCCTAATCACAAATCGATGGCCCACACTGGGCCCCTGATTGTGCTAGAGATATTTAGGGTAAACTGAGAAGCCCAACACTGCCCAGAGGCAGTGTGTAAACATATCCCAAGTGCTGGTCGGGCCCTAAATACTGTGTCTACATTGACTCATCTAACTCTGAAACACTTGTAGCCTATAGACAGGATTGTGCACGTCACCCTAAAGGAAGAAACTGAGATACACAGAGACATGGAGTAATGCATTTCAAACCATGCAAGCTGCAAGCGGTGGTCTCAATGCAGAGGCCAGAACAGTTACCACATGGGCCAAGCCCTGGTGTGATTAGATTAAAATAATAGAGTTTTTTTTTTCTGAAATGAAGATTTAATATTCTGGGAGCCATTTACCTAGGCTGGACAAAGGTAAGGTGTCCACACTTATGGATCCAGCAGCTAGCTCTGTATGAGCTGGAAAGTAGAAGACTGGAGAATTCTAGCACAAGAGTGTGAAGTATATTGCTTGGAATTAATATTGATTGCCAAATGTTTAACAAAAGGCTAGACTGAGGTGGTGGCTCAAAGTTGAGAGGTCTGCTCTGTCACATTAACTGCCAGTGACTGTAGTGCAAACACTCTGATTTTGAAGATTCTCTGTCATCAATGGAAGAGAGGGAAAGAGCTGCTAACAACTCTCACACAACAGAATCAATAGTAGTACCCGATTGGGGCCTCAAGTATATTAGATCACTGCCTTGTTTTCTAGGTGTACTCATACGCAACTGAAACCCAGTTGCTTGAGACTCTGAGCCAGAAGGAACACTGAGTTTCAGTTCATCTTGGGCTACAAAATGAGAGACCCCATTGTCTCAAGAAACAAACAAAAATCTTACTCAGGCAACACATGGGGACAAGGAATCGAGTAAGTAGTCCTGAACCTAGAAGGGGCCTTGGATAAGCTGGGCACATGTCAAGTGTCCTTTCTTTGCAGGAGGTAATTCATATACCTGAGTTCTTCAGTGAAGTTTCATTTCTGCTTTCCTCTGATGTCTACATTTAAATTTCAGCCCTTTGTTGAGGTGAAGTGAGGCCTCTCAGACCTTCATTTACATAAGGTTGGGATTAGATTTCTCTCTAAGTGGACCTGAAGTGAAGAGAGCTACAGAGTCCAGAGGACCAGGGCTAGATCTTCTTCCTCCAAAGTCCTGACCTCCCAGCTTTCTACTACCATCAAGTTAAAAGTGCCATAAAAGTATGAATGCATGAAGTATTGATTCACAAAGTATGAATATATTAATGGAGTTGGAGACTCCTTAGGGAACAGGATCATTCAAGATGCCATTCCCTGACATCCACGCTTTCACTAGATGAACCTTTGGGGACATTTCAAACTGGAACTGCAACTGCATCTAAGCTAAGCTTTAAACCAGGGCAGGGGGGATGTGTACCACCTTCTTTAGTTATTGTCTTAGGGTTTTATCGCTGGGAAGAGACACCATGACCAAGGCAAGTCTTGTAAGTACAACATTTCATTGGGGCTGGCTTACAGTTTCAGAGCTCCAGAGCTCCCTCAGTCACTTTAAATTAGATGTCTTTTCAAATCATCATAGGACACAATGTGCTTCCTTATGGGTCCCCACCATGTGTGCACACATTGGGTGTCTTGCTCCACTGCTCTCCACTCTATTTTTGAGACAAAGGTCTTTCCCCTTTCATGCTGTTTCAGCCAGAGTAGCTTTACTCCAGTCTTTTCTTTCCATAGTCTCAGTTTGGGAGCTAGAGGAGATTTGCGCTCACTTTACCCACCAAGCATTCTTCCTAGTTCCCTGAGCAACTGTTAAAATCAATTCATGGCCAGCTGTGCTTGTATACAACCATAACCAAGGCACTTGAGAGTCCGAGGCAGAAGGAGCACTGTGCGTTTCAGCCCATTCTGGGCTACCAAGTGAGACCTGGTCTCAAGAAACGAACAAAAACTGTATTCAGTGTCCTGGGCATCTGTAACATAGTGGGAATGCATCAAATGCTGGTTACCCTAGAGTCATCCAGGGCTTGCAACACCCAGAGCCATCTGGACCTGCTTGATTCGTTTGATGCCTCGCTTCTTGTGAGACAGCAGCAATCCCCCTGACTCCGTGACAAGATCAGCACGATTCAGTCACAAGTCCATCAGGACCACTGTTGGGAAACAACAGCCACAGATCCTGAAGTCTCTAAAATCACCAGAGTATGTGATTGCCAAGGCATCCTGTAAAGGGGTTTCGAAAATCTTTTTTCTTTTCAATGTCATCTAAGTAAAATTAGCATAAGTGAAATGCCAAATTTTTCATTCTGTCCTAGAGGTTCTCAGGCAGGGGTCATGCTCCTGTTCCTGTACTAAAGTATTTGACAATGACTGGAGACATTCTGGTTGTCCAAAGCCGAGTGGGAGATGCCCCTGACAGTCGGCTTGTAGAGGAACGGTAGGAATTTTGCATGGTACATTCCCTTCCCCCCACTAAGTGATCAAGCTCCAAATGTCAACAGTGCCAGTACTGGAAAGCCCTGATCTATGCATCTATGCACAAAATAATTTCCCCAAACTCAAGACACACAATCCTATTACGGAAAGAAATCAAATTCACAGATTTTATTAGCTGTGCAATGCCACCTTCCATTCATGTCTTGTGTTTTAATTAAATTTTATAAACTACCAGTACAAATCAATACAATGCTCTTTTTTTTTTTTTTTTTTTTTTTTTTATAACACACAGCGTGAGTGTTCTTGAAGCATTTCAACAATGAGTTCACTGTGGGCAAACAGAAGGCACAGAGACAGGAGAGGTGATCAGCTCATGCAGCCGGTGCTGGCTAAGAAATAAATAATTTGCATATGGATGTAGAAACCACTCAATGTTAATCAGATTTATTTATTTTTTTAAAAAAGAATTTGGAGTTGTAAGAAAATGCTTCAGAGACATACCAGCAATCAGTAACATTGCTTATTTTAAAAATAAGTTGCTTCCACATAGCCAGGAGTGAATGGAAATGTGCAAAATCTTCTGTCTCGCTGGAGTAATGGATTGGTCTTTCAAAATATATATTTAGATCTATATTTCCTGCATTTTCTTCTTATGCAAACCAGAGACCAAGAAGAGCACCCTGTTTTGAAAAGTGATTGTTTGGTTCATAACTTTGGTTTATTCAAACAGGTAAGAAAGTGGTCCCCACTTCTCCAGAGGAGAAATTATGTTCTCTAGTAAATACACCAAGGGCTTCTTAGTGTCCTTTTAGTGAAGAGGAAAGTGTCTTGTTCTTTCTCCAGTGTTTGATTGTTCCTCTTTGGACAGTCTTAGATAGTTTCTTAATACCGTTCTCTCCCCAGCCCCACACATAGCCTTAGCGTGGTCTGAGATTGGCCAGTCCTTAGATCAGAGCTCCACGTGCTTGCAACTGGAGGTTTTCCTCCCACACCTCTGCATGTATCTTCTTGTCAGCTGTGGTGGTACCCACCTGTAATCTCAGCACTCAGGCTTCAGAGGCAGGAGGATCATAATTTCAAGTTTATCTCGGGCTCTGTGTCAAGACTGTCTCAAGTAAACAAATCAACAAAACCAACAAAAACTAAAATAAAATCTTTTTAAAAAAAAACCAATAGAAGTGTATATACTACAACATGCTCCTACTAAGGCTTGCAAATGGGTAACTAAATAAGCATAACACTCAGAAGCAAAAACAAAAGTGCATTTTTAGAATAAAGATGACTAAACAATAATGGGAAAGAGAGGGGCTTTGTTGTTGTTGTTGGTTTTGTTTTATGTTTTTTGGTTAATACTGGGGAAATTACAGTTTACATAGTGTGTTTCCAGGGCCCTTTGATTTTGCTCACTGTCTCCTGGAGGACGCTAATGTCAGAGATCTCCATTTCTCACATAGATCCTCTGCTTGGTCTGAGACTTTGATAGTCCTGGTAGTACCAAAGCCCTCTGATGTAACCAATTCAGTGTGTTTGCATCTCATTCTAGTAAACGTTCTACAAAACTGGTCTGAGGTTGTGAATATTTCAGTGAGCAGGAACCAGAGAGATCATTTGCTGTAAACACAGCCAGCGTCACCATACACGGAGCCAACAGAATCCTGGGATGAGACTCTTTTTTCATCTCTCGCTCACCAGTTAGATACTTTGTTGCTCTTTGTCGCATCTACTTCTTCAGCAACTGCCAAAGGCAAAAAATTTAAATGTCTCTGCTAATCTGTGCCTAGGGGATCATGTCTTTTTACTGCTGGCTTTCTGCTTCTGTTTGCGAAGGTGAGCCTCTATTTCATGCCGGAAGACAAGCATCCCCAGCTGCCCATGGGATGCTTCATTCATAGCCTTTGATTGCATGCACATCTTGTACTGCTCAGGGGTCAGTTCATCCATACAGTGCTTTTCATGCCACAGGTGGAAAAGTCCCCGTACAGGTGTGCGGACCACTATGAGGTTGCTATGGAGATATTTCCGGTACAGGTGCACATCTTCACCGCCCCAGCCTTTGATGTCCAGGTCAAATCCACCTGTGGGGACAGAACATGCTATTGAATTGTGTGGCGTGCACTCGACTGCTAGGAACTTTTCATCAAGAGACATTGTGGGAGTGGCTGGGAAGATAGTTCAATTGGTGAAATGTTTTGTGGTGTAAGCGTGAGAAACTGAGTTCTGACACACATTAAATTTTCTTTTTAAAGTCAAGAGTGGATCACTGAAAGGCTAGCATGTACTTTGAATTCCAGCACCAGGAAGGTAAGGATACGTAGATGACCAGGGCTTGCTGGCCACCCATCCTAACCTGCTTGACAAGTTCCAGACCATTGGGAGACTCTGTCCTAAAATTAAAATGTGGATGGGTGGGTGGGCAAACACCCTCATAGAAGCAGGGGAGAGAGGCGAGGGGAGAGGGTTTTTTTTTGGGGGGGGGCAGGGAAAGGGGATAACATTTGAAATGTAAATACAGAAAATATCCAATCAAAGAAATGTGGATGACACCTGAGGAATATTTGATTTTGCCTCCTGGCTTCCTCCTGATCCCCATATACACAATAAAGAGGTATTTATTCGAGGTGCTATTTGAAGCTCCAGCCATCCAAATTACCCATGCCCATCTGGGCTAGAGAATTTGGATGGATGTGGCCAATAGGAATGATCTTCGTGGCAGATCATGCAAACTTCTTCATGTAACAAAACATTGGGCAGGATTCTAAGAACTGGACTGCTTGCAAAAGCCATCAGTAGTACTAATGAATAGCCCTGGCCCAGGATTAAGAACTTCAAGGCACCCTTCTTTTTGAACACGACACCTTGCAATTTAAATCCTGTATTTCTCTCTGGGTATGGCTTCCTTCTGCCACTGCAAGCAGAATAAACCTTAGGGCTTGTGGGGTAAATGAGTTAAAATGGGGGTTTGCAATAGGAAAAAAAAAACACTCGCATAAAAGAACTCTCCCTTTCCTAGGTTACAACAGTCCCGAACATTCATGTGTACCCCTCCCATAGGCTGCTGGCTCATTTTAAATGGGTGTGCTTCACTATCAGTTCTGGGGCTTTCTTCCGAGAAAACTCTTATCTCATTGGACATTGGCCTCCTTCCCCTGTTGCGGGTGGTGTCTCACTGTGGGGAAGGAACATGCCCTTCGATTTGCTTTCCTTTCTGCTTAGCCAGGGTCTCATGTGGCTTAGACTGGCTACAAATTCACTGTGTAGCCAAGGCTGCCTTCATCTCCCAAGTGCTTGGATTGCAGGTGTTTGTCCCCATGCCAGAAGCTGTTTTTTTCCCTTAACAGAAAGCCTATCAGGCCCCAGGTAGAGCCAAAGAAGAGCCAGCCCTTCCCTCATTTGTTCTGCATTTACCTGCGTGTTTTACCCAGTCAGCTCTTATGAGAAATAGCCATGCCAAGACCATACCCAGCACCCTGTCCCAGACATTTTATGTAGCCGCTTTATCCCTGCCTGCATACCCCAGCTACAGTGCTCTGATCAGGGCCAACTCAAACCAGAAAAATTCAGAACCAGAAATCCCGACCAAGCCACCCCAAGCTGTGTCTCTGAGTGACTGCGGCAGGCACACGCGGGAGAGATCCCATGTCTGGCACCTGCATTTGGATGACATTTCCTAGAATGGTTGCTGGTTAAGTTGTCAAGTTTTAGGATGTTGTTTTGTTTTTTTTTTTTCAGAGTCAAGGTCTTGAGTAGAGCCCAGGCTGGCCTTGAATTTGCATTTCTATGGCCTCTGCAGGGATTAGAAGATTGAGTTTACAGTGAGAATGCCTGACTGAACTTTGGGGTATTTAAAACCTTAAATGAAGTAGAGTCATAACAAAACAAGCTAGAATCTAGTTAGGGTTTGCCTTGCTGACCTAAATTTATTATTGTCTTCAGCTTCTCGCATTAAATCCGGGGTCATAAGGAAGACACATGCGAATAAGGACATGATTGCAAAGAATAGGGGACTCTGAAGCTCTGAGGTCATGGCAGCAGCCCCCGGAGGCCTCCCCAGGTCACTGTGATCCTCTCCTTGCAGGTATAGTGACATCTATCTTCATAGAACCCAATGTAATACTAATCCAAATTTAATAAACATAGGCATCATCACCCCATTAAACCATCTTCCTCTGTACAGGGCAAGGGAACAATAGCTTTTTGAAATAGAAATTATTATTTTTTTAAATGAGTATTATTTCAGGGAATCTGACATGCATATTTCCACTTAGGACTAGTTCCCAGAGGGATGTTAAAGGACACCTGCTGTCTCTACCAGGCAGCTGCCTCGCTAGACTGGCACCATGCTGTTCTGCTGCCTCCTAGGGGATAAGTTGTTTCATATTTATTTTCATCTTAATATGGTTATTTCTATGGAGTCCCAAGGTCTCTGTACTCCACAGAACAAAACAAACCCAGGCCTGACTCCTGCTGCTTGACTGCCAGAGGGGAAGCTTCAGAGCAGGCTTGGGGGAGGCATACTGGAGAGAGAAGGATGCGGTACCCGAGAGGCCTGCAGAGGAGTGTCCCATTACTTCCCATACACAAGTGCTTCCCTGGACCCTCAGAGCCCAAGTCAAGGTTTTGGACTTATTCCTTCTTGCTCTAGCCATGTGTAATCCAGCCCACTCTCCCCTTCCATTTGCTGTGAAGTCCCAGGAGTCCCCTTTTCCTCTAAGCACTTTGGTCTGTTCTGCTGAAACCCATGGGCCTTTCCTTTCTGAGGTTTGGATTCCTGTAGGCAGGCTCATATGTATTTGAAAATGGGTTCTTGTAAGCTTCTATGTGTGTGCCTGTGTACATTTTTATGTGTATGTGTTTATACATGTATATGATATGTGTATATACATGTATATGTTTATATGCATGCGTGTCTGCATATATAAGTGTGTGCATGTATCTATGTGAATAAGTGTGTTTATATGTTTCTCTCTGTGTCTGTGTATGTGTGTCATTGAGAACATTTGTATACACACATCTACATCTCTGTATTTATGAATATCTGTGTGTCTGTATGTGTGGACATGTTCTCACATGGGTGTTCATGTTGACAGCCATTGTATACTCAGAGCTTAAAGTGGCAAATGGGACTTTAAATAAGGATCATCAGAGTAAAAAACACTGATCCTCTTTGTATGTGTTTTCTCTAATTGCCTTCCTTTTCCTCATCACTTTGCTGGGGGCTCACAATGTCCATTGTAGTGGGTTCCACAGCAAGAACCCACAGAGGAAGAGGCACCACACCGAACTTGCTTGAATGTTGTCATTGTAAAACCTTGCGTGGTACTGGGTACATCTGAGAGGGGTCGGTGCATATGACAGGGTCCCAAGTGTTGCCTCCTGTGACCTGGGGAGTTGCACTGTTTGTGGAAATGGCAATACCTTTACCAGGAGAACCTGGTCTGTGGGACAGTGGCCTCCAGGTGGCAGTAGACACGAAGTTTTATCTTACCTATGTTGATGAAGTCTGACCGGTACTGACATGTCATCCCAAATCCAAAGTCCCTCCAAAATCCTGTTTCCTTCTTTATGACCTGCAAGGAAGAGTATATAAAAGTGGTTTTCACACATTTAGATGAGCAGAGCTAAAAACCAGGCAAGATGGGAGTGTGAATGTGTTCCCGCATGTGAGCATGCGCATGCCAAATGAAATTACAATAAGCTAACTAAATCCAAAGTGGAGCCTTGTGTTTTTGGGCACCTCTGGCTAGGTTGTTTCTAGGGTGTAGGCATGACAACATGCACTCTCTCACACAATAAAAAACAACCTCAGAGAGCAAGTTTTTTCAGTGGAGCCATGGAAAACCACCCACGTCTGGCCTGGTCCCAGTGCCAGGGAGAAGTGAGGTCAGGCTTGTCACACAGGCCTGGGCACAGAGCCAGCAAAGGGCTCAGGAAGTTGAGAAGAGGCCCCAGGAACAGCTTGGAATTCACAGGCCAACACCAGAGAAAGAGAAGAAATACCCAAGAGAGACTCCAGTTGTTCCTGGCCCCCTGGCCCTCACTACCACTGGCTGGCAGAGGAAAGGGTAGGGCTAACAGATGAAGCTACTCCAGAAAGCTCATGCTGGAAGTGCCAGCCCACAGTGACTGCAAAAAAACAGAGCAACACAGCTCTGCTAGGTTTCTTCCTTTGGAGAAAAATTCCAGCAAATTTGCTGAAGCTACAAAATATAAACAATAATAGAGGTTGCCATGTGCACACACATACACACACGTACACACACACACTTACACATACCCAGACCCACATCCACATGCACAGATGCAGGCACACACACATTTGTCAAAAGTAATTCTGAGAATAGAGTTGAAATCCTTATAGGAACTTTTCCCCCATTATCCTTGTAGTTCCTATAGGTGCTGAGAAGTCAGGAAATCACCTCCTTAGACAAGGGAAAGAGAGGCCTTAGGAGGGTCTGTAGTACTGATACAAGGCTCTGGGTATTGTTCATTTGTAACAGTTCATGAGAGGAGGAGCAGTCTTGTTCCAGCTCCACCACTGGCCACTTTTTTTTTTCATAACTTTTCATTGATTCTTGAGTTTCACATCATGTACCCAAGTTCCACTCATCTCCCAGACCCTTTGTATCTGCCCTCTGTCCTCTGCCATAGCAATGCCCACCCCTGCACACAAAAGAAAATAAAAAACAAAACTAGACAAAACAGAGCATAGAAAACATCTTGTCGTGGAAATGGTAGTGCGTCCCACAGTATACCCTTGAGTTCACAGTTTTCCTTGTAAATGCACATTGTAAGGAGTCATTAAACTGGTTTGAGGCCAACCATCAATACTGCACCCTCACCTGGATTTCTCTTGGTTCTCCTGTTGTTGCCCTGTGCCATGGAGACCCTGCAGCTTTGCATCTGTAGGACTTAGCCTTCCACATGCACAAGCACATGAGGTAGATTTTGGTGTGGACCAAGTCAAAGCCCTGGGTCTGGGCCTTCGTGGTAGCTGAGCTGGTCGTCCCACCAGCACTCGTGTACCTACACTACCTGTGTAAGCTCTCTAGCACTGGTCTGGATAGCTCACCCAATGCTGCAGCCCACAGAGGGCAGGGTCAACTCTCCTACTTTCATGCCCTTGGAGCCATGTTACCAGCACCCAAGCCACCAGAGCCAACTCTGTGCTGCCCAGTCAAGGTGCTGGACCTGATCTTCTGAGTGGTGTAGCTCATGAGGGGAAGGACCAGCTCTCCCACTTTCATGACCCCAGGGTACTGGCCACTTTTTTTTTTTTTATTCTCAGACAGGCCTCTTCATTTCAAGGCACCATTCTCTTTCCTATCTGATGAAGAACTGAGAATTATAAATCATAGTTAAAGAGTTTTCCAGGTCATGTATTACTCCATGTTCTAGAACCTTCCCACAGCCTAAATTATATCCAATAAATGTCTTGCAAAAGAGGTAATGAATCATAAACATTCTTTTATCAAGAGTTCAATAGTGCACAGTCTATGTCAGGCTATGAATGCAAGAATTTGACCATGATGATGCTCTGTAACATTCTGTCCTGAAGTTGGGAGGACTCAGGAAGTTCCACCTACCACTGTCCAAGGATTTGTGTGCAGTTAATAGTTGCTGAGGTGAGAAAAAGAGATCTCTACCAGTAGTGTCCGGTGGTGTAGGCACTGGTAAGGTACAGACAGTGCTGCAAATAATGCCCCACCCGTGCCCCTGCAGGCAACCCTGGTGAAACTCATCAGGTCACCAAACAAAACAACAGATGTGGCAGCAGAATTAAAAGTTTGGGAAGACTGCATAAGGCAGGAAAATCTGGAGATTCAAGATGGAGACTGAGTAGATTTTTAAATGGATTTTGTTCCTTCTCTATTAGGTAAAATGTTCTATTGCAGTCAACAGCTCAACATCTATGGTCCAAATTTCTAAATATCTCACAGACATGATGTGGAAGAGAAGCACCAGTATCCAAGCTTCAAATATTTGGCTGGGCTCTACATAGGATTTACGAGACTGCTCCATGCTGGAAGAACCACCAGGCAGAACTGAGGAGGAAGCGTAAGACCCTCCCAAGAAGCAGCTGCCATAAAATGTTGGGCTGGATCAAGGTTGTGCTGAAGGACATAGCTGGAAGGGTGATAACCATCTGCAGTGGTGTGATAGGAACATACCTATTTATGCCCCAGGGGCTGCATTATAGAAACAGTTACTTAGTTGGTTTTAAAGCTGGTAAGCCACAGAAAGTCACACTGGGAAGAAGCCGCTGAAATATAGGCTTTTGTGGAAATGGACATGGTTGTGCCACAGCGTGTAATTTCAGAGCAAGATGGATTTCACTTATTAGAAGGTCTACCACCACAGCTGGACCAAGTCACTGACTGGACCAAGTTACTGGAATGTTACCCTTGGGGAGCAGCCTGGCAGAAAAAACTCTAGAGTTCCCTTCTGATGGGATGGCATCATATTACTGCTGAAGACTCTACAAAAGGCACAGAGGGCTTCCATTCCACTACCCAGGCCTGCCTGCTTCCTCCTCCTCCTCCTCCTCTCCCTCTTCCTCCTCCTCCTTTCATCCTCTTCAACCCTCTACATCAGTGGTTCTCAACCTTCCTAATTCTTCAACCCTTTAATACAGTTCTTCATGTTGTATTGACTCCCAATCATAAGATTATTTTTATTGCTACTTCACAACTGCAATTTTACTATTTGTGAATGTAAATATCTGTGTTTTCTGATGGCTTTAGGTGACCCTGTGAAAATGTTTTTCAACTCTAAAAGGTTGACAACCTACAAGTTGAGAATTGCTGTTCTACACAGTCCTGTTTCTTGACTTCCCAAACTCCCCAAACTCCCCAGACTCACAGGCATCCAAGGTATCCCTACAGGCTCTGCTTGGTCACCAGTCCCTTGCTCACCATTGCTCAGAGCAGTCACCCTGACTCTCTGGGCCAATGCCAATACAATTGCTAGTACCCATTTTCCCTCTATACTGTGACCCTGGCTTAACATCTCTGTAATATGAGCAGTTCTCTGAAATGTGAAATGAGCTCATGGATATATTTGTTTCTCAGTTTGTTGTCTTCACCTACCACCCTTGGAGAATAGCAGTAAGGAACTTAGTCCCCTATGTCTCCAGCACCTAGAACACTACTGGCCACACAGCTGTGCAATTAATAAATACTTCTTCAGTGAAAGGAGAAGGAGCACTTTTAAGGTAACCATGACTCCTGGCTTCAAGTGGAAATACAAATGGCTTCAAGTGAGAGACACTTGATAGCAAGTATCTCATCAAAAGCATAGGTGGTCCACTGGTGACAATTGTTAGGACTGGACAGATCTAGACCAATAGTCAAAAGTGTCCTCACCTTCTTGAGACCTAAGGCATAAAGTCTGACTTAAAACACATTGACTCAGGCATAAAGAATTCTACCTATCTGCCCAAATGTTAAAATATATACTCCAATGTTCCTACTACTGGAATGACTTACAAGTTTTCCACCTTTTTCTCTTGCTCTGAATTTCATTGGTCAATCTACAGGAGCCACTGTCGCTTTAAGGATGTCCTTTGGACAGCTAGCCTCCTGTCCACTCGTTCTCCAGCAGCTTCCTACCCCACAGAAGTTCACAAAAGACTGTGGGCCCAATTATACCATAAAAGGGATGTATTTCAGGTCGGGTCTTCCCCATCAAGTTTCTAGAATCACAGCTTTGTGGGCAAGTCATGTGACAGGGGTAATTATTTTTTATTATGATCAAAGCACAAAACACTAATCAGCAACTCTCTCTAGAGCTGTGGGAACACGGCTGCCCTACACCTGCACAGGTAGCCTGGAGCACAGGCAGTTGCCTGTCTGATTTAATGGTGTTAGGTTGGACAGAAGCCTATGAAACAATCTGAATCTTGAAATCAAGTAGGTTAAAAAAAGACTTCAGACAGAGTATTCTATCTAAATCAAAGAGTATGTTTCAAGAACCAACGCTAGATCTGACCAGCCTCCTACATCCTAGAAATTGCTGGGAGCTGGGTGTGCTTACAGGCACATGGCCCAGAAACTTACACAGGGTGCTGGGCTTGTTGTAGCCATCTTTAAATTCTGAACATTTTGGAACAAGGGTTTGAATTTTGGGTTTGCTCTGAGATGTTTTACTGATATTTCAGGTCCTACACATGAATATGTAAGTCCTTGAATTGCAGCAATTTCTAGGTAGCACCATGCATTGTGTACTCTTTATTATCTGGAAACTGAAGGGCCAGTGAGCGCACTGCAGAGGGTTCTGGAAGCAAAGGCTGTGTGTCCTCTTCTTGAGACGTCTTCAAACTCAGGCAGAATGATTTCCTTGAGTTCATTCAATCTGTCATAGCAGAGCTAGGGGCTGGGATTCCCTTGAATAGTCTTAAGTAATTTTTTTAAAGAAATAATGTATTCTGGAGCCATAGAGTCTCCAGAATTTATTTAATAGTAGACTCAAATCTCATTTCTTCCCAGATCTTCACAGAGCCTTATTTTCACACGTCTCATTGGTTTCTGGATAAAGGATGGTTTTATTTTCTAAAGGTTTCAGGCTGGACATGGATTCTCCAGGTTTCTCCTGTCTGGGATCTAGACTCATGGTCCTCCTAGAAGCACACTGAAGCCAAAGAATACATTTCCTTCAGCGCATCATTCTCAGTCAAGCTTAGCCTCACGGTGTAGCACCTAGATCTCTCCCTCTCCCATGCAGCAGCTGCAGGAGTCCGAGACACGGTGGATTTATACCCTCTGAGCCCAGACTCGCGGATGTGTGAATTGAGATGCTGATGTCACTTGCCCATGTTGAGAATTATGGGAGATTACATGGTCACAGTGAGAGATTCTCAGATGGCATCTGGTAACATTACTTTTGCTATTTAGTAAGTGTAGGCTTTCTGAGTAAACAAAACCAGTCTGCAAGGGTACACTGCATATACCATGCTCAGTGGGCATGCTAAAAACTGAAGCATAGGTCAGTGCTTAATATGGTCAATAATTTACCCCCACCCCTCAAAAAAAATCTCAACTAACTAAGGAGCTGAGAACTGGCTTCTTGATAAAGTGACTGCTCCACAAATACAAAGTCCTGAGTTCGGACCCCTGGAACTCACATATAAAGCTAGGTATAGTGATATGTGTACCTAAACCTACTGCTTACTGTCTGCCCTGGCTAGTTAGATCAGTGAGCTAAATATTCAGCGAGAGATATTGAAGGAGGAGGAGGAGGAGGAGGAGGAGGAGGAGGAGGAGAAAAAGAAAAGGGAAGGAGGGAGAGAGGGAGGGAGAAAGGAAAGAAGGAGGAAGGGAGAGACAGAGGGAGAGAAACAGACACAGAGAGAGACAGAGACAGACAGACAGACAGAGAGAAGCATAAGGTGGGAGGAAGAAGCAGGGCCTAATAAAGAATAGGAACCACATAAGAGAGGATGATAGGAGGAAAAATATGACTTAAAACATTAATACATGTATGAACTGCAAATAATTAAAATTAGGTGGGACAATAATCAGTGAAGACACTTGATACCCACCTCTGGGTTCACACACAAACTATTTTGGGAGGTAAAGAGGTGCAGGTGTAATCACAGGGGGGATGAGGAGGACAAAGAAGCAACACACCCCATAATCAAGGGAGTCACAAAGAAAGAGGCTTAAGTGGGAGGGGCTACTGCACAGCAGGCACAGAGTCTACAACCGGGAAGGTGGTGACCTGGGGGAACAAGGACAGCATTCAGAGACCACGAGCAGGTGTGCTACACAACAGCAGGCTAGCATGGGTATTCTGGAGTTGGTGCCATCTGCCAGGTGGTGGGGTTGATGGAGGACAATTAGTCCCAACAAGAAATCAGAGTCTGCAGTCCTGTGCTTGAGCCAGCCCATGCTGGCTCACCAGATTTGTACACATCTCTTCACAGCTGTATGCCCTGTGGTAACACATTGGTTAGCCGGGAAAAAAAAAGCCACAGTGGGATTATTTACACACCATGAAAATTGGCAAATACCATCACCAGGGCATTTTCCCCCCCTTCTTTCCAAGAGTGGGTTGCCAAACATTTGCTAGCATGCCACTGGCTTTATGCCATAAATGCTTTTTTAAAAGAGAAGTGGAGTTAATTTGTTTATTCAAAGCCAGCCTCTGGCAAGGAAAGGGTAAGGAAAGACCGGAGTGTGGGGAGGGTCGGAATCTAAAGATAGAAGAAGTAGGAGGCTTCTGTGGGGACCTAAGCCAGAGCTGACAGGCAGAGCCAGCAAGGTGGAATGTTTAAAGTGAACACTCATTTAAATGACAGTCGTCCCTTCCTGACACGATGTTTCTGCATTAAAGCACCAGCAAGTTTCATCTCATGGCTTAAAATTCAAAACATTAAATATTAGTATGAAATCCCACAGTGTCACTTATTACTAATGACTCGGATGCAGAAGTTTAAAAAGAAAGTCATCTGTACACACACAAAAATCCTTGCTTTCATCTGCAGGCAAAACAGAAAATGACAGGGCTGATAACGGTGAAAACTCTTAACTGGGACATTGAGCAGGAGGTTTTGTTTGCGGGCTGTTGGGAAAGGTTCTCTCTTGTTTGCATAGGTAAGTAACTTTTATTACAGCCCCATTCTGAACCTTCATTGCCTGTCTCATCTGAGGTACTGATGTGTTCCAGGGGAGGCTATCAAGGATTTGCGAATATCCACAGTCTCTTTCTAGACTGAGTCAAAATGCAGCCTCAGGAGGAAATCTCTCCTAATTTATCCACCTCCAGCCGTTACTTTTTATTTTATGGTGTCTTGCTACCTACACATTCTGTCTCCGGTATACTAATTTCTGTAGTTTGATGCTTGCCCCTAGAATTCTCGCTAGGCCATTTCTTTTATGTATCAGATCTCTAGGGGATGCTCAGCAGGTCTAGTCCCCTGCTCAAGAGGAAGGATATAATGGTGGGGGCTGAGCTCTGTCACTCAAAGACCTTTCCATCTTAGTTTTGGGGACAGATGTGTGTGTGTGCCTGTGTGTGTGTGTGTGTATATGCTGGTGTCTATCTGTGCTTGTACAGTTGCCTGTGGGTGTTCATCCATGCTTGTGTAGAGGTCAGAAGTTAACTTTGGGTATCTTCTTCTATCACTCTTGACCAGATTTTTTTTTGACACACATTCTCCAATGAACCTAGAGCCAGCAGTTTGAGATAGTCTGTCTAGCTAGTGACTGACTCACATCTACTGGGATCTTCCTGTCCCCATCAGATCCCCAGTGTCAGGGTTTCAGGCATGTGGCTCTCACCTGTCCGGGGTGGGGTGGGGACCTGAATACAGGTCCTCATCTTTCACAGCAAGCACTTGATCCTCTCTGAGCCATCTCCCTAGCCTCTGCCTATGCAGCCGTGGATCAGTCGTTCTACCTCTATAAAGGATGGTTGAGAGATGTCTCATCAATCAGGTCTGAGTATATGAAACAATAACAGTTCTTCTGACTCCTGCATCAGGGTATGGACCAGACCTTTATAGGCAGCAAGTGATACAGTTTGTCTTGGGACTGTAGAGATGGCTCACCAGTGAAGAGGTTTTGCTGCTCCTCCAGAGGACCTGGGTTTTGTTCCAAGGACCTGCATCAGATATAACTCCAGCTTCAAGAGATCTTTTACCCTTCTGCACTTACACACATAAGTACAAATAAAATTTTAGAAAATGACTTGTTTAATGAAGGACATAATCACACATTTCTCTGGGGAATGGGAAGTCTTCAAATTGCATTTCACCGAACTAGATAATTTTAAACACTGACCTCCAAATCAGCAGCTTTATGAACTGGGGGAGAAGTCAATGATGCCTTCAGAAATAAATGTCAAAATGTAGGTTGACTCGGGGCTGCTAGCTGTGGCCGTGGGGATCTGAGTTATTTCTGCCTGGACTGCCTGTTCGGTGGGTCTGACAATTCTGCTTCTACACTGTCTGTCTTTCTGCCTTCTATCCCACCTGCTCTCAGCAGGATGGACTAGAAAGGACAAAACCTTTAGATTATGAAATGAAAAAAATTCCTTGCAAGCAAATAAGGCCTTTCTGAGTCTGAACTAGGAGAATTAATCACTGCCAATGTCAAATGTAAAACAGAGCCTTAATTGAAACCAAAGGGACTTTTATTCTTATTGGTTGAAAGAAAACAAATACTTTATTCCATTTTTTCTTAGAGTCCCAAGAGAAGCTTATGACTCCTGGGATGGGAATCCAGAAGCCTTTGTCCTCAGGAGACTTATTGCTCATAAGTAGAAAACTGGCTCTTAGGCTGTGACACTGAGTTCTTTTCCTCTTCAAAGCCTAGAGAGAGATGTAGCCCTCACCCCACTACATTTGTAGTGCTAATATTTGATGGAGGAAGAGGAGACTGTTTATGCACTTTCTAGCACGAGCCCAACAGAATCATGCTAGGACATGTATTAGATATGACCCTCCTCCCTCTAGAAAACACGCAAAGGTGCAGGGTTCTGTAAAGAATCGCATTAGCTGTGAGAATCGCATCACCTGGGGAGGGTGAAGGGCAGGGGACAGGCCTGGAAGGAATGGGGTTTTGTTACTTTTGCAAACTTATCGCAGAGTCAACTATGCAAATGAACTTTGCAGACCATGTGTTTTCAACCCATGTGCCCTCCTTCCATGGGCCTCGAGGAGAGTTAGTTCCATCATGTTGGCATGTCTATGTCCCAGCTGTACAAGGGTATTCAGTGGGAAAAGCATGGCGTTTTCATGCTTGCTAACAGGACACAACAGTGTCACAAATAATCTCCCTGCTGGAAAGATCACCCTGAGAGGGGTGACAGAAGGGTCTGCTCTGTGCCCAGGGAGCCAACAATACAGTATACTCCCAGGTACAGTCTCCACAGTTTTAGTTACTACTGTCAGCTGAGGCCTGAAAATATTAAATGGATAATTCCAGAAATGAGGAAATTATGTTTTAAGTAATGCTTATCTTAGCATATTATTATAATTATTCTATATTATCATTAGTCATTGCTGTTATTCTCTCACTGCTAATGTATAATTTAAATGTTACTATGGGTATAAGAACAGAGAAAGCCACACAATACACAGGCCTTGGTATTACTTATGGCTTTGTATTATTCATTATTCCAGATACCCAGTGGTAGTCTTGGAGCATAGCCCGCATGCATAAGGGGACACCATTACAATAGCCTTGGACAAACATGAGGATTCTCTCCTGGTTTCTCTCATTTCCCATTTTCTGTTCTGCTTCAGCGGTTGGTGATAACAGAGATTGAACAGGTCTTACTGCTCTGTGGTTCCACAACCCATCGCCTGTGCAGCCAGGATCTTGGCAGAGAAGTCTCTCCTATTTTCTGGAAAGCTACCTTTGTGGGGACACCAGTGATGCCAACATCTACCCAGTACCGGGATGTGTAGCAGTGGTGATAGGATGGAGTGAGCCAGGAGACAGGATCAGATCTTTGCTCTCCACTGACTCCCTGTAACCGTGGCACGAGCCACCCCTTTTTATCATCTGATTTCACCTAAGAAACAGGAGCATCCGCCTCACTTTTCTTGCTAGATTTTATAATGGTAAAGAGAAAGCATGCTCTAGCATCCAGTAATAGTAGTTCCTAAAACGATAGAGGAAAACTATGAAGGTGTGAAATTGCCCTCCTGTAAGGCATTGCTTTTCTTTATTTTCTGCTTTAAATATTGCAAGTGCGTTGAATCAACACGACACCTGAAGCAAAGGCCGGAAAATCTGCCAAACGTAAAAGCCACCAAGGGGATCAGTCTGCAGATGCCCGCTCACCGCGCCTCACAGTCAGGTGCCCCCCGTAATGAGCCACAAAGAGGCCGCCACACAGGCATCTGCAGGGTCATTACTCACCAGCTGCTGTCCTAGCGGAGGGACTGCATCGTGATGGCCGTAGATTACGCCGGGGTTATACTGACTGAACAGGACCGGATAAAATACCTTCTTCCCTGCAAACCAGAAGGCAAGCATCTGCTTAAGAGAGTGGCTCTCGTCCATATGCACGCAGATGCCTGAAATAGCCCAGGCATTTACATCCATTCTCACTTGTCTCGTCATTCAGCTCTAGACTAGATCTCAGAAGTAACCCACCAGCTAGACCATTACGTGTATTTCTAGAGCCTTTCTGTCTTCCCAGGATGAGAATATATTCAAATTGTTTATAGTCAATGGTTGGAATTATATTCCCCAACGGGATGTGAGTGGAATGCCATGCTGTCTCCATCCTTAAACACTAATTCCTAGCTGGCAAAGGAGATCAGGAAGACCCTGGGCAGCAGAGGGCTCAATGTAGCTGCCCTTAACCAATATATCTGGAAGAACTGCCATATGTTAATAGCGAATGACCACAGCAAGATTCTTAGCTAATTGTAGCTGTGCCTAAGTCCACAGATAGCATTTTTGTATCTGTGGTTTCCTCCAGCCAGTGTCTCGGTGCCAGCCTGTAGCTACCTTTCTCCCTTTAGAGGTGAGTGGCTTTTCCAGGCTCATGTCCTCCGACGTACTGTCTCTCCTGTGTGTGCCCCACTCATCTGATTTGCCAGTGGTAAACAGAAAAGGGCACAAGACAGAGTTCCAGAATTAGTGTGCCTGAGAGGCCCAATGGGCAATACCCAAGGATGAATTAAACAAGATCACCTTCCTTGTCTTTGTTACTGGAGGGAAGTGACTCTCAGTCCTGAGCAGAACATCAGAGGGAACTGTACACAGAGCAGTTGCTAAGTGAAAGAGAGAGCCGAGTGACAGAAAGTGGTAAGAACGAGGCAACACGAACCTGGCTGTGTGTTCAGCCTACAAGTGTTGAGGAACTCCGAGGTGAAGTAGATGTCTACATCACAGAAAAAGAGCAGGACGTTACTTCCCTTCCAGAAGCGGGCTCCAATATCCAGTCCCTTTCCCCGGGAGAATTCTCCATTCAGTTGGATGAAGGTGAAGTTTCTGAAATTGGCAGCTCTAGGAGGTAGGGAAGCAGAAGGTCAAGGATTGACTCACTAGTACAGTTTCCAGGAAGACAGAGTCCCTGAAGAAGTGCACAGCCGGGGCCAGCCCACTCGGAACATTCTATTACCCAAGGGGAGTGTGCCCACCGAGCAAGGACAGAGTAGCCAGACTGAATAGACACCACCGGGGTTCAAAGGACAGGAAACACCTAGCAAAGATGTTTTGTTTTGTGGCAGAGCCTTGCTGTCCAGTCCAGGCTGGCTTTGATTTTTTAATCTTCCTTCCTCAGAGGACAATACAGGTATATGCTACAATGCCCAGTTTCTACTGAAATTAGTTTTTTAAAGTTAATGATGTGTACATGTGTGTACAGTTGCTCACGGATTCTAGAAGAAGGTGTTAGCTCCCTGGAGCTGGACTTACAAGTCGTTGTAAGCCACCCAGCATGTGTGCTGGGGACCAAGTTTGGGTTCTCTACAAGAACAGTATGTTCTCTTAACCACTGATCTATCTCTCCTGTCCCTAACGAACTTTCAACTTGGATTTATTTCTTCTATTTCTGCTGCTTCTTCTATACTGAGACTGCTATCGTTATCATAAATGGACATTTGTAGTGATGGCATTTGCAATTGGTAAAGGAGAAACAAAACCCAGAGACATCTTCATGAATCCTGGGCCACTCAAATAATCCTGGTACATAAAGCTCACTCTCTGTAGAATCCAGCTTCCCAGCGTCTTCTTATCTGAATTCATGCTACCAGGAGCCAAGGAACCTGTTCTTCATGTGTGTTGCCCCAGACAGACTGAGATTTATCTCCCTCCCTCCCTTCCTCCCTTTCATTTTTCCTTTCTTCCTCCTTCTCTCTCTCCCTTCGTTTTTCCTTCCTCCCCCTTCCTTCCTTCCTTTCTTCCTTCCTTCCTTCCTTCCTTCCTTCCTTCCTTCCTTCCTTCCTTCCTTCCTTCCTTCCTAGCTTAGATACAGCAGCATCGCATGGTAGGAAAGAGGACCACCCTGCAGATAGAAAGCACTGATGCATCAGACCTGGCAGCATTGCAGGTTCGCTTTGTGAGGAGGACCAACTCATTCCCCACTCTGTTCTTTGGTTGCTTTATTTGCATAAAAAGAATAATAACAGTCTCCATTTTAGAGGGACTATTTTAGTGGTGGCAAAAGGATCTGGCAATATGAGCATCAGCCCCTGCCATCGTCGGCACAGGTACGGATTCTCAAGCCCAGGCTGCTGGAGCCAAGAAGAGTCTTTGCTGTGCTGAACTGCCCCCCAAAGAGCAGAATCTTCAGAAAGAAGACACGCCTGGGCAAAACATAATTCATTTGGTGCAAGAGGGACCTGGACAACCTTCCAGCAGGTGGAGTGAAAGGCTGTATTCAGTCTTCTTCCAGCTCCCATATGCCAAGGGGGCTGGCATCTGGCAGGTCTCCTTGTAGACTCCATCCATCTTTGATCATGGCTTGTTTTTCCCTCACTCCTTGCCCTTCCTACCTTGGCCCAGTCCCACCACTCCCCAGCTCCTCCCCATCTTGGCATATTCAGCAGACACAGATGGAAAGTTATTTCCATTATTAATAGTTTATCTTCCTTGCAACTCTCTTGGGTGAAGGGCAACACAAAGTAGTTAAGTCCTAAGCTTTTCACACACCAAGTGGTGCTAGGATCTGGGGATTTGATCACAACAACCAGTTTCACTACGCTTCTGTGACTGACTGTCTTCTTTCAGATCTCAAAGGAAGCTTTGGTGTTTTATCTTGGAAATCTATGGGCCCAGCCTAGTCTCGGTATTACTGCAGACAGGACCAACAGGACAGACAATCTAAGATCCAGGTGAACGATGTGAAAACCATGCTCTTTGAACCAGAAATCCAGAATCCAGGGCCTGCAACTGTGCCTGCTCCCTACCATGTGCACACTGGATGTCTAGGAATATGTGCGAACCCAGATTTATGAATAGAAGTTCGAGTGCGTCTAGCTCTCACTGTGCTTCTAACTTATTTGGATCAAGTCTCTTGCCTCTGCCACCTTTCTCCAAAACCTCTTGACCTAATTCCACGGCCCCTTCAGCTCTGACATCCCCCTCGACTGAGTCTTCACTTACTTCAGCCCTGTGATTTCCACTACTCCTTTAGAGTCTTATCTGCAATCCTTTGCTCAGAGGGTGGTGGTGGGGTGGGGGTGGCTCCAGCCCTGTTTCTTTGATTAGCACAGGGACTATGTTCCAATCCTTTTCAGAATTACAGCTGGCACTAGTTAAGAAAAAAAATCCAACTCTGTTTCCATAAACACACAGGTGCTGGGAGGACCTGGAAGGAAGCCTCGAGCTCCTAGAGGTTTCTTTAGCTCCGCTGTAAGTCGCCAGAGCCCATGTCCTCCTGACATGTTTGTTTAGCTGCCAAGGGAAACTTTACCTGAGGGAGAGGTCTGGATTTCACCTGTTCATCTAGGGGACTTTCCAGCCAGTTCTCCTGGAGGCCTTATTCAGGGTCTGTCTTGTTCAATTGTTTCAGTTTTTATACCCTCTGAAATCATGTCTCCTGAACCACAGGGGTATTTGCTATCTCCTTTACAGAGTAGGAAAGTTATCGTTTCAAAACACAGAGCTCCTTCAGATCATATCTGACTCATAATTTAAAAGGTAACTCTCCTAAGGGGGTTTTTAAATTTTATCATGAAAGATTTTTAAATATAAAAGCTTATTTATTTATTAGGTTTAATGAGATAGGATCATGTTATGTAGACTAGGCTAGGCTCAAACTGAGAATCTGCCTTCCACCTAAGGTGTGGGGTTACAGGAATGTGCCCCACACTTGGCTTAAACATGCTTCTCTTCTGCATGAACATGTCCTAAGCAGCCTTTCCTAAGGCAAGAGGCACACAATGTAACATTCTTCAATGTTACATTGGAAGATCAGGGACAGTCATACCTTAGCCTGGGATAGCTTGCAGTCAACCTGTGCAGATACTTTCTGAAGTCAAGTCACATTGAGCAGAAGAATGCAAGGTGAGTGGTAGGAACGCCTGAGCTAACTGTGTTAAAGACACAACCACCTATAAGAGATACAATGGCAAACCCAAAGCAAGGAGATAGAGAACGACTGGATGCTACAGAGTTTAAGAGGGAATCAGCAATCCGACTCATCTGCCTGCCCAACACACAAATAAATCTGCCTTGTTCTGTACAAAAACTCTTCACACCCTGGCTCAAGCTGCTTGCCCCAATAAACACCTTCATCTGCTCCAAAGCATCAGAAGCAAGGGGAGGGGCTGGGGCTTGCATGACAGCCTTTGGAAAACTTGGAGGGACATCCATGGCACTAGTGCTTGAGATGACCTTAATTTATTTGAGAGATTCGAAAAAGCCTTTGAATGTTAACCTCTCTGCCTGAATGTGTTGCTTCTATAGAAAAATTATTCTGGAAACTAGGTCCAGAGAAATGCTTTGTCCACCTTCATGCAGCAGCAATTTGCTTTTTCCTTTTCACAAATGCTTTCTACAAGATAAGGTATTCCCTGTGATTTCCAGGGCACTACCCATTCCCAATGTGGATCACAACCAGTCTCCAGTATACACTGACAGCCCCAGGAGGACATGACATCTTCTCTGTATGTGCATTGCTTACACAATGGGTAGTACTGGGGCAATGACACATGAAGCCCAGCAGCCTGTGCCCATGCCTCACAGAACTCTGTCCTCTACAGTCCTTCTTGGTCCGTTCATCTACCTTGAGCATGGCAACCCAGAGACAACTTTCCTCTGGCCTCCTCTGAAGCCCTGATAGCTCACCAGGTCCTGATCAGTGGAACTCATTTACACAAATAAAGCAGGGTGGGGTTAAAATCAGCAATGGCCCAGAAAGGACAGTGCTGCCTCTGTCATCTACCTATGGGTACCCCTTGACTGCCAGGATAGCAAGACCTCAAAGTTCATTGTGCAGTGACTTCTACACCTGAGAAACCCCATGGCCATGAATGTAGATCACTGAGTCCACATGCAGGCATTCAGGTCTGCTGGACACCTGCTCAACTCGGGTGACAAGGCAGTAGATGCTCATGACAGATAAATCAAAAAGGTATGCACATGACTGGGACCACGTTTCTTCTTGTGATCCTTTCCCAGTAGATACTGTCTTCATATTTTTCTGTGAAAGAGCTCTTTTCATGCCTTTCAAGCACCTCTCTGCAAACTAGAAAGACCTCTCTGGGCTTGCTATAGAGTCCTGCCCCAGTCATCCTTGTATCTTGATACCCTATTGTATCAAGCACTCCAATGAACAAGAGGCTTTAGCAGGTTAGGATCCTTTCAAAGAAGCAACTCCACAATGCCCCCCCCCCCTTCAGAAACTATCCAGTTCTGGCTCATAAGTAGCACACAGAGGGACAAAGGAGAGACTAAAACCACTCTGCACAGCAAGAGATGAGTAAGTAGAAATGACTAAGGCTCTCCTGCTACTTCCTGAAGAACTTGCTGTCTGGAAAGAGCTTTTCCTACAAGGGGAGTTCAGCACCCTCAAATGCTAACCAGGAAGTTCTAACCAGGAGGAAAATGAGTAAGAGAAAACCAAGCTGAGAAAATAGCATGCAAATTATTTTGAAATATTTAATTTACTCTCACAATGAAACACAATATTTGATGACGTGCCTACAGTTGTGGCAGAGCAAGAAACAGGCACTAAGCGTGGTAAAATGAGGGCTCTCCATCTCCCTAGTATGTAAATTTCTATTATGGACACATAAAAGGATTCATGATTTATTCCTAATTACATCTTGTATTTCTTAATAATTGAGAAAATGCTTGAATTTCCCACTCAGTTCCTTTCTTTGATATAAGTCTACTACTGCATGGGGACCTCTCGGTTTCATGCAGTCATTTTTGTAGAGGTTATGATGACCTGAGAAAGCCATTGCTTCTGCTGCTTTTAATTCCCCTAATTGCCTTGCATTTATTTCTCCAAATGAGAAGATTAAAAGTGATAAAAGACCTTGCTGTCTCGTATGGTTGGTTCTAATACAGGAATTTTCTCACAAGTGTAAAGAAATTGTCTTAATGTGACACTTCCCTTTATTTAAAAAAATACCTTAAAATTTTAATAGAATCTAGGATTATAGAAAATGTGTAATTTAAAACCTTACCCCGTGTAACCCTAAGTATCAAAATGTTTTATGGGCTCTACTGTCAAATGAAGACATTTGCATGCAATGAATAATTGAAAACTAAACATACAATCATCCCTGTTTTTTTTTTTTCTGTAAGCATTTTCAATAATAAATTTTAAATTCTCAACACTCTGAGCTTATACAGGTTGGTTTTTGTGAGTTTCTATAGGGAACTCAGGTATTCCTTTCTACTAAATCTAAAGTTTCTTGTAGCTTTGTAGCTCTGTTCATTCAGAAGAGAAGACGGAAGCCTTTGAATCTCGAGTAGCAGGGCGGAGCACTGCTCATTAGGGTGGACCCTCTTAGGCCAAAAGAGGGGGTTGCTTTATCTTTTATGTTCTTTCTTTTTGTAGTGTATGCATGCACGTTTTGTTTTATTTTGAGTGGGAAAATCAAAGTCTGCTTTGGCAGACCCTAAACAAATTTGCTGATATACAGAAAAACACCAAGAGAGCAAAATCCAGGAGGAGGTCTTGCCATACAGTTTTCACAGGAAAATGAAGAGCGGGCACAAGAACACAGTGCGGAGATCTTGGGCAGGGTTGGGAAGGAGGTGAAGAAGGAAGTGCGGCTTCCTTCCCACTCAAGGAACCCTGGCCCATGAGACATATAGTAGCCATGGTTCTATTTGTAAGTGTGGGAGAGCCAACACACAGAATCTGGACCATAGCTGCAAGGCTCTGATGTGCAGGGGAACACATTCCTTCATTCCTCACTTCTGGTTTCCTTCATCTACTTGTGGAGGTTTGAATGAGAATTGTTCTCCTCGTGGGCTCATGTGTTTAAGCACTTAGCCATCAGCAGATGGTAAGGTTATGCAGCCTCACTGGGAGAAGTCTGTCTGTCACTTAGGGGACAGGATTTGAGAGTTCATAGCCTTTCCCTGCTTCCAATTTGTTCTTGTTTCCATGGTCTGGTTGAAGAGTGTGAAAAGTCATCTCTCTGCTTCAACTCTCCACTGCCATTCCTCCCCTACCATCAAGTACTCTAACCCTCTAAAACCATAAAGTAAAATAAAACTCTTCTTTCTGCTGCTTTTGGTCACGATGTTTTACTACAGGGAAATAAGTAATACAGAGCTCATTGCACAGACTCAGCCCTTTTAGTCTTTCCTTACTCTCTAAAGCATGAACCGATGACTCCTGGCTCCTTTCTCTGTCTCTGCCATGAGGTATGCTTGCCTGGCCCACACTTTGCCCATATGGACACTGACATCTGGATAATTCCTCAAAAAGCCTGGATCCAGCTGGCCCAGCACCGTGTCTGTCATAAAATCGACCATGTGCTGGCTCTTTTTTTTTTTTTTTTGGTCTGGAGTAAGCAATGGATTTGGTATTCAATGTCATTGAAAAAAGAGAAAGTAGTTCACCCTGTATGGGCTGCAAGAGGAATATAAGACAGAGGTTGAGAGACTGGAACAACATCTCAGCCATTAAGAGCCCTTACTGCTCTTGCAAAGGACCTGGGTTTGGTTCCCTGCACATATCATAGCATGCTACTTTACTGCCTATTATAGCTGAATAGTATTTCATTGTATGGATATTTCAGGTTTTATTTTTTAGTATTTGTTTTTTTGTTTGTTAGACAATGGACATTTGAGTTGATTCCACCTTGCAAATTGATAATAATACCACTGAATATTTGTGCACATTTGTTTACATGTTTATTTTCAATTATTTTGGGATTTACAGAGGAAATGAAATTCCTAGGTTAGAAGATAATTCCATTCTAAATCATTTTTATGATTTAGAACTCTTATCCAGTAGCTGCACCATTTTCCATTTCTGCCATCAGTGGTCAAGAGATCCAGTATGTCCACATTCACAATGACATTTGTGATTATCTGACTGTGGGATTTTAGCAGAGAATTTACATGTGGTCCTCTCACTCCTCTATACACACAAATTCTCCCCTCAGTTATCTGGATGAAATCTTCATGAAATGGCAAAGATGTGATGATGGCTTGAAATGCCATCACACACTGTGGTAAGGCAAGCACATGACCACCACCACAATTACAAGCCTCCTTGTTCCCTCATATATATAGGGTAGAACAGTCTCTCTCTCTCTCTCCTCTCTCTCTCTCTCTCTCTCTCTCTCTCTCTCTCTCTCTCTCTCTCTCTGTGTGTACATCCAGAAATCATAAATGTATATGCATGCTTGTTATGTACAGGTGTATGTGATAGCATAACATGTGTCTGAGTATGTGCCCAGAAGCCTGAAGTCAACATCAGTTGTTTGTCACATCAGGTGTCCATCTTATCTTTTGAAACTAATTGTCTCGTTGAAGATAGTGGTCACTGACTGGCTAGCAAGCTCTGAGGACCTTCCTATCTCCACGCCCCCTTCCAGTTCCAGAGTTATAGGCACATATGACCATACCCAGAGCACTGGAGATCTGAACTCAGGTCTTTATGTTTGTACATAAAGGAGTTGCTCCCCATCTCTCAATGTCTCATTGTTAGTGCCTCAATTCTCAGATACAATTGCTCTAAAAGGTGACTCTGTGTGACAATGATGAACGTGTCGGTGCATAATTCAACTCCAAGTTACAATTTTTAAAATATCCTATTATCCCGTTCCAATCAAACGGCCTCATAGACTGGTGCTGCTCAGAGGGGGCCGTGATCAGATACAACGGTGCATGAGGAAACCGAAAGACCGGTTCTCAGGCTGCATCCCAAGCCTGCTGACTCAGACTATCTGGGGCTGGGCCCAAGTTATTCTGGATGTTACAAAGCATTCAAGGTTATACCAAAGCTTATGTGTATTTGAGAGCTATTGGATTAAGCTTCTATTTGAGAACAGAAGCATCCTGGGAACATTTGTAGATTAAGAATCAGGCACTGTGAAGTAATTTGTGCTGTTTTCTGTGGTAGGGGCTTGTAAACATTTTAACTACAATCTTTACAAAGGAACATACTGTCTTCATATCACAGGGCATGTACGTGTGTATGCACATAGGCATGCGCAATGAAATTAGTGTTTCATCAAACAATGTGTATCCTTATTACCTGTGATTCATTTGGAAAATTCGCAGCCTACTCTACTCTATTTTTCAAACACACTGGACTAAGCCCACTGAATCGATTTTGTAATCCTCTAATGAATCACAAACCAGAGTTTGCAAAACACCAATCTGCAGCAATCAACTGAAATACAAAGCTCAACTGAGGAAGTATAAACTCAGAGGAAGAGAACATAAAACATTGCAAACTAGTCATTAAATAAGACTTTATTTTTAGATATTCTAAAAATGTTTGCATTTAGCTGGATTTAGAACAGTTTAATTACAATACTGATCTCCGAATGAAGGGGATTTCATTTAGCCTGATTACAAATCTCATTACCTTCAACTAACAATTATAGATCTTAGGAGGGCACTGAGGGGCACTTGGCTCTCTCACGTGACTGGAGTGAAGACATCAGGAACGAGCTCTTCACTGAGCTTACCCAGTTTCATCAGCTATGAAAGAGGGCTGATAACATTACTCACCTCAAAAACCCAGACACAAAGGGTCGGAGAGCCTGGGGAAATAGAAGCCATGTGGTGGCCCAATTCTAGCCATAGCAAGTGGGAAGCAGAGAAAGGGAGTCACAGGAACAAATGGTTAATCAGGCTTTTGGAAACCTCTAGCTCTAAGTTCAGTGAGAAACCCTTCATCAATACATAAGGAAAAGAGCAATTGGAAAAGATACGTAATGTCAACCTCATGCCTACACACACATGTGTGCATATACCTATGCACATATATGTGAAAATGCATACACATTCATATCACACATACATCCATGCACCAAAAGTTGTTATGAACATTTAATGAGGTTGTTCATAAAATAACAGTAGTTGAAAATAAAATGCCATTGAATAAGCATTCTTTCTACCTTAAAAGAATAGTGATGATATCTAAGTAACGGACAGAAGTGTATGTGTGTGTATGTGCATGTGTGCGTGTGCATGTGCATACATTTGTGCTATTGTATATCCAAATCCAATAATTGCTTGGTAGTACCTTTCCCTTGATGAACAAACTTGTGTCAGGTGCTGGGGTTATGAGGACAAATAGGATATATTGTCATTTACTGAACAACTTATAACCTAGCTACAAAGTGTAACTCACTATACCATATAGCATATGCCTAACATAAATGTTGTTGCCTTTATGACTAGTGTTCAGAGAGGATAGGTTCAGGAGTAAAGAAGAGCTACACAGATGATCTGACGTTGAGAGAGAAGTGGAGGTTGAATAAATGGGGCAAGGGATCACTATGATCACAAGGACAAGAAATCCAACGTGATCTCGGCAAGGATGTGTCAGAGAAACAGTCTGAAAGTGTCAATCCAGCCACTATAGATCCCAAGCATCCCAAAAATTCCACCAACTTGGTGTATGCCACCATGGGCATCACTGGCTTCAATATAACAGATATCAGCAACACAGAGAAATGGGGTGCAAATTAATTTTGCTTGAGCTTATATAGCATTCATTACTTTAAATCACAGGCCCCAGGAGTAGTTTTCTGCATGTAATGGATTCACTTCTGGGTATTATCCAGTATTTCAGGTGCACCATTCTGTAGGACTCAGGTGGCTTTGCTACCCTTGTTCAGATACAATACTTTCTTTACCAACTAAGAGACATTTTGAGACTTCTGCTCGCCAGGTAGTGCAACGGTGCCTTGCGATAAGTCATTCTGTGTTCTAAAAAATTCTGTTTTTTTTTTTTCAGGCTATGCATAGTCTTGAGACACTGCACTTTTTGGTAAAGATGTGTTTGTATTTTATGTATATGGAAATCTCTCTCTCTCTCTCTGTGTGTGTGTGTGTGTGTGTGCGCGCGCGCGTGCGTGCGTGTGGTGTGTCATGTGTGAAGTTACCTATAAATCCCTTGGAGCTAGTTACAGGTGGTTAAGAGTCACCTGTAGCTGAGTACCCAGTGCTCTTAACCATTGGGCCATCTTTCTAACCCTATAAGCAGCTTTTGTAAACCTTTTGAGAGTAGAGGATAACATGGCCCCTGGATATATTAGGAAATACCACCACATGTCTGGAGTGCCGTACATACTGATACATACCTTTTCCCTAGTAGCGAAAAGGATGCTGCCCTCTAAATCTACCAGGGTGGATTGAGACTGTAGGGGCACATTGGTATATTGAGATCTTACCAGTGAATCCAGACCTCAAACTTACTGGACATGCCAGAACAGAGAAAGTAAATAACTCCCTCAACTGCACCCCATAAGTGTCAGATACCTAGCACTGAGATGACCATTGTTCCACATTGACTTATCATCGGATTCTTGCTGTGTGTATCAAGAACCAAGACTGTTGCCAGGTCTTTTGGCTTAGCTCTGTCTATGGCTATTGATGTGGCCTGCTTGACTGCCTACCTACCCACTTCCTTCCTGTCTGGACTTGAATCCACTATTGCTTGCTCTAACCAGTTTTCTACTCTCTTTCCTCTACAGTTGATTATATCTTCATTCTGAAAACTAACTCTCCTGTAGCTCAGTACCTACAACACCAGTATCTTTATAATCCTGTGTTTTTTTCTTGTGAATACAAAGTCTACTTACACTTCTCTGGGCCCACTTCTAAAACCTATTAAAGTCGGCTTCATCCTCTTATATTCCTTTTGTAACTTTATATAGGCATATAGAGGTGGATTTACGTACTACAACTCTATGTACTATGTGGTGTTGAGAATCCATGTACTGTATGGTGTCAAGACTTAAGATTAAAAGAATATGTATTTGCCCCAGTCAGAATACCAAGGTAGACAAGATCATCTGACTAATCGATACCATTAGAACTGTTACACCATGGGATAGAGAGATGGCGCAATAGTTAAGAGAATTTTCTAGTTTTTCAGATTACCAAGGTTTAATTTCTAGCCTTCACCTAGTACCAGTACCACCAACTGTTGTGATTCAAGTTCTAGGGGGATTTAACATCTTCCTCTGACCTCTGAGAGCACCAGAAATGCAGACACATGAAGGCAAAATATACATACACATATAAAAATAAGCCTCAAATACCTTGTGAATTTATTGCTATTCAATACATTTGAACATTGTAGAAAGACAAAAGTGCATTATGCAATGTTTGTGGAGTCAGATGCTTATTGGCATTTAGTAACCTGGAAACCTGACATGGGAGGAATTACTTGAGAAAAGTACTTAAGCTTCCAGTCCCTAGAAAGAACATTTCCTATAACATGTCTAAACTAGCCTTCTCCTTGTACGTACTCTTTTTATAAATCTTAGTCTGTGTAAGCATTAGCAAGTGTCCCAACATCCATTGAGAAATGAAAAAAGTTCCAAACCCAATAGGATAGGATTCTGTGTGCACCCTGGAGTCACCTGCCCCGGCAGACTTTAAAATACTTTGGAATGGAGCTTGCCTGCAATTCAGTATGCAGCCTCTAGGGGTGGCTACCACATCTTTTCTACCTTGATTGCAGGTGTGATGCTCCTGGAAAACTTTGCAAACAATTTTGTCCAGGAATGGATACTGGCAAAGATGCTTAGCCTAACCATCTGTGGTCTCCATCATTGAGCTGAGAGGGGAGGGATACTGCAGTGCATTAAACTCCAGAAATTTCCACTTCAGTTACATCTAGGGAATCCAAGTATTTTGTTATATTTAATCTTCACACACAGGCCTTTACTACTTTCAACTCCTGTTGCTTTAGGATAAGAGCGAACAATTTTCTTTTTCTATAAAGACCCAGGTAGTAAATTGTTAGGGTCTGTGAACCTAACAGTCCAAAATAATATATAAATCAAGAGACCTGCTACATCCAATAAAACTTTATTTACAATAACAGATGTGTGGGGGGGATGGTCTTAGAGCTACAGCTATAGCTGGTGATCTCTGTTCTTTGGAAGTTTGAAATTTTAATTGTGGCCATTAACACAAGTCTCGTGACAACATGAAAATAAACACTGGAAGTGTTCTCCGTCTCAGAAGTCATTCTTCAACTGCCATCCAATTACCACTTATCAGAAACTCAAAACAGACTGTCCTGTTTATATCTAACCACATGGACCTGTTCAGACTAGTTCTGCTGCTGAGTGCTATTAAAGCAGCCAAAACTTCACACATATCAGAGCTATTCACCTGACTTTTTCTGCACACCTCTATGACAAGCAAGCATAGAGCAGGACTGTTCCATGCCGGCTTCCTTCTTTGTATAAGATTCCATGGATTATTTCTCTTGAAAGAGAAAAAGAATTCATGTTTGCTGCTTCTCAATACCCCCTAGACACTCTGCAATTGATCAATGAGTTATGAACATACAACCCCAGGCCTAAAGGTTTTGATGAAGTAATTTCTGTTCACTGGATATGTTTAGTCAAGGATCCTACCTCAGTCATCTCTTCTGGGTGTCCCCTGATGTCTTTAAATGAATAATGGATGAAAGGCAAAGATGAAAGGGTGAGACCATTTACTCTGTGCATGAGATTTAAGCCTGAGTATTGCTCTTAGACTGTCAAGCTGTGGCTGAGTAGGAGTTCACTGCACAACTGCGTTCTCCCTAAATCTGACTATGAATATGTGAAAGCCCCAAACCTGAGGTGCCAAGAGGGGTTGCCTTCAGTTATGCATGAGCTCCCAAAAGCCTGTGTTTCATGCCTTTACCATGCAGGGCAGTTTATGTCTACTGTCAAAGTCATCACCCTGACACAAATAAGACCAGTGTCAGATTGAGTAGTCTCCTGAAGAGGGAAAGTTCTAAATTCCCCGTGCCTAGTCAACAATCAAATTCCCAGGTTACCCCATATTAAGTAAAACTAAGCAGATATGGGTCTGGATGTACAGACCCACCCTGGTTGCTGTGACTCCTGGCTACAGTGCCACATGCTACTTACTTGGAAGTGTTTTCAAGTATTCCTTTGACTTCATTCATTTCTTCTTTCCCAAAGTAAACAACGGTGAGATGAACTCTCCCATCCTGTTGGATGCACATCTCCCTGGAAGACAAAGCACATATGTGTCTGGTCCTGTCTGCATATTTACCTTAAGACGCAAACCAATGTTCCCCCTCCGTCTGCCTTCTTCTTTTCCCTTAATATTTTATAAAGTGAAAAGAGACTTAAAGTAAACTCAAGACAGAAGAGAATGGCACCCTGGTTGGACACTCAATTTTTATTTATCTTATCAGGAAAATAGATACATTTAACTATTCAGATATGATAAATAAGATATCAGATGTGAGATATCTTAGAGTCACCCTACCACTTGATTGGAAAGGGTCCTTGGAGGCATCAAGTTGTCCTGGAACATGTTCTAGGACGTCTCTGGGGTGTAAGACATTGGTTCTATGTTACAGAAGAGAAATCTAATGTCCAGAGAGGGTAGAACAAGAAGCTTTGCCTGTGGATGTTTCCCTTGTGTGAGACAAACAGTCTTCATTACCGAGTAACCCACAGTACACCATCATTCTTTGGTTTAAGCTGTGGGAAGCCTTGGAAATATCCATCGTCATCTGGACTGTTAAGGAAACACCAGTTAGTACCTTCCATGTATCCCACTCTTTGAAGCAGGTGGAAAGAAACCTCACTCCTCATGAAGTAGACATATATACCCACAGGCCTAGAAGTTTTGATTAAAAGATTTCTGTACAACTAGAAGGAACCCCTCTCAGCATCCACCAGTTGTGATCTCAGATCACAGGTCAGTCGTGTCACCATAGGCAGGAAAACAGAGCTTGAACACAACTGACTATGCCAGCAATCTGGTGATTCGGGGGTCCTAACAAAGCAGCCATTTGGCTCAGCACTCCCACATCCAGGTCTTTGGCTCTTGACTGGTCTAGATTCAATCCTTACCAAAGCTTATGTGTTACTTTCTATGTCCTTTTCTTTTAAACATACTGTCTAGCTAATCTGCTAGGTTTGTCTGAGGGTTTGCTCTTCAAATGAAAGTGTGTGTAACTGTATGTGTATATACATGTAAATATAAATAAAAACATGAATAAATATTTATATGTATATGCATATATCATATCCTACATATATATGCTTACATACATGCCTATGATGCATGAATATATCTACATACATGTGTATATGTTTATGTAGATAATACAAAATGTTGTTTTCTGGGAGCCAACAGAGAGAGATTCTGCTGGTGGGATGGTATTTTGAGATATTTTGGTATTTCCTGCGCGCTCCTTCCATTGTTAACATTCAAACAATAATCTAAGTCATAGACTCCAGAAATATCTTGGCCTTATTTATAGAGGTCAAATTACTAGATGTTTTTTGTTATAACATCCAAAAGGAAGAGCCACATTCCTGGAGTTGCTGGGAAGCATTGGGAACAGCAGAAGCAATGGTCCCTGCCCTAGAAAAATGTAATTGGAAGATAAAATGAACTCAAACCAAGTCATCAGATAGGTAGAACGCAGGAAGTGTGATATGTTCTCAGGGTGAATTGGGACTTGGAAGATGGGAAGAGTTCAGAAAGGATGGATTAAGAATGAAGAGATCTGTAAGGGACATCACCCTGACACCAAGCAACAGGCATGTAAGGCTCAGCCTGGCTTCAGGTGTACCTCCGAAAAAGTCCCTGTACAAGATTCCCTTAGCAAACTTGCCAGATATTGCTTCTGCTTCTTCCACCAGAGTGGAAGGAAATAGTGCACACAGGCCAGGTGCTGGAGAACTTGTGCTTTAACACTATATGTGTTAGGGAGTGCAGGGGATCTATCCCTGCTGAGCCTGAACTAAAGCGTCCTGAGTTTTTCCCACTACTATCTTTGCTGCCTCTGTCTTTGGTGTTTCTAAATCAAGGGAGATAGATCAGACCCTTAAACAGCTAGGTTAGGATGACAGAAAGATAAATCCAAGCTTGCTCTGTATCTGCTTCCAGTTCTCCGTTTTAGGTTTTTGTGAATTCTTTTCTTCATTCATTCAACAAGTATTTGTTGACAATATAGCACATGCTAGACACTCTACCAAGGGAATCTGAAATAACAAGTAGGACTAGCATGTCTTCTCTTGAAGAAGTTTCCAATCTCCTAGGCAGAACTCACAAAAAGAAACCACTCCTCCCTGAGATTGTGCAAGTCCCACTACTTACGTCTGAATGGTCTTTGTATTTTCCAAAACTTTTTCCATGTGACTGCCCTGTCCTTGGCAAAAATCTATGGGAATATGTGTGATTAGAGGAACATGTGCAGATGTGGTTTGTTTCCGAGATAAAGATTAAAAAGAAGTAACAAATGATAGTCTCATGCCATATACAGACTTCTATGTTTACCCTGTTCATCATTTGTATTTGGACAATGCTATCTACATTGCTAAGGTGACAGGTCTGTCTGCTTTTGTGAGCATGTCCCCAGGGATACTGTGGTAGGGTGGTCAGGGAAACTATAAATGGTCGCAGGGAACTCAGGTCTTGTCACCCCCTCTCAGGAGCATACTAGATCCATAAATACTTCCCATTACTTCAACAGCCCCAATTCTTTGACCTCAATATGGAAACTGAAAATTCTGCTTCTACATCATAAAGACTACCTTTTAAGGGTGATTTTCCCAATAAAATGGTTTGTTCTTCCCTAAGTCATTGTCACACAGTGCCAAGGCTAGTTACAATACATTTTTGGGCAGAAAACATGTGTTACAGTCCTTTATGCTGAACTATATTTTTATCTCCTGAGAAGTCAAAGTCACAATTTCATGGTCTTTGAGTTCTGTAGGACTGAGCTGTTTATAGAAGTGTGGGACCATTGCCCAAATCTTGGCTTAGAGGTAAGAAAATGCATTCCAATGACCTCTGAGAGCTGTGCAAGGAGCCACACACACATATCTGGTTCCCTAGAATCAGTGTAGTATCTGCCTCTAGGGCTGGCCACCTTTGCAATAGGAGGGATGAGTCTATTAGATCTGACAGTCTTACTGTATAGAATTAATTGTTAAACACAGTGCTGTGTGCAGAAAGACGTGAGGTAGAAAAAAACCTCAACAAAACACGTGGAAGTCATTGGGTGGAGGAAGGATTAGTCATCTTAGGTTTCTGATAATGAAGCTGGTCAGACACTGTCAAACAGATCTGGTGGTCTAGAGGCTTCCGTAGGCCTGTTTGCAAGAGGTATTGCACCCTGAGGCATAGAACACCATGGAAATAAGCTTGAAACTATGTGGGAAGAGCTGTCCTGTGTGCTGAAAGACAGTCAGCATCATTTCAGGCCTCCACCAACTACGTGCCAACAGCATCTTCCTAACCCAGTTGTCAGAACCAAAAGTAACTCTACAGTTTGCCAATGTACTTAGGGCTGGAAAGAGAATATGAAAGGTTCCCAGTTTTACAGCCCTGTCTTTAGAATCTATTTGAGCAGTAACATCTGCTCTGCAAGAGGGAAAGCTTGGCTTGAAGAGAAATGAACCCTCCAGTGTCTGTGTGATACTCCAGACCATTCTTGCGAAATCCCATGTGACTTCCTGAAGCTGAAGCAACACTAAACAGCTTCCTTTACAGAATCGGAAGCCTTAAGGGGTCACTGTCAATCTGGGCCAGGACTTAAGGGGAATCAGTGCCAAAGGGTACCTATAGTTGGGGGTTGGGCACTGATGGTATGCACTGGGACAGTGGCAGCCTCTGAGGCATAAGTGGCAGTTGCTTTAGTTGTCATCAGAAGCAGGGAGCTGGCCCTGTTCTATGACACTTGGGCTGGCAGTGCATTCTAAGCATATGACCTTGCACATTTAAGAAGGCCAGGAAAGACTGGGAGAATCATGGGAAAATAGTGATCTCATGTTGGATAAGAGAAAGCAGGAAGCTGTGTGTCATAAAGCTGGGATGTCAGTTTTTATACCCCATGCTGAGCGGCCTGGGGAAACCTCTGTAGTGTGGTGTGCATGAATTTCTCACTCAAAAATTGATGTGTTGGTAGCTTGGCTCTCAGTGTGGTGGTCAGGAGGTGGGGATTAGTGTAAGGTGATTAAGTCACTGGGGGAACTGTCATTGGAAGGAATTACTTTACATTTTGTGAGACTTTGGTGTATTCCTGTGTGGTTACCCAGACATGTTGATACATGCCTAACATTCTAACATTTGGGAAATGGAATGTATTCCAAGCCAGATCCTGTCTCAGAAGAAAAGAAAGGAAGTAGGGGTCAGGGGAGAGATAAGGGAAGATGGCTAAGGAATAAGAAAAGAAAGGGAAAGGAAAGGAAGAGAAGAGAAGATAGTAGATGAGATGAAAAGAGAGGTGAGGCAAGAAGGGGGTAGTAAGGGGAGGAAAAAGGAGAGGGGAGGAGAGAAGAGGAGAAGGGAGAGGAGAGGAGAGAAAAGGAGAGGGAGGGCGAGCTGGGAAAGCACAGCTCTATCTGGCTCCTGAAGGCTTTTTCCCTTCATGCTGTGGTTTCTCCTTGTGTGATGTGTTCTCCCCCTAACTCCAGTCACCATGATAACCTCACCAGGAACAAGTCAATGGTAGGATCAAGCCTTAAATTTCTAAGACCAAAACCAACTAAGTAAACTACTTTTTTGTTCTGTTTGTTTGTTTGTTTGTTTGTTTATGAGCAGGGACTCTCATTGCATAGCCCAGACTAGTCTGAGATTTCTTATGTGGCCCAGGCTGGCTTCAGGCTTACATTACTCCTCCTTCATCAACCTCCTAGGGACTGAGATTATAGTCATAAGCCACCATGGCTGCCTTAATCAACTTTGTATATACTCATTTGTTAACAATGTATTGTAACAACATAAATCAGATCAACACACAAATTCAGGAATCCACATTCAGTGAGTCCCTGGCTTATGCAATGCATTTTGTTTTCCTTAGTGAAGGATTAACAAAGAGCTATCACATTTGATCTCTCCAAGGGGATTAAAAATCCAGGTTTACTTCAGACACTGAAGAATGAAAATCTCACATGCAAGGAGATGCTTAAGTTGCAGAAAACTGGGATAACTGGAGAGCAATAATATAGTGAAGTGGAATAACGATAGTTGTGGAGGCCAATGAACAGAAAGGATATCAAGAAAACAGTTAACTTCTGGAGGCTGATGGATGTCGTCTCAAATCAGCATCAAAGGTGAGTGAGCTCTACACAGATAAGCAGAGCAGAGACATATTCCCAGCTAAGAAAAGCCTTAGCTACAAGCAATCTACTGTTTTCCAAGTCAGTTTCTACTCAGATATATCAGAAATGGAAAAAAGCAAAACAAAAACAAAAACAAAAACCAGGAATTGGAGTGCTTCATGCAATAACAATCCATCAGGCCCCATTCTATCAACAGTTTCTTATGTCAGCAGGATGGAAATCACTCAGCCATAAAGAAACCAGGTATACTGTAAGGAACAGACTCTATTCTGGAGAGGGAAGAGAGGGTTATTGGATACTCTGGCATCTGTTTATATCATGGCATTCTGTTTTGGGTTCAGTGTATCCTTCCCCTTACCCTTGTGCCAGCATGAATCAACAGATAATTCCCTATCCTAGTATCTGGGTGTTCTGATCATTGTTAAGAAGTGATGGTTGATCTGAACCTGCAATCAAACAACTTTCCTGATTCTCATTGCAACACAGGAAACACACTCTCTATTCCAATTGACCATATTTTACTCTCTTGGATAGGCATTTTTACATGACCTGTAGTCTTCTATTAGGTCCCTAAAGAAAACTATTAAAATGACATGACTAATAAAAATTGTGTTTCTCAAGATCATCAGATATGAAAGCTTCTTGGTGTAGCTCTGGCTTGTGAGTAGTGAAATGGCTCACAAAATGGTATTAAAACATGAATCAGAAAGAGATTGTACTATGCTGATAGCATCCATTCCATTTAAGAAACTACAGAGGACACAGACATATATCTGTGTGACAATCCTAGTGGCTGGAAAACTTTCAGTCACCTATATTAGTTTAGCCAAATGCTTAAGGATTATTTCAGTTAGAAATTCTATAATCACCACTTTAAGTTATTTTCCAAAAAATTTCCAGATCCATCTTATAGATTCTAGGCCAAAATGGGATGAAAGAGAAAACCTCTAAAGAAAGTTGAGTAGATTTCCCTGATCATACATTAAAATGTCAGAAATGGCCTAAGAAGGATGAGAATAGCCAGAAGAAGAAAACAACATTCAAACAAATATAATCCACCCACTTTAAAGAGGAACTTGACAAGCAAGAGAGTTTAGTTCAGCTGGAAACAGTCAAAATTAAAAAAGCAAGCAAAATTGGGACAAACAAGAAAGGTTTTTAAAAAAATCATGAAGCATATTTTCCATTAAAATTCCCCCACCCTGCTGGGGAGAGGCAGAGATAACAATCTGAAGATCTATAGCTTTGTTATTGTGAGTCTTCCTGATATCAAACAAAGCACAGATGAGCCTAAAATCCATATTACAGATGAGAGAAACTCAGCAGCCAAAGCCAAGTAGAGACAGCTTCAAAGGCAAACTAAAGTGATTACCCAAAGCAAAGATGAGGAGGTAGCTTAAGGTGGTAACTCCTGGGCCAAGAGTGTACAAGCAAACATGACCTCACTTCAGTAAAGTTCCCATAGGAGCTCCAGATGCCCTGTGATCCCAAGTGGTGGGAGGATGTTCATGGGTAAGGAAATGGCACATGAGGACTGTAGGTTTCACATTCAGATTAGTCTGATGGCAGCCAAAAACGGAGTTTTCTTAAGTGCCAGCCAAATGACCTCCAGAATCCCAGACAGGATCACACCTGGAGGCCCTGCAGCACCAAGATTAGTGTCATCTACATTGGTCTCAAAGGGCACAGTAGGGTTTTGATTCTTTATCAGGAGATGGAAATACCCAGTTCTTGCCACTGTAATTGTTGCCAGTGCTATGAAGAGCATTTACCTGGCATCCAGTACCTATTAACTGAAAGCCCTGAGGGTCTACTGCTGGAAATAAGCTGGCCTCATCCAACAATGGCTTTTTCTCACTAAATACTAAGGCTAATATCCACTAGCCCTTGTTTTCCCCTTTTCTTCTTGTCTGCTAGGAGGTTCAGAAAATGAGCACACTGGTGAGTTTGTTTTGTTTCCCAATCACAGACCTGCCCAGGCATCCCAAAGAAAACTCCTTGTTAAAAACATGATCGGTTGGAAAAACAACCAACCAACCAACCAACCAAACAAACAAACAACCAAACAAACAAAAAACCATTAGTGGTAAAGTTTAGCATTTCTCGAGCTTATTGGCTGTCAAAGCTCTGTGTAGCTATGGTTTTAAACAGTGAAGTGGCTCACAGAAATGGATAGGAAGGTCTGGTAAAGCTCCATAGCACTCCACAGTTGAGAAGGAATACAGCAACTGGGAACTTCCAACAAAGGCTGTACCCAGCCAGCTAAGCCTGAGCCCACCTGCATTTTCACATAACAGATGTCAACAGAACAACACTCTGCCCTCAAAATACAGCTGGGGTGGGCACAGTGGCTCTCACGTGAGGTAAAAGCTCAGTCAGGCCTTTGATTCTCCAATAGCACAGCAACTGAACCCTTAGGGCAAGAAGACAAAGAAAGAGGGTGTGGGAAGAAGGCTGGGGGTAGGGGGTGCAGAGATTGATTTTTTTTTTCAAAATGGCATTCAAAGCAAAAATTATATATAGTCTCATTGAGAACAGGGCTCAGCCAAAGGAAACTTTCTTACAGTTGTTCCACTTTCACTAAATATGAATTCAATGAAAAAAAAAGTTCACTTTAAACCAAAACAAGAGCACCAGGCACAGGGTGTACTCAGAAAATAAAACAACAGCAAAACAAATAAAAGCATCTTAGAAAGATACAGAATAGAAGATGAGTTCCTGACATCAGGAAAGGTTTGCATGCATGCAGATAAAGATAAAGGCACTAAGACTAGAGAGAAGGACTGGCTGAATGACCCCATGGGTAAGTGCTCCTGCTCTGAAAGCATAAGGACCTTAGTTTGAATCCCAGCTTCTACATAAAAAATGGGTGTAGGCTGCACATGGCTATAAGCCCAGAATTGTAGGACAAAGACAGGTGTATCCCAAGAGCCTACTTGGGCCAGAATGGAAGCTTTTGGTTCTATGAGAAACTCTGTCTCAAGAAAATAAAGTCAGAGCAATAGAGGAAGACATTTACCTGCATATACACATGGGCCTGTGTTGTGACACACTCACCACATGCTTACCTACATAGACGTAGACATAGACATACATATATACACACATATACATATAGAATATACATATGCATATACATAATGTACATATATACAATGTGTGTATATAGACAACATACACACAATATGCACATACACCATATACATATACAAAATACACACACTATATACACATACACCATATACATACAACACACAAACACACTTCACACCCTCACATGCCATATACACATATGCCATATATACACAACACACTCACAAGAAAAATGGAGATGCTAATAATTTTGAAATAGACAATTTGTGCCCACATAGCACAGCCCTGAATAAGTCATGCAGATACCATAAAACACCTGTATTAATTATTTTTCTATTTCTATGAAGTGACACCATAATCAAGGCAGCTTGTAAAAGAAAGAGTTTATTGTAACTAATGGTTCTGGAAGGTTAGAGTTCAGTATCATTATTGTGCAGAACATGGCAGCAGGAAGGCTGGCCTGGAACTTGAGGAATAGCTGAGAAATTACATCCTGGTGCATAGGCATGATATAGAGAGGGACAGAGAAAGACCACTAAATGGGAATAGTGTGGGCTTCTGAAACCTCAAAGTCTACTTCTAGTGACACACCTCTTCCAAGGCCACACCACACCTCCCAATTCAACAAGCATTCAGATATATAAGCCTGTAGCATCTATTCATGCTATAACACAAAAGATTCCACAAAACAACATAAAACTATATTCTTGACAAATAGCCAGAGAACAATTAATGCCTAGAGGAGATATACCCTACTCAATCAAGTTACTATGATTTGGCACTAAAGAGGAATTCTTCTAGCCTTGAGGCAAAGGTCACTTTTAGAAAAGACAAAATAAGATTCTTAATACACATCCATGGCATCACTCAACACTAAAAGAAAGCCTACACAGGTCTGGAGTAAAGTGGTGCTCCTACATCAGTCTCTAGATTATTTTCCTAAAATATTATTTATTCTGTGGAGTAAATGGATTATGGAAAGAAGATAGTTTTTCCATGTAAAACCATGGAGCCAGAATTTTAACCTAGTCTTTTGGCCTTGAATGCACATATTTTGAGGCCAGCCAACCTGTTCCTCTGTTAACAACTACAAAGGCGATAGGTAGATAGTTCATGGTAAAATATTTATGACTGTCCTTGTAAGTGGTTCTTACCCATTAAACACAACCATCTAAGAACTGTGGAATGGAGATGTTATTTTAAGAATACCAGACAAATACATCAAATCCACCTGAATACAGAATTTGCCTTTTATAAAAGAAGAATTGAAGGTTGTGTTTCCCAACTAGGTAAAAAGACAGGTGTCTAACCTGAAAGATGATGAATCACAGAGGAAGGGAAGAATATGGGATGCAAACATTTTCTTTTCTCACTGTAATTCCTTAATCAGGTCAATCTCATGCTAAAATATGGTTAAAGAATATTATAATTTTAATCATAGTTCTGTGAATAGCTTCTTAACATGAGAAAAAGTTTTTAGAAACTAACATCTCTTAGAGTGATGACATATTTGCCAGAATCCCAGCAGTTCCTAGTAGAATACTGATTTTTCTACTATAAATTTGAGGAAGGTAAAATTTAATTCATTAAGAATGGAACATGTAAGATGCCTCATGTACTATCAAATTATGCATAGCCAATGAACTAGCCTAATAAAGGTCATGTGAAGTGGTAATGAATTAATGTAAATAGTGGTTAGCTGCGGGTTACTTTAAAAATAATCTATTCCTTGTTCTGTTCTACACTGCTCAAAGATCTTGTAGTAGCCATGTATATACTTCTATAAACTAATAATCCATCTTAAATTAGAAACTTCAAATAACCTTTTATTGAATTTTTAAACAATTTTATTTCATACTATTATATGTTTAGACATAATGTGTGTGGTTATGGTTGCCACAGAGAGAGTATGTAGGCCAGAGGATTTCTCCATGGATTTAGTTCTCTTCCTCCACCATTATGAGGACTCCAGGGGTGAACTCAGGCCACCAAGCCTTGTACAGAAAGAGTTTTTACCTACTGAGCCCTGAATTCTAAAACAAAATCAAAAACATTGGGTAATTATGATATAATCTACTCAACAGATAAGGGGTATAAATCATCCATAGTATAGTTTTCAGTGTCAATCAGAGCTCTTCCAATCTGAAGTTGCAAAGGATATCATAGCATGTTCTGAAGGCAGAATATCATTGTAGATCAAAGAGCTGGGTTGGTGTTTAAGTTTCTCTTTCAGTAGTGTGCAGAGTAATTTCCTGTACAAAAGATGCTAGCACATAGGGGGGAAAGGCTCTACAGAGGAATAGGCTTGACTTGTCCATGTTCAGTGAGTTGTATAGGTGTTGCCTTCAGCAATAGGGTCTTGCCATCCATTTGTGGAAAGCAACCTATCGTCTTGGAAACAGCCTGAACTGTTTAGGGGTTCCCATGGAACCCATTTGCCCTAATTGGTTAGAATTTAAATTTGGATGTGAAAAAAAATTACTTTTTCCTGGTATCCTTGGTCATTTATTCTAGCAGTATGTTTGGCATAATTCCTTTTAGACCTTGATCTGAAACATCATCTTTTTTATCATATTCCTACATAGAATTAAGACTCTGGGTACACATGATTTCAGATCCCAATTTTTCAGAGCCCTCCACATACTCAGGAACTCCTTGGCTGCACACAGATAATCTGCTCAGCTTCTGCCATGGGTATCTGTCTTTGTATGCACTATCCTTTGCAGCCCGTGACCCTCAGATGTAGTCTCTGTCTCCCATTACCAGATAACCTCAAAGGTGTCTTCAAAGATGATTTGATCAATGTTACAATAACTTAACAAATGATCACACTTCTGCTCATGAGCTAGAATTTTGAGAGCTTCCAACTACATTCTCCTACTGAACACCACTGCCCTTTAATAATGTAAAGATAATAAGAGATTTAAAAATCAGTTAAAAGTTTCAAAATGTTTAATTGAATAAAATAAGGTGGCTTCTTTAAAATAAGGTGATTACACCATTTATCTGGTTAACATCAGCCAATATGTGAATTCCATGAATAAAAGATAATGAGACCCACTGAGGCTCAGAAGAGCGTTTCCAGTCTCATTTGTACCAACTCTATCAGTGCACTCTGGAAAAGAAGTTCACTTACTGAGTACCTAAAAAAATGACTCCCTGATGTCTTCCTACCATAGTTTTAAGTCTAGTTTCTTAGGGTATGCTGCTTAGAATAAGAATTAGACTGTTATTCAATCCACTCCAGATGCAGCTAGAGAAGACAGCAAATGAAGCCAGTCTTTTGCTGAGCCAGGGCCTCTTGCTTGCCCAGGGTCATCATTGATGTGGGTTTTGTCACCACCAGCCAGATCCTGCCTGTTCCTGATTATTTTGAGACTCATTTGTTTGCCTCTGAGAATTTCATTTTCAGCTGATGAGCCCAGGCCCACATCATAACTAAAGGTGACACAGGCTGCCCTGGTTTGTCAAGTCAGAGCTGAAGGCGACAGGTGCAGCCCTGGTTTATCTTTGTAGATGCCGTTGGCAGTCCACCCATCCTTCATAGATGTTCCTTCTAAGGAAAATACACCCAAACAAGGACTTTCTAATTGCTTTAAGGAGGGGCAAATACAAATGACAAATTTCATATGAAGAAAACTGAGTAGAACGAAGAAAAAGGACCTTTTGTATGTGCCAGGGGAAATGAAGGCAAATTGCACAATGTCTGGAAAAGGACAGGGCACCCTGCAGACAAACCAACCTGAAGTTCTGCATGAAGTGCCGGAACTTGTCTACCCTCCTCGCTAGGGGCACGATAACATTGATAAGCGTGTTGGCCAGGTTGAGTTTTTCCTTTTTCACTTTCATGATGGGGCCAAAAGGTCGAAATAGGACAAGTCGCTGGAATTCGTGCTTGTGGTCCCCTTTGAAGGTCAGCTCATACAAAGTGCCTTTATCCCTTTCGGTTCGGTAAATCCCTGCGGAACAAAACAAGCAAAGGTAGGTTCAGAAAAGACAGTATCTTTTTATAACCAAGATCTCCTACAAATGTCTTTAAATTTTATATTAAATATCTATATTACATGACTAAAAATTCAAAATATAATTAATATTCCAAAAGAGATATAAACCCATCAGTCTAAAATTTCATTATGAAACCCTCATAAAACCACATGGAATGATTATAATATTAGATCTAAAACTATTTATATATTTAGAAGTATTGAAAAAAAGACTATTAGGAATGTTGACTAAGTCTGATATACTATTAGGATGTGTTCTTTATTGTTATTGTATATATTTTACAATAACATTAGAGTACGAACATTACCATTTATTTAACTTAAAATGTTCATTAAAATTATCTCTTTGAAATTATAGTAATTCCAGATGAAACAACCGCAGTGATTTATAGTGGCATCTTGGGAGAAAATGGGGCTAGAACCATGTGCCCTCTCCCCACCCCAAAGCTTTCAGAAGCGTTAAAACAATCCTCAAAGTATTCAGTATGGGCAGGCACACATCATATTTAGTCTCACATCTTCTTACCTGACCAAAAATCTCAAAATATGTGCATTCAAGGCCAAAAGACTAGGTTAAAATTCTGGCTCCATGGTTGTACATGGAAAAACTATTTTCTTTCCATAATCCATTTACTCCACAGAATAAATAATATTTTAGGAAAATAATCTAGAGACAGATGCAGGAAGAGAACTAGTTGAAGTCTTGCCTGGGCCAATTTTCATTACTTAGTGAATTGTTGATGTAGCTCAGTGATAGTGTTCTTGCTTAGTGTGTACAAGGCCCTGGGTTCAACCTCTACCACTCCCACCAAAAAGATGAAGCAGGTATCAATAGGTCTCAACAGTACATGGCACATAGTAAAGTGTGCATGCATGTTCCTCTTCATGATTACTCTCCTTTATCCCATCAGTTCTGGTGAAACAAGGCATACTGGGAAGGAAGAGAAACAGGAAGAAGTTTGTTCATGTTACCTTCATGTTGGGCCTGTGTCACTGAGAGTCACCTGTAAGGTTGAAGATGTAGCTTTAAGCAAATGCTACTAAAGACCAGCTTGACAGAACTGCCCCATCTAAGGACCAAACCATTGCTTCTCGGCCTTTTGGCTAAGATCAAGTGTAAAGACCAAACCACTCCTCAGGCCCACTTTCTCATCTAGGCCTTTCTTCCCTAGGATCTCTGGCATTGTGGGTGTTTTCCCATATATATTCTCTTATCATACATTACACACACACACACACACACACACACACACACACACACACACACATATATCTTCTCTCAAACTTTGCATTCTGACTGCAGCCTCCCCTCCCTCCATTCCTCCCAGTCACATCTCCTTTCTCCTCCAGATCCACTCCTCCTCAGTTTCTCTTCAGAAAAGAACAGGCCTCCCAGGTATATCAACCAAACACAGCATAACAAGTTGCAATAAGACTAGGCACAAACCCTCATACCAAGGCTGAATGAGACAACCTGGTAGGAGAAAAAGGGTCCCAAGAGCAGGCAAAAGAGTCAGAGACATCACTTTCCCCACTGTGAAGAGACCATAAGAACACTGCACTACACACCCATAAGGTAACCCACACAGGCTCCATGATTGCCCCTTCACTCTCTATGAGTCCCTATGAGCCCTGGTTATTTGATTCTGTGGCCTTTTTTTTTTTTTTTTTTGGTGTCCTTGACCCCACTGACTCCTAAAATCCTTCCCACCCTTTCTTCTGCTGGATTCCCCAATCTCTGCCTAATGTTTGGCTGTGGGTGTCCATATCTGCTTCTATCAGCTGCTAGATGAAGCCTCTCTGATGCCAACTAGTCTAGGCACCAATCGAGTATAGCAGATTATCATTAGGAATCACCCATTGACTTTGTTTCTTGCCGGTTGTGTTTGGTTTTATCTTAGGATTTTGAGCCAGGCAGCATCTGGTCCTGACTGTGTCAGGTGTGGGATCCCTTTCATGATATGGGCCTCAAGTTGGAACAGTCCCTGGTTGGTTACTCCCACAAGTTAACGGCCATCGCTACTCCAGCACATTTTGCAGGCAGGACAGATTGTAAGTTGAAGGTTTTGTGGCTGGAGTGGTGTCTCTGTCCCACTACTAGAAGCCTTGCCTAGTTACAGAAAATGGCCAGTTCAGGCTTTATATCCCCCCCCATTATTAGCAATCTTTGCGAGGATCACCTCATAGTTTGCAGGGAGTTTCATTTCTACATCACCCTCATTGCCCCTCAAGTCTAGTCATCTCTTCCAGTACTCTCACCTCCATTCCTCTGCCCTCTCTCTCTTCTCATCCCCACCTATCCTAAAAGTAGATGAAGAAAAATTAGCAGCATTCAAAAAATTAAGAAAGAAGCTTTTATTTTTGATTCATGTCATTTTCCCATCCCGCCTCTTGTTCTTTTTAAGCCTCACATTAGCTGAGCCTATACCTCCTAATCTCTGAAAAACTACAGAAATCAATCTCTGAGGGAACATGCTGGCCAATAGTGAGTTACAGCTCTTCAGGACATCTCACAAGATAATATTTCTTTCCTTTCTCACTCTTCTTCTTTGTTTCTTTTGTGGGAAACTTGCATCTTCTCCACACATGTTGGCAAGTTCTCTTCTTTGTTCTTTGACTTATGGGAGCTTTTTCATCCTCAAGCTCTGGTCTTGTAGCCTCTTTGATTTCATTCAATGTTTAGACCTCTCCAAGGTGCAGAAAAGAGTCTTGTACTGTGAGTTTTCAATGTGGCCTCATTTCACACAGTCACCCAACAGGCCTAACTAAAGATTCAAAAGGCACAGTGTGCTAGCAGAGAGCAAGGGTGACTGAGGGAATCAGTTCTCATCTAAAGCCTTTGCTACTTCCTAGAGTACCAAAAATGGGGACACCCTGCTCTGCTTGCCAATGTCAAGGATGCTAGGAGAATGGCTGAGCTCCTGCTGCGAAAAAAATTCAGCCTTCTTCTGCAGCCAGTAAAAGAAGAGAGAAAAAGATTTATTCATTTGGAGCCTCAAAGGACTTCTTTGGAAACATCAAATAATTCCTTCATGTCTGTTAATTCTTTTAGGTAATTAGTCCCACATGAGGAAACAGGCCTCTAATGATGTCTATAGCAGCTAGTTAGACTACATTTTTTTTATACAGTCCAAGCCGAGTCACACAGGAGTCCAGTTGTCATACAGGTGTATCTACACACTTAAAAAGCCCTTCATGCTGGTGACTGAGCCTTTGTTATTTTGTGTCAGCAGTGTCACCGCCCCCCCCCCCAGCATAATCCTGGCAAAGGTTGTTGACAGTTGAACTTGAAGATAAAAGAGTACAGGGAATTAGGGCCACTGGGAGGTAGGAGATTACTTGAAAAGGAACTGAGTTTGAGCCCCAGAACTCATGTGAAAAAGCCAGGGGAGGTTGCCCATGCTTAGATCATCACACATATAAACCAGATTTTAGATCCCTTAACTACTTCTATTTTAAATATAAGTTTTAATATCTAAAACCCTCCTCAATCTGAGATCTACCAAACTGAGATTCGCACCTGACACCCAGCTATTGCCACCAAGCATATACCCTTGAACAGCTCTGCATGAGAAGACACCACAGTTTGCCTTGTGCTAACTGAAAGGACAGCACTTAATGGAACCCTTTGCTCTGTGGAATCTTCAATAAGCAAAGCACAAAGGATCCTCGAGAAAGAGGACAGGAGCACCCAGAGGCAGGGGTGATTTTTAGCATAACACACAGACAACACAGAATAAACAGCCTCAGGCTGGATGTTCCTAATTGGAAAACTCAAAATGTGAAACTTAACTATACACAATGCTCACAAGTGTTGCATTTTAAGTCATTTTGGATTTTATATTTTTCTGATTCAGTTGATAAGGTGTCTGAAAATCTGTTTCAAGATCTAAAATTCTCCAAAATCTGGTACCAATCATTCCATATATATATATATATATATATATATATATATATATATATATATTAATATATAATATACACACATATATGTATGCGCACACACACACATACATATATATATGTATATATATATATATATATATATATAAAACTTGTGAGCTGTCATTTTAATTTTATGCAAATTAAACATAAAAATAAGACCTTTGCAGCTCCAGCTTGGACCTTTGGGACCTGCTTTCCTTACTTTGGGTTTGGAGTTTTGGCTCTCTGTGTACACATCCTAACTTAATTCTTTTCCTACTCAGGGCTCAGGCTGTGAGCCACAGGAAGGAAGATGTTTCTTGTAAAAGAAACAGTCTGCTATTAGACTGATAGAGCATAGTCTGTGCTCTCCCTCTCTGTGGAGAGCCGTGCCGCAAGCAATCGCCATTATAAGATGGCGCTGGCCTCCGCTGTGCCTAACTAGTAAACAAGCCTTGTACGCAGGTGCGAGAGTGAACTCACTCCTAGTCACTGCCCATTCTCGGGGCGTAATAGTGGGGTGATGGGCGAGCAACAAATCGGGAGCTGACACGCCACATCAGGTGCTGAAACACCATGGCTGAGGGCTATATAAGCGACTCCATTTTCTGGGGTCGGGGTCTTCCCTCCTGAAGAAGCAATAAAGCTTTTTGCTGCAGAAGAATCCGGTTGTCCGAGTGTGTTCTTGCCGGTGAGAACCGTAGCTCGGATCACCTCTCCTTCTCCTGCCTCCCTCAGCCTCTTCTCCCATGATGGAAATGAAACCCTTGTCTCATTGATGCAGATTAAGTATTATTCTACCTTCCAGCCCCACACCCATCCCTGCTCTAGTCTATTTCTTTCTAGGCCTGGAATCACCTGGCCATTTGGTCCTCTACCATCCCTATGTGCTATAGTCACCTTGGAAATCAAAATGACAAAGGATAAGGATGTACCACTTCTTGCCATCAGTAGACGTGAGTATATACAAAGTGACCGATGTTGAATGGATGGCTGAACCCATGCAGACACCTTCAAGCCATTCACCAGTAAAATACCTTCTTTATTCATAAGAATCCCATTCATTCTTTCTGCATTAATCTCTGCCTTTCCAGCTTTCCGATTTAGAACCTAAATCTCTCACCTGGAACCCAGGACTCTCACCTAGAACCAGGTTTCTTACTTAGATTGCTATCTGTAATCAAATGCTGATCAGTATCATAGCCTCCAGGTCTCAATTCACATTGCTTGCATCCTTTGGTCCTTAACCTGCTTAAGTGCCATTCAGATTCTGCCCTGGCGGTACCAGCTCTTCATAGCTTGTAGAATAAGCACCGATGCCATATCCTGGCTTCAAGACCTTCCACAGTCTGGTACCAATGCACTGTCGTAATTGAACATGTTGTCACTGCATCGGGTACTATGTGGACTGCAGTCAAGCTGGTGTGTATGGGAGGCATGGAGCCACACTTCCCTGTGGAGAATCCACAAGGAACCCTTGTATACTTTCAGTGGGAATGTAAAGTTGCTGTGTCTCTTATAGTTGAATATTCACAGGCATAAGTTACAGCAGCTAAGAGAGAGAACACAAATCTCCTTGAGAGATAGATGAATAAAACGTGGTGTATGTATATGATGGAAATTTATTCATTATGAAAAAAGGAACGTAATTTGACATACCCTACAAGGTCGGATTTTGGTTTATTTATTTATTTATTTATAGAGTACAAGGTCAGATTTTGAGAACACGGTGTTAAGTGAAATATGCTGTCCACACAGTAAGAACCACTGCCTAATGCTACTTTTATAAAACTACCCAAAAACAGTTAAAATAATGGAAATAGAAAGTAAAATGGAGGTGACCAGGGAACAGGAAAGCGAGAAGTGAGAAGTTAGTGGCTCATAGATTCAGTTGTGGGTTTTCTTTGTTTTATTTTGTTCTGCTAATGCTTGAACCCAGGGCCTTGTATATGCTAGGATCATAATCTAATGCTCAGCTACATCCATAACCCTAAGGCTTTTATTTGGGAAGATAAAATTATTCTGGAGATGGATGGTAGCGATGACTGCCTCGTTACATAATTATACTTAGCACTGCTGAACTAAATAATTAAAAAGTTGCTCCTGATCAGTTGTGAGTTTTCCAGTATCCTGCTCTCCTCTGAGAAGACCTTATACGTTCTCCCAGGCACACAAATTTCAATGGCCTTGCACTTTTCTCCTAGCCTTTCTAATCTCACCAGCCTCCCTGTGGGGAATTTTCTGCCGCTTTCTCCATCTAAAGTGGCCCTTCATCATCCTCCAGGCATTTTCTTCACAAAGTCCTTACACTTCCCTTTACTAAACCACTTTCTTGGTACCTGAGAAGGAAAAGGGATGTGGAAATCATCTGGTCCAGACATGTGAACAGACAGAGACCCAGAGACGCCATCCTTTGTCTCAAGGAGCCACTTGTTTCTGGTCACCAGGCTCATAGCCCTGTTTAGGGTTTATTTCTTAGAGTCACTGTTCATGATGCACGCTGACTACTAGAACAGGGGGATTAGGAACATGGGAAATGCACAGTGGGCAGAGAAACCTGCTGCACATAGCTTCCTAAATCACAGGCCATCCTTTCATGCTTGGCTTTTTCTTAACTTATGATATAATTTTGACAGTTACTAAATAAGTTGTTCTCCAGACTGTGAAACACTAGAGTCAGTAAATGTTGAAGAGCATGATTTTTGTGTGTGTGTGTGTGGGGGGGTCAGATTTTCTAATTTTTTAAAAAAAGTCTATAGTTATCCCTCAGTGTCTATGAAGGTGCTCTAGGATACCATTGGGATACCAAAATATGAGACGAATACTCAATTTCCTTGTATTAAATAGCATAACACTTACTTATAACCTGTATGCTTTCAATAATTTTTGGTTGCTCGTAATACTACAATGAGTAAATTTTATGTAAATGACTGTTTCCCTCTATTGTTTAGGGACTAATGACATGCAAAACGTCTGGGCCACAGTGAAGTCAGTTTACTGTTTTAACAGAGGAGAGATAAGGCCTTAGGAGAATCACTGCATAGCAAAGTAACACATGGGCAGATGACAGGAAATGAGATCAGGAATCATCAGGAAGGAAGGCCCTGGAACAACAGGAAGTGGTAAAGCTCTTAAGATGGTAGCCACAGATAAGATAAGGGGAAAAAAAGAGTTTGGCAAGGACTTGGCTGGTGACTGGAACGCTGGGGGAGCTGGGGCGACATAAAACATAATTCTAGCTAAGGTGAGAAATCAGTTAAGAACTGGACATATTTATTTTAGCAGACGAGTAAGTAGGCTTATGTCACTAGGTAAGCTTTCATAGAGATATTGATTTGCAGATTTCCACCCTATAAATTAAAGCTTCAGATGTGGGTGAGATAATCTAGAAAGAGTCTTTTACCGAGGAAGTGGGAGCTCAGTATACCCAAAACACAGTTCCTAACATTCATGATATGCAAGGGATATCAGCATCCTTTGGTGTGAAAAAGGAAGATATGCAGCCAGGCGTGACAATGTGCATGAATCTGAGAAATTTTTGCTAAGGAAAATCAGCCAAATACTAAAATACAAATATTGCATTCTCACTTATATGTGGAATCTAAAACAAAACAAAACAAAACAGAAAAGCAGAAAAGGAAGCAGAGAATAGAATGGTGGTTACCATGGTCTGGAAGAAGGCGGGGATGGAAGGGATGAGAAAGGAGCAGATGTTCATTTAAAGGTACCAAGTATCAGACTGGAAACATTTTAGTGACCAATTGTTTTATATGGTGATCATGATCAACAATATCATGTATTTCAAAGTACTTAGGATATTTTTAATATTCTTATCACACACATGAGTGCACACAAATGAGGTGCTTGGACACCAATCATCTTTATTAAATCTATAATGTATGAAAAAGCAAAACATTAAATTATTTGTCATATTATTAGTCATTTGAAATAGATACATAAATAGATGAATAAGTGGAAGATAGATAGAACCTATCATGCTAACAGGGGGGTATATATACCTTCAGACACAGTGTGCATGGATCTTCAAAAAAGGACTGAGATGTGTCCGTGACAGGAGGACTCAGAGGCAGAAGTTAGTGATGTCAGAGAACCAGTGTGAAATGCCAAATACCTCTTAAAGGTGGCCTCTGTTTCACCCTATGAATCCTCTTAATCCCTGCCCCAGCCACTCCACCACATCTCCATTATTCAAGCTCCTTAACTACCTACAGGCCACCTGCCTGCTCATTACTGCTCCTCTGACTAGAGGGTCGGCATTTTAAAAGCCAGAGCTATGTTTCTGAAACACAATAAAAATTTGTTACACAGATGGCACAGAGAAGATGGGAGATGTGCTTGACTAGAAAGGGAACAAATACAATTGGGCAGAATGTAGAGGGAGTGGCAAAAAGACAGATGGAGAAACAATTTCTAACGCTGAAGTAAAGGAGCAAAGCGTAACTAATGAACACAGGGCTAGACGGAGGAACTGGCAGGTAGATGGCTCCACAACCCAGAAAAGCACTTGGCAAAGACATGTAATTATCTAGAACCTCACACAGGACATAAATGGGAACACAGGGCCTCAGCATTTGGAGTTACAGAGTAAGGAATTAAAGGTGGTAAAATGGGCATAAGAGGAGTGCCGTTAGTGGGTTGGCATAGTGACACTAGGTAGAAATGGCAGATCTGTCTTTGATCTCATTTTAAGAAACCAGTGATTAGGAGTTATGGATGTACAGTTAGACTGAATGAAGTCAAAGAAGTCAGGTGGAGAGGGGTGGGGTGGAGACCGTGGAGCGCCCTTGGGACCCCAGAGTTGCTCTTAGTAAGGTTTGCTTCCGAACAGCTGCCAAGACTTTCTCTCGAAACACAGTGCATCCATCTACTCAGGATGCTACGGAGAATCAGAAAAGTTAAGATAAAAGCAGCAGGTGGAAGCAGGAAGTAAAAGATCAAAGCCCAAGGGATGTGTGACCAAGCTATTATCTGTGGTCTGTGGGAAGCGGTTTCTGCTGTGCCTGCGTGGCCTAATTGGTAAACAAGCAACGTGCGCATGTGCAAGAGTGTTTTCGTGCCAAGTCACGGCCCATCCCAGGGCATGGTGATGAGGCTCTGGGAGAGCAGCCAATCAGGTGTGGACACGTCACACTAAGGTGTATATAAGCAGCACCTTTTTGGTGCTTGGCGTCTTCCTCTTCATGTTGAAACTGATGTAATAAAGTTGCTGCAGAAGGATCCGGTTTCTCACGCATGTGTTCTTGCTGGTGAGACAATAGTGCGTGTGAGAGTGGTCCACTACTGACTTCTATCCAGCCAACTGGCTACCAACATAGCAGATGCATGTCTGAACTGAGATTTACATTTCCCATCACTCATACCTGGCTTTCCAACCATGTTCACAAATACTGTCTTGATTTTTAAAAGTATTTTTCAAAGAGATAAGCTTTTTCTTGTTGCATCTGGGTGACTAGAGCCCTTTGAAGATTGAAATAAGTAACTTAATCAAGGTTATACACAATGTGTTCACAGCTGGATGGACATACAATTGTGAATTTAAGAGCCATATCATGGTTCATTTCTTCCAAGTAGATCAACATTACCATAAAAAGATATTTTTTAGTGCTTTTCTGTTCTTTATCATTGAAACTGACTTTTGAGAATAGAAAAAAAAATTATGATGCTTCCAAAAGCTAACCAACTCAGTAAAGTATATCAGAAAGCCAGTTGCAAAATTCATCCTTAAAAAGTGATACAATCTATTATTGATTCATTGATGTCAATATTTATTTGTCTTTCAGATAGGGTTAATAGTAATATATCATTCTTCTAAGAGCTACTTTGAAGAGTAAATCAATACATGTAAAATATGCAAATCTGGTGGATAAGCAGTACTCATCAATGCCAGCATCCGCATGGTAAGTGCCATTGCTGTGATCATGTCTTTCTAGGCTGTGCCATTAGTCATTGAATGTCTAATTGCTTTAGTCACATAGGCCAAGACTTCAGAAAAAGCATGTCTGTGTGTTGTGCTGGTGTCAAGTCTTTTTGAAGGCAGAATCCAATTGCTGACATTTTTAAAAGTTGCTACTGTAGAACTAGATGTTCTTCCTATTATTGAAGTTCAGATTTTTTTCTGTTGCTTTAAGAGCATCGTAACATATATTAGACTGTATACTATCAGAATCAATGTAAAATTTCAACAATAATACAGCAATATTTTAAAGTATTGTTCAGGAAATTCACTTTTTTTTTGGGGGGGTGACTCTACTTAGCTCACTGAGGTGACAAGGTGACGAAACATGATTTTAAAGTCCTTCCTGGGTATCAGAGTTCTACTCCAGGGACCTGTGTGACCTGATCCAGCCTGGTGTTACTAATGCTATGGAAATTTCATCTCTCAGGAGCACTTTCTTTTTTTTTAAATTTTTTATTAGGTATTTTCCTCATTTACATTTCCAATGCTATCCCAAAAGTCCCCCATACCCACATCCCCAACTCCCCTACCCACCCACTCCCACTTTTTGGCCCTGGCGTTCCCCTGTACTGGGGCATATAAAGTTTGCAAGTCCAATGGGCCTCTCTTTGCAGTGATGGCCGACTAGGCCATCTTTTGCTACATATGCAGCTAGAGACACGAGCTCCGGGGGGTACTGGTTAGTTCATAATAATGATCCACCTATAGGGTTGCAGATCCCTTTAGCTTCAGGAGCACTTTCTAACCCACTGCTGAGTACCAAGTCTGCTTCAAGCATGTGGGTCCCAAGGCCATACCCTAAGACTGTGATTCTAAGGCAGGGAAGCTATCCTGGTTGGTGTAGACTAGAAAATAAACTGGTCTCCTGGACCAGGGCTGCCAGGCTTGAATGCCTTTGTAGGTGCAACCCATCCAGAAGCTGCCTGCCCTTATCAAGGGCTCCTAAAGAGGCCAATGAAGTGTCATCACTCTGTTATAGCCAAGAGTCCCATCCACACAGCATGCCTGGGCCACACTACATGAGCTGCCAGGACGCACAAACTGGTTAGATTTACAAGGGTCCTTAGTTATCTCTGATCACAGACAGCAGCTCGCTGTAGGAACAGCCTCTGGAGGAGATCAGCTTCTCTTTCCCCTAAGATGTGTTAGCCCATAGGTAGCCATATGCAAAGGCCAATATAATGAAGACGGAGTGTGACCTGAGTCTCTCTTGGCAGTGAGATCCTTGGGTAAAGCACTAGAGAACTCAGATCCCACCCAGACTTCAGAGATGCCAGCATGCATGCCCTCAGCTTTAATTCTCCTGGAGGCTCCTGTCTTCATGCCCTTCCCTCCATGGTTAGCTAGAGCTCCAGACCATGTGCTCTCATCTCTTGCAGATAGACAAACTCAGGGCCTGCAAGAGACTGAGCAAACAAGAGGAACATGTGGAGAGCACATGAGGGCTGTGTTCTTGCTCTGATGCATGCTAGTGTTTGGCAGGTGGCGCCCTGAAGTAGAGAGGTACAAAGGCCATCCATGGCACTTGGCCCTAGTGCCAGACAGGTAGGTAGAGGTGGGAAGGATCCCAGTAGTGACCAAGTGTGGCAGTCATGTGTCTAGAAACACTAGCACAGCCAGCATTCTCCTTGCCTCCATGCACAGCTGTGAACTGCTGCTGTGATCCACCAGGCTCTGGGAGAGTTCCTTCTCATGTGTGCTAGAAAGGGCTTTGAATTGAAAGCCCACCCAGGATTGCATGGAACAAGCCCTCAGAGGCTGTTGTATCCTGAGTATACTGGGTGTAGTGAGTGCTAACACTGGTGGGAGAGGAGGACAGGATGCCAGCTGGCCTTTACCAGCTGTTGTTAACTGAGCTAAGAGTCCAGTTTGGGGACTGCACCTCTAGCCTGGCCAACCTCCCACTGGCCCCCAACTGCCATCCCCATACTCCTTGCCTCCAGACATCTGCTGGCCCAGTGCCTTAGGTTCTGATGAGTGGAACTGATCCTGTTCCTTCTGCCCCTTGACCACTCAATAGCATTCAGTACAAGACTCCAACCCCCACCAGAACCCAAAAAGCAGGTACAGGGAGCCTCCTTTGAGTGCTTTTGTTTATACTGGGTAATGTGGTCCACACCCAACCCTCAACCCATTTAACCTTTTCTGGGAAAAGAATCACAAAGGACTCCAACTGAGAGGTACAATATCTGGGCATTGTTTTTTGCTATCGCCCAGTGATAGCTTCTGAGCCAACCCAGATCCTGAGGAGATCACTGACCCAAAGCTTCAAAGGTCTGCAAAGACACCTGGGAGTTTCACCCCAAGCTGGCTAGGGCTGCCCCCTCCATGAGGCTTTGAGGATATGTGTGGCAACAAAGACTTCTCAAGACTTTGAGCCTCCTGCTGACCATAAATATTAAAACATGCTTATCAGAGCAAAGCAGCTCTGCCTGGTGATAGTGTGGGTAGGTGGGACAAAAGCCAATTTAATAGGCCCTTCAAAGATTAGCTAGAAACTGAGAGGAAGGGAAACCTGCATTTGTTGGGGGGAACCTGCCTAGGAGAAATCTGTTTCCCTGTGAATCCAGGAAGGGCCCAGTGATCATCGCACTGCCTGGTAGGGTAAACGAAGGCCAAGCTCTGTTGTTACAATGTGTCCAGGGAGAATCCTACATCGCCTCCAGGATCTCGAGGCCCACCTTAACCCCAAGGTGCACTCCAGGCACACATGTCTCTAAGAGAAACTGCTCCTTGACCCACTGCTACCAGTCTTGGCTTAGCATTGCTGTCCAGAGACCACACCTCCGGTGGGGTTCTCCATCTCCCTGGAACCCAGACTGGCCATTGGCTGCTCTCAGTTCTCCACCCCGACATGTCATGAAATTCACTTTTAATTCATAATATTACCTGAAAACGTTGAAACGTAGGTTCTTACGCCTTTGTCATTTGCCTTTCTAATTACCACTTTCCTCTTTAATCATCCATACTGTTTAGCAAAAATCCTGTTTATTATTAGATATTATAACAGTATGTTTGCTCACAATCACTAATATAATTAGAATAGATCACTTCCCTCTGCCAGATGCACTGAGTTTCCTGACTCTTCCAGACAAACTTCTGAGGGTGGCCAACATCCATGCTAGACAGTCTCAGTTTAGTCCTGGTTCTTATACTTTGTACCTTAAACAAGCTACTTAATAGCCTAGAATTTCTACTTTTTGGCTTTAAGAATTGGATCCCTTTAAATCCTCAAAGCATCAACATCAACTGCTTTGTGCTTCAAGGAAAAAGTCACAAATTAAATCTCTTGTGTTTGACTGAGTCATTTAATTAGCTCCTGGTATGAGTTCATTTTAGTTGTACAAATAAGATATATAGTTTAGAGTCTCTGGTTTTATGTGGAGTTCCTTGATCACTTGTACTTGAGCTTTGTACAAGGAGATAAGAAGGGATCAATTCGCATTCTTCTACATGCTAACTGCCAGTTGACCCTGCACCATTAGTTGAGGATGCTGTCTTCTTTCCACTGGGTGGTTTTAGCTCCTTTATCAAAGATCAAGTGACCATAGGTATATGGGTTCATTTCTGGGTCTTCAATTCTATTCCCTTGATCTAACTTGTCTGTTGCTGTACCAGTACCATGCAGTTTTTTTTTTTTTGTTTTTTTTGTTTTTTTATCACAATTACTCCGTAGTACAGCTTGAGGTCAGGCATGGTGATTCCACCAGAGGTTCTTTTATTGTTGAGAAGAGATTTTGCTATCCTAGGTTTTTTGTTATTCCAGATGAATTTGCAAATTGCCCTTTCTAACTCTGTGAAGAATTGAGTTGGAATTTTGTTGGTGATTGCATTGAATCTGTACATTGCTTTCAGCAAGATAGCCATTTTGACTATGTTAATCCTGCCAATCTATGAGCATGGGAGATCTTTCCATCTTCTGAGATCTTCTTTAATTTCTTTCTTCAGAGACTTGAAGTTCTTATCATACAGATCTTTCACTTTCTTAGTTAGAGTCACACCAAGGTATTTTATATTATTTGTGACTATTGAGAAGGGTGTTGTTTCCCTAATTTCTTTCTCAGCCTGTTTATCCTTTGTGTACAGAAAGGCCATTGACTTGTTTGAGTTAATTTTATATCCACCTTCTTCACTGAAGCTGTTCATCAGGTTTAGGAGTTCTCTGGTGAAATTTTTAGGGTCACTTACATATACTATCATATCATCTGTAAATAGTGATATTTTGACTGTTTCCTTTCCAATTTGTATCCTCTTGATCTCCTTTTGTTGTCTAATTGCTCTGGCTAGGACTTCAAGTACGATATTGAATAGGTAGGGAGAAAATGGGCAGCCTTGTCTAGTCCCTGATTTTAGTGGTATTGCTTCAATTTTCTCTCCATTTAGTTTGATGTCAGCTACTGGTTTGCAGTATATTGCTTTGAAACTTATAGAAGAGAAAGTGGGGAAAAGCCTCAAAGATATGGGCACAGGGGAAAAATTCTTGAGCAGAACAGCAATGGCTTGAGCTGTAAGATCAAGAATTGACAAATGGGACCTCATAAAATTGCAAAGCTTCTGTAAGGCAAAAGACACTGTCAATAAGACAAAACAGCAACCAACAGATTGGGAAAGGATCGTTACCAATCCTAAATCAGATAGGGGACAAATATTCAATATATAAAAGGAACTCTAGAAAATGGACTCCAAAAAATCAAATAACCCTATTTAAAAATGGGGTACAGAGCTAAACAAAGAATTCTCAACTGAGGAATACCCCGAAGGGCCGAGAAGCACCTGAAAAAAATGTTCAACATCCTTAATTATCAGGGAAATGCAAATCAAAACAACCCTGAGATTCCACCTCACACCAGTCAGAATGGCTAGGATCAAAAATTCAGATGACATCAGATGCTGGCAAGAATGTGGAGAAAGAGGAACACTCCTCCATTGCTGATGGGATTGCAAGTTTGTATAACCACTCTGGAAATCAGTCTGGCTGTTCCTCAGAAAATTGGACATAGTACTATTGGAAGATCCAGAAATACCTCTCCTGGGCATATACCCAGAAGATGTTCCAACTGGTAATAAGAACACATGTTCCACTATGTTCATAGCAGCCTCATTTATAATAGCCAGAAGCTGGAAAGAACCCAGATGTTCTTCAACAGAGGAATGGATACAGAAAATGTGGTACATTTACACAATGGAGTACTACTTAGCAATTAAAAACAATGAATTTATGAAATTCTTAGGCAAATGGATGGGTCTGGAGGATATCATCCTGAGCGAGGTAACCCAATCATAAAAGAACACACACGATATGCACTCACTGATAAGTGGACATTAACCCAGAAACTTAGACTACCTAAGATACAATTTTCAAAACACATGAAACTCAAGAAGAAGGAAGACCAAAATGTGGATACTTCGTTCCTTCTTAGAATGGGGAACAAAATATCCATGGAAGGAGTTACAGAGACAAAGTTCGGAGCTGAAACAGAAGGAAGGACCATCCAGAGACTGCCCCACCCAGGCATCCATCCCATATACACCCACCAAACACAGACACTATTGCATATGCCAGCAAGACTTTGCTGACAGGACCCTGATATAGCTATCTCTTATGAGGCTATGCCAGTGTCTGGCAAATACAGAAGTGGATACTCACAGTCATCTATTGGATTGAACACAGGGCCCCTAAAGATAAAGTAATGCAAGGACCTAAAGGGATTGGCAATCCTATAGGAGGATCAACAATATGAACTAACCTGTACCCCACAGAACTGTGTCTCTAGTTGTATATGTAGCAGAGGATGGCCTAGTCGGCCATCAATAGGAGGAGAGGCTCTTGGTCTTGGGAAGATCATATGCCCCAGTACAGGGGAATGCCAGGGCCAGGAAGCAGGAGTGGGTGTGTAGGGGATCAGGGTGGGGGGAGCGTATAGGGAACTTTCGGGATAGCATTTGAAATGTAAATGAAGAAAATATCTAATAAAAAAAGCGAAAATAAAAGATATACAGTCTAATCCAATGGTCATCTGGAGGGAAATATATTTGTATGTCTGAGGAATTTCTAAATACAGATAAGCTACAGAGAAAGATTAAGATATAAATAGTAAGTCTAGAAAATACATTATAATTTTCTGCTGTAATAGATATTAGTTGACTGGAACTTATCTTTTCCAGTAGAAACTGGTAAGCTTTAAAAAAAAATACAAGTTCCTGAGCTCCAAAATATACCTGTCAAATTAGGGATGCATCTAAGTTACTGTTCTATTACTGTGAGAAGACACCATGTTTCAGACAACTTCTAAAAGAAAGTTTTAAATTGGGGGATTGCTTACAGTTTCAGAGGGTTAGTCCATGATCATCATTGGTGTGGGTAGGATGGGGGCAGTAAGCATATTGCTGAAGGGGTCGCAGAGAGTTTTATATTCTGGCCCATAGGCAGAGAGAGTTGAGGCCAGGAGAGGTAGAGACAGCGGCAGAGAAACAAAATACAAAGAAAGAGAGAGGGAGAGAGACAGAGAGAGTGAGAGCGAGAGAGTGAGACAGCAAGAGAGTAAGGAGAGAGAGAGAGAGAGAGAGAGAGAGAGAGAGAGAGAGAGAGAGAGAGAGAGAGAGAGAGAGAGTGAGTCTGGGTCTGCCTTGGGGTTCTGAAACCTTAAAACTCACTTCCAGTGACGCACTTCCTCCAATAAGATCACACCTACCCAATAAGGAAACACCCCTAATCCTTCCCAAACAGTTTCACTGAGTAAGGACCAAGCATTCAAATAATAGAAGCCTATGTGGGTCATTTTCATTCAAACTGTCACAGGGTGGGACACCATCTTTTAGGAATCATTGTTTTAACATTTGAGTCTTCAGTGCTAGAAAACAAAATAGAACAACTAGTGGTTATCATATACAACAGAAATGGACAAATGCTGTGAAGTTTCTGAGCAAGTACAAGAAGGTGTGTCTTTGCTGGTTTCAGTATGTCACAAACAGAGTAGAGAAACTGATGTCCACCCAATTTAAGAATCACTGCGCAAAGCGTACTTGTAGACCCAGTTGCATATACCCTTCCCCAAATACCTATTTCCTAAAAGAGAAAGTTTTAAGATGTGGCTCAAACACGGGTGACATTTAAATACAATCAGGATAATGTGCCATTCCTTATGAATATTCTAAATTCACAATGACACTAGGAGAAGGTAAGATGGTGAGAAATAAAATTGCTTTGTGAATCCACTAACTTCACTTGTCAGTCCCTCAGTCTTGGCACTTCAGTGGGGTCTGGGGACTCTGAGAGAACACCACAGCCCGGATGGAAATATTCCTTAAAGGCCACCCAGACATGGAAATTTTTGAACAGGTTAAGTTGCACAGAATATAAACTTAATATAGGATGACCAGAAAATATGAGAGTATAGAAGAAGCATACAAAATATTCAGGAAACCATGATAATCCAGTAAGCCTAGGAGAGAAACAAGGCATATTTCTTTTTTTTCTTTCAAAAAAAAAAGCATTATTTATTTATTTTATGTATATGAGTTCACTGTAGCTATCTTCAGACACACCAGAAGAAAGCATCAGTTCCCATTACAGATGGTTATAAGCCACCCTGTGGTTGCTGGGAATTGAACTCAGAACCTCTGCGAGAGCAGTCAGTGCTCTTAACCATTGAGCCATCTCTTCAGCACCTGTAATGTATATTTCTCTCTCTCTTTTTAATTTTTAAAATAACAAAGACATTCACTTTATTGGAACCAAATTAATCAAGCTCAGCGACTCAGTTAACTTGTTACCTCAAATATTCCAATAGATCTCTGGAGCCAGGAGGATGGATCTGATGTGGTTTGAGGAATTGGCTTCTATTTTTGCCTATTTCTCAGTCTAACAGCATATCGGTTTCACAGGAAACTTTATCTGGCCTCTCATATCTATGAAAACTCTCTCTGGTGGAACAGCCCAAAACGTATAAGTAAAGCATTTTAGACTTTGAACTAACCAAGTAGAGAGAGTGAGTATGCTGTGCTGACTGAAGTGCACCTGAAACCTGCCATGACATGGATCTCAAAGGACCCATAAGTGATGGTCTTGGCAGGTGATGCAGTCTTACAGAGGTGGGGCATGGTAGAGGAAGTAGGTCTTTAGGCTGTGTCCTGGATGGGGACACTTGGACACGTGGCTGTCTTTTGGCCACAGTGTGGCAAGCAAAGAAGGTTTTCCACCATCTGTTTGCATTTTGATGTGACGCCTAAAGCCACACAGCCACACAACCTGAGGCTGAACCAAAGGTCTTCTCACTATAAATGATCTCAGGCATTTTACAATGGCATTGGACATCTAACAAACAAATGCAGATAAAACTACACAGTATTCTGAACTTCTGATTGCAAGTCAAGGAGTAATATCCAGCAGGGACGATGACTGCTTTACCAATGCGGTTCTATTTCTAGAGACCAACATCAGGCTTTTTACCAGACGCCTGAACAGAGATATTCCAGGGAAAAGTATCAGTCTGTAATGACAAGGAATTTAATTGCATTCCTTTTTTTTTTTTTTTTTTTTTTGGTTGTTGTTACTCAAGTTAAAGAACTCCAAAGCACACAAGTATAGAATCTAGAATTCCTGTTGTTCAGTCATAGCATGAAACCATACAGATGGTTGTGATCTGCAACGTGTATTTCTATACAGTAAGATATGGAATGGATATACCTGAAAAGTTCCAGATCACAGAAAACCTTGTGAAGGTCATAGAGGAGACCTCACCATTTGACACCATAGGACTTGTTGGCTTTATATGATATTGCTTTAGGTATCTTATTTATTTATTTTGATATCTACTATAACTGAACTATAACCTACAACAATGTAATGTTAAGTTGATAAAGCACTGTGGTGGTTTGAATAAGAATGGCCCCCATGGGATTGTACATTTGGATCCTTAGTCAGCAAGAAGTGACTAATCCTTTGGAAAGGATAGGAGGTGTGGCATTGTTGGAGGAACTGGGGGTTGACTTTGAGGTTTCAAAAGCCCAAGCCAGCCAAATGTTGTTGCATCTTTCTGCTATCTGAGGATCTAGTTGTTGATTGAGGATCTAGTTTTTGCTCTCTCAGTTCCTTCTCTAGCACCACACCTGCCTGTGTGCTGCCATGATTCCCACTATAATGATAATGGACAAAGGTTATGAAACTGTAAGCCAGTCCCAATTAAATGCTCTCTTTTAAAGGAGTTGTCTCGGTCAGAGTGTCTCTTCACAGCAACAGAAGAGTGACTAAGACTATGCCTAATCAACGTGAAGGCTTTAAGTAGCTTCTATGGAGGTTGATAGTCTATCAGAAGTCTGAGTCCTAAGCCTCACTTCCCTCTAGTGTTTACAAACTCACATATGTTCACACTCTCATTCCCTCCATCCCTGTGCCCTACCTCCTACACACACACACACACACACACACACACACACACACACACACACATGCCTGCACACACTTGCATGCATGCACATGAGCTTAACACACAAATTGATTCAACAGAAAATGCAAAAGAATAAGTAAAAATCATCTTTCCTTTGCAATATGAAGCACAGTAGGTATCAATTTGAAACACTGAATATTGGCAAATGGAAGTTCTGTCATCCAAAAGGGGTTATTCACCCAAGATGCCAAGCTATCTTTTAGTCATGCTAATCTGTGTGGTGACAAGCCGGATAGTGACAAAACCAGGGAATGTTCTTACAAACCATACTAGGATGGGGCAAAGAAAAGCCTGAATTTTAAATTTCATTCCATCATTTACTTGTCCTATGACTTTGGATAAAATCTATCCCAAAAGCCCCAGTTTCCACATTTCTACTGTACAGGAATTAAACAATAACATTTTTCAGTTCTCACAACATGGCAACAAGCCAGAAGATTACTGCAAAATGAGAGTATTACCTATACATAGTCTCTATGGTCACTTCATTAGCTAACATGACTACAAAGGGCACCGAAGAATCAAACCGTTTCATAAGACACTAACATAACACTATACCTTCAATTTTCAGATGCTAATTTAATAAAATACTTTTCCAAATAAGTGAATCCATAGAATTAGATAATATTTAACATACTTAGGTAGTAAGTATATTTCTTTCTGCTACCTGAGAATCTGAGGATTTTTTTCCTCAAATGAATCATGACCTCTAGACCCTTTGAAAATGTGCCCATCAGAGAAGATTTCTGTCTTCTCTCTTCCCTGAGATCTGACTGTGCTTCAAGTAGGGAGGAGAGTGAAGCGATGCAGTGCCTGCCTTCTTTGCTGGACAGTTTTCTCTTGGAGCCTGGAGTGCTACAGCACATGTTCCAGCAGCCTGAGGATAAGTATCAAGGCATAAGACATGGACAAGTCACATGAGGACACTCCAGATCCCGTGTCCCCACAGTCCAAAAGCCAGGTCTGGGAGCAAACAATGATTCAGGTTATTTTAACCTGAAGATGGCAAGTCCCCTCCTAACCTTCTAAGCTTTATAGACAGACTGGGGCAGCGTCATGCCACCCTTGCCTGTCTTCTAAATTCCCCAATCCATAGAGTCTGTTATCACATGAAAATGGTGATATTCAGCCATTAAATTCTGGCACAATCCTCAATGTAGGCATTATCGCTGGAACATGAGTGCCTGGTAATCACTGGTGGGTACAAGTTTTGTTTTTCTTATATTCTCTGACAACCATATGGCAGGTATTTGTGTTATGCTAAGAAATATTATACTATGTAACACCTGAAAACTGAAGCTTTAACGTTATGCCAATATCATAAGGAAGGTACCAGTGACTGTCTACTCAGTTGTATTAATAGACTCTTATTCATACTACACAGAACATGAGACCACTCAACCTCTACATGGAGGTGGACAGTAGGAGTATCTTGGTAGGACCTTCACTTTCCTTAGAATAAAAATTTCTAAATCTGCAAGCACAGCAACAAGTAGTTGGCTGAGACACCACAATCCCATGCAGTTTCTCATGGCCACATTTAATTTAGCCTAGAAAAGTTTTCAAGCAGATGATGGTAAATTTTGTGTTTTGGCCACACTGTCGACAACAAAGACAGTCCTCTTGACACGTTCTCATTGATAGATGTGTTTATTTTAATCCCTTGGTTTATGTATGAAATTATGTGATGATGTTAATGTAATATTAGACTTCAGTTTTCAGGTATAAGGTAATACTGGCTCTGAGCATAACATGTTCACATGTCATAAGGTTGTCAGAGAATATCGCTTTTCAGTGAAAATGTGCCTCTATTCTGTAGCTAGTTAACCCAGGGAAAGATACTAATATGATATATATGTATATATATATACATATATATATAATTTAGAACAAAACATTCATATATAGAGAAAGACAAAATACATATAAGATGATGAAGAGAACAATTCACTAAGGGAAACCTATTGTTAAACATATATGCATTAAACAATAAAGCCTCAAGATACATCAAATGAAAACTAACAGCTGACAGAAGCAATAGAGAGATCTATAGTTGTATCTGGGGATCAGTCATCTTTTCAGCAACTGACAGACACATTACACACAATGTCAAGAAGCACCCTGAAGATATGAACAGCCAAATCGCCAAACAAGGTCTAATCAACAGTTGGAGAATATATCACCCTGAACAGCATAAAACCCACATCTTCAAGCTCTCCTACAAACATAACTAGGGCCCCAGAACAAACCAGTTTTAAAAGAATTGAAATATAAGCAATGTGTCTTATGGTTATAATGGAATGGTAACAGAAACTTGATATAGAAAGACAAGACAGAGGCTGGAGAGATGGTTCAGTCGTTAAGAACACTGGCTGCTTTTTTGCAAAGGATGTGGGTTCCATTCCCAGGACCACACGTTCCCAGCATTCCCAGCGCTCACGACTCTACTACTTCACTTTCAGAGGAATCTGATGCCTTCTTCTGGTCTCTTCAGGCACTGTGTGCATGCGGTGCAGATATACATGCAGGCAATGACCCATATACATAAAATAAAAATAGATCTTTAAAGGTAGAAAAGAAAGAAGGCAATCTCTACAAACTTTTAAATTAAACACAATACTTTAACCCCTGGGCCAACTTAATTTTTTTTTTTTACTATATAAAACTAAATAACTAAGTTGCTCTATAAGGTTAATATAAGGTAGTCAGTATGTCGGGTCATCTGCCAAGAATTGTTAAAGCAACTGATTTTAAAACTCTTTTTCTGACCGTCAATATGTAGACCTGTTACATACTAAGGTAACCCTTAGTACCTTAATTAATGAAGGCACAAATAAGTGAAGTTATGCTTGAAAACCATGGAGTAGTGTTCACTCCAGTAAACATTCAGAAAATATTTGTCACATAAGACAGGTCTGGACTGTCTTTCTTTTCATGGGAAATCCAGGAAGCAGAAACTCTCAGACAGCACAGGGTGCTGGGTTTAAGTCCCAGCTGAGCAATCTTAGGCAAGACATATTTTCCTTGTCTCTGTGATCTCACTCCTAGCATAGATATATTCCCACTGTAACAGCTGTGCTGTAGGGGATGGTGTGAGGATTGGGATATATACGAAGACATCTTGCAATGCACAAAATATCTCAAGTACTCGACAGCTGTCAGAATATTAGTGGGAAGAAAGACTCAGTTCTCTTTAAAATGGTCTTAAACCCCTCACATATTAAATAGAGGTGGCCAACCACATTTCATGAAATCTGACCAACAATGCCTGAGTACCACAGTACAGGCTTGGGTACTGTTAGCTCTAGAGAACCAGCTCCCAATATGGTGATTTTCTTTAAGTATGAGTTCACAGCTGTGGTTGGCCAGGATAATCACCTGGGAGCTTTAAAAACCTCGACACCCTGACCATGCTCCCACTGATTCTGATTTAATTACTTTGTAGTATGGCCTGTGCTCCCCGGGAGGCTGTAATGTGCAGCCAAGTTTGGAAGGCATCACTCTGGGGAATATGATTTCAACACTTCCATAAGCTAGTGATTTCCATATGCAGGCAAAGGCATTTCCAGGCAGTCTCGGGTGCTGGGACTTGGCCAATAAACACATTGTTGCTTTTCAAATCAAATCTAGGAGTTAAGTAATGACAAAAATAATGTCTCCCCTTTCTCCACCATTAAGTTGCTATATTACCATAAATTGCATTGGCAAAGTAGCATTAATGTTTCCAAGGCCTCATGTGCAGAGGCATTTGTCCTTTGAAAGCTAATATTCAGACAAAACAGGCATGAACAGCAGTAAAATCTAGAAGCACTTCCAGACTTCAGCATTCATTGTTCTCTTTGAAAGCCTCCCTGGTGCCTTCTGCAGCTACCCTCCCATGGGACAGCAGCACAGCCTCTGCTTTCCATTTTATATAAAACCTTGTCATTTTAGGTTATTAATATTTGGTGATAGAAATTGCTATGAGAAAAACATGTATAAGAAATACTGAGAAACCTAAGGTGTCTAGTGAATGAATGAGTGGGTGGTGGAAGGCAAAACTAAAACCTCAAAAGTTAGAGGGTCTTATTGATGACAGCTACTTCGAGACATCGGTTGTCATAATGTGAAGGCATGGGAGTGGACTGTATGTAAAATCCTTATCACTGCCCCTAACAGAAAGATACCTCAAAAGCCACGGCTTCAAGTAAACAAAAACCAAAACACTTCAGTATCTATTCCTTTCTTGTGTAAACTGACAGTCTAGCTGAATTGGTGAGTTCTAAATTCAATGAGAGATCCTATCTAAGAAAATAAAGAGGAGAATAATTCAAGAAGTTGCCAGATGTTGATCTCTGGGCTCCATAGGTACACACACATACACATATACCACACACACACGCATGCACACACACACACACACTGAGCTGTATTAAATTACTGACATTTTCAAAGCAAAGGCCAGCATTCAGGAGACTATGGGAGAGATGTCTCAAGAATAAATATCTGATCAATGATAAAAGCCATATTTCTCAATGTGCCAGTTGGGATGGGGGTTATCAAGCAATCTCAAGGTCCTGAATCCTGAATGCTGCCCTTTACTTTTAAAGAGTCAATCATTTGATACAGATCAACATGTATATGTGTATTTGTGTGTGTGTGTACATGTGGAGCCCAGATATCAACATCTGTTTCTATCCTATATTGTTTTAGACAGAATCCCCCATTGAAGTTGAAGCTCACCAATTCAACTAGATTGTCAACAAGTCACCAAGCAACAGGGATTCTCTTCTATCTGCATTCCCCATAATGGAATTACAGGCTTACATCATAACACCTGGCTTCTTAGGTAGGTGCTGTGGACTTAGGCCCTCGCATTTATATGACAAGCACTTTACTAACTGAGCAATCTCCTCAGCTTCCCAAGTTAACATTTCTTCCCATTATTACACTATAAAACATGGAAAGCACTTCATCTTTCTCATTAATTCGTCCTTATTCTCTTTATGGATTTATTATGTCTTGATGATAGTATTATAGGCTTATGAAACTTTCCAGTGCCATAAAATACGTAAGGATTATTATTCTTGTCTGGCAACTATCCAGAATTAAGGGATGCTTAGGTGGCTGCCAGTGTCAAAGTTCTGGACTGTTAGTATTTCTTATCAAGTGCCTTCAGAAGGTGAGAGACTTCATAAGGGCCTAGAGACAGAGGAGAGGGATGGAGAGAGGAGGGGAGGAAGGGAGGGAGGGAGAATAGCAGGGAGATTTCTCGTTTCAGGTAAAGACCTCCCTCTGTGATGAACATGATTGCCTGTCTTTAGAAAAGAACTTTGCTCCACACTGGAAAGAACCAGGCAAGACATAAAGAGCCAGAAGACAGATGCTTCATTATAGCGCACAGAGCTCTGAGAGAACCTCTCGACACAGTATGCTTATTTTCTTAGCTTTGGATAATAAATGAATTCAGCCTTATGTATTTCAGTTGACTCCATACTTAAAATTCAGAATATGAATATGGTAGTGTTCATTAAGAAAATCTGAGCCCAAAGTTCAAAGAGTGTTGGGGCATCTTGGGAAAGTCTAATTCTCTGAGGGTTGGTGATCAGGAATGTTTCGCACTGAGGATATAAAATGTGTTCTTAAAAACATGACTGTGTTTCTTGTCTGACATCTCCACCCAGCTTACCCCAGGAATGAATTCTTTGCAATTACGACTGACTGGGACATCATGGGTGGAAACACAAGGAATCTCTCTATTTGCAATGAACTCAAAAATTTCCACATAGCAATTTTTCATGCAGTTAACACTTACCCTCTGCTGTGTTGGTCTCTTACACAAGGGAGGGGTTCTAGACCTTGCCCTTAGATGCTTCCCATTTGTATTAAAAAGGACATTGCCTGCACACATTCCCAAAATGTTCACACTGCTTCGATATCACACTGATATCCTTATTCCAGTTGGTCAAACATTAGCTTCCCAAGGACATCACTTCCCCTGGGTGGCTAATGAAACCACACTTTCCAGTCACATTGTACTGTTACCTAACTTTGCTGGCTCACATTGCCAACAACCCACCAGGCTTGTTCTATTTCCTGAATACCTGGTGCCCATTGGCCTCCTGCCTTAGGGATCTGACATCATAAGCAACAACTTGTTCATATCTGTCCTGTTTATATCATCATGTGTCTGATAGTTTGCTTTATCAACTACAGTAAATATTACATTTTATTTTCAAATATTTTCTACTCAACAGAAACCTAGCAGGCTCACAAAAACATACTCATGAGAAGTTTTGATTTTAGGGCTGGTATGTAATGGTAGGAGACATTCATAAGTCTCTACTTAACTGTACTTGCTTTAATAGAAATTAAAGTCACATCACAGTGCAATTAGAGATGGGAAAATGTGGATAAGGTATATAGCATGTTACATCCCTAAACATTACCATCCACAAAGGAATTCAGAATTTAGTGAACAAGTCCATGTTCACCAAATGAAGCTAAAAATTATGGAGATGTTGGAATTAAGACATCTTCTCTTGGTAACTTTGGAAGTATATTTTTAAGGTTTCAAAATGATCATGGTAGTTGGTGGATCGTTCATCTATATTCTATAGCAACTTGATATGTAGCTCCAAACATCCATCTACATGTGAACTCTTTCCAGAATCTAAATATGTGTACACCCTTCACACACACACACACACACACACACACACACACACACATACACACACACACACACACACACACACACACACATACACACACACACACACACACACATACACACACACACACACACACATACACACACACACACACACACACACACATACACACACACACACACACACACACAAAGAGAGAGAGAGAGAGAGAGAGAGAGAGAGAGAGAGAGAGAGAGAGAGAGAGATGAGAGATGAGAGACATGGGGGAGACAGATAGACAGACAGATGAGAGACAGATAGACAGGGAGACAGACCCACATGGGAGAAGTGGGGAAGTACAATTCACTTATTGCTCAATTCCTTTCAATAATGCCCATACCTTGTCTCAACCCATTCAGACCCCAAACTCAAAGCTTCAATCAAAATGTGTTGCACATCCATAAATTTACCAAGTTCTGCTTCATCCTAAGATTCAGATAGTGCTATAAGTGGCTTCTTTCTCTTCCTGGGCCACAGTTTCCCCTCCTCTGCCAATTATCTTTTGCTTTTTATTTCTCAGCTCAAAAGGTCTTTCTGTGGATGGCATTTCATGTTATACCCTGCAAGGGTGTGTTTGCTGATCTCCCTGAAATGAGACTAGGTGGATTTGAATTCAGTCCAACAGATGTTCCTGGAGGAAAAAAAGCATGCTGAATTCAGAAGAGAGACCCAACTCAGCACGCTTACAGAGGAAGGACTCTTGATCTTGGTCTTTCAGTATCCCAGAGTTTGAGAAAGTGAATTTCTGTTTAAGCCACTTGGTCTATGATGCCCAGGCAAAGTAATACAATTAGCCATGGCTATCTCAGCCACACAGGGTTTGCCATCTTAGAATATAGTGTAAGCACTTATACACATATTTTGATATGACACATACAACCACATATCCTTCCATCTGGGTCAATAGCAGCTCACTCCCATCATGCTGCAGTCTGGCCTAACCACTGTCTTCATCATTTCGTCTTTTTCTCTTGTCAATCGATTAGCCCACAGCATTAGTTCTAAATGCAGACTATGACCAGGAACTGAACACTTGTAACTACCTCCTCTGCTGTCAGCATGATCTGAGCACCCTCACTTACTGCCCAGTAACTGACAGAGCCACCTAATGCTGTCCTTACTGCTGCTGCCTTGCCTCTATACAATCTGTTTTTAATACTGCATTCATAATCATGTCTTCAAAGCTTAAGTCAGATCATGCTACATGTGATGACTGTTCTTGGTTGTTGACTTGACTACACCTGGAACTAACTAAAATCTAAATGTAAGGATGCACTGTGAGGGATTTTTTTCTTAGTTAAATCATTGAAGTAGAAAGACCCACTTCTAATTCGGATCTATAAGGTGAGAAGAGCCCTTTAATCTGGGCCACATTTTCTGCTGGCAGCCTGCATAAAGGACTTAGAAGAAGGAAGCTTGTGTTCTTTGTCTGCTTGTTGTTACTCTTATTAGCAAGTCCATTCCTTCACTGGCATTCAAGTCTGCTTCTTCAGGATTCCAGCATCTACTGAAGATCACCTGACACATCCAGCATCAGGGACAGAGTAACCACTGAACTTTCCCTTGGAAGATAGTCATTTTTGGACTAGTTGGACCACAGCCTGTAAGTCCTTCCACTCATATATATTCATTTATTTATTCATTCTATATGTTCTGTTCCTCTAGAAAACCTGACTAATGTGCTACCCTTTTACCTACCACCAGTTGGGGCTTTTCTATGTCACTGAAGGTAAAAGTCATAGTTCTGTCTCTGATCTTACTGACCACATGGCATGGTCCTCCTCCCATGACTTCACTTCCTCTTCTTCTCTCCATCAGACCCTCCTTGACCACACTGGAATCTCACAACCTCATCCATTATAGCAGCCCAACCATTCTGAGGGCTTGTCCAGTATCATTTCTCTGATCTAGAAATCTCTTCTTTCAGATATGTAAATGAATTTCTCCCTCTTCAATTTCATGGTCAGATGCTATCTTCTCAATAAAACAAATCAATGCTATCTTATTTAAGACTTTAATACCTTTCCCAGTAATCCCTGTCCCTCTAAACTCCTTCATGCTTCTTCTACCACAGGAATCACATCTTTTAATGTGATGTGAAGGGCTTTCTTAGTTTGTCTTTGTTTCTCCCATCCATCATAAGATTTGAATCTGGAACATTACACACTAGGCATTGAGAACTTGGTTCCCAGCTGGTATGACTGTAGCAAAGGTTATGAAACCGTTGGCATATGGGTCCTGATGGATGTCCTTAATAGGACAGGGCGTTTTTCTGGTCCCACTTTTTTTTCTTATCACAACAAGCTGCCTCATGCTCCTAAGGATACCTAACTGCTTCTGTCATCATGTTTTCCCTGGGAAATTCCCAAGTCCATGAGTTAAAATAAATCTTTCATACCTTTTAGGTGTTTCAGCCAGATCTAACAGTAATGAGAAAGGTTAATTAATATACTCCATAAGCTAGGATTTTTGTGAGGTTCATTGATGGATTTCCCCAATACTAGGAACAGCAGCTGACACGTGCTAGATACAACAATAGTTGAAGGAATGATAACTAAAAGTGTTATTCACTTCTTAAAGACCCCACAAAGGAACCAAGGGTTTACTATCCCTCCTCTTAAGAAGCACAGATGAAGAGAATTTTTTTACGCATTAGTTTTGGGGAAGAGCATCAATCCACATTCAGGTGCCAACTTGTACATTTACACCCAGCTTCCTTTTGAAGAATTACCTCCATTTTTTCCTCCGACTGACAACTCTAAAGAGCTTAAATTTTATTCCTAAAAGCTTTTGCTTTAACATTTGCTTAGACTCTGCTCCAGAGACTCATCTATCATGTTAATATTCCAACATACAGCACTGCTTTTAAAAGACAAACAATTTTAGTCAAACCAGCATCCCCTGAGGATATTTCACTACCTAATCACAACTGTGGTGTCTGGAAGTAAAAGAACAAGTATCCTCCACTGCTTCTCTTGCTTAACTCTGACGTTTCTTAGACAGACAGTCCATGACAGGCAGGTCCTGGATATAGCCAGGGACAAACCATGGAAGAGTCAAACCATGGCAGTCTTTGCTTAAAATAGGTGAGACAATGGAGCCCTGGGCAGAGAAACTGAGATCTAATAGCAATTAGCATGATGAGTGGCAAGTCAGTATGGATTATGAGTCAAGCTCCAAGGAAGTAAAAAGGAGCCTATGATCAGGCTCCAAAAGGCCATCTGTTGATATATTCCAACAGGTCAGAAGCCATAACCCAAGTATCTAGTCTCCTGTGTCACAGCAAAGGTGTTTTGGGCATCTCTGCTCTTCCTAGTAGTTCTCAGCATTGAAGTGTCCTTCACAGGTGGGTGGAGTATCCCTCCTAAGCCACCTATCCCAACAGTGTGATTTTTAACACTATGGTGATCATGAAAACACTGAGCTCTCTACAGAAGGAGGCCTTGGAGTTTTAGAATGGCACCAATGATTTAATTAATAACACAAGGAAACAGAAGTACATATTTTTAACAAATATTCAAATAAATGTCAGTGAATATTGACATGTATCCTAAATCCAAATATTTTTAATTAGCTTTCTCAAGAGGTGGCCTCTCATTCAAACATGTATTATATATCAAAATGTGATTTTTTTCTTTTTAAAAAATTTGGAAGCATCATCACCTGGTGACAAGTAATAGACAGTTGGGACTCTGTATTCCCCATGTACTAGATTTTCATACAACCCTGTAAATGCCCCAACTCTAGCCATCTCTCCCCACACTCTCTCCCTCCATCCCATCTTCTCCCTGCCTCAGTTTTCCCACCCCACACCTACCCTCCTCTCCCCCCAGCCCACCTGTAAAAACTATTCTATTTCCTCACTCACTTTTCTCTAGTGTCATCCAGTTACCTGTAAATTTCATGATGTTATTTTTTAAATAGTTGATTAAAACTCCATTGTATAAATATACCACATTTTCTTCTATTCTTCTATTGAGTGACAGCTATGCTGTTTGTAGTTTTTGACTATTATGAAGAAAGTGTTAATGCGTACAGTTGAGAAAATGTGATTTATATACTAAACCTTTCAACACAACATAGGGTTAAATAAGAACTCTAACTTCCTCCCTGGAAATGCTTATTTTTATTTGCATTAAATGGTATTTTTGGAGCTAAGTCTAAAACGGAAAATTAACTGACCACTAATCAATAGTATCTCAGAGAAAAATCAACAATATTCGACAACAAAAATCAACAAAAAATCAGGAGTGTGTGAATACTCTTTCTTCAAAGGACAAACTTTCCCCAGAGTCCAGAGAAAGATTCTAAAGAATTTCTGAAACTATAAAAATGATTTCTTCCAAAGCCAATAAATTATAAAACAGTAACATTTGCTAGTATCTCTTGTATGTTAATTGTTATAAGGGTATTATCCATAATATCTTATATATTGCTTATAATAATCTCATGAGTTTGATATTAATGATTTCAAATTTTCAGATAAACTTGAGGACAGAGGTTAAGCAACTAAGAGATAAAGTTAACTAAATGCCCTGGATATATGACAGTTAGTTAAAGTATTCATCTGGAGTTTAAGTACAGGCAGTTTGACTCTAAATCAAACTCAAAGGAGAAGCATCAGCAGGAGAAGGTTGTCTAATAATACTTTCTGATCCATGAGTGATGACTGGAAATTTTTGGAAATTGTTTACATACAGGTATGATGACGTAAAAAGAAGTCTAAGAACAATGAAGAACTTCCTTTGTAAGAACTGAGGACATAGTTCCTCCAAACAGAAAACAGAGTTAGAGATGGAGAAAGCAGGTCACCTAGGAAGGGTTCACAGCAGAGAGCAGTGTGACCACACATTGGGAAGTATGGCCATCCATCCACAGAAGAAAGCAAAGATAGTGAATCAAGTGAGACAGTCAGAATGATTATAAAATAGACACATGCCACCCACAAACAAACCAGTTTCCCAGTAAACAGTCAAATAAAAATTCATGGAGATACAGAAGAATAAAGTTGTGCAAAACCAGCATGATCAGTCTTACCCATCTATGAGTACATTTATTCATTCAATATTTAACCTATGTGTGTGAGCTACAGAGTACTGTGGCAAATGGTACCCTATCTTAGGCAAGCAAAGGATCCAGCAAATTTAATCCACAATGGCAGGGTACAAGAACAGGGAACACAGAGGGTGCAGTTTTGCATAATTACACTATTGAGTTGTTTTTTCTCTTTTTTTTATCATAATAACATATTTCTAAGTATTATTCACATTGGTGAGTGTTTCCAATCTTAAATTTCAATTACTATTTTTTAAATTAATTCCAAGTTTAAAACAAAAAAAGAAACAAAACCCCTCTCCATCAGTCTATTTGCAAAACAATCTTCTGTGAATTGGTGATCGGCTGAGCTAGGATCTATCAACTATGTTGACATGTTTTGCACATTTTCCAGCCCTGTGCATTCTAACCAATGTGTTTTTCCTAGAGTGGCACAAACAAGGAAAATTTGACTCCCAAGTTTCTAAAATGACCAATTTGCCTGTGTTGACTAATTATCACATGGGCTTGTTGCCTTCACTGGCCATCTGTTCTCTAGATGGTCCCCAAATATTTCTAATTTCTGAGAGGTGAGACGAGCCAGAGAGTAGTCTGGATCAGCGGCTCTGCTCTTCTATTAACTTTCTAGCCCCTGTTAAAACAGCATATGAAGTGCTATAAATTGAGGCTCTCTAAATATACCACGGAACACAGAACAGGGCACAGATGGGTGACGGCATAGGACAGGCAGCCATGGCTAACTCTGGTTTTCACAAACTGTGACATAGTTCATAGAAGGAAGGAAAAAACAGTCTGCAAAAAAATTAACTTAAAAAAATAAAATGAAATGGTGCTGTCCACAGAAGGGTCTTTTTACTTAATATTTTTGAAGGGAAAGAAGAAAAGTCATGTGGTGGGTCTTTTGTTTGTTTTTCTTTTGCCAGTTAAAACTCATTCATCTCACGAGACTCTCAGGAAGTCTTGAAAAAGTGAGGAAACATCATCAGATTCAGGAGGGAAGGGAATCTGAAAGAGTACCAAAGCTGCTGCTACTTCATTTACCGACTGATATTGGTAGGGATAACTGGTAAACCTACCTGGCTTCAGTTTCATGGTTAATTTGAACTTGAGAGGCTAGAGAAGTGAAGTTCAGGGCCTAAGGACAAAGTGAGTGGTCACATTCCTGTAAAGAGCCTCCTTTCATAGTTCTATATCCAATTTTCTGAGGAACCTCCAGACTGACTTCCAGAGTGGTTGTACAAGCTTGCAATACCACTAGCAATGGAGGAGTGTTCCTCTTTCTCCACATCCTCACCAGCATCTGCTGCCACCTGAATTTTTGATCTTAGCCATTCTGACCGGTGTGAGGTGGAATCTCAAGGTTGTTTTGATTTGCATTTCCCTGATGATTAAAGATGTTGAACATTTTTTCAGGTGTTTCTCAGCCATTTGGTATTCCTCAGTTGAGAATTCTTTGTTTAGCTCTGTACCCCATTTTTAATGGGGTTATTTGAATTTCTGGAGTCCACCTTCTTGATCTCTTTGTATATATTGGATATTAGTCCCCTATCAAATTTAGGTTTGGTAAAAATCCTCTCCCAACCTGTTGGTGGCCTTTTTGTCTTATTGACGGTGTCTTTTGCCTTGCAGAAGCTTTGCAGTTTCATGAGGTCCCATTTGTCAATTCTCGATCTTACAGCACAAGCCATTGCTGTTCTATTCAGGAATTTTTCCCCTGTGCCCATATCTTTGAGGCTTTTCCCCACTTTCTCCTCTATTAATTTCAGTGTCTCTAGTTTTATGTGGAAGTCTTTGATCCACTTAGACTTGAGCTTTGTACAAGGAGATAAGAATGGATCAATTTGCATTCTTCTACATGATAACCGCCAGTTGTGCCAGCACCATTTGTTGAAAATGCTGTCTTTTTTCCACTGGATGGTTTTAACTCTCTGGTCAAAGATCAAGTGACCATAGGTGTGTGGATTCATTTCTGAGTCTTCAATTCTATTACTGGGCATATACCCAGAAGAAGTTCCCACTGGTGATAAGAACACATGCTCTACTATGTTCATAGCAGCCTTATTTATAATAGCCAGAAGCTGGAAAGAGCCCAGATGTCCCTCAATAGAAGAATGGATACAGAAAATGTGGTACATTTACACAATGGACTACTACTCAGCTATTTAAAACAATGAATTTATGAAATTCTTGGACAAGTGGATGTATCTGGAGGATATCATCCTTAGTGAGGTAACCCAATCACAAAAGAAGTCATTAGATATGCACTCACTTATAAGTGGATATTTGCCCAGAAACATAGAGCACCCAAGATACAATTTGCAAAACACAAGAAAATCAAGAAGAGGGAAGACCAATGGGTGGATACTTCGTTCCTCCTTAGAATAGGGAACAAAATACCTATGAAATTAGTTACAGAGACAAAGTTTGGAGCTAAGATGAAAGGATGGAATATCCAGAGAATAGCCCATAATCAGCCACCAAACCCAGACACTATTGCATATGCCAGCAAGATTTTGCTGAAGGGACCCTGCTATAGCTGTCTTGTATGAGGCTATGCCAGTGCCTGGCAAATACAGAAGTGGATGGTCACAGTCATCTATAAGATGGAACACAGGGTCCCCAATGGAGAAGCTAGAAAAAGCACCCAAGGAGCTGAAGGGGGTCTGCAACCCTATAGGTGGAACAGCAATATGAACTAACTAGTACCCCCAGAGATGTGTCTCTAGCTGCATATGTAGCAGAAGATGGCTTAGTCGGCCATCACTGGGAAGAGAAGCCTCTTGGTATTGTAAACTTTATATGCCTCAGTAAAGGGGAATGTCAGGGCCAAGAAGTGGGAGTGGGTGGGTAGGGGAGAAGGGCTGGGGGTGGGTATAGGGAACTTTCGGGATAGCATTTGAAATTTGAAATATATATATAAAGAAAATATCTAATAATAACCATTTTTTTTTAAAAAAAGAGCCTCCTTTCAGTTGGGACTGAGAGGTGACCTATAATTCTGGATTCTTCACTTCTGTGTTCTCCAGATAGAATGGACAGCAGGGAAATCCAGGACTCCTGTGATACTGTCTGTTTCAAGAACACCATTATCTGGCAACAGTGGGAGGAGAGGCCCTTGGTCCTGTGAAGGCTTGAGGGATGCCTCAACATAGGGAAATGCTAGGGTGGTGAGGTGGGAGTGGGTGGGTGGGTGGGGAAGCATCCTCACTGAAGCAGGAGGGAGGGGGCAGGATATAGGGGGTTTGTGGAAGGGAAACCACTGGGAAGGGAATAACGTTTGAAATGTAAATAAATAAAATAACCAATAATTTTTTTTTTTTAAAAAAAAGAACACCATTTTGTCAGGTTTAGGAAGTCAAACATTATTTTTGGCTCAGCAGTTAAGCTCAGTTGTGGGTCTTGCAGAGGACCTAGGTTCATAACCTCTTGTAACTCTAGTTCCACTCTATCTGATGTACTCCTCTGGGTCCATTGGCAGCACACTCACTCACACACACACACACACACACACACACGATATTCACACATAAATGCAGACACTCACACACATGATATTCACACATAAGTGCAGACACACAAAATTAAAATAAAATATTTTCTTTTTAATCCATCATAATTTGAGCATTCATATCCCATCAGAAAGTGAAAAGACAACAGTTACTCAGCGTGGAATTTCTGGAGAATGCAGTACTGGCACTCTAACACATACCAAGAAAACCCCTAGGTTAATATAATATTTTTATCCTCTTAGTCTTTTCTTCTTAATAGTCATGTTTTATACTTTTCATAATTAAAATGATAGTTTTTCATAACAGGGTTTCTTCTATGTTAAAAATATACTATGCCTCTTTCTAGACACTGTATAACTTCATCTGTCTCCTCATGCTAGACATCAGGATTGTTTTTAATAATAATGACCATTTTGTGTATATGTAGGTGTGTGTGCATATATGTGTGCATGCATGTATATGTGTGTATGCATGTGTGTTCATGTGTATGCATGTGTGTGTGTGTGTGTGTGTGTGTGTGTGTGTGAATGCAGGTTCCTATAGAGGCCAGAGATATCAGATACCCCTGGAACTAGAGTTATAGATAGCTGTGTGCTGCTCAATGTGATGTTGGGAACCAAACCCTGATTGTTTATAAGATTAGCATGCTCATAACCATTGAGCCATCTCTTCAGTTCATGTTCAAGATGAAAAGTCTTGATATAAATATTCATGAATATTCTTCAGAATATATTTTTAGAGGTGAAAACACTTGTAAAATGTATGAACATTTTAAAGGTTATTGATTTTTTAAAAAATCACCTCACATAACACTGGTACCAACTCATACTGCCATTACTAAATATATATTTTCATTCACTCATTCTCACCAATATCATGCATTCATTATGTATCTGTTTACTTCCTACATTGTGACTGTTTGATGCCCAAGTTGTGCTTCCAATTTTTTCTCTTCTTTTCTGGTAGAAAAAAAATGAAACCCTCTTTCATGCATAAACCAGATGCTTGTGTATATATCAGTTCCTATTTTTTACTAATTTATCTTTAATGATTTAGTCTGAGTTTAAGTAATAACTCATATTTAAGTGCATATTTAATCAAAAGAAAGTTTTTTCTTAACATTCCATTCTCAGCCTTTCTGTGATATCCAACAGTGTGAAAAGGACATAACTGGTTCTGAATATTTTTTGGTTCGTGGTTAAAGGGTACTAAAGCATACTTTTATAGTCCACACATTTTATATCAGGGCAAGTAATCTGCAAGTTTTCATGAATTCCTTGCAACATGGTTTGTGGGAAGAGGTCACAGAGATGACTGGTTTCATTAAACATGGCAGGGAAGCAAAGTAGACTCTGCATTGCTCATAAACTCGATTCGCTGATCCTAAACGGTCACAATTCAAGGAGAATCCAACTCAGAATGGGAAAATGAATGCCGTGCTTATACTCAAGTCTTAAAGGATCATTGAGAGCTGCTGAGACTCTCAGAAATTTATAGTATTTAGTTAAGAAATTGCTAACTATATGAGAACCACAAAGTCTCCTTTTAGGAAACTGTTTATCCAGGGTCAAGGACACACAGCTTTCATGCTGAGGTCCTTGGACAAGTCCAGGCATGTTGTGGGACTCAGTAGGTATTTGTTGAATAAATAATTATCCCAGAGAGGTAAACACTCTTTTCATCTTCAGGTTCCAGCATACTGCTCCAGTTGTAGACTACATCAGCTAACTGTAGCTTTGACCTCCAGCCTCTCTTCATGTTTCAGTATTAAAATCTGTACCATCTACCCTGCTGAACTGGGCTGCCTTGAGAATTGGTGGCAGGCCTTGTGATATAAGGCATAATATTTCCAGCTCGCTTGAGCTTTATTCTAAAGGCTTTTATGGTAGTGGTGCTATTCGCTTTATCTGGAATCTCAGCTGTGTGATGCTGGCTATGCTAGACTAGTTAGCCCCCAACTAGTGATAGCATAAAGAAAAATTATTTCCAGGTTGGAAAGCTATCTGTGTTGTAGTCAATTGTTTATTATCACAACAACATGGGTAGAGATTTTTCATAATTTTCCCTACTGAAATTTGTCTCCTTATGGTAAAGACAAGATTTGTGTCTCTCTTCTTTCAGCCTATGCCTAACCTCCCTTGATTGCATTATGTCTTATGAAAATGTGATAGCAATTTTTAAGTAGCAAAGAAACCTGGCATCGATAATTGTGATAGCTGCCCTTAAATTTCTTTTCTAAATATGTTCATTAGATTCTTCATTAAATCCTGTTGAAAATGTGGAAAAATCTGAGATCACTGTGTAACCTAAAGAATTTAACCTCCAGACCATACCTAGTTTAGCATGTGTCCTACCAGATTCCCTCAGGAGCCCATTAGTTAGTCAGCTCACTGTTTTAAAAACTTTCAAATTAATCTCCCAGCTTGAGTCTTTACTTTTTTCTTTGAGGATAGAGATTATATCTTTTAATTTTAATCAGTTCACTGAGATATAATGCCAAGCTTTGTCCTGTTTGAAGTGCACAAGCCCATTATTGTCATTCTGTAATCATCAGAATGTAACTATCAGCATGACCTAAATTTAGAACACATTATCTTTCCCAAAGGAAGATGCACCCATTAGCATCACCCCATCCCATCTACCTACCTAGAAAATACTATCAGTCACTAATCTAACTCCATGCCCCAATAGAATAACCAATTCTGGACATTGGCCATAACTGGAATTATGCAACATATGGCATTTTGTTTAGTTTCTTCCTCTCAGTATAGTAATTTCAGGTAGAAAGTATCATTACTCATTGCTTTCTTGCTCCTTTTTTAGATTTATTTGATTTTGCATGTGTTTGAATACTTTTGTTTATATGTACTATATAGTGCTTAGTACCCATGGAGGTCAGAAGGCCCTGGGTCCTTTGAAACTGGAGTTATGGATAGTTATGACCTACCACATTGGTATTAGAACTAAACCTGGGTCCTCAACAAAAAGAACAAGTGCTCTTAACTGCTGAACTATCTCTCTAGCCTTACCTTATTTCTTTTTCTTACATTCATTTCTTTCTAGGGATCAATTATTTTCCATTGAGTGAATGTCTGATTTTTTTTACTCAATCATCCAGTGATAGAATTACTTACATCTTCTACTATAATGAACAATGTTAGTATGAACATTTGCATAGATATTTGGGGTGAATGTATGTTTTTAATTTCACTGGTAGATACATAGAAGTCTAACAGTTGTTCATATGATTATGTTAAACCTACATTTTGAAGAACTTCCAAATTGCTTTCTAGTTCTGCCTTCATCTAACCCTGTCAAATAGGTGCTCTATCGTGCTATCTGAGTGAGTCAGTTAGAAAGTAAATCTGCCATGGCAGCATATTGAATGGTATATAGCCCCAGGGTCTTACAAAATAAACAAATACACACACACACACACACACACACACACACACACACACACCAACACTTGAGCATATTTATCCTGCCAACCTCTTCAGGGTTCTTACCTAGCCACATCTCCTCTTCTCACTCCATCTTATGATACTTCTAGTTTATGTCCAAGCTTCATCTTATCATGCATCGTTGTGTACATGTAGCAAGCTGGCACACATATCTATGTTTTACACATATTTTTATGACTGGCTAAAATTTTCTATCTCTGTCTCTGTGTGTATCTGTCTCTCACTCTGTCTCTGTCTCCTTGTGTGTATGTCTCCCCTCTCACACACACACCAAAAACCAAACCAACAAAAAAACCAAAAACAACAACCTTAGCCTGAACCAAGTCATACTTACTTTTCAAAGCCATGTTTAATGGTATTCTTCCCCAACATGCCCACCCTGGCTATTTCAATCTGAACAGGGCAAATTCTCCTTCTTCTCTATATCACTTGGCCCTTTGCTGTCATTATCCATGTACTCAGTGTCTGTCTGACAGACTGACAAGTAAGAATTTTACTGTCTAACTTCTCTATCCCTAGCAGTGACAATGTCTAGGGCACATTCAATGAGTAGAGCCCCTTGAATAAGTCTTTGAAACTAGCAAAGCATAACTCTCACTATTTTCAGCTACAGATCTATTCATACATTTAACTAGCTGGGAAGTTTGAAGTAACACTTAACCTAATTACTTCTTGCAATTTGATTTCCCTTAGCTCCATTCTGTAGAGTCAGCATCCTTCCTACAAAAGCTGACATGTGAACTCACCTCTCAGAATTTTGTTTTTCCATAAAACAAAAAATAAACCATATTGATTTATTGAGTTGATAAATCATATGAGACTTCCATTCATATATGTTCACAATATAAACAACCTGGGTACAGAACAAGTTAAACATAAGACTTAGAAAAACCTTTATGATAGAGCGTCTTCCTTTATTTATCCCTTCACAACTTAGCTCCTACTGCCTCTGTGTGATAGGAATAAGCTTACTCAGGCGCCTTTCACTTTATAGTAGAACAAGATCAGAGACTTCTGTTATAGTTTTGATCAGGAATGTCCCTCAAAGACTCATATGTTGAAAACTTAGTCCTCAGCTGGTGGTGGTACTATTGAAAGGTGGTGGCCACCTCAGAAGGTTATGTCTAGTTGGGAGAAATAGTCCTTGAGGTTCGTTCTTAATGAATATGATTATATCCCAGCCTCTTCCAGTCCTTCATGCTCTGCCTCTCAGTGACCATGAGGCAAGCAGTTCTGTTCTACTATATACCTCTCACCATGATGCTCTGCTAAACCTGTGGTGGGCCAAACATCAATGAAGCTAAAGGACATGGATCAGAAACTCTAAAATTAGGGGTCAAATTAAAATCTTTCTCCTTGTAATCAGATATTGTGTCTCAGTGACACATAGCACAATGGCAACCTCTGACAAATAACCTTAGCAGATGGCAGGGGCAGGATGCAGCACACAGATTTAACCTCTTGCTAATGGTCAACATTATCTCACTATTGCTAGCAATAATCTTATTTCTAGAGAAGTCGCACATATTCTGACAATGACATGGACAAAGCTAGAAATTACAGAGCATGGTCCTCTATTGACAAATGGGTTCTGTTCAAAAATACATTCACAAGTCCTTTGAAAATACTGAAGAAAGATCATTGGCTGTGGTGAGATACTCAGGCTATCAAATAGATTTCTTTTGGTATGTGTAAGGGAAAGGGTTCCCGTGTCTGTACATGTGTAAGCGTATGCATTTTGAAATCACAGGTCAACCTTGAGTATCATTTTTCACACACCATCTATCTCGTTTTAGAGTCATGGTCTCTCATTGGCCCAGAACCACTGATTCATCTAGGCTGTTTGACTAGCAAGCTTTAGGGATCTTTCTTGCCACATGCCCAGTACTGAAATTATAAGCGCACACTGCCACACCTGGCTTTTTACTTGGATGCTGAGATCAAACTCAAATCCTTACAGTACCAACTTAGCTCTCTCCTCCATTCCACCTCTTAAACCCACTATGTACCTGTGACATGCATTTATAACTCTTCATAAACCCATCCAAAATATCACTGAAATCCAGTCACAGTTCTAACTTAGAAACTCAGAATAGCATCTCACAGGGGGCACTGAGAGAGCAACTACCTCTCTTACTGGCTAGCAATAGGCTTGAAACTCGGGAGTTAGTTATGAGCTGGTGGTGAAAGCTTTACGGTCCAGAGATGGCTACAAGGAAAGGAAAAAGAGATAAGGAAATTCCCTGTGACAGGATTCCAGAGGAAGAAGCATGGCAGGATTTGGAAAGATACTCCTAAGGCTTTAAAGTCTTGGCTTCATTTCCTGATGAAGTGGTATGTGAGATGCTGTAAAGTGGTGGGCACCAGGAGTAAGATTTTAGTCATGCATGTGTCTTCAAGCCTTCGTGGTGGTGGTGGTGGTGGGGTGTGCACAGAAAGGGTATATGACTATGGTGGGAACAAGAGAGTACCTTTTCCTCTTTCTTCCCATTACCTCTTGACTCCCTGGTCAAGTTAACAGGGGACATAAACGCCAAAATGTACTAAAAGGGTTCTAGGTAGACTTACATACAAGGAAAAAGGAGAGAAAAACCAATTACCCCAACTTCTCTAATGAGGAAGACAGACTGACTCACTACCACTAGTCTGAGCCTCTGTTATAACTCATCAGTTATAAACTGACACAATAAGAATAGAAAGCTTACTATCATTCTGCTAAATAAACATAGCAATAAAACGACTTCTAATGGTATATTGCTATACCCATAGATCAGTGACCACCCAACAGTCATAAGAGAAGCTTTTTTTTTTCAACAGATGGTAATTATCACACATACCCACAGCTGGACAACATAAGGAGAGTGAGAGACTTAGGAGTGTTCAATCCCGAGGAGAATACCTTTATCACATTCCTCCACTTAAGGCTCAGGGATCTACACAGAAGATGGTCCAAAAAGACTGTAAGAGTTAGACATGGTGGACAATTATAAGGGTATATCATTTTTCTAGGGAAAACAGTGCAGATGCACATTTGAATTTACAGATACTGTGGCAGCATTTATAAGACCAGCCCAAGTTCAAGACAAACACTGAGCCTGGAGGAGGGGCAGTGAGTACGGAGCCCTGCCCCTAGCCAAAAGCCATGCACAAATAATAGCTGCTGGAGAAGGGAAAATCAGTTTTCTTCAATGGAGTGATACTGAGTATATCAGCCACACTCCAGGGCAGGTTTCATACTCAGGAGTTAGCTACCACAGATCAGACGCTGTGATTATCAGTGGTTTCTTTCTTCCTTCCTTCCTCCTTCCCTCTCTCTTTTTCTTTCTGTTTGCCTTTCCTCCTTTAAGAGTAAAAGAGGATAAAGTTAAGTGAGTTGGAGAGTGGAGATGGGGAACAAATCAGAATATGGTAAAAAACAAAGCAAAGCAAAGCAAAACAAAAACCAAAAAAAAAAAAAAAACCAACAAAACAAAACAAAACATTGCCCTTGTAAGAATACAGCATTTGAGAGAAGAAACCTAAGTGCTAGTATTTACAACCCTAAAACCCAAAGAAGAAGAACCTGGTGCAAGATAGGGAAGAAATAAAACGACAAAACAAGAAGAACAACAACAACCAAAACAAGAAAACCCTACAATATTAAGAAAGAAGCACGATGGCTTACCTTGATTGTCAGTTTGACTAGATTAAGAAGTATCTAGGAAATTATTACAAAGCTCTTCTGTGTGTCTGTGAGGCCCCTTCAGCAGCTCCAGATTTGGGTGGCACTTTTCCATTGAATGGAGGTCCAGGTGGTATAGACAGAAGAATGGAGAGCACCGCCTTTGCATGGGCACTTTCTCCCTTTGCTTCTAAGCCTCTGTGTTGTAATCTTCCCCACCAGAGTTTCCTGCCAGGATTCACTAAGTCCCTGAAAGACTGACTGAGATAAAGCCTTCCTCTTCTTGTTACTGAAAGCTCAAAATCTGATTACACAAAAAATGGCGGCATTCCTTTGCCCCATGTCATAGACCATAGTTGTTGAATGAATTTTCTCTAAGTCTTCTGTTAATGGTCTTCCAGATTTGGGGATGTGACCATAACAAAACTCATGAGTGAAATCAATGCAATGTGTTTCTTATAAACTGGTGAACTGTGCAAATGGAAGAGGCCAGGTTGTGAGGTGTGAGACAAAATGATTGATTTGTGGCAAAATGCAGGCCAATAAAGAAATTAATGGGCTTTAAATTATTACTTAAAGAGGGAGTTTCACACTTCTGTTTCCATGCAAAATTTAATGAGGTAGAAGTATTTCTTAGGGAGGGGAAGACTAGCTCTAAATGCAAGGATTTAAAAAGAAATACTTTTTTTTTTCCCTTCTAATCACTGAGCAGAGGAATCTAGTTTTTTCAATTACTGTTTCTAAAAGCTGTTAGTTAGTATGAGCTGTCAGTTCAGTTTGAACAAAGGACCAATAAACTAGCTGGAGAAATCCGAGCAATGCCCTCCCACCTAAGTACTACTTCAGGAAGAATGGGGAAAAGACTACCAGCCAGAAAACATTTCAGCGAGGAAACTGCATAAACTGCTGGATGGATAGAGACCCAGGGCTTCCTTGGTGAGGCATGCTGTAGAGGAGGAAGGGCATGATGTGCCCATCATGAGCACGGCAGACAGAAAGAAGGAAAGAGCAGCAGGAAGCAACGCTTTGAAGGGATGGGTGGGTGAGAGCCCCCCAGGGCTGTCTACATTGGAAATCGACCTCAATGCAAAGTAGATGTAAAATATGCTTCAGAGACCATGTCAGAAATGGAAATCTTGACTCTGTACTTCAGGAACTGACCAGTGAGGCACCCAGCCCTTGAGCAGACATTTGTAAGGTGTTCTCAGTCAGTATCTTTTCTTCTTTCTTTTCCCGTAGCTCTGCAATCACTCTGAGAAAGTGTCCAATCAGTTCAAATAAAGCATCTTATGTCAAGGCTCCTACAAACCTTTAATGGTTCCACTATCCCCTCATGTGGTGTTACAGTGTGTCCCAAAACACACTGAAATCCGTCATTGTAACAATATTAGGGAATGACTTAGTTAAGGTTTCTGTTGCTGCAATGAAACACCATGACCAAAATGAAAGGAAGGGGCTTATTCAGCTTTCACTTCCACATTGCTGTTCATCACCCAAAGAAATCAGGGCAGGAACTCAAACAGGGCAGGAACCTGAAGGCAGGAGCTGATGCAGTGGCCAAGGAAGGGTGCTGTTTATTGGCTTGCTTTCGGGTGAATTGCTCTGCCTGCTTTCTTATAGAACCTAGAACCACCAGCCCAGAGATGGCACCACAATGGTTGGGCCCTCCCTCACTTGTGGCTTAGAATGGTGTCCCACAAACAATCCTGAAGAAGCCACAGGACCCTGCTCTGGGGGGTGGGAAAGCACAGTCTGAGGTCCCTGGGGAACTGCCAGAGTTCAGCTCTGGGGTTTAAACCTAGCTCAACCAGAAAACAGGCTGCCTTTCACGGTCCCTTACCCACTAACAGAAAATACCTTACAGTTGTATCTCATTGAGGTTCCTCGACTGAGGCTCCTTCCTCTCTCATGACTCTGACTTGTGACAAGTTGCATCAAACCCAGCCAGTACAGGAGATGACATCTTCAGGAGACAAGTTAAGAATGGTTCAATAGTCCCGACTTTAGAGTGCATTCCTGACATAATGAGTTTGGCTAGAATTTCTTTTGTCTTGAAATTCCCTGGCTCCAGTTGTGTAAAAAACTTCTACCATTTATAAGTTACCCAGTCTGTGGTATTTTGTTATGGTCATAGAAAATAAATGATAGGATGGTATTACATGTTCTTCCTTTGATTAAAATAATGAATCATTATCTTCAAATGTGCAAAACAGTGGGATGAGGAGTTTGCAGTCATTCTCACCCATACAGTGAGTTTGCGGCTAGCCTGAAACCCTCTCAAACAAAACAACATGAAACTAATGACTTTGTCTTCAGTGTAATTTTTTTCTGTGCCTATTTCTTTTTGTCTCCCCAACATATATTTTCCCTCTGCTTTTGAACTAACTGCTTCCCAATGAAGTTTATACAAGTCACAAGTATGGACCCCTCCCTGGTATGTGTTCAAGTCCCACAACTGTTTTAAGAAAGATTGTCTGACATCACTCTGAATCTGTAATAGAGTTTATTTAGTCAGACACCTTCCAAGCAAAGGCAGCAGAATCCACAGAGTCTGCCATGGTGGTGCTGTTGCTTGCCAGCTGTGCGTCCTTAGGGTTCTCAACCTCTTCCAATTTCAGATTCTCCCTGGACTAAATGGAGAAAATGAGAGCTTCACATTACAGGAAAATAGGAACTTACATGTGATTGTGTTTATGGAACGTCAGAATGTGCTCAAACATACAAGCAGCTGGAATAAACCGTAGCAATCACTATCACTGGTTACAGGGGTCCTCAAGACACTGCAGTTGGCAGAACACTAGAAGCCTGAAGAAGTTGTGAGGAAGAGGCTATTTGGGCTCAAGATCCTAGCCTCTGTCTCCTTGAAACACAAGGTCTTCTAGCTGAAGCATGCTTCCAGATGCAAAGCATCCCTGTGCCCTACCCTCAGGCTCATGGATCTACAATCCAGTGACTCTCAGGGCCTGCTTGATGGTGACGATGGTCATCAGCATCATTGTAGCCACTTGTTCAAGTCAGTCTGTCTGCCAGAACTCTGGTATTCCACTGTCTGCTACCTTTAGATTCCAATTTAATTCCTAACTTCCCTCCTGAGGTTCCCCTTTTCTTGTTCTTTAAGCCCAGCTCATATCCTGCCACCTTCAACCTCTCCCTTGACCACTCAGCTACTAAACCACACCTGCTTTAAAGCCCATGGCACCAAGGGACAGTTCCCTCTGCTCAAGTCTTCCTCACTTTGAGTTCTGTCTTCTTGCGTAAACATCCTACTGGGGCTTTAAGCTTGACAACTGGCTTTATCCTTTATTAGCTCTCAAACAGCTGGGACATTCTGCACAGAGAAGAGGCAATCCATATATGCATGCTGATGAAGTCTGAGGGTGGAACCCAATCTGTTCCCTAATTGGAGAAGCTAGAGGCCAAGCTCAAAATGACTCCTTTTCCAGATGCAACAATTCCCATCCAGCGTGACTTAGCAAGCTGACATCTGAGCAGCCAGCCTGGCACATGTCCAGCCACACACATTTACAGATGTGCCCTTTGCCTTCTCCCCCGGCCCTTACCTCTCACATGTTCTTTCAACCTCTGCTATGCCCCAGTTCTCCTGTCCTCCATGGAGTCCTAATGTTCCTCCATCCTGGTCCTCCCATGGTATCACAAGTTCCCTTTTAGACTTTCCCTTCCCCAACCCTTCTCTCTCTATATCCCCTCATCTCTTCTCCTTGTTTACCTTCCAACCCCCCTTCTCTCTTTTCTCTCCCCATTTCCATTCTTCTTCTTCTTCCTTCCTCATGGCTTCCCTCCCTCTCCCTTCTCTTCCTCTTTTCTTTTCGCTTTTCTCTTCATAGTGCCAGGACTAGAACGTTATACTTCATGCATGGTAAAGAAGTGCTTCTCCACTGAGCCACCTCCCAGACTCTCTCACTACATTATAAAACCTAAGTCAAGAACAGTGAATGCTCACTTTTGAAAGCTCAATGGGAACTAATTTACCCCAAATAAGGATAATAAGAGTACCAATCCCAATAGAGAGCCATTTTCACCAGTTTCTTCCCTATATATAATAGAATATACACCTTGTACAGGTCCCAGGCTTTCCAGTTCCTTTAAAGTCAATGGAGCTAACACTCTGCAAAGGTGTTAAAACTGTACAGCTGATTGTCTGATACTAATGTTCTTTCTTTACTGTCCCCTCCCACCATCTAAATGTGAGAGATAGGATCAGCCACAATTCTGGAAAGCCCAGAACAACATGAAAATGTTGGACATCAAACAATTGTGTGACAGCAGTATATACTTCTAGCATGAACCCTCCTAGCTGGGGGGTCTGGGTGGCATGCCTAGAAGTTGACTTCCTGCACACAGGAAAGAAAGCAAAGCTATTTTCCTTAACATCACTGAAGGAGGAATTCACCCCACCACATGTAACTCTGAGCATTTACATGCATTTAAGCCTCTTATCTCTAATTGCAGAATGCGTAATATTTATCCCTTCTTGTAGGAAATTAAAGCATTGGCAAACAGGATTTGAGAGCTCAGAGGATAGATGACTGAGTGACAGAGGAACCTGATATCTCACAGATCGCCTCCTCTTCCCAGAAGCAATATCAAGAGATCTATGTCTTCAATTTCCTCTAGACACTGACTTAGGCATAAGTAAGGCATACCTCAAGACCTGTCATACTTTGCTCTTGTGTCTACCACATCTTCGTGCCTACCACAATACCCTAAAAATAAGCCAAGGGTCACCCAGGGTTCAGAATCCCTATGGTTCCCTGTTTCTGCCCCTGGATCTCCAGATACATAGCAACTCATTACAATGTGTCTTACCATTTCTGCTTCCTCACCAAGTGGCGGACAATGAGCAGGACATTGACTTGAGTGTCAAAGGAAGGATCTCATTTCTGCCCAGTATAGTCCTTGGCATATTTGCTTATCAGTGGATTGCTAAAATCCAGACCTAGAGCTACACTGGACTCGACAAGGCAAGCTTGAACAAAGTCTTCACAGTGTCCCCTTGAAGTCACATGGTGGCAAATAATCAATGGACCTCCAAATCTCAAATGCTCCCCAATGTCTTGATTGTAATGCACAGGTCCAGACTGACTGAACAACCTGTGGCAAAGTTTTATAGCAACCTCCAAATTGCCTGGTTTAAAAAGGCATCTCAGTATAGCCTTTTTCATAATCAATTTCATAACTACAAGAAAATCCCCAAAGCAGTATAATTTGTAAAGGAAAGAAATGTACTTCTTTACACTGTTGGACTTCTGTAAGATCAAGATGATACTGCTGCAGTTTTACTGTCTGTGGAGTCCTGCATCCTCATGTGTGCTTGTGTGTCTGCATGCATGCATGTTTGTGTGTGTACATTTTCATGCATGCATGTATGTGTGCATGCATGGGGGGGCGGTGCATGAGATTGTGTGCTGTGTAAAGGTGTATAGTAAAGGTGGAAGGGCAGCTACCGAGAGCTCCAGAAGTCTCTTTCTTAAGGGCTTAAATCACATTGCTGAGGCTTTTCCCTTCAGTGCTCAAACCATCACGACTGTCACATTGTCAACACTTGACTTTTTGGAGGGATACATTCAAATCACAGTACCCTCAAAACCTTTCTAATGAATCAGAGCTCAACTCCATCACATCCCCAAGCTGAGTTATTTGGCATTTGAAATCTTTTGCCATGCCGCTGCAGTAGCTGCAGGAAGAGAACATCACAGGCTAGTGACTAACAACCCTACTGGGACAATAGACACTAAAAGATCACATATGGATCCCACTGTCAGATATTTGCATTGTAGAAGATTTAGAAAGGTAAATTGCTTTGTGGGATGATCCAAAGAGGGTATATCCACTACCCTCTTAAGGAAACATAAAATCAAAGACAAATGACAATTGAACACCAGTGTGTGTATCTTCCTCTGAAGGGATAAGTAATAAAATGTAGGGAAATGAGATGAGCAGTTAGACATTCTGAGGCAGGAGCTTGATCACTGCCTGATTTTCACTTCTTTTCCCAAATGGTTGCAAAAATTTAATGTTATTAAATGAGAATTCAACACAAAGCTCGGTGCCTATGAGACAGTTTGAACAGAGAGATAACTACTGCTCTCGTAGGTTTTAGAGACAAATAATAAATCCTATAGGTAATAAATTATATAGGCAGAAATGTGATGTTCTCATTCTGCATGCTCTACAGAGATACAGACTTGTCACAGCCATGCTAGATGCCATCATTGTTCGTTCTCAGTTCCTCCTTTTATAGGATAGGTGTGGAAAGCCTTTTGGGGTACCGCTTGGCAGGAGTCTGACATTGGCCAAGGACAAGGAAATGGGCTTTAGGAAGAAATCTGACATTGGAAGTAAGCTCAGGCAGGAATCTGACATTAGGGCATAATAAGGAAGTAAGTTTCAGCAAGAATCTAACTTTAGGCTGTAATAGAGAAGTAAGGTAAGGCAGGAATTTTAGTCTTAGCATGGAACAGAAGAACTAGGCTTCAGGCAAGATTTTGGACTTGGAAAAGGAAGTGGGCTCAAGTATTTCGGTCATTATGACAAGCCCTTTGAAACAACCATCATGGGAGTAATCACAGGACTTTGCTTATTGCTTTGTTAGTTCCTTATTGTACTGCTCATCCAAAATACTCGCATGTAATTAAAATGGCATTAAAAAGTGGATTGGAAAGTTAAATTTGCCTTCAGTTTCAGAATTGACTGGGGTCATGCTACAATGTTGTCTAACTATCTTTTTTTTTTAATCCTCACTCCCACACTGGAGAACCTATTGACTGACTGAGTGGGCTTGGTCAGGTAGGTGACTTACCGTGGGTTACCCAGCACTGTGGATGGTACTTTTCCACCTGGGTCTAGGAAGGGCCTTGGCAATCATGCACAGCAGGTTTCTTGTTTACAGAGGAGCAGGCCAATTCTCAGAAGAAGTTTAAGGAAGTCATTGTAAGTCACATAGCACCCCATGCTTATGTTGCCTGCCTCATAGCTTTAAGTTTTATATCACTGTTACCATTCCATCCCATGAGTCTTATTTGTTTATTCTTTGGAACAAGCTGTGGTTTGAATGTGATAGGCCCCCATAGCCTCATATCTCTACACAGTTAATCCCCAGTGGGTGGTGCTATCTTTGGAAGGTTGTGGAACATTGAGGAGGCAGAATCTGGCTGGAAGAAGTGTGTAACTGGGGGTGGGTCTTGCACTGTTATAGTTGCAGCCTAGTTCCTGTATGCACTCTGCTTCTTGTTCCACTAACTGTGAAGTGAGGAGCATCCACCTGCCTCCTATCACGCTGTTTCCCACCATGGTAGACTATACTTCCTAAAATTTGGAAGCCCAACCAAATCCTCAAGTTGCTTCTTATACAGTATTTAGTCATAGCAACAGGAGAAGAAACTAGTACATCCATAAGCAACCCCATCCTTACCTTGCTAATCCAGGAGCAGGCAGATTTGCTGACTTCCTTTCAAATCCCGAGCACACAGAACACTTCTGTTTAACTTAGTTTCCCACGGACTTTTGCTAAATGACTCCAACTTTGGACTACCCAAGTCTCATACATCAGACAGAATCACTTTCACTCCAGTAATGTTTAGAAATGCAAATAAGTTGTTTAAAATATATTACTCCTAGCCAAGTCCCTATTACTGCTCAAACTCACTATAGAAAACAGATCTCACATTGATATTTCCTATTTGCTTCTGTCCCTTTGAATAGGTGTAGATGGAAGAAAAGTGAGCCAAGACTGAGATCAAGTATAATTCAGTACAACCACCACTCTGCAACAAGAACCAGAATTTCCACCTCGAGCTCAGTGGTCTCCCAACTGATTCTTGTAGTGACAGGAATCTCACTCAGTTCTGAGATAATACTGTTTCAATTTCTTCCACGTATTGGGACTTAAATTCTACTTCCTTCATCTTCTGATATCAAATACCTCATATCCTGTAGCCATAAAAGATGCCCCCCATAATGCTTTGATGTGGATAACAAATTAAATAACCCAATCTATTTATAAGTATCAGCTATACATAAATACATTTAACGTGTTTTGTCTTCGTTTATACAGCACACCTGAGGTTTAATACCAAATTCAGAAGCAACGTGTGAGTCGGTCTCCCTCAGAATATTAGCTGCATTTTATACACGGGCTCAACCCTGGGCAGTTTGGACAAGAACATCTTTAACAGACAGTCAGCCAAATCTCAGAGCCAAGAAACCCAGGCTCGTGTCACTGCTGATTAAAAAAGACTGGCCTTACATATCAAGCTTTGGGATAAAGAAAAGCAGATGGAGATTTCAAAAATGAAGGCAGATTGGAAACCAAAAGGGCAAACATTCCAAGCTGCAGGCATTGATTTGTAATCAACTTCTTTTCAAATTGCTTTGTATGTGGGCAGCAATCTATAGCATTCTCAGGAGAGCGTGGCAGAGCAGTGGTGTCTTTAAAAAGATGTTTAATGATATCCCCTGAGGGTCAGCTAGTAAAATAATATATGTAGAAGCACCTCATAAACGAAGGCAGCATCAGATGGGCTGTTACCTCTCCCTGAACTCTTACTGAATGCTCATCATGTGGTTATTATTACACTGGTTAGTGGCTGCGGAGGCCATGTATTTTTTTTTTTTTTTGTATCTCAAATACATGAATTTAAAAAATAACCTCTCAGCAAAAGATTAGTCTTACAAGTGATTTCTCTACATAGTTCTGGATATGTGAAAAATGATTCTATATTAAAAGTTCATGAATGTAAAAAGATATAAAGAAAAAAATCACAAGATAGCTGAGTGCCTAAAGTGAACAGAAGAAATAATAAAGTGTGTGTGTATCTGCTCTCTCTCTCTCTCTCTCTCTCTCTCTCTCTCTCTCTCTCTCTCTCTCTCTGTGTGTGTGTGTGTGTGTGTGTGTGTGTGTGTGTGTGTATACATGCATGCATGCATATACAGGTCCAGGTCTCTCATTGGCCTGGCACTCACCAAATAGTATAGGCTGGCTGTTTAGCGAGCAACAGTGATGGGTCTCTACCTCCCTAGAACTAGGCTTACAAGTGTGCACCATCATTCCTGACTTTGTGTGTATGCGGTAGTGGTATGTGTGTGTGCAGGAGATTCTGGGACCTTGCACTCAGGTCCTTTTACTTCCAATGCAAACACTGACACTCCAGCCTGAGAGAATTTTTGACTAAAGAGGAACTGTCTTTTCCTGGGGGCAATGGCCTGACTTCCTGACAGAAAAAAAGGTACCAGTTAAATAGACATGGCTACAGTTCTGGCTGTGTTGAAGAAGATTCTATCCAGAGATTAAGTCATGGGACTAACTGCTTTCAACAGCTTTTCCCAAATTAGTAGATGGTTTTTGAACCAGTACTAATGGGTCCATTAGCAACAAGATAATGACAAACCCTCCAAGAAACTAGATGAGGAGAGCTATCTCCTAAAGAATCAGAGATAGAGGCAGTAAGTCTCAGACTGACTCATGCCAATGATGAAGTGAATGACTCCTCTCATTTCTGTCAGCTCTGACATCTGCACAAAGTGACAGTGTAGTTAAGGACCTACACTCAATTCTCCAACTTCTTGAGTTTGAATCCTGGCTCTGTCACTTGTGTTCTATAGCACCAGATTTTCCAATAACTAATAAGAGGTTTCTTTTCCTTGTTCCTGGATGGGGTCCTCCTGAGTACATAGTGTCTGTGCAGTATGCTTCCAGCAGGCTCTGGCACGTGGGAATGCTGTGTACTGTGAATTCTTTTAGGTCTCACAATCCAACCCAGGTCCTAGAAGTGTCTAGGGTAAAGGATACAAGGAATTGCTCCATATTCTCCTTGGGTTTCAGAGTTTGTGTTTGTATGTTGTTTTAACTCTTCTCTTTTGGGGACTGGGTTGGTGTATATGGTCATTTGCATGGGTGTCTCCCTCAGTTGATTGCCATCTGATTTTTTTCTTTTCTTTCTTTCCTTTTTTTTTTCTTTAAAGATTTATTTATTTTATGTATGTGAGTACACTGTTGCTATCTTCAGACACACCAGAAGAGGGCATCAGATCCCATTACAGATGGTTGTGAAACTACCATGTGGTTGCTGGGAATTGAACTCAGGACCTCTGGAAGAGCAGTCAGTGCTCTTAACCACCGAGCCATCTCTCCAGAGCCATTTGATTTTTTTTTTTCATACAAGGTCCTTTACTATAATGGCGACCTGCCTATCTGGATATGGAAAATCTGAATTCCAGGTTTTCATGCCTTCCAGACAAGTATTTTAACAACCTAAGCATGAAGTTCTACCTTCTTCTAACATAGAATAACAAAACTGTAGTTTCCAAGAAAAGTGAGAAGAAGCAAGTGTTTCTGAAAAGACAAACATTACAACACATCTTTGGTGTCCCTCATAAAACCTTCCCCTTGCCACTTCACAACCAATTCTGCCGAGACAAGTCTGTAGCTGAGACATGCTCAGGCTCTGGGTTACTTTAAAATTTTTTCTCAATTCCTCAATCCCTGTCCCACACCCCTGAAATCTCCAAGCATGCCAACCTTCTATGAAGTCTGCAGCTGTGTAAGGATGCTGGTGTGGGCTGCTCTCCACAGGGCTGTTTAGACTCTCCAGGGCTGATTCGATGGCTTCTACCAGCTCATCGCGCTTGTCTTTCCTCACTGGCTTCTCCTCAGGGTGGCGGGTCAGGCCGGTCTCCAGCTGGTATACTTTCTGCAGAGTGAAGCTATCGAAAGGCACAGCAGCATACTCCGTGGCCAGCTTGACACCGGCATGTACCTCGGCCTTGTCCACCTGTCCACGCAGGAAGGCCAGCAGATCGGCCTGGGCTTTGGGCTCTTGGTCCCAGCCTGAGCGCAGGCTGGTGGCATCGCTGGCCTGGTCCTGCCCACTGCGGAACTGCTCACTGCGTGCCTGCAGTTCATCCTTTAGCTGAGCGATCTGTCGTTTAAGGCTATTCACATAGTTGCGATGCTGTTCCTCACGCTCCTGCAGCACCGCTTGGTAGCCATCTTTGCCTGTGGGGCCATTGGCCCGTGGCAGTCCCAACTGCTCCTGGTCGCCTTTTGGAGTGCAGGCTAACATGTAGAGGACAGAGATGGCACAACAGAGCAACACCAGCAGAATCACTACCCGAGAAATCCACCCCAGCAGCCCGCGGCGGACCATTCTCACTCAGGTGCAGGCCAGGCATCCAGGTCCAGAGTATGCAACATCCCAGGGCACCAGAAGGGCCCCCAACACGGGCTTTTCTGGTTAGACCACAGTGCCACTGAAGTTCCCAGAACCAATTTCATCTATTTCCTTCTAGAACATGGCCTGCCTTTAGAAGTCAGCCATTACATGAGACAGCTCTCTTGCTTCCAAGGGAAGATTTTCTAGACAGAAACAGTCAGTCAAGTGGAGCCTCCAAGTTCCTTCATTCGTTCCCATCATAGCCTTTCTGGTATGCTGAAGATGAGAGGGAACCTGGGAAGACACAAAGGACAGGGATGCTTAGCGTTTCTATTCAGACTTAAACATTTCTCATTCAGGACCGCCTTTCATCGAAAAATTCCCACTTGACCTGGAGCATACAGGCTCTGGGATACTTTAGAATCCCAGGTATATAAAATAAGCACACAAATCAAATTATTTACTCAGGATAAATCATACATTTATCTTAAAGCAATTCATATATATATATATATATATATATAGTCAACATTTATTAAAGATTAAGCAACTGTGCATATTAATGACGTGGATGTGGTTATTTGACATAATTCAATCTTGGCTGAATATTTGATACTGTAGGATGGACAGTTCATCTTCATCGTTTTGCAGAATTGATCAATATTTTGATTCTATAATCACCAATGCTAAGAAAAACACTTTGTGTACTTATGGAAGGAAAAACAACAAATGCTTAAAGCTTTTCCAGTCATAGTTGAAAAATGCTGTCCTAATCACCAGTCAAGATTTGTTTAGCCATTATTTATAAAATACAAATAGAAAACTCATGTACAATTTACTCAAACCAAATATTTCAACACCATCAAATCCAAAGATATATTAATTTAATGCTTACATTCTGAAGAATAACAGTAGGGAGATACTAAAAACCTTTGTTAATTACAATCGAAACATTATGTACCTACCAGAGTGGAAAGTTTGTGTGCAATGTACAATAAAAACACTGCAGTTCATAACAGGACTCTGGACTGAGGTGTTGCAGGCACTGTGTGCTGTGGGGCATGTGCAGTGATAAGTACACGTTTTTTGTTGAGAACCCAGGCTGCAGTGAAATCTCCCAATGCAGCTTGGGTGAGCGCTGCTAGAAATACATGGATGCATTGTACACTTGATTTGAAGCCATTTTGGTCATTGCATGTTTAGAAACCTTGCTCATGCTGAATTTCTCATGAACTCTACACTTAGTCACATGAAGCTGCAACTCACCACTTAAGACGCTGAGTGCTCATTCACTAAGGCAACCAGTAGACAACTGACCCGTGCCCCAAGATTTACGGAAAGTGTTTCTGGCAGATAGTTCAGTATGAATGTTTTGTTAATTAGAACACAAGTGTCCATCAAAAGAAACATGAGAAGATGGGTGGGAACCACTATCAAATGCAAATAGTACTTGAGTTGAGAACTGAGGCTGACTTTTTTACTTGTCTTTTCTGTATGTTGTAACTCTTCACAATGACCTACATTCTAATGCTCAAAAGCGAAGCTTCCATGACCCTGCAATTACTGGCAGCAATTTCTCCACCGGTGTCAGAGGTCTTCAGTCAGTGTGGATGCTCTCCTCTGAGGCACACCCATCAACCATCAGAATAGACATCAAGCTTTCTGATCAACAAGTAGGGAGGGACCCAGAGGGTCAACTAAGCAAGTACAAAATGTCAATGATGACATGATCAGAAGGATCTGTGATAGCTGTCCCACCAGCTCCTGTATCCAGGATCCCTGAGAGCTGTCTCCTGTCTAGAACCTGAGATAGCTGTCCCATCATGGTTCCCAACCAGTCCTGCTAGTGTCAAAAAGGACTTTACAACAGTAAGGCATGAGTTAGGAGAAGAACAAGATGTTTCTTGTCAGAACTCAACACACTTCTTCCCATCTATATGAGGACTTCTGCATCTTTCTTGATCATTAGTTCTTAGAATGACTGCACCCCAATACCGAATCTGTGTAATAAAGGAGGTGCAAGACTGACTCACTATTTCCATGTCCCCTAGGCCACCCTTCCTCTCTCCTCTATGACAGACAACATCTCTTGATACATTTGTTTTGAGGTGTTCTTCCTTTTTAAATCATCCTCATCATCATGGCCATAAATTAATCAATGAGCCAACAAAAACAGATCAAATAATTATTTTTGTTTAGAGATATTTTCATAAAACCATCCTGTATGTAGCCTTACATACCAGGTATCTTAAAATCAAGGAAGTCCTACATTTTGCTATTTTATGAAAATAGCATTTTAAATAATCCCTATAATTATGATATTATTTTTATAGTATCCTTGCCTAACCACAGCAATCTAGGTTCTGGGCCAATAACCCCTTCTTATCCTAGTATTCTGTCCAAGTCTTGATGAGAAGGCATCTAGACAAGCTGCACATCCAGATCTCCTCGTAGAAAGAGGTTCCACAGTCATTCCCTTTACTTGGGATATGATGAGGATCCAGGCACACTGTCTGTTCTGGACATAACATGCACCTGTTTCATTCTGCATTCACACATGGTAGAGCCCTTCCCACTGTCTATGAGACAAGCCTCTTCCTAATATCCCCATACCACCAGAATTTGTTTATTTATTCATTTTCTATAAAAGTTTAATGTATAACGTTTCTCTCTGATATATTCTCCGGCATTTCTCTGGCCCCAATGAAACTCAACTATAATTAGAACAATACATAGTTATTAGTACAAAGTTTAAACTACATGCTTGCCCTTGGAAGCCTTTTATGTCTGATGAAAATCTCAGGATTTGTATAATTACTATAATTCTGTGATTAAAACCATCTTGGTTTTGATGTTCAGGCACCTTGCTGTTTTTAATGAAATCTCTCAGATGAGCTCATTATATCTAAGTATTAAATTATCAGTGAGGACATGTTATCACATTATTCTGCCATTTTAAAGACTTTTATTTTAAATACATTGTCATTACTGACAAAATAAGAAAATCAAAAAACAAAGAAATGGAACATTCAACACAATTTATTGTGCTGTGAAACTTAAAAGATGCAATCATGCTAACAAATTCTAATGGGATAAATGTTGCATTTGCATAATGGATTGAAGTCAAGTTGGTTTAATTGAAGCAATGTATTAAGACTATGGTTAATAAAATTAAAACTAGGATGGTGTTGGTGCACACCTTTAATTCCAGTACTAGGAGGCAGAGGCAAGCACACCTCTGAGTTCAAGGCCAGCTTGTGGATCTATAGAAGGAGTTCCAGGACAGCCAGGACTACACAGAAAGATCCTGTCTCACAAAATCAAAAACAAGCAAGCAAGGGAACAAACAAAAAGACTAGTAGAAAATTAAAGCTATAGACTATCCGTTCTATCCATAAGACCTTTGTTACAAGGACTGGGTGATAGTGGCTAGAGATGCCTCCCACCAAGTCTAGTAACCTGACTTGGATCCCTTGGATATATGTGGCAGAATGAGAAAACCAGCATATATATACACAACAAATAAAATATTTTGTAAAAGTCTAGATAGTGTGGCTTTGGAAATTCATTTAGTTATTTAAATTCCACTAGTAAGGGAAATCTTAGAGAGGGAACCAGAGGAACCAAAATATTTTATAAAAATAAATGAATAAATAAATACACTTCTGAAATTTTATTTTTTAATTAACACACAGAGTAACATGTTTCTTTATAGTGTTTTCTGCATACTTGCTTTTGATTGATTTCCCCCCAATCCCCACAGTCATTCATTTCCCCAACTTTCTGCTTCTTTGTCCACTTTGGCCTCAGTACTCCCCTTTCTAGCATCAGAGCACATGTTCTCTATCACCCACCCTGTTCTTCATTAAAATGTTTTAAATGGCTACATCACCAAAAGTAGCATACAGGTTCAATTTCCACCAAAGTTCTAATGACATTCCTCATAGAATGCGTGAATGTATTAATGGGATCCTCAACTTCTTATGAGGACACAGAGATTACAGAAGACCAAGAAATCTCGAACAAAAGGAATGTTGCCAGAGTCATCACAACAGGTGACTTTGAACTACAGTACAGAGCCATAGTGACAAGGCAACATGATTGTACCTTGAGCACTGAGATGCAGGCCATGGAAGGTAACTAGACTCAGAAACACCAGGGTTGTGACAAAATTGTTACAAACATCAACTTGAAACACCCATCTTATTTAATAAATTATGTTAAATTATGCTGGCAAAACCAGATGTCCACATGCAAAACAAATAAACAAACAAACAAAAAAATTATATCAGTATCTCTCAGCCTGTACAAAAATCAGTTCAAAGTGGACCAAAAACATTAACTTAAAACCTGACATGCTGAAATCACTAGTAATAAATATTAAAAAAAAAAAAAAAAACAGTTCAAACACAGATATGGACAAAAACGTTCTGTGTAGAATCCCCAAAGCACAAAACTCAAATAGCCCCCAAACTGACAACTGCTATTACATGAAATTAGAAACTTCATAGCCAAAGAAATTCTCAATAGAATGAACAGACTACAGAGAGAGAGAATAGATATTTAGAAAGAAAACTATACGATGTCAAAATTTGCCGCCAAAGAGTCAGCAGTTTTTTTCTTTGTAAAATGGTGGGAGCAGACAATACGTCAGAAACAAAACTCTGCATCTGTTAACAGACAAAAGAGGTCCTAATCTTTCTAGCAATCTGGTTTGCAATCAAATGCAGTGGCTGGTGACGTGATAGAGGCTGATATTCTGTAGATGAGTAAAGGCTGCTCCTTCACGCTCCTGCTCCTGTGGAAACCCAGACTCAGCCCACACAATGCCATTCTCAGCGTGGGTGTCACTCTGCTAGCATTGCCCCTTCAGAAAAGACACTTTAGTAAGACACAGGTTGGGCCAGTGGGGCCATGAGGTACAATACAATCTCTTGTCTTGGCAGAAGAGTTGGAGAAGCAGATTTAAAGTGTATAAGCTGGTTAGTGTCTTACAGATGGAAATACCATGTAATTACCAAGCACTGTTACAGATTGGAGATGACAGTAAAAATATAGCTTTATGAGATCTCAGCCACACTGTGCTATTGTTTAAAAAATCTTAGACAGGGAACTCAGGTTTTTAGCCTAGCTAAGCCTCTTGGGATATCTAAGGGACAGGGAGGGAATGTGGAGGGCGAAGACAAACTTGTCATTAACTGATTTGGGATGCTTGGTTGAAAAGTGGGTACTTGGGTTTCATTATTGTCAGAAATCCTTGCATTTGTCACACTTCTTGCCACTTATATTTTTGTATATTTATCCTCACTAATGACTTTACTCAATGTTTTCTCATCCCTGGATACCCCCTAAGGGTGATTCTGAGATGTTCTACATCTTGCCACTCTATTTACCAGTTGGACTGAAGGACATATGCAGCACAAAGGCCTCATTTCCACTCCAGTGAGCTCTGGGAATGACTCCTGTGAAGTGTCTAAGCCTGTTGAATAGGACCCGGACTCTCACACTCAAGGGTATTCTCAGTGTAGGTGTGGTTTCATCTCTGTCACATTAGAACAACCCTGAGAGCGTTGTAACTGCAGTTCATAGCTAGGGGTTGCTTAAGGAATCAGCGGCTCTTCCTGCGTTTTAAAGGCAGGCAATCTGAAGGACACTGACCTATGTCAACTGAACTAGCAATGGATTGAGTTTCTCCAGACTCCAAGTAGAAGAAGGTGGACAACTCTGACAACATACCCAGACTAGGGATCATCTGAGACTTCCCCAGACCTCCAGTGAGCACAAACAGACAACCCATCTCTTCTATGCTCAAGTTAGCTCAAGAAACTTAAACCATAATGACGGAGAGGCTGGGCACATGACTCAGTTGGAAAAGAGCTTGCTGTACAGGCATGAGGACCTGAATTTTGATTCTAAGCCCTTTAGTGAGAAAACCATGGTAAGTGAACTGAGGAGGCATTAACAGGCAGATCTCTGGGGTTGGCTGGCCAGCCAGCCTATCCTAATTTGTAGGTCCCTGATCTCAGTGAAGGACCTTATATCAAAACCAAGGTGGATGGGTGGCCTCTGACATTCAAGGTTGCTGGCTCTCTGTCTTCTAAGCAGATACACTCACACTCACACACACACACACACACACACACACACACACACACACACACACACATGGGAGAGAGAGGAAGAAAGAGCCATCTTATAAGCATTTTTTTAGAAACTGGTATTTGGGTTTCAAACAGACAAATGCTATTAAGATACAAGGCCCTGTTCCCATTTACTTTAATAGCGGGGTGAGAACAAGGACTAAGAAAAATTTTTTAAAAATAATAAAAGAAAAGAGGAAAATAGTGCTAAGAGTAATCAATATTTGTTAAGATATGCCAGTGGACATGGGTACTATTATCATTCATTCCTAGGAGATGAAACCAACTAGAGCCTGCAAGTTGCCCCAGATGTGCAGTGGATATTATTAGACTTTCCATACCCAGGACAGGAGTTGCTATTAGGAATGGAGTTGATGTTTCTTTCCCAGAAGACATTTTGTTCATGAGAGCTGAATAGCATAACAGAACACCTGCAAAAGTCTATTTGTGTCATAAATCATGAAGGACTCTAGGACTCTAGGCCCTGTGGATCAGATGCTGTGAGATTCTGTGACACATGAAAAAAGATGGTGGTTTCGTAAGAAGACCAAGTCAGGCAGCATAGTGCTGCACAATGACAGACCTTGTGAGTGACAAAGGGAACTACTCAAGGAGATGCAATACATTCAACAAGACCTCTCCACTCTACGTGCAGGCAAGCCAGGAGATTAAGGGAAGAAACTGGCAGTGTCTGCTGGGTCAAGAACTGGTAAGCCAAGGCCCCAGCACCACTCTGCCAGTCAGCTCCACTCTGGAGCATACAGCAAGGTCTTTGATTACAAGGAAGCCAAAGGGCTCCAGGCAAAGAACCAACTGTTCGGTATATAGAACATATACCGAAGTCACATCCTGGGGATGAAAACAGCATCCTGGGCGAGCATGGAAAGGAGAGAATATAAGAATTCTTATTTTTATTCGGCGTTTTCAAATACTCTCCAGATTAATATAAAGCTAACATTGTCAGCTGTGCTTAGTGAGACATGTAGAATCCCCTTCACCTCAAGGCCTCTGGCAAATTCCTGTATGTGCAGTTAGTTGTACCAGTCATCTTCCAAGATGGCCTTTCAAGAGTGCTGTATCCTGGTATTCCTATTACCATCTGTTTGTCCCATGTATACTGACGGCTTGATTTAAATAACCAGTAACATACTATGTGTTAAAAGACTGCAGTATTTGAGTAATGAGTATTCTCTCTCTCTCTCTCTCTCTCTCTCTCTGTGTGTGTGTGTGTGTGTGTCTCTGTCTCTCTCTTTCTCCCTCCCTCCCTTGCCCACCCTCCTTCCTTCTCTTCCTCCCTCATTCCCTCTCCCTCCCTCCCTTTCTCTTTACACCTCCCATCGATTCTTCCTTTCCTCTCTTCAGGAGGCCCCTTAGGACAAATCATGAAGTGATAAATATAAATCTCCAGACAATACTCAGTGAGGAGACTAAGATAAGACAGGCCAGCCGGTGGGGCTAGATATGGATTCTGAAGCCATACTCAAGTCTTCAAATGACAGGGTCATGACAACTTCAGGGCAACCTCATAGGAGATTCAACCAGCTAACCACCAAGCTAAGCAGCTACTCCCAAGCTCTTAGGAGATGTAATAAATACCTAGGTTTTAAACGGATAGGTTTGGGGATAACTTGTTATGCATAAATGAATAGTTAATACTTAGAGTTACAGGCTTGAAATTTCACACAAAATGCCACCTTTCAAATAGCACATTTTTTCATATTGTAGTGTATTTTAACAGACTCTATTTTCTATGGAATAGGAATCTTATGTGGTCAGAAAGATGTTATTATAACCACACCTCCATTTGGTAAGCAGAGGCCCAAAGAAATTGTGAGACTTGCCTCCCAACCTAAAGCCAAACACCTGGCACCCAAACCCTTCGCTGGTGTGAATCTCAATATGCTTTCTGCAGCAGCTGCTGCCTCCAAAGCCCAAGATTTCACTCCTGTGCAATCTGTGCTTATTGCAAACTGCTTATCTTTTATTTTTAACTTCAAGGACTTTGGGGAAATAGTAAACCCAAAGAATTTAATAGCGTTCTAGGGGAACCCTGTTTAAAAGCCTGGTGTCAGCAGTGGAATATTGCTTAGAAGTAGGGGATTATCATAAGATGCAGGTCACGTGACACGAGGCTGGTGGAGCACTCAGAAGTACCTCCGTGCCTGGCATAAAGTGGCACTCCACTCCACCATGGTGTTCAGGTGAGACATACAGAAACCATCCCTCTATTGTCTTTTGCCTCTGACTTATTGCTAACACCTGGCTTCTCTTTATCATAAATGTAAGAAGAGTTCCACAGCAAGGTTTTCTCTACTCATTGCCATACCATCTATCTCCTGCTGGACACTGCACCAGCCACTCGGCCTGCGAGCAAGAAGGGAGAGTCCGAGACAGGGGTAAAGAAGCCAGTATGGGTCAAACAAGCATGGGAAAGGTTTCTACAGAAGAAAACAGTGAAAGAAATGATTGAAGTCAGATTAGGGCTGAAAGTCCCTAGACTTTCCCTATATTGCTCTCAGTATATGCACAGGTGCACATAAAGATGCATGTTTGTATCTCCTTTCTCTTGAAATGAGAGTACTTAACAACCATAGCAACTGTGACAGAGTGTCTACAATACTCTGCATAGTTAATTAACTCAAAGCAAAGGATACATTCATAGTGGCTAATGTACTCTGAATAGACATGGTGCCTTATAATCGCCCCATTCCCCATGCCGAAAGCCCCAGTGAAGGCTTGTCGGTTACTACACTTCCTTCTGGATTCCAGGTTTCTATGCTCCATGGAGTCATTAGCATCATATAGATGTATGCCAGATGCTTTAGCCTCAGGTGTGCCCCCAGAAGAGACTGCAGAATTTGGTAGGCGGGGGGATACACATCAGCAGACTTACACTGAATAAATGATGAGATGCTCATGCCAAATCTCACTGCGACCTGGGATTTTCAACGGGAAACAACATTCCATCGCTGAGCATTTTGGCATGCCTGTGATAGCATCTAATGCTTTCTTTGACTCTCTCTAGCTAGAATAGGCCACCTAAAACAGAGCAGTGGCTCAAACCTCATAATGAAAAGGGTCTATACAGACTGTTACCTGTTCCTTAGCCCCCAGTAGAGATCAAATACCCCTAAAAATTTAAAAGTAAATAGTACGTTCCAGACATCACGTGTGTGTACATGTGCATGCATGTGCACATGTGTGTGGGAACCAGAGGTTGACATCTTCCTCCACCTCTGTGTACCGTGTTTTTGAGACAGGGTTTGTCACTGAACCTAGCACTCACAAACAGAGTAGATGGGCTAGCCAGCCAGCGTCAAAGGTCTCCATCTCCCCACCCCAGCAGTACTGAGGCTATATACACCTGGACCCCTGCCTGACTCTTCTATGAGGGTACTGGGGATCCACATTCAGGTTCTCAGGCTTGTATGTAAGCACTTTACTGACTGAGCCATCTCCCTAGCTCAGTATGGAACTTTCGAATAGGTCATCTATATGCAAATATACTCACTTGTGAGTGACAATTACATTTTATAATATTGTATTGTGTGTTTGCAAAACATTATCTATAAAATAATGAAGTATGAGATACTTTGAAATGTTTTCTTACAGATGGATCAAACAAACATAGGTGTGCTGTTTGAGGTCCTTAGTCACTGACCCTTGGACTGCATTCCAATTCTTCATAGCAGCCTGGAGTTCCTACAAGGATTGGGTCTAGAGTCCCAGCATGCTCTGTTTTATTCTCTCCCTTGACAGGGGACCTTGCATTAAAGGATGTTCCTGCCTCTGGAATCTACTGTTTCTCTCAGCCTCTGTGGCTAGGCCACATGCCCAAACCATTATCAGGGACTCACCTCTCTTCTCACCTAACTGAGAGGACTTAGACTCATCTTTAAGATGGTTTTCAAGGGTCTGTCCTGTGCCATTTACCTATGACAAGCAGCAGATATAATGTCAACAGGGAGAGAATAATAAGACCTTGCTCAAGGGACCTGGGAGGAACGGAGCTTTTCCCAGAAGTAAGATGTCTCAGTCAGGGATGCAAGCTGAGTCAGCTGTGAGTCTTTGCATAGGGATCTGCCTAGCTTGCTTCTTCCTTGGTGCTGTGGGGAGCCACCCTGGCACTGCAAAACAAGAAGCCTTAAGGCCAAGCTCCCTACACCCCCCTATTTCTCATAATTACGACCACTTAGTGAGCACTTACTTTGGGTCAGACATCCGACTAAGCACTTTACAAGTATTATCTCATTTAATCCCATGAGTTAAGTCTTATTATCCCCATTAAAGATAAGAAAATTGAGACTTAGAGCAGTGAAGTGACTTGTCCAAGGTGCACAGCCTGGGCCAGTGGCCAAGCAGAGTTCTAGCTGACTTTCAAGCCCTGTGTTTATCCACTACAGTAAACTACCTAATATCTTTAATTATCCAAACTGCTTGTTGGCACATGTTCTTCACTGTAGACCCCAATACACCTCATTTTTCTAGCTTCTGAACTTGTGCTAAAGCTTTACACTTACGGATATTCCCAGCAAGTCAAATGAGAGGAGAAGTTGTTTCTCTAGCCTGAGCTATTTACTTCCCAATCAGCTGTGATTCACATAGAATTCACACTCCCCTAACAAACATTGTATATCCAAGTTATGAGAGTGTAAGCCTTTTGTTGTTGTTACTGCTCTGCAATTGGGCTCAGGACACAACGTCTTCAGCATTCATGTGTTTCTGAGCAGAGGCCAGGAGATTGCACATGCTTATCAACTTTATGACATCTTAATTAAAAGGCACCCTGGCAAGTGGGATTTTTAATCAACTAAGAGATGTTCTTCTTTTCAAAAGAAAAAGAAACTGTCTCTAGGTCAGTGCTCATGATGGCTGGCCACAATAGAAGCTCTCTTATGCCAAGCAATACCCTCTTTGCTTCCTTCCTCTAGAGAGGCAAGAACCGTGGCCACAATGTCACTCTGCCATCCAACTTGCAGCCAAAGCCAGCTTGGCCCTCAGGGAGACACAGTGAAGGGAATGCCTAGAGGGATCCAGTCCTGAGATCCACGCTGCACAGATTGCGAGAAATTCCTGTTGGTAATTAACAAGGAGGGCACTAATTAAAAATGAACAATGCTCAGAGGCTAAGTACCTCGAAGCTACATAATGAGCACAATGTCATCTGCAGATGCAGGTGGAGCTGCTGGGTGCTGAGTGTCAACGACAAGGTGAGGTCAGTGTGAATCACAGGGTCCAGTGGCTCTGGGAAAATGCTGTCAATTTCATTCACAGTAAAAAGCGACTCAGACAGAAGCAAAATGGAGCTCTTTCCTTCCAGATAAAGTGTGCCACAGGTCTTGCCAGCAGAGAGAAGGAAAGCTCGGAGTGGGAAAGATGGTTGACCAAGGAAGGGCCTCAGATCACACAGAACAAAGAAAAACGATAGAAATCACTGCAATAACAGGAAAAGGGAAACAAACTGTCTCAGCCAAAGAAAGTAACCCGGGACCCTCTTTGGGAATCTCAGAAGAGGCTTTGCAGAGAGCTGTTGGCAAAATGCTGTGCATCACCAGTAGTTTCACTGCATTCTTATGACATTCTCGATGGCAAGTCACTGATCTCCATTTTCCAAGGCCAGGACACAGACTCAGGGGGTTTCGGGGATCTGGCATGCCTCCAAAGCACATGTGTTGGTTCTCATCTTGGTACTATTGGGATGTTGCACCCAATAGTATACTTTAACCTGTAAGAGGGGGAGGTTAGGGGAGGAGGCCTTCTGGTTGGGGAGGGTATCACATTCTAGGAGGAGAGACTGTAACCCTGGCCCTTCTTCTCTCCTTTTTGCATCTTAGCAATGAGACTAGTGGGTTTAGTCTACTATGTGCTCCTGACATGCTATGCTGCCTCAGCGCATCCCCCAATCAAAGGGGCAATCACACATGAACAGAAATGTGCAAATACATGGGACAAAATCAACCCTGACAATGAGGTAATGATCTCAGGCATCTATTACAGTGACATCAAGATGGCTACCACATTCTCCACAGGATAAGAGGCCTTCTAATTCTAAAATATTACAATGACTTTCTTCAGTCAGATTTATATTTTAGAGAGCAGAAAGAACAACTCTGTACATGCAGAATTAAAAAAGAAAATGAATAATACATATTATATATAATATATGAAATATAACATATATTATTCATTTTGTAGATAATTTCTAATTATATATAATATATTATTCATTTTGTTTTTAATTCTGTATATGCAGATAAATATGTTATATATGTATATAATTAACATATAATATATTATATATTAATATATTTTACATACACACACAAATATGTGTGTATATGAATGTAAAATCCTAGATGGTAGTGTGACAAAGCAGGGTAAGAGGGAAGAGCAAAGAAGCCAAAACATCTAGAGATAGGGCATACATAGTTTTTCAAGAGAACAGAGACAACCTGCTGGAACCAGACTAGGATAGGGCCCATGCTTTGCTTAAAGATGAGCATGGAATATACTTTTTCCCATGTCTATCTTGAGAACCCCTGGGTAGGACATTTTTCTTAGTGTAATCCATGACAACCTAAGAAGGTGGTGCCTTCTCAGATACCTGTGGCCACCTAACAGTCATGTGTGTCTCCTCTCTAGGGGTGGCATCTGGCCTTTCATTGCCTATCCCAGGCATCTAGGCTTTCATTCCCTATTTCATGGCCTAAGACAGATTGTCACTCTCAAGCTGAAGAGCGCCACACTCACACTCTTGGGCTCTCAGATGTCACTTGTTAGCTGAGTGAAGTGACAAAGTTAAGAATGAAATTGTTGCTTTTAGCCAAAACAAAATAAGCAGTCTAACTTCCCCTCTTCTTCATCCCCTACCTACAAGGCAGACATCAGCAAATAAAGGAGGGCTTTGCTCTTGGAAAGTGGTGATTGCATGAGAGGACTAGAGAAAGCACACATCATGCAGAGTTATTTCAGAAATGCTACAAAACTAGATCAATAACGCCACCTCTCTTTGTGCCATATCTCTGAGAATAGAAATAACCAAAATGCAAAAGATATAATAGGAAGACCAACAGCAAATAAACGAAGTTTGCATTCATTTTTGACAAAATAAAAGTTAATTTTGTAGACAGTAGTTATCAACCTCATGGTTCCATCCTACCCAGTCCGAGGGTTCTTCCTAGAATTGTCTGCCCTTCCTTCAGTGACTCCCACCCAACACCTGTTGTCAACCCCTGTGTAAACTATCTCTGCTCAGAGAGTAATGATTAAGATATTAGCTAAAAACATTTCATAATGTTATGATTGTAAATTCGAGTTGTCCGTAATAGAAGTCATTTGTATACCTCAAGAGATTGCATACAGTATGTATTTTGTACCTATGTTTTCCAGTTTAATACAATTTAGCACTCCCCAAATGTGTTTTTTCTGCATCACCCTGAGCATACTGCATGTATTTCCTGCCAACTTTATCTTACTGGGTATGTAGGATGACATAGAATGTAGGGTGACCAACCAAGGAAGAGACAGAGTATAAAGGGCAATAGGAAGGCACTGGGGAAGGTTTATAACCAAGAACTCTTACACCGTGGTAGGATTCTAACCTCATGGACAGGAACTAGTTAACATATCAGTTTTTAAACCCAAAGTCCACACGATCCAAATCAACTTTTATCACATGGGCAGTGTGAATGCAAATTAAAGAGGAGAGACTGGCATTAGGAATAGCAGATTTGAGATCATTACATTATTATAAATAAGGAAGGATTTGACTCAAGGCCATAGGATGGAGGAAGAGAAGAGGCAGTAGCCGTAGGACCGAAGAAGAGAAAAGGCGGTAGTTCAAGGATTACTTTTGGATAATGTATTAGCACTCTACTTCTATTATAAACAAACAAACTAACTAACTAACTAACTAATTAATTAATTAATTAATTAATTAAAGAGTTTTTCAGGATTATGGTTCCAGAGGGGTAACAGTAAATCATGGCAGGAGGATGCGGGAGCAAGCAGCTGGCATGGCAGGCTAGTACAGGATCTGAGGATTCGCATCCTTCATTAGAAGCATAAAGCAGATAGCACAAAGTAGGAGTAGGGCAGGGTCTTAAACTCTCCAAGCCTGCCCTGGTGACATAGTTTCTTCAGCTAGGCTATACTTCCTAAGTGTCTCCAAACATCACCAGCAACAGGGGAACTGAGTGTTAATAAAATGCATCAGTTTATGGGGGACATACCCATTCAAATCACCACAGATATCACCCATAAGACTTGAAGATTGATTACATGAGGTGACAGAGAGGGATTATCTACCAAGAACTAGGCCTGGGTTCTAGGCTTGTGTGATTCAAAGGATAGAGCTGCCATTCAATACACACATCTGCAGACTCAGAAGAAAGGCTAATGTAGTTGTGAAAGCTCTGATTCTGGACACAGGAACGGCAGACAGAGAGGGTGGGGCTTTGGCACGAGAGGTAGCCTACATTCTTCAAACTCTCTGCCCAGGCAAGCACCTACTCTTCTAATTCCTCACACTAAATACAATTTTCCATCTCAATTACTGGTACTTGCATATTTTTTTTCTATCCCTTATCTTCAGGATAAAGTTCAGTGGTTGAGAGCTGGGTTCCTGGGGTCAGGCAGAATGAGTCCTGCCTTATTTGGATTCTTTCAACCTTTGTTTCTCAAACATAAAAGGGCCTTCCCTGCAGAATTTTTGTGTTGAAAACTGAGATAGTGCATGCAAAGCATTTGCCATAGTTATTAAAGCAAACTCAATTTTCTATCATTGGGAGTCAAACTTAGTGAAATGACAGGAGAAAGATCAGAATGGCACTGTCATCAGAGACAGGAAGTGGATTGATGATTCTTCAAAGTGACAGAGCTAGTTTGGGCATGATGACCACCAAATCCCCAAACTCAAGCCTGTCCCTGGCTTCTATTTTGATTCATAGAGTTTAAACCAAACATCTGACCCTCTATATTCCCTGGTTCCACATCTGGGGACTTAAATAATGATTGAAAATATTCTTTTAAAAATGTGCTTGTATTGAACACATACAGTTGTTTAAAACTTATTTCCTAATTCAGGAAAATTATTTCAATCACATATTGAAGTAGGTATTGTGAATGATCTAGAAATTATTTAAAGTATAAATTTATTACATGCAAACTATGATGTCATTTATACAAGGGACATAAGCATTTCCAAATTTTGGCATTAGCCAGAGCCCCGAAGCTAATAGTCTATAGATAGTGAGAGAGAACTGTAACTCATACCTATACCATCGCTCTAATCTTAGTTTATTTTTTAAAAGGAAAAGGGAAGGAAGGGAAGTGATGGAGAGGAAGAAAGAGAACAGGAAATGAGAGGAAGGGGACATTGCTTTTGGTTAGAGGATCGAAGAGAATCTTATGGACCCTGTTGAGGGAGAAAGTCAGAAGTTAAGGTAAACAGTTAATCTGAAAAGTTTCCCTCAGATTCTCATTCAAACAGAATGTTACCTGGGAGATAAAAGAGTCATGGATGGGAAGGTACTTGGCATGGAAGTGGGCACAGTGGACCTCAGGACAATGTACTTCCTAAATGTTGACATGAGAGTGTAAGGACTGAGCAAGTTTTTCTGTACCTGAGGACTCACCAGAAGCCTAGGTGTGACTCTACTGGATGCCACCCATCAGCATCAGTATCAGAAAGACAGCAAGTAACACCTGGGTAAAATCTTAACATCTCTTAGCATGCTTTTGAATTTCAATCTCCCAGCATCTCAAAATGACACACCTTGATTCAGCAGTGTTCTGATTTTAGCTGCTGCTGCTGCTATATATATTGGTTCAGAACGGCCCTAAGGATGCATTCCTGATGAAGCATCCAGATGTGTGAAGGAAGAGAGAGGATTCCTTGATCCCTTCTTTTGATAGCATGTCAATCCCTTAGTAATGGGTCTTACTGAAAGATTCTTTTTCTCGGGGCCAGCATAAAATGCTTCCACATGAAAAATAAAATTGGAATACGGTCCTTTGATTACACACATGAAATTGCAATGATTGCAGAAATTAGAACTTCATTTGAACACTCTCCAAGGGAAGAAATAATGAAACATTCTACCCAATGCTATAATGACTAACCTTGTAGCAGGCAGCTGTGGAAAGGGAGAGACAGGTCTCTGAAGCTACCACATATATATTAATCACCACCACCCGTGTGTGTGTGTGTGTGTGTGTGTGTGTGTGTGTGTGTGTGGTGTTTTATGTGTGTTCATGGAGATGTACATATATATAGAGAGAGACAATATCAACGAAAAGGGCCAGCGAGACCAATAGATTCACCCATCCCTGCCTCCCTAGTGCTGATATTATAAGGCATGCTGTTATACATGGCTTTAAAAAAATAGATAAAGGTTCTGTGGATCAAACTTAGATCCTTATTCTTGCAAGACAAGATCTATTGCCCCAGCCCAGCATGTGGGATTCTTACAGAGAGCACATGTGAGGTGGAACTGATCTGTCACCATGGATTATCTTAGCTTAAATCCAGTTCATGTGACAGTACTCAACGGACTACCAAATACATGTGAAATGTTTATTGTGTCAAAAGGACAACATTGAACTAAAAGATCAGAGAAGCTTCTGCAGGTCCTACTAAGCTGTGCAGTTTTACTTGGCAGAGATGGGGACGCTTAGTCTAAACCATCATGGGACTAAGACATGCCGTACATCTGACTATTCCCCATTCTCATCCAACTCTGAAGGGCATTTTTTAAAAGTAGGGAACTCTACAAATTCACTACTTTATTGGCCATGTCAATTTCTCCCCTAGCTTAACTAGTCTCTTAGCTATCAAACCTTTTTTATATGCCCTCAGGGAAAGCTGAAAATACAACAGGCCTGTTGCAGTCCCTTCTACTTTATTATTTTTTAATATTAGTTCCTTTTCTGTAAAAAGAAAAAGGTGAGACTTCTTTTCCCTTAGAAACAACTTAATGGGTCTCAAGACTAAGTATAAATGCGATCATTCTGTGGAGTAGTGAATCTGGGGAGGGTTTGGCTTTTAATGAACATCACTTAATCTCCACTAAAAGCTTTATAATGAGATCATGAGTTTTACCAGGGTCCTTAGCCAGAGAGGGAGAACCAGGGTGTTACCTTCTCCTCTTGTTTACTTCCTATGTTCTGTCTCAGTGATATGGCTGACAGAAGCAACATCATTTGGAATTGCAGCATTGTCAGATAGCCTAGAGCCCTCCCACCTCAGGCACCAGACTAAAGGTACTAAAAATATAAGGAAGCTGCCTCTCCCTGACACATAGCCAGGGCCTGTTCTGGAGGAGACCAAGTTTATCTAGAAACAGTTATTGCATACCATATACTGACTTTGTATCTTTTCATTAGTGGTTCAATAAAGCAGTGATACCCCTTCAATACGGAGCTCAAAACAGTGAGCTTTGTCCACTTTACTGACCAGACTGAGGTCTCTTTCCAGGGTACCAAGTCTTAGTTATAAAGCTGATGAAAAGTTTGTCAGCTTTCCTTAAAACTGTGTGGATGCTTTACAAAGTGAAAGCTGAACCCTCACTGTGGGTGAGGCCATTCCAGTTTTATCTTCACTGTGACTAACACTAAACTTGTAGACATTTAAAAGGGTTTAACTTGAGAAAAAAGTAAATGTGATAATCAGAGGAAATGGGGAATTCTTATTTACATAGGAAACATCTGCAGGCAATGAGCTATCCCCAGATCGATAGCCTGTATTCGCCTCCCAGCTAGCCAGTCCTGACAATCCCCTTATATACACGCTGTCTATGTCTTGCTTACCCTCTGCGCTGGCTGTTCAACTGCCCAGACATTCACATTGATTCTAGGTGCTTCCACTTTAAGGAACACTGTCAGTGTCTATTAAAAAGAGTTCTGGTGTTTGCATCTTATAGAACTATTACAAGGTCAAATTTAGGAAGAATCAGGAGCATTTAGTACATGTTTTTTTTTCTTTTTTGTCATTCTGTTTCATCTATCATATTTATAAGAATGGGGAAGCCAAATGAAGGATAAAAAGAACCTTTGCAACTTTTAATTCATACACAATTATTTCTAAATAAAAGTCCTTTAGAAGTAAAGAATAGGTTGATCATGGTGGCACATGTCTTTAGTCTCAGTACTTGGGAGACAAAGTCAGGCAGATGTCTGAGCCTGAGCTCAGCCTGGTCTACAGAATGAGTTCCAGGCAGGCAGGAATGCACAAAGAAACTGTGTTCTGAAAAGGAGGAGGAAGAGGAAGAGAAAGAGGAGGAAGAGGAAGAGGAGGAGGAGGAAGAGGAGGAGGAGGAGAAAGAAGGAGGAGGAGAAGGAGGAGGAGAAAAGGAGAAGGAGGAGGAAGAAGAGGAGAAGGAGGGAGAGGAAAATCTGCTTAGCTATGTAAGCCTAGCACTGCCAATCCCATCTTGTTATACTTCATCCAAACTCATCTCCTTAACAACATTCACCTCGGTCCAGGGAAAAATAACACAGGATTGAAATGCAAGAGTCCAAGTTCCCATCTCAGAGTCTGACATTTCCTTAAGTGCAAAGGTAGAATAACAATGATTTGTAGATGAAAATTATAGATAAAATGGAAAATGTGTTTTTCACTGAAGAAGATATTAGTGAAATGATTAGGAGTCATAGCCAAAATAAAAACAAACTTTCTCAAAAGTTATAACTTAAAAGGAAAAAATTGCACAGCTTTTCCAACACCAATCTTGACATTTTTGCAAAATGTATTTTCTCAGTAAAGAAAGTACAAGCACATAACATACTTGACTTAATATTTTTTATTAAATTATCAAGTTCCTAGTTTTTCTAGGTCTAGAAAAATTCTAAGAAAAATTCTTAGATAAGACCAGCAAGATGACTCAGTCAGTAAAGGTGCTTGCTTGTCTTTCTTTTTTTTTAAAATAATTTTAGATATACTCAAGTCACACAATAATATGTCTTAGTTGGGGTTTGTATTGTTGCAAGGAAGCATCATGAACAAAAAGCAAGTGAGGGAGAAAAGTGTTTACTGAGCTTGTAGTCCCACAGCACTGTTCACCATTGAAGGGAGTTGTGACAGGAACTCAAACAGGGCAGGCACCTGGAGGCTGATGATGCAGAGGCCATGAAGGGGTGCTGCTTACTGGCTTGCTCAGCCTGCTTTCTTATAGAACTCAGAACCATCAGCCCCGGGATGGCACCACCCACAATGGGCTGGGCCTGTCCCCATCTACCATTAATTAAGAAAATACCCTACACCTGAATCTCATGGAGGAATTTTCTTAGTTGAGTTTCCTTGTGTCAAGTTACAACAACACTAACCAGGACAGAGAATATACCTTAAACCAGCTATTATCTTTTTTTTTAATATTTTTTATTACGTATTTTCCTCAATTACATTTCCAATGCTATCCCCAAAGTCCCCCATACCCCCCCACTTCCCTACCCACCCATTCCCATTCTTTTGGCCCTGGCATTCCCCTATGTTGGGGCATATAAAGTTTGCAAGTCCAATGGGCCTCTCTTTCCAGTGATGGCCGACTAGGCCATCTTTCGATACATATGCAGCTAGAGACAAGAGCTCCGGGGTACTGGTTAGTTCATCATGTTGTTCCAACTATAGGGTTGCAGATCCCTTTAGCTCCTTGGGTACTTTCTCTAGCTTCTCCATTGGGAGCCCTGTGATCCATCCAATAGCTGACTGTGAGCATCCACTTCTGTGTTTGCTAGGCCCCGGCATAGTCTCACAAGAGACAGCTATATTTGGGTCCTTTCAGCAAAATCTTGCTAGTGTATGCAATGGTGTCAGCGTTTGGAAGCTGATTATGGGATGGATCCCTAGATATGGCAGTCTCTAGATGGTCCATCCTTTCATCACAGCTCCAAACTTTGTCTATGTAACTCCTTCCATGGGTGTTTTGTTCCCAATTCTAAGAAGGGGCATACTGTCCACACTTTGGTCTTCATTCTTCTTTCATGCGTTTAGCAAATTGTATCTTATATCTTGGGTATCCTAAGTTTTGGGCTAGTACTTTCATGACTGACTATCCAGATTAGATCCTGGGGGCCCACACAGTAGAAGAAGAAAATCAACTACCAAAAGTTGTCCTCTGGCCGCTGTACACATGTCATAATGCACATGCAAACACACACACACACACACAGAGTTGTGTGCTTGTGTTAGAGAGAGGAGTAGGGGGAGTGGGAATGAGAGAGGGAGGAGGAATGAGGGAGAGGGAATGGGGAAAGAAGGAGAGGGAGGGAATCCTTAGACAACAAGATATTTAACAAGTATTAACTAATATCTCACTTAGGGCCAGGTCTCATTCAAGAGGTGAGATGCTTTACTCTATCTCTGTATCTATCTATGAACACATCTATACCAGTTAGGTATGGTAGATACACAGATCACATTACATGAAGAGTAGTAGGATACGGTTCCTGAATTCAAAGAGTTAAAAGTTTGGTGCTGGAAGTGAGGAATAAATGAATGAATGAGGCAGTTGTGATAATAGAGGAACAAAGGGGCCACTGGTGCTACATAGTAGGGACAGTCCATCTCCTCCAAAGAGTTCAGACAAGGTCTGTGCAGGAGACAAGGACTAAGAGTTTGATAGAGTTTTACAGATACTGAAAGATGGCGAGGATGTTTCTGACAGGTAACTGAACTATGAATGCCTGTGGCTTGGCAGCATGAAGTACCGTCGAGTCTCGGTGAAGGCGACAGTGGCTCAAGTGGCTCAAGGTTTTGGTACGAGAAATATTAAATTCAGGATGCATATAATAAGTTTGGCCTTTGGCAAATCAAGTTGATGTACTTAGAGATATTTAGGCAGAGATGAAGAAGCCTGTCAGAGAAGTCAGGCCAGGGCTAGAGAGAGATGAAGGGTCATTGCTGTGTTGAAACTAGCCAAAAGATGATGTTAGAGGGGTCAAGTGGGTATGCTTGAGGGTGATGAGTAAAGGTGACTGTTCAGCTGTGGGGACTTCATTGTCATAGGCAGGAAAGGCAGATAAACTGAACAGGGAATCAAGAGGCATTTCCAGAGCAGTTCTCTGTTGCCTTAACTGGGACTGGTACCACCAAGGCACTGGTAGTAGGGCTATCCATGACTAAACAGGGAACTCTGCTAATTCTGGTTTCAATGCTTGTTTGTTGTGTGATATGGACTCAGTATGTCTCCCATAGGATCGTGTTTTGGAAGCTAAGTTCCATTGTAATAGTGAGATGGCGATAATTTCCTACAGAAGGGCACAGGACACAATCATAGAAAGAAAGTAATTTAGTTCTCTCAGAACTGAGTTATTTCCTCAGAGAAAGATGATCGTGTGTGTGTGTGTGTGTGTGTGTGTGTGTGTGTGTGTGTGTGTGTGTGTGTGTGTGTTTGAGGCAGGGCAGGAGGGAGAGGGAGAGAGAGAAAAACAGACAAAGGAAGATAGACAGGAGACAAAGAAATAAATACACAATATATGTGTGAGTGGATGTATTATGAAACATCAGCCTGAACTTGTTCCTTGCTACTTCTTACACTGTGTGATCTCTCTTTCCTAGCCCAATCTCACTCCTTTTCCCTTTCTCTTGATGTCTCCTCCATGTACATCTAGCCAATGCCCAAATCCAACTACTAGGCTTCATAACCACTTTTAGATACCTTATGAGCCTCCATAGTATTTGTTAACCCAATCTTTGCTACATGTAATAATCCCACATATTCAGTGTGGTGTATTTCTAATGTATTTGACTGGTAGGAATGGACAGACCTCATCATATGTGGAAGAGAAGTATAATGAGTCTTTATGTCTACAGAGAGCTCTCTAGCTAAGGACTGTACTTGTCCCTTGATAGGAATGAAGTAGAATGCTTCTGGGGAAAGGAGTAGACTCTTTGAAAACTGTATCAGAGAACACTTGTTATTAAGAATTTATTTCTTAAGATGAAGGGTGAGTCTATGGGCTTGTCATCCTTAATCGAAAGTATTAAAAATGAAAATTTTAGCAATACACTCATAGAAAGGATACAACTGAAGTGTCCAATATGGCTGGGAAAGAGTATAGAAGGGGCTGGAGCTGAGGTAGAGTATGTGAAGGACACAAAGACAATGAATATGAAAATACTTTGAAGTAGTTTAGCTCCAAGTATATGTATGTGTGAGAGATAGTCAGGGGCAGGGGGAGGGAAGAGTAGCGAGGCAAAAAATAAAAGAGACCATGGAACAGGCAGATGTCTGCCACACTGGTATGTATAGGTGGGAAGTCTATGGAACATGGTCCTTGCTAAATATCAACTCTCCCCACAGCTCCCTAAGTCTTGCTCAAATTTGGTGCTGGTGGGTAGGAGCTAACTCAGAAAAGGATCTGTCACCTTCTGCTCCTAGGGAGGCAGGGAAGAGGACTCAGTAGGTAAAATCACTTGTTGGGCAGTAGTTAAAGATCTCAGTTCAGATCCCAGAACTCACACAAAGCAGGATATAGTTGTAGGTACCTGTGATCTTAATACTCCTAATGTAAGAAGGAAGGGGTGGAAGGGATGGAATTTCCAGAAACCAGCTAGCTAGCTAGGCTGGTATACACAGTGATTTAGAACTTGAGAACACATCTTAAATAAGGTGAAAGGCAAGGACCAATATCCTAGGTTTTTCTTTTACCCCTATATGTACATCCACATTTATACAGAGAAATGCAAATGTCTACACATACAAACATAAATACATACATACATACATACATACATACATACATATATACATACATACAAAGATAAACTGTAAAATGTTTGAGTTCTTAACACTTAATCATTTCTGCAACCATTTTACCATTTATAAGGGTCAAGAATAGATATGGACAAAAAAGATCATACTGTAAAAAAAAAAAATGTTTGTTCACTAACCCTCCCCTGACTATAGATACGTATGGTTTCACAGTGTCTATAAGCCGTCTTATTCATTATTGTAGAAAAGTAGTAGACTTTGTACTTAGGATTTGCTCTCTGCACTTATAAATTATAAATGATGATAAATAAACATTGCTTCCAAGAAGCAAAGCAGAGAAAAATCAATTACCCACAAAGTTGGTCAGACTTCACATCTCACTTCAAAGATATTCTAATGAGAAAAGAGTAACTGGGAAGGAGCCACGTGCAATGAGGGGGAGATGGTGTTCAACATTTTACTGCATCCTAAAATTGGAGAGCTGCTGCTTCTAGAATAATGTTGCTGAGCCTCAGCCATGTTCTCTGCCACTCCCCAGAGCAAAGCCCATCACACAACAGATTACCAGCTATTCTCTAAGCCCAAACAGCAGCAGGAGTGCCCAAGAATATGAGTCATGGGTACTGACAAAGCTGTCACATCCTATTACAGAAAACTGCAATGATAAATTAAAAAAAAAAAAGACCTTAGACTCATTTCAGAGAGCTCAAATCCCCTCGCAGATGAGACCTACTCACTAGCTCATCACGACATTCCAGAAAAGGAGGCAAGTAGCCAGCATCCTTATCTTAGAGATGGAAAGGCTTAAACCCCAAAGCACACGCCTTCTAGATTATTGTAAAACAATTAGCTAATTAATCCATCTGCTAAAATTTTCACTGCTTCTGCACTTAATTTAAAAGCAAATCTGGGCCAAATGGGAAAGGCGTGCTATGCTAACCAGTTGTCTCTGGATGGATGAAGAAACTCCCAGACAGGAGGTTGAAAACTCAGTTTGGCAGTAACTGGGACAGCTTTGAGTGGACCCTTACATGTACGTATAAATGTTCTTTTATTTGGAAAAACAATGTCAAAACCTACAGTTCAATCAAATATCTATGTCACATTCTGGCCAGCCACCACTTAACAACTAAATCACATTGGTCAGTGCCACCATTTTCTGCTCTCAGCCTCTCAATACAAATTAAATGAAGGCAGGATCTCATGAATCCAAGAGAGTCTTAGCTGTCTCTCCTCATCACCAAGGTGAAATGTTATGTGATCTCTGAATTCTCTGAAGGAAAAGAACTTGTGAATTGAGCTTGGTCCTCACACACTGTAGGCATGGAGCAGACCACCAATCCTATCCTGTTTTATGTACTCGCTGTAATCCACTGCTACCTTCCTGTCAGATCCTGACACTGTTATGCCAATCAGAGTCCAGTTATGGGCTTCATGACTTTCCATCAGAAAATAATCAAGTTTCTTCTGCCTGCTTTTCCCTTCCTTTTGTACACACAGGCTCCTGGATGTATGCAGAAAACAGTATCCCTCTGAATCTTCCAACTTCCCAAAACCCACTAGAGGTTTTTTTTTTTTTTTTCTTTTTGGAAAGATGGTCCTGACATTCATAGTGTATCAGGACTGTTGTGTGTTGGGAATTCTATACTAGTTTGTCATCTTCAGTTTGTCAGAAGGCATGGGTCTTTTGTGTTGCTGCTTCCCTTCTTCTTTCCAATTTTTTTTTTTGAAATATGAAATGGTTACAATCAGAGAATTGTTGCGATATAGAGTTTAAAATAAACTTATGTTGATCCAGACATAGCTGCTTTATGGTGGGAGAATCCATCCTCCCTTAGAAATAATAAACAACAGTTGAATATTGCTGGGAATTAGAACATATAAGAATGGTATAAAAAATAATTTCCATACTACGAAGGCCTATTATCTTCTGTCTCTTTCCTATCTCCTTAGACATTTCTCTGCTGCATGTTCTGATGACTGGCCTTCCTACTCCTTATGTTCCCTACTTCTGCCTTTGTTTTACTAAGTTACAACTTCAATGATGAATTTTCAGAAAAATAAGTAACTAGAAACCTCTCATGCTGACAACAAAACTCCTTCCAACTTGGCCTTTCCCTCACCTTCTAGTCCTATTTCCTACCATATCCCAGCCATCAGTAGGAACCCAGAGGCAAAGGGTTCCATCTCAAACCCTAGAAAAGATGGCATAGGAAATGAGGTGTCATCTTGCACACCTAGCATCTGAGCCATGTAACAGGAGAGTATTCACATAGATGAGCTATTCTATAGATATAGTGTATATCTAGACTATATCTGACCTGAACGTGGGTTCCTGTCAGTCACCCGTGGCACTTAGCCATTTCTGTGATCATGTTGTAATGTTTGCCTTAAGTACTCTTTTTTTTTTCTTCACTTTTAACATTTTCTCCTCTGAATCCTCACCCTGTTCTTTATTACATTAAATACCAAGATATTTATAAACATTTGCTCTATTTATATCCTACTTAGTCATAAAGTACTGTGATTTTATCTTCTTCATGATGTATATCATATATGTTTATATTTTTGTTGCTGTTTCTGCTGTTTGTGTTTCTGGAGACTGAGCCCAGAACCACCACAGCCTAGGTAAGCCCACTTCTTCTGAACTACACTCCAGCTTCAACACACTCTCTGCACTTTCTGTCCTTATAAAACAGAAGAAGGTCTTGGAGTACAAGGAGTGGATCTTGTTCATTTGGAACATGCACAGTAGACTCCTGCTCAGCTTCAATTTGTCAAATATCCACAATATAATAATTCTCCCTGCTTTGGAACGTCAACGATCCTTTCCTGTAAGAAGGCACCATCTAATTGGGGAAAGGAACTGGATGCATGATAAGGAAAGGTTAGGTAAAACATCTTCAAAGGGCCAAAATGATAAGCCGTTCAAAACTATGAGGGCATGAAAAGAAGATTTTAAGTATGCTAGCAAAATGTAGCCTTGCCAAGTTTTCTAAGTCCTCTTTTGCTGTGATGGATACCAACTCCATTGCTCTAGGTGCCCAGATGTAAACACGTGGTCTTCTTGTCAAATAAATAAATAACACTGAAGGGGTTGGAGAGAGGGTTCAGTGGTTAAAAAGCATGTACTGTTCTTGCAGAGGACCTCAGTTTAGCTTCCAGCAACCATGTTCAATGGCTCAGAACCAATTATAACTCCAGATCCATGAAGACCGGGTAGGTGCCTCTGGACCTGCACATGCCTGTGCTTGTATGCACCTACTCTCCAAACCCATAAACTTAATTAAAAATAAAAATTCATATTTTAAAAACTGACACTGAGAAGGCATCATACCCAGTGATTTAAGAAAAAGAATAAACATTGCAAACAGCAGATAATTGGATTTAGCACTAAGCTCCCTGGGAGTATAATGAAGAAGAAAGTTTCTTGAGAATCAAGCACCTGCCCCTCCCATTGCTGTGGACGGTGATGTCAAAACAAGGACAACACACCACGATGACCCCACAGAAGCCATTAAACCAAAGTCTGGGGAAAATTAAATGAAATGCACCAAAAGCTATTTCTTAGAAAGTCTAAAAGCAGAAGGAACAGAAAATTGAATCTGAAATGAAAAAGCCCCAAGTGACCCAAACTCTTTTCACAATGTCAAAAATGCTCAGGGAATGACAATTAAAGGGAGCATGAGAATGCCCCAGAGATTCAAACAATAATCATATGCAGTTTCTTAGAATGCCTTCTATACTGGATGCTGTTTTCTTCTGTGCAGACCAAGCAAGGAGAAGCTGTAATCTGAACAGTCCTGGTAAGTACAGTGATATGTTGTGGGTTTCTGTTGCATGTCTCACTATGGCCCCCAGAAGTAGGCAATTCTCAGAAAACTGCAGAAGCCTCTGACACAGTCTAAAGGTGCTGCTTGGTTTTAAGTCAGTGGGGAAATAGAATTGGAAATTAGGACTAGAGGAGCCATCACATGGAACACAGCAAAGGCTCACACCATCTGTGCTTCAGGAAGGAATGGGCAAAAAGATATGTTTATCATACATTTTAAGGTTTTAACATATTTCCAAATTATAGCCCTCAAGGCTATTACTGGCTTGTGGATTGTACCAAAAAATAACTTTAAAAAGTCATTGTCTCTCATGTTTAATTTTATGGAATAACTTATGAAGTTTCTTAGCTCTCTAGAGGCTTTCAAGAGAGGAGGAAGGGGAGGAGGAGGAAGAGAAGGAAGAAGAGTAGAGGGGGAGGGAGAAGAGAAATGTTCTCCCGGCACCTTAGAGGATTCATTCATTAAAGAAGTTGCCAGTTAAATCACATTCAGACCCAATGGCCTGGGATAACTTAATAACCTGCAAATTCTGCCCAATGGCATCAATGAGCCATGGAGTGAGAGTTAACTGCTTAAGAGTGAAATGATCTCCTTGAATGTATGATTCATCAGCTGAAGACTCCTGGTTAAAAACAATGCATGCAACAAATATACATGTTCTCCTTTTTAAAATTATTCTCTCTGTTAAAGAACCATCCATACTAACAGCACAATTTTACGCCTTTGAAATAACTTAAATCCATTCACAGTTGAAAAGAAGAACGTTGGGTTATAATAGACAAAAACTATTCTCTACATACAACGATTAAGACAGTGAACTCTGACATTTAATCTCTCACTGTAGCTTTCAGTGATAACAAGCTGCAGATGCAATATCACATAGTCTCACTTCAAAAAAAAAAGAATAAATTTCATAAAACTCATAATGCCCACTTGTGTTTGAAACCCTCAGATAAACAAGAATACAGGATTTGAAATCTTATTTAATTTGAACAAACACCTACAAAACCCCTACAACTAATATTACTAATATTGATGCTGAAATACTGAATGTCTTTCTCATGAGATTAGGAATCAAACAAAAATATACATTCTTCTAACTCCTACTAGCTGTAGAAGATGATCCAGCTGGTTAAAAAATAGCAAAGAAAGGAAATAAAACATATGCAAAATAGAAGTGAAGAAACTAAAGTGTCAGTATTTGTAGATGATATAATTTTCCAAACCGCCAAAAACAAGAACAAATAGGTGATGTCAGAAGAGCCAAAGGAAACAATATACAAAAATCAATTACAATATAAATGTGCCAATTTGGATAATTATAATGATCTGTGTAGGTTTATTAACTTCTGGCCTGCAGTGCTGTAGTGTGAAGGCTGTATACTAAGGAGGGGTAGAGGTAGGCGAGATATAGCTCTACCTTCTTAGTTTTCTCTGAACTTAAACAAAGAAAATTACCCAATTATACTTTCATGTACTATTGATAAATACATGAGACATTAAAATACAATGACACAATTACCTTCAAAACATGTGATATATGTGCTAAAAACACAAAAAGTTGATGAAATGATTCAATGATGCAAATAAACAAGTTTATGGAAGATATGTTCATGAATTAAAAGTATCAATATAGGGAATATAAAAATTCCCCCCTCCTGGGTATACAGATTTAATAAAACTCCTGTAAAAACCTGAGCAAGACTGTTTCACAAGTATAAACAAAATTATCCTAAAATTTGTATGAGAAAGCCAAGGAATATCAATGCCCTAAAACAATTTGAAGAGAAGAGTGGGGTGGGAGGCATTAGTCTGTCCATGGAGGCATCCGTCTGTCCACTCTGAGGATTATTAAACAGTTGTGGTAGATTGTGTGGCATCAACAGAAAGAATGGCTCATGGGCCAGTGATTCAGAATAGAGACTCAAGAAAGAGACTCAACTGAGCTACACCCCCACTGGCTTTTCACCAAGGTGCATGGGTCATTTCACAGGAGGCAGGGGTGTTAGCAGCACATGGTACTGTTCCAAACTGACAGAATGAAAGGAAAATCCATTCTACATCTCACAGTGCATACACAGATTCACTCAAAATGCTGCTGGATTATTATAGAGGTGTTCATGACAATTTTGCTCCAACATTACCTAGAGGAAGATTGTAACATAAATGGTCTTCCTCTGTCATCTACTCCTTATTCCATAAATGCCTGTCACATTGGCTTACTGTGTAGTCACAAAAATGACTACACGTGGGCTCATGGCCTCTAGCATCTATGATACGAAAAAGAAGAGACCACTGAGCATGGCTGAGAGAGTGGAAGGAAAATACTAAGATGAAAAAATGTCAACCTTGTTCTTTGTGTCCAGATCCCTTCTTCCGTCTGGTGTCCCAATTCTGACCCTCAGTTCCTGAACTATCTACTTCAGCCACACTGATGACCCATGTTGAAGGTGATGTAGGTCTTAGATGACTCCTTGATTCTTTTTGCCTGTGAAGAATTATTTGTCACATCCTCTTTCTCTGTCCTCCAAGCTGAAGGATCATTTCCCTTTGCCTGAGTTATCTTTAAACATCTTCAGCATCAGCATGCCAGTGTGTCTGTCACCTTTCAGGAGAGCTTGCCTGGGTCTAAATGCCTACCAGACCTTCACAGTGCACTGCTTTTGCCTGCTCACTCATCCTCACTATCTCTACTCTTACCTCTTCCCAGAGTGATTTATTAATTAATAAAGATTCATGTACTATTATTATCTCCCTATAAATTATGTCCAAGGCATAAATGACACAATCATGTGAATGTTTTCTTTTATTAGCAGATAGCATATTAAATGACTTTTATCTTTATTCAGTTCTGATTTTATACATACACATTGCTGATTTCAATAAGTGTATATTGTATAATATAAAATTACAAGTTTGAATGTTTCTATCACCCCGTTCTGTGCCTGCCGTGGAGAAACAGATGAGTACCTTTAAAAAAGTCCCTTTAGGCCCCTGTCAAACACTGCTGTTTTTCTGTCAGTTCTTATGTGACTATCACAGCATTTGACAGAAAAGGCCTTCAGTTATTCACAAATCCTGGAATGCAGACAAGATGTGTTTATGGGGATGTTGGCTTGTATGCATCTTGTTACAGAAATTTTCTACCCAAAGAGATTGTCTGCTTTCTGATGAAAAGAGGAGGTGACAAGGAATGCTAAGTGCCAGATTCTGTGAGCTGCTCTATGTTAACAGTCATTTTACTCCATGAATAAAAGAGAGCAAGAGCAAGAAAAAGCTAGTGAGAGACAGGAGCAAATACAAGGCATATACACATGCACACAAACACAAATACATACACATATGTACACACACACATACACACAAGCAAGTGAGCCACCAGTGACTCTCTCTCTCTCTCTCTCTCTCTCTCTCTCTCTCTCTCTCACTCTCTCTCTCTCTCTCTCTCTCTCTGTGTGTGTGTGTGTGTGTGTGTGTGTGTGTGTGTTGTGTACTGGTGCCTACTAGATAAACCCCAAGGAAATGCATTTAAAATGGTCTGCATAGAACACACTGTCAGTCAACCCAGAGCTGTGACATATAACCCATAACAAGGGAAGAATATTCATGTCACATAAGATCAAAGCCCAGTTAGTGGCAAAAAAGCCATTCAATGCTTCAGTGGTAGGGCTCAGTGGTAGGGCTCAGTGGTAGGGTACTTTATGACATTCTCCCAAGTGGAGCCCCAGATCCCTCAGCTTCTTTTCTCTCTCCTTAAGAGCAGGAGCCCTCCCTAGATTTTGGATGACACTCTAATGCAAGGAAACAGGAAATGATAGGCACTTTGCCCTGAGGCAGCTTTGAACTTTTACCCAGGAGGAAACCACACTCCTGGCTCTAGGTGGGAAGGAAAAGGTGGCTTCTTTCAAACCATCCTTCCTCATTCTGTCACCTTTATTTGCTCACCTACCTAACACCTTTGATAAAATTCATTTGACTTTTTTTTTTTTGGTTTCTTTTATTTTCTTCTTCAATTATACAATGCACCCCACAGTTTCCCCTCCCTCCACTCCTTCCATCACCAACCCCCAACCTCTTTTCTCCCCCAAGATCCATTCTTCCTCCTTTCCCCTTCAGAAAAGAGCAGACCTCCCAGGGATATCAACTGAACACAGCAAAGCAAGTTACACTAAGACTAGACAAAAATCCCACATATCAAGGCTGGATGAGGCAACCCAATAGGAGTAAAAGGGTCTCAAGAGTACACAAAAGAATCAGAGACACCCCTAATCCCAGTGTTAGGAGTCCCACAAGAATACTGACTTAGTTATGTTTTTTCTGCTGTTAAGACACACCATAACCAAGACAACTCTTATAAGGACAACACTTAATTGAGACTGGCTTACAGATTCAGAGGTTCAGTCCATTATCATCAAGGTAGGAGCACAGCAGTTTTCAGGCATGCCTAGCACAGGAGGAGCTAAGAGTTCTACATCTTGCTTCTAACTTCCAGGTAGCTAGGAAAAGGATCTTCAAGCCCATGCCCATAGTGACATACTTCCTCCAAGGCCACACAGATTCCAATAAGACCACCTCCGCCCAATAGTGCCACTCCCTGGGCCAAGCATATTCAAACCACCACAAGTACCAAACTACATAATCATAACATATATGCAGAGGATATGGTGCAAACCCATGCAGGCTCTGTGTATGCTGCATCAGTCTCTGTGAGCCTCTATGTGTCCTGCTTAGTTGATTCTGTGGGCCCTGTTCTTGTGGTATCCTCTGGGCCCTACAATCCTTCTTCCCTCTCTTCTGTGGATGAGCTCTGCCTAATTGTGGTGTAGAACTTGGGGGAGTAGTCAACCAATGACAGGTCTAACTTAAAGCCTGTGCCACAAGAGGAAATCCATGTCTAACACTGCCTGGATGGCCAGGACCAGAAGTTGGATAGTTTGTTTGACTATTTTAAAAGTCAATTAATATTCAAAACAGGAAGATGCTATAATTTTTAAATTATTTTACTTGACTAAATGGCTCTAAAGTAGTTGTGCTATTTTACAAAAGAAATCTTGTAGCCTCTCCTTAACTTATAATTCTATTTCTTGATTAATTCAATTTCATATTCATGCCTTTAATAATGTGATTGAAAGAACCCAGATATTCTAGGAATATTCACCCTCAGATATAATTGTTCAATAAGGAAATAGCATGGTCTAATTTAAGTTGTTGGCAACAAGACCCAATTTCAACTGTACAGTAATCAAGTCAGAAAATTCTGAAAGCAGTCATCTTGCATGCATAAATTATGCATAAGAGATTATGATAAAATATAATTTAAAAAATTATAGTCCTGTAGTTTTTTTTTAAACACGGGTTTAAAAAAAAAAAAAAAAAACAGAAATCTCCACATTTCTTATCTGAATGTCTTTATCAAGTGTGGAGCCTGACCTCTAATCATCCAGTTTACAAAAACCATCCCTCCTCACCAGCAGTCAGGGTTCAGTGCCTTTTTAGGACTGTTTACAAAAGCAAATGCAACCTGCAGAGGGAAGTGTTAGCTCAGCTGCCTGGGGCTGTCTTCTGAAGGGCTTGCTGACAAGACTGGCCAGACTGGTTCTGGGAATGCAGTCTGTGAAGTTTCCTTAAGCAGATAAGAAGGACTGTCCAAGTGGCAAGATTGGTTTGCTGTGCCTTGGTTGTTTGTCCCAACAATGTGACTCATGGTGGTCATCTGCTTTCCATCTAAGAGCCTGGTAGTTAACAGTGCTTGCTAAGCAGAGAGTGCCTATATATCCTCCCTATTAAGGCACTCCTACACCCCAAGACTTAAATAGGGGTGGTTGGGAAGGAACCCAGGACACACACATACTGTTATATTTTTTCATGGTAGAAGTGGCTATGTGCCTGATGTGCATCACATAGCAGTGGCATACAGATGCTTCACATGCTGCTGGTCTCTTCTTCTTCTCATCTACTTGTGAGTCTGTACTCTCACACCACAATTAATCCAACCTGTGTACCTATAGGTAGATCCTGAGCCATTCCAGTGAATCACTTCATCTCCCAATAAGACCCAAACCACAAAATCAGCTCTTCTGTAGGAGTGGTTATTTTTCGGGAAGGGGAAAAATAGAGTTAGCAACTATCAAATCTGCGCAATCAGTTTGGATTTTTAGGAGAGAGGTAGAAAAGTGTTCATTCTCCCTCCAGGAAACACAGGACAATCAAGTCGAGCTGATGAGACGGGTTTCCATTACAGAGACACAACTGTAACTTTTACAGGCTGCCTGCTGCCATTTAATTAATGGGAAGAGAACAGTTTGGTGAGTACAAGGACACAGCCATCAGACTATGAATTTAGAGAGAGTCCCAAACAATAAATCTGCTTTCTGCCAGAGGCGACCAAATCAAACAGAGAAAACAGCTGCAGTGTGTGCTACCACCATGGAGTCTGGGGTTTTCATTTCTCAGATTCAATTTTCACAAAATATAATTGTACACATCTCACTTCCACTTTTAAATTTTATATAGCTTTAAAAAAATGGAACTAAATTATCACCAAATAACATTTATTACTGAAGTGCTGAGCACATTAGACACGAAAACACAGATGTTTAAAAAAAAAAAAAAAAAAAACTGATTCCCCCCGCCTCCCTGGTAGTGGAGAAGAAAAACTTGTTCAGTTTGTTGGTTACTTTGAATATGGAGAGAGTCCTGTTTCATTTTTAACTACTTTATAAATACATAAACCTAGATCAAAGCAATTTCAAATAGATATACACCTAGATGAACAATTCTGTTGCTTTGGAAACCTCTCTGATATCAAAAAATATCAGAAAGGATCTGAACCAGCGTTACCCAAATATTTTGTTATATTTCTTAAGTAAGTATGGGATATGGCCCCACAGCTATGCTGGGAAAATGTCAGGAGTAAATTAATAAATCTTTAGCACAAAAAAGTTCAACTAAATCTTGCATGGAGTTTTAACGCTACAGTGGGTTCCATCTTCATCCACTGTTCTAGAGAAGCTGAACACAGATCACCTCACCATGCAAATGGAAGTCATGTGTGCTAGGAAGAGAAAGTGTGGAGAAAAGAAGGCAAATAGACAGACAGAGAGTACGGGTATGGGACCTGTACTGCAAATTCACAGGAAGAAAGAGAATTCAAGACCCTGCTAAAAACAAAGTAAAAGAATATAAACAGATCTGGGAGAATCAGTCTACTCCTGTACACTGTTACTCTTAGTAACTTAGCTCCAAAGATACAGGTAAGCTATGACTATGCAGGAACTCAAGAGAGCTCCCAAGAGTAGCTCTAAGTGGGCAAATCATTCTTATGTTCTTATCCAAGGAAGCTGAATAAGTCACGTTTCTGGACTGAACCAAATTTCACCAGTATCTGGGCATGGGCTTTCTCACAACAGGTTAGCAATTACATGTTGATGTCTCCTCTGCTGTGGTTGGATTTAGAAATTCTTCTTAGATTAATAGTCACCCTGGAAACCCACTTCTCTGCAGGATTATTAATATTTCAGTGAAGCTTTAAGATGAATAGGAGACTTTGGGGTTGGGGACAGATCTCACACTATAAGCCTAGGCTGACTTGGAATTCTCTCTGAAACCCATACTAGTCTCAATCTCCCTATGCAGTACAGACAAGACTCAAGATGCACAGTAATCCTCTTGCCCTAACTCTTCTCTCAGCTCCACGTCCAGTGCTTAGGCAAATGGAAAACAAGAGTGTGAAGATTTTCACAAGGACTTATTCTGGGATAGCAGCCCCTGGCATACGAATATTTCTCTGATAATAACTGATGCCAAGGAATCATGGACCTGAATCATGGACTTGAATGGCCAATATCCTGCACGCCAGGACTTCACTGCAGTTTTGCATCCATTTTCAGTGTCTAGTACAGCACTGCAAACATAGCAAGCACCTAATAAGGATTCTTATATGAGTGAAATGAACATATAAATGGATATTTTACTTAGCATAATGTCCATGAGTTTATCCACATTATTACATGGTAGATATAATAAATTAAAATTGTGTTTTTCAAAAATTGCCAAAAGAGATTGTTTAATGTTTCTAACCAAAAAAAAAAAAATAATAATAACTCTATATGGTGATAGATTTGTTAATTACTCTGATTTATTTATCCCACATTCTGAGCATATCAAAATATCACTGTGCTTCATAAATATATACAATTATTCATCTACCAAAATTAAAAATTTAATTAAGACCTAAGGAAAAGAAGAGATAAGCTCTGAGGAAGAAAAGTAGTTAAGTTAGCAACATGAATTATAACTTGCTTTCCCCCCAAGGTCTCCAGGGCTAAGAACAGAAGAAAACAACTCTTGTGGGCAGAGTTGGAAGAAAAGATACACTACCCGTGTCATCCTTAAGCAGTAACGAACATCACACAAGAGGAATATAAACAATGTACATAGTCTACAAAGTGCAAGCTCAGTTATATGATGTGAGAGAGTCATGGAGAATGTGTAGGTGTCATACCATTTGAACCACATCATCACCGTATTTTAGAAACAAAGAGTAGCCTGCAGTATTTAATAAGATTCATTAACACAGAGGACTGTTATATTCTTATCCTTCATGGGCAAAGTCTTCTGTTGGTCCCTGAGTCACTAGGGTTTGAGCTAGTGAAGGTCTTCCTTTATGAGGGATGATTATGGGCCCCAATTGCGGGCTATCCTGAACCCACAAGTCATGTCCACAATGTCTAAGCTTAGCTGTTTATTCAAATCTCACAGGGTTAGCAAAGGGTAAAAACCACAACACAACCTTTTCTGTGTGTCACTGTCTTCTTAGCGTCTATACTGCCACCTTGGTTTCTTTTGTAGATCACCACATCTTGGTAAGTTCATCAAGTATTTCTTGGCGAACTCACCCCATGGAACCCTTTAGAATCATATAGATTCCTGAATGATAGCTACAGAAAGCGAGAAAAATCTTTTTCCCTTTATGTTAGGTTATATGAGCTTGAAAGAATGAGTTAGAAATTAGCCCTTCTGTAGTTGAACATATACTTGTTCACCAGTAGCCAAAAAGGAGAGTAACTTAAATGTACATTAGAGGATTAATTGATAAACAATGGAGTACCATTCATCATTGAAAAGGAATGAAATTCTCATCCATGCTTCAACTTGGGTAAACTTTGAAACTTCTATGCTAATGACCAAGTCAAATGTAAAAGACAAATAAATGTTGTAGGTACCTAGAGTGGTTAAATTCATATATACACAGCAGGTAAAATCCTTAGTACTGATGCTGGGGTAGAGGGAGTGGGGATTTACTGTTTATAGTTACAAAGAGGTTCAGTTTTGTAAGACAAAATGAGTGTCAAAGCTAGATGGTAGGAATGGTTACACAATAATGAGACTGTGCTTGTGCTCCTGAACACTGTACATGTGTATACATGTGCTTTTAACCCTTATTGGATTGAGAGACACATACATATCAATAAAGCACACCTCTAAATTTGTCTATGAGGTCATATCCAGAGGTGATTGTCATATAGAACAGCAGCTAAAGGGATAAGATGTGCTCTAGCTATTGATCATATTGTCCAATACACTGCAAGCACAGATGGAACAAAAGTAGAAGGAAGGAGCCAGCAACTGTGCATAAGCACATGTCTTCTTGAGAAAATTGTCTATTGCTGCCACCATCACTAATGGACAGCAGACTCTATTTGCTCTTGTCTTCCAACATCATTTCATACTTATGGCCTTCCAGTGACCTTCTAAACCTATAGATTCAGTCTCAGGCTGCAACACTGGTTCTTCATGTTGAGACACTTCTAGATCCCTAGACCCTAGCATCTATTGAGTCCTATACCTGCAGCATGTAGACAGTTATTGTTGTACAGTCTAGTCTCCAATTGTGTATTTCTACTAAAAATCTCCTTTTAAATTATATGTGTGTGCATTCATACATAGTCCTTCGGTTCTGCTCCTTTAGAGAACTGAGACTGACAGAAATGGCAAATTTTATGTTATAGCATTGAAAAGATTTGGTATATTCATTTTACACCCATATTTTAAAATAAACAATACCATTAAAACCATTGAATTAGACACTTTAAATAGGTGATCTGTGTGGTGTATGAATTTGCATTTTAATAAAACTGTTTTCATTTTAATAATAAGTGTGGGCCTTCCAATGTGCTCAATTACCAACTTAATTCAATCAACTGGCAATCCAAGACCCCCACAGAGATAATTTTAATGAACTCATATGCACAGGAGAGGGGCAGACCATTACCAAATCAGGCTTTTTAAAGCATTGTTTCTCCCTACTTGATCCTCCAACTTCCTTTGTTCATTGTGGCATTGTTTATACAGCCCCACCAAATTGCTAATAAAACAGTGTCTTAAGTTTCCTTGAATCTCTCTCCAAACTTGGTTGGAAACTAAAAAGCATACACAAGTACCTAGGAACGTTGCTGTCTGCAAAGACCTTGGATTCTAGAGCAAGCTGAGCGTTGCTATTTTAACTGATGTCCTGGGTCGGTGTTACCTATAAGATACTAGGAGCTTCTTTAGTCTTGCTACCAATCCAGATAATACTCTTCCTAGAGAGAGCTGACAGTATTCCAATAAAGCAGAAGTCTTTTCTCTAGAAATATTGACCAGTAGATTTTCTAGAAACAGCAGAGAACTTGCCAGTGCCTCAGAGTACTTTCTGAAAGTATTTCTACCCTTATGAATATAACAGACGTAGAAAGACAACATCCCCATTTCTTCCAGCTGGAAAAAGGAACCAGGAAAGGAACCATTATATAGAGCACAGCAAAGGATGACACAACAATGAAGGCTTTGATTGCTTGGAAGTCTGCTTGCTATTTCAGGTCATTTTTGAGGTGTAACCTAACGCATACTCTACTATGGGACAGATGTAAAATCCCTAACTCCTAATGGGCCATGCCCTCAATCCTTCAAAAACAGGAATATATTAAGTGCTTAGTAAAACAATGTGTTCTATGAATTTCTCTTGCATTAAGACTAGTACCTAAACACTTCCTGGAAAGGGGACGATGGGATCACTAGTTTACAGAAAATTTTCTGCACAGTAAGAAATACTGAGAGGAGAAAGAAAGACTGAAGCTTACACAAAGGGCATAAGGGACAATATATGGTGAGGCTGCGAGAGTCATGGGTAACTAACTGGTGAGGGAGGTGAGGAATTCCAAGTACTTTTATAAATAAATGCAGGTGTATAATGTAACCTGTGTCTTCATGATGATCCTGTGATGTTGAGAGTCTTCAGGCACACAAAGCCAGAAGCAGATTATCATAAGAGCAAGAATTAAATGTCTTAAATAAACATTGTTTTAGGTTTCAGTGAAACGATAATCAACACATATTCTCCAGTAAGAAGACACTGCATGACCATCTTAGCACAGCTGGAAATTCCCTCAGGGATAACAAATTGGTTTCCAGCCATTTTAGCACCTTTTCCAAATACCTGATAAATAGTAAAGAAAATCCTGATTTTACATGTGGGAATAAAATAATACATTCTCTCAAATTCCAGTGTCAAGCATCCAGCTAAGCATGCATCTAAACTCACAATTCATACCAAACTAAAATATATGTCACCTTTTCAGTAACCTTGAAAAAATGTATTTCTGTCAATTTTTTGCAAATGAATATGACTTTAGACAATATTCTGGAAATACATTAAAATTGTATAAGGAAAAAGTATTTTTTACAAATGTGTGTTACTTTTTCAAAACCGTATATGCACATAATTTTAAAAGCAAAATGAAGTTGTACCTTAAAAAAAAAAACAGTAGTATTCATCCTTCCAACCCAGCCTTAAGTTTAGAGTCTAAAGGTAGTAATTTCCAACTCTTTCAGATGTTTTTATTAACTTTCACGCTTCAAATAATAGTCGACTGTGTTTAGCCCTCTTTAATCCCTATGGGCTTCTCCTGTGGAAGCTGAGGCTTCAGATTCTTAACTGTCTACACAAGTCCATGCAGCCCAGCCAAAGTCTTCAAGTTAATCATGTCACAGTTTTTGTTTATAATAAACTTATTTACATTACAACAGTTTAATGTTGTTCATAACTGAACCTATGTACTGTCTTGTATATCTTTTTGTATTTATTTCTCATGCTAATAATTGTCTCACATTTTTATTTGGTTGGTATTTTTTTAATGTATCTACTTTATTTTTCCCCATACTTTAATAGACCTACAAGATCAACCCTCCTGACAGATGTCTTAAGTGATACTTCCAATGCACTCCCTTTTTCTTTCTTTTTTTTTCTTCTTATTTCCTTGGGCTATCCTCCTAACTTCGAGATCTGACATAGGTGATGCCCAATTGTCAACCTCAAATTTCCTTTATGTCCCATGAAAGTTGGACACAACTGTCAAGCTGACTGGATGGGAGAACACTCAGATGACTGGCAAAGTATTATTTGGGGTTTGTCTGTGATCCTATTTCCAGAGCAGATTGACATCTAAGTCAGTGCGCACAAGAAGGAAGGCCCAGCCTCACAAGGTGTGAGTGAGCAGTGTCCGGACTGGACAGAACAAAGCAGGCAACATTGATGTCTCTCTTCTCTGGAGCAGGGACCCTTCTGCATCCATGCTTGGACTTCAGAACTCCAGAATTTTAGATTTTCCAGACTAGGATGGAGTTGCTCCCCATCAGCTTCCCAGACCCTCAAGCCTCTACATACCTTGCACCAGAGAGATTTTTTACCTGTATCCCAAATCCTTTTTGTCGTCTCTCCTTTGGGGAGAGCAGCTTTTCCCAGAGTTTCCCAGGACAGGGAGGAATGCCTCTGAGAGATTTCAATCACTCTGTGGCTCTCATTCTCCTGCCACTGCATTTCACTGACAGTGTGATCAGGCACAGGACTCCAGGTGGGCAACAAGCTCCCTTAAGAGTGCTTTTAGTTTTTATTAATTGACATTTTTCCTTTATTGACAATAAATGTTTTGGACAAAATATATCCTAATTATGATTTTCTTCCTCTCTCTACTCCTCCCCACCTCCCCTCCTATGTATATCCATCTTCTTTCTGTCTTTTATTAGAAAACAAATAGGCATCTACGAGATCATAATAAACTATAATAAGATAAAACAAAAACCACATCAGAATAGGGCAAAACAAACAGAAGGAAAAGAGCCCAAGAAGGGGAGGGAGGGGCGGGAACAAGAGGGGACAAGGGTGGAAAAGAGAGGAGAGGAAAAACATTTTAAAAAATAAATAATATATATCCATGACATGACATTGTGAGAGAAAGGACACTAGAGATTGCATCAAGCTTGTTATCTGTTGGTCATCTACTGTTGGGCATGCAACCTACACTTAAGAGCAGTTTGGTCTAGAGTAAGTTGCAGGACAGCCCGGGCTATGTGAGAAACCCTATCTTGGGAAAACAAAACAACTAAAACCAAACCAAAGTAGTTTGTTTCTCCAATGAGACTCTCTTGAAGAAATTTACTTTTTATTTGCAAGTGGCTGCTAATTGAAGATAGCTTTTCGGTCTGGTAGCTCAAGAAGAAGGAAGACCAAAGTGTGAGTGAATCGGTCCTTCTTAGAAAGCGGAACAAAATACTCATGGGAGCAAATATGGAGAAGAAGTGTGGAGCAGAGACTGAAGGAGAGGCCATCCAGAGACTGTCCCACCTGGGGATCCATCCCATATAGAGTCACCAAACCCAGACACTATTGTGGATGCCAAGAAGTACTTGCTGATGATAGGAACCTGATTTAGCTGTCTCCTAAGAGGCTCTGCTAGTCCCTGACAAATACAGAGGCAGATGCTTGCAGCCAACCATTGGACTGAGCACAGGGTCGACAATGGGGTCCCCAAGGGAGGAGTAAGAGAAAGGAATGAAGGAGCTGAAGGGGTTCATAACCCCATAGGAAGAACAATAATATCAACCAACCAGACCCCTCAGAGCTCCCAGGGACTAAACCACCAACCAAGGAGTACACATGGAGGGACCCATGGCTCCAGCTGCATATGTAGCAGAGGAATGGCCTTGCTGGACATTAATGGGGGAGACTTTTGGTCCTGGGAAGGCTTGATGACCCAGTGTAGGGTAATTCAAGGTCAGGGAGGCAGGAGTGGGTGGGTGGGTGGGGGGAACACCCTCATAAAAGCAGAGGGAAGGGGGGAAAGGGTAGGGAGTTGCCAGGAGGGGAGGAACAGCGAAAGGGGATAACATTTGAAATGTAAATAAAGAAAACATCCAAGAAAAAAAGAAAAAAAGAAGAAGATGGCTTTGGGGGTTAGGGATGGGAGAACTGTGTCCATCTCTCCTTTCAGCTCCAGGACCCCATCTGGTGCAGACCTGTGCATGCTGTCACAGTCTTCATGAGTTTATATTATTGGTCCTGTTGAGTTTAGAAGACCTTATTCCTTCATTCCTACATCCTGTCTGGCTCTGAGGGTTTTTTCTCCTCTTCTTCTGCAGGGTTCCCTAAGTCTTAGGGAGGGTGATAGACTGGATGGAGACATCTCATCAAGGGCTGAGTGTTTCGAGGTATTTTGCTCTCTAGTTGTCTATGTGTCTTTGTATTTGCTGCAGAGGGACACTTATCTGATGATAGCTGAGCAAACCACTGATCTATGAGTATAGCAGAATGCTGTTAGGTGTCATTTTGTTGCTACATTCCTTTGATAAACAGTAACATTTGGTTTTTTTCCTGGGTCCCTGATCTATCTAGTCTCATTCTTGGTCACCCAAGCAGTTCTGGGTGTAGATTCCATCTCACAGAGTTAAACCAGATACTGGTTGGCTACTCCATAAATTTTTTTGCCATCATTGCTCTAGCATATTTTCAAGCAGGACACCATTGTAGGTGGGAGGATTTATGGTTGGGTTGGTGCTTACATCTCTGTTTTGGTATTATGGAGAGTACCTTCCAAAGTACACTAGCCTATTAGGATGAAGGCTCTAGGTAGGTAGCAACTCAACTTCTCCATGTTCAATGAGTTGTGTAAGCATTATTTTCAACAATAGGGCCTTGCCATCCATTTGTAAAGAGCAACACAAAGCCTTGGCAGAAGCCTGGATTGTCTAGGGGTTCCCATGGGACCCCTTTGACTAACAACTCAATTAGATATAATTCAATACCAGTTCTGGAATCTTTTGGTGACAAGAGATGTCCAATTAGGGCTCCCCCCGCCACCCCCGCCACACACACAATTATTTGGCAATTTTACTGATTACCTTCATATGTGTATTTATTTTAGAAAGCTTCTACTGTGTTAGGTTTCCATAAGCCATAGTCCAAGGTATATTTTGGTTTCCTCTGGCATCAACTGCTATAGTTCAGAAGTTAGAGACTTGTTTCTCTGAGACTCTGTATGCGACTTACTTTCTTCTCTGTCAAAACTTTTGGAAAATATATTTTCTTTATTCACAGACTATCAAATGTATGTTGGGGCTCATCTTGGCTCCATTGGTGTTCTCTCTTAGCATTTTATTTGTTTTTTTTCTGAAATTCCTATTAGTTAGGAGTTCACAAATGGAGCCTATATGGCCTCCCATTGTGTCCCATTTCTGTCTCCTTTTTGATTTGCTGTCTGGGAAATTTCACCAGCAGCCCAACTCTTCACAGAAGTTTTAATTTATGTCTTTCATACTTCCAATTTCCAAGTCTTCTTTCATGGATATGTGTGTATTTTCTAGAATCTTGCAAATAGCAATTGTTGTTTCTAAGGCTTCTTTCCTATTTGATCATTCCAGTTTCCTCCGAATCTCCTGACCTGTGCTTACTTGATAGATTCTCATTCATTGCTATGGGAGGCCATCCTCCAATGTATGACTGTACTTGACCATCCAGCCTGAGACCAAAAACAACAGAGCTTATATGTCATTACTTGATGGGTCCAGCGGTTTAATGACAATCTTTCATCTATCTGATTTTCTTCTTTATCCAATTAGTTTTCCCCCAGATGATTCCCTATTCCCCTGATCCAGGGGAAGAGGACCATGGAACAGTAGTCAGAGTTCTGACAATTCTATACAATGCCATCATTCTATACACAGATTTACACAAAAAAATATTCTTTTTTTTTTAAGTTTGGTTAAGGTACCTTAATCATATTATCAAACGTATTTGTTTTGAAAGTCAAAGCTTCTGTAGTCTAGTTTTTCTGGGAAGTGTGCATAGCAGGGGTGTTTGTCCAGCCACTTAGGATCGAATGAGGCATGGAGACTTCAGAGTAGTCACTTGTCTTTGACCTTCCTCTTCATATCTGCCTTTTGCCATAGTTGCTCAGTTCAGGGATACAGGCTTCCTGCTGCTCAGTGTCTATCTTGAGCTGTCTTTCCTCCCTGTGACTACTTTGCTTCAGCCTTTTCTCCTCTGCTAATACATTTTCTACTCAATGATATGCTTTCCATCTTTCAAAAATGTCTTGACATCCTTCATCTACAGCCATTTCCTTTAAGAATTTGCAGCGTCTTAATTTTGTACCCACCATTGTGATCCGTGTTAGGAGGAAGCTGAGCTAAACTGGTAAGGGTAAAGTGCCACTTCTAGCCATAAACCTGGAAATCGTCTACCATGAAAATAAGCTTCATGTTCGATGATTAGAGTAGCATCCAAAACGTTTGTCTAGCATCTGAGTGTACCTGGGTCAAAATGTTACATGCAATTTTGGAGTCTACAAATCATAATTAACAAATGAATCAGAAGTTGGGGGATATGGATGGGATGAAACCAGAATTCAGACTATTCAGAAGCTGGCTTGGAGGAAAGAGATAAAAGAACGGACTATACAATGAAGAATAGGCTAAAGGGAGATTTAATAATGAATGTCACAAAGGTGAGGAAATATTCTCTACCAGAAGGTCTCCATCACTTGATTTTTCTGTTTCAATTTGACTGAGGGAGTGGACATAGACCAACAATGAAGTTTGTCAAGTATTACCAGGAGAGCACATGGGATTTTCTGGAATTATATTCAAAGCAAGAAAACTTGACTCCTTCAAGGCAAACACTGCACAATAACTTCAGCTTTCTTTTCCTTCCAAAAGACTTTTAGGGAGATAATCTCAGTTACTCAAAGCTTCTTACTTTTAAAAATTGCCTGTTGCTAATACAAAGAAATACATGCTTGTGGGTAGTACAGAATATTTCTAAACAGGCTCATTTCCATTTCAAGATCCACATTTGTGCATTTCGATAAAGTTTTTGAAGAAATTAAAGGTTGACTTTCTACACACTGAAATGAATGCATTCAAAATGTGGGTGACACTTCAAAATAAAGGAAAAAAATTACTTCTGCCTATGCTGCAGATTTTCCTTTGTAGCAGACTATGCTCTTTAAATGTGTTGTCTCCCTCATTTTGACACAGATCTCACTCTATAACCCAGGCTGCCCTTGAATTCTAGATCCTCCTTTCTTAGACACTTGAGTGCTAGAATTACAGGCATGTGATATTATGCCTGGCCTTCTCACTCTTCCATCATCTCTCTGTGTGTTCGAGTGAAGTATACGTCTATTTATGAATGTTTTTCACATGTGTGTGGGCATACATGGATATGTGTGTAGGTGACGTGTACACTTTTGTGTACACCCATGGAGACCTGTGGTTAGGTGTCTTCTATCACCATTCAACTTACCTACTAAGTCAAAATCTCTCACTGAATCCCAGTGAATCTCTCACAGACCAGTTGTGACTAGTCTAGTTCTCTAGTCTGCTCCTGGTATCCCATCTCTGACTCCTACATTCTGAGACTACAGGTAGGCCCCTGCCCACCTGGCTTTTACTTGTGCTGAGGAATCAAAGAGTCCTCATAGTTGCAGAGCAAGTTCTTTTCCTGATGAGTCATTCCCTCAGCCTTCCCACTCTTCATACAAAGGTACTCATAAGCTCCTTGTCTGACAGACAGAAGGTTAGCTAAAAAGCTGAGTCAGCATCTCTTTCTTTAACTAATCATATTCTTTTGTTTGGTTGGTTTCTGTGTGGTATATCCTATTATGGCCCTAGTGGGGAGCTCAGGCAGAATAAATACTTGCAGAGACCCTTATTTATGAGAACAGGCATTACTGAAGGTTAGCAGATTCTCTTCTAGCTGTGGACATAGACTTACATACATTGTGAACCTAGATTTGAAAAACTGTCCGATTCTAAGATGAAATGCTTTACCCTTCAAGTTTTTATTTATACCATGTATAAATAGGTGCTATACTAAAGTATTTTTAAATTGTATAATTTTTTTTTAATACTGTAGCTTCTTTGAGTAAAATGTGTCATGAGAATAGGGTCAAACAGTATTGTAGTCAAACAGATCAAGTTATATATTTTCCTTTACTAGTTGCTGTCCTCACCAAAGGCACACAGAGGCTCCTTTGGGGAACTCACTGACCAATGGCATGAGAGGGGTGGCTGACTGGAGATCATGGGGCTGGATACAGCAGGGGAGAAATTACGGCAGATGGAGAAGACAGAACACACACCCAACTGGCATCTGTCACTTGCCTGATCTGTATGTTATTAATGAAATTTAGGTTTATGCCTATTTATTGTTAGCAAAGAAGTTTGAGCTGAAGTTTATATTATACACAGAAGCCAATTTCAGATAGTCTAAAGATCCAAGTGAAAAAGACAAATTTCTATCTTGTTCATTTCAAGTTGGGAGGAGATTTCTTAAACAAGACATACAAAGTACTCACCATTAAAGATTGATCAATTGGATCATGCTAAAATTGAGGAAAATTTACACTTATTAAATGATATTATAAATGAAGTAAAAGGAGAATGTCTTAGTTTACTTTCTGATGCTATAATAGAATACCTGAAGCTCTGCAATTTTTAAAAAAATAAAGGTGTATTTTAGCTGGTGGTGTCAGACAGTCAAACACAAGGTACCAGAATCTGCTCAGCTTCCACAGAAGGCTTCATGTTACTTCAAAAAAATACTGAAAACAGAAGAGGAGGTGGGCAAGTAAAAAAAAAAAAAATGAAAAGAGGACCAAATTTCTGGATAGTTATTCCTACAAAAAAAAAAGATATCCACTTACAATTAAGGACTCCATCTCATGAACACAAAACTTCCATTGTACCCTTTCTCCCCAGATGCCAGTTTTTAACATTGAGGAAGTTTAGTTCAAGCGTAGGAATTTGAAGAGAGGACATAATTATACCTAGCAACAAGTGAATCACAACTCTACTGTGTGCCCAGTAAGTGAGGATAAACAACTCAGTGAAAGGCCACTACATTCTTCCAATGGGTAGTCCTGATGTGGAAGGGTTTCCCACCTCACCCATAACTCTAGAGCAAAGGCTACCAGTCAGAAAGGCCTAACATACAGCAGATAGTCAGCTTTCCTAGTGCTTTCTTATGAATGACGAGACACTAAAGCATGAGAAGACAGGAACCAGACAGGAATCTCAAATGTCAAATAAATAGAGAAGGTACAAAGTAAGAAAAGGGGTCTCCAAATATAAATTCTTTAAAAAAATTAGATATTGATTTTTAAAAATACATTTAATATTCTTAGTGGACTAAGAAAATACTGCATAGTTAAAGTAATTATAAGATGCTATGGAGAATAGATGGGCAATACAAACTGAACTTCACTTCTTTCATTGCGTGCAGGGTAAATAACATGGGCAGACATGGGAGGACAGGGAAGTAAGAGTGATCAAGATGCTTGGTGTGAAATTCCCAAATAATTAGTGAAAATTTTGTGTTGAAAGAAGATGCTGTGAAAAAATAATTATACCACAAGAAAGTTAGTTGAATTTCCCTTCCCACATACAACTCAATGAATAAGTAAAATACATAATGGTATTTGGTCATTTTGACAGTTTTGTCACCTTTACATAACATAGAATCACTTATGGAGAGAATCTCAATGAGGGATTGTCTAAATCAGGTTTATCCCTGGGCATCTCTGTGGGGGATTGGAGAACCCTAGACCTCACTGGCAAGCCAGCCAAGACCAAGTGGCAAGTTCCATGCTTTTGAGATACCTTGTCTCAAACAGGTGGATGGTACTGATAAATATCATTACAGGTTGTCTTCTGGCTTCCACATGCACATTTGTGCACATGGATAGCACACACGTGTGAACACAAACACACTAAGAAAAGAACCATGACAGTTAGTCATCTGGGAGCCCAGAGGGTAGAGGTTGAAGAAAGGAAGTGAGAAACTCCGATGCACCTGAGTTCCACTCTAAAGAGCCAGAACTCAGGAAGGACTCGGGTTTCACAATCAGACCATTTATCTGAAGTCCATTCAAATAAATGCAGCAAAATTCCTAAAGAACCCAATACTGAAATTAAGGATGACCTTAGCACTAGCCACAGGAAATATCTGTGGCATTCAAACAGCTCTGCAGGGTGATGCTAAGTAGGGTCCCAAACTGCTCTGTTTTATACCTTACTGAACATCTGCCAGGCCGCCAAATCCAGGGAACCTGAGATCTAACTTTCCCATTGATTTACATAATTAAGTATACAGATGCCTGCATCACCTTTGCCTAAACTAGGGTATGTCGCTTTGAAGAACTTATTCAAGCCAGGAACTACTTGAAATGCAATGGTCTAGAAACACATTTGCCCAAACATTTATTCCCTTGGTGACCTGGACACAGGAGAAGTTACAAAAACTATGTAAGAAAAAATCCTCAATATCACTTGCCCCCCTTTTAAAAACACATCTTCTGGAATGTCCTGTTACTTATTCCCCCACTTCCCCTGGAGAGAAGGGCGACAGTAAGAAGCCCAGAGAGCATGCTGCTTTAACAACTTACATGAGAACAGATATTTCATCACTGAATAAGATCCTATTTAAACATGTGCTTTTTCTTTCAGAAGGGAAAAAAATAAATGACAATCAGCACTATTGAAATCCAATAGATTTGCCTTTGGCATTAACACAGAATCAGTATTCGGTGTCACTGCACCACGGCAACGGGGACTGCTGACCAACGCTGCTGTTCTCTTGGCAACCTAATGAGTTGGCACAATCAGAACCTAGTATTATTTGCTCTGTTCTGTATGCAAGCTCCTATCTGATACACTCAGCCACTGGCTAATAGATTCTCTCTGCCTCTTTCTTGCTTTGTTTTTTCCTTCAGCATAATTTCCTTAGTATCAACACTCAGAGTTAATCCTATAGTCATAGTAATATATCATCAAACTTAAACAAGTCTAACTATAAAAGAGGCTTAGCTTGGAATCCAGCACTGCTCATCTGGGGGATTTACATAAATGCAGAGATGTCTGGAGTCTGCCTGCTATCTTATATCTGAGTCTTCTGTAAATACTGTTTGCTTCACTGTTAAGATATGTCGAGAAGTTCATGAGATCTTTGGATGTTAAGTTAAATTAATTTTAAAAGTACAGAGGGAGAAAATAACCATTTTATTCCTTACCCTGCATTCCCACATTCTCTCTCTCTCTCTCTCTCTCTCCCTCTCCCCCCACCTCTCGACCCCTCTTTCTCTCTCTCTCTATATATATATATTTGGGATCTTCCCTTACTAATTTTGCTTTAGCGAACAGACCTTCTGATGTTCCTGGAAAGGTGAAAATTCCTGAAGAATGCTATATGCAATTATTCTTTTTTTTTTGTGGTGACTTCATGATTTTTTTTAAATTTTTAATATTTTTATTACATATTTTCCTCAATTACATTTCCAATGCTATCCCAAAAGTCCCCCATAGCGCCCCCCACTTCCCTACCCACCCATTCCCATTCTTTTGGCCCTGGCATTCCCCTATATTGGGGCATATAAAGTTTGCAAGTCCAATGGGCCTCTCTTTCCATTGATGGCCGACTAGGTCATCTTTCGATACATATGCAGCTAGAGACAAGAGCTCCGGGGTTCTGGTTAGTACATCATGTTGTTCCAACAACAGGGTTGCAGATCCCTTTAGCTCCTTGGGTACTTTCTCTAGCTTCTCCATTGGGAGCCCTGTGATACATCCAATAGCTGACTGTGAACATCCACTCCTGTGTTTGCTAGGCCCCGGCATCGTCTCACAAGAGACAGTTATATTTGGGTCCTTTCAGCAAAATCTTGCTAGTGTATGCAATGGTGTCAGCGTTTAGAAGCTGATTATGGGATGGATCCCTGGATATTCTTTCTCTAAACAATTCTTCTTCCAAATATCCACAGGACTTCTCTCCTCGTTTTGTTTGGGCTTTGCTCAAAAGTCACCCATTTGCTGATCTCTTTTTTAACTATCTTGCCTAATACAACTGTCTTAGTCAGGGTTTCTATTCCTGCACAAACATCATGACCAAGAAGCAGTTGGGGAGGAGAGGGTTTATTCAGCTTATAGTTCTACATTGCTGTTCATCACCAAAGGAAGTCAGGACTGGAACTCAAGCAGGTCAGGAAGTAGGAGCTGATGCAGAGGCCATGAAGGTATGTTCTTTACTGGCTTTCTTCCCCTGGCTTGCTCAGCCTGCTCTCTTATAGAATCCAAATCTACCAGCCCAGAGATGGCACTACCCAAAAGGGGACCTCCCCCCTTGATCACTAATTGAGAAAATGCCTTACAGCTGGATCTCATGGAGGCATTTCCACAACTGAAGCCCCTTTCTCGGTGATAACTCCAGCCTGTGTCAAGTTGACTCACAAAACCAGCCAGTACAACTGACCCCTTGTCAACTTGATACACAAACACATCACCAGTAAGCCTCAACCCTTATATTCTTATTCATCCCCAACATCTAAATAACTTTAAAAGTCCCAATAGTCTTTACATATTAAAAGTTCAATCCCTTTAAAAGTTCCAATATCTTTTAAAATTCAAAGTCTTTTAAAAACTCAAAAGTCTCTTAACTGTGGACTCCAATAAAATATCTTCTTTCTTCAAGAGGGAAAATATATCAGGGCACAGTAACAATCAAAAGCAAAAATTAAACTCCAACTATCCAATATCTGGGATCCAACTCATGATCTTCTGGGCTCCTCAAAGTGCTTGGGTCACTTCTCCAGCCATGCCCTTTGTAGAACACATGTTGTCTTCTAGGCTCCAGATGCCTGTACTCCACTGCTTCTGCTGTTCTTGGTGGTCATCTCATGGTCCTGGCATCTCCAAAACACTTCATGACCCCTTCATCCTGGGCCACCAATTGCAACTGAGGCTGCACCTTCACCAATGGCCTTCCATGGCCTCTCACAGTGTTGGGCCTCAGCTGCTATGCAAGACCCCTTCATGCCTTCAAAACCAGTACCACCTGGGTGACTCTTACACTACCAAGTCCTGCTGCAGCATGAAGTAAAACCTTGGTTATCTCTGGAACACAGCCTCTGTGCTCTCAGAAAAAAATTCCCAGAAGATGTCACCTCAGTAATGCTGGTCTCCTCATAATCACTGCTAATTTCTTAGCTCCAGCTAACCAGCATCAATAGTCCCAATAAAGCAAAGTTTTCACTTTAGTAGTCCTGGTATCTTGTTAATCACAGCTGATTCTTCAGCCCCAGCTAACCAGAACTACAAAATCTTCACAATCAAAACAGCAATGGCCCTGATAAGAGTCTTTAATCTTCTCTCTGGAATTTCACAAGCCAGGCCTCCATCTTCTGCACTGTTCTCAACATTATCTTCCAAGCTCCTATACAACATCCCACAGAGCTCTTAACACCTAATGGATCTTCTGGCCCAAAGTTCCAAAGTCCTTCCACATTCCTCCCAAAAACATGGTCAGGTTGTCACATGAATACCCCACTATGCTGGTACCAACTTCTATCTTAGTTAGAGTTTTACTGCTGTGAACAGACACCATAACCAAGGCAAGTCTTATAAAAAACAATATTTAATTGGGGCTGGCTTACAGGTCCAGAGGTTCAGTCCATTATCATCAAGGTGGGAGCATGGCAATATCCAGGCAGGCATGGCACAGGCAGAGCTGAGAGTTCTACATCTTCATCCAAAGGCTGCTAGTGGAAGACTGACTTCCAGGCAACTAGGGTGAGGATCTTAAGCCCACACCCACAGTGACACACCTACTCTAACCAGGTCACACCTATTCCAACAAGGTCACACCTCCAAATGGTGCCACTCCCTGGCCCAAGAATATACAAACCATCACAACAACTCTCTCAGTCATCAATGTTCTCTTCCTCGGGTTTGTCTAGCTACAACTTGTTACAGTGTTTTCCCTAAAGCTTCACGTGCTTTGAGGCTTCATGTCCTATGGGCCGGTATTGAAGTGGTGCAACCTCTAAGAGACAAGGCCACAGTGTCTTCTTCTTATAAGGAGTTAACACAGAGATCTTATAATGGATTAGTTCCCATGAGAATGGGCAGTCAAGGGTATGGTTTGGCTTTCTCCATTTAGCTTCTTCCTTCCCTCCCTTCCTCCCTCCATTCCTTCTGTCCTTTTTTCCTTCCCTTTTCTCTGCCCTCCTCACACACCTTACCAACATTTCACCATCCAGAAGGACTTCACCAGACATGAGTAGATGGCAGTACAATGCTTTGTAATCTCTAAAACTGTGAGACAAATAAGCATTGTCTATGTTAAGCACTGAGACTTGAGTAGCTTGTTTTAAATACAGATAGAAATACTTGTTTTGGTTTGTATTGTTTGTGCAGGGTCATATGGCATCACTGTGGCTGACCTGCAATTCTTTATGTGAACACTACTAGCCTTGAACTTATAGAGATCCATTTGCCTCTGCCTCCCAAGAGCAGGTAGGGAAAGCATGTTCTACACATGCCCAGAAGAAACAGTATTCTAAGAACAGTTGCCTAGTCCAGGATTTAACCTTCACAATAAATAAATAAATAAATAAATAAATAAATAAATAAATAAATATGTTTCTATAATTAGAAACCCAATGTTACCTGCAGATGAGGAAATTGCACTCTTTATGTTAGTACAGAGAAATATATATATATATATATATATATACACACACACACACACACTTACATCATATGTGTATAGATACACACACACACACACACATATATATATATATATATATATATATATATATATATATATCCAAAATCTACTTGACATCAGTAAAAAGTATAAATTTTACACTGTGGCTTTAACCAAATTTTTTATTTTTCACTTAAAATACTTGTCTTGTTCTAGACAAGACACTATTCAAGGAATGACTCAGCACTCAAACTATTTGTGTCATGGGTTCTTGGTGACGAGCAACAGTCTTTCCATGCTAAAATTTAATTTAGAAACTGACATGGACTATTGAGCAGCTTGTTAATCCAGTTATCTTTTTAAAAACTAATGTTTTGTCCAAAGATGAGGCCATCTAAGCCAGTCACCAGCATTCCTTTGAAGATGTTTTGAAAGAACACATTGGTTTTTTTTTCCCTTGTGAAACAACTGATATTAGTCAAACTGAAAACATTTGAATATGACTTGAATTTTCCCAAAGGACAATAACTTGTAAGTGTCTGACAATCCTTGAATCATGTACATGGGCAAATAGCTCTATGTCAAGACAACTGTTTTAAAAGAAATTACTCAAGTATTTTTTTTAATTTAGTTTTTATTCTCTGGGAAACTTTGAAATTAAAAGTTCCCGGGTCTCATTTTAACAACAGAAATGGTTTGAAAAGGGGAATCACAAGCTAATTTCTCTCATGAATATAGATACAAAGATGCCATTCAATGTTTTACAACTGAATCAGGTCATACATAAAATATCATTGTGTGCAAGTTGATTTTTTTCAAACACTAAGTTCGTCATGTACTAAAAGCACAAATTTAACCTCATTACTATTAACTAAAAAACGGAAAAATATCATATAGCCATTTTAATAAATTTTAAAAATTACTTAATAAAATACAACACTCATGCTTTAAAACCCTAGAAAAGTCAGGATAGAGACTGCTCCCACCGCCTATTATTAAATTACTTTAAAAAATTACTATGCACACACCATACTTAATGGTTAAATGCTGAGAACTTCCCTACATTATCAAAAGCAAGGGAAAAAGGGCAGCCATCGGCCTTCAGCATCCCCTGGGGGTTCAGGCAAGATAGGATATGAAGCCACAAGTAGATAAAGGGTACAAAGATCGGAAAGTGAAAAACAAGGCAGCATTGTTCACAAATGTAAGATTGTGCCCATGGAGCACTTAGAGATTGTCACAAGAAGGGAAAGCAGAAAGGCCAATGAAGTTCCCAAATAGCCTCTGACAGAAAGCCAAGCCCTATAAAAGAACATTTGCAATAGCATCTAAACATAGAATACCTAGTAATGAGCCCACCAAAGGCACACAAAGCCTGCGACAAAGAAAAGTATAGCTTTGTAGACATCCAAAGGTACTTAAATCAGGACCCATCTTATAAACAATGTCAGTTATCTCCAAATTAATTTACACTTCCAACATAATCTCACAGAATTTATCTTAGGGCTATAGACCTTGACTAAGTTGATCCTGAAAGTCTGTATGAAAATTCAAAGAGGGAAGAATAGTCAAAAACAGAAAAATAGCACATAAGAGAGCAAGTGCAAGAATGTTTCAGTGATTCAAAGTTCAAAGCCAAGTAAAATGAGCTGTTTCTACAGTGGTGGAGTTACTCTAGGCAGCAATAAATTAACCTTAGAAATTAATGGAGTGTATGTCTGTGAAGGAGGCAGGTAGATAGTCAGGAAGAAACCTATTGGGGAGGGGGGCTTCATCGGACTGGCAACAGTCTAAGTTAATGAGATCTCATTGTTCAAAACACTTATAATTCATGGTCTCTGACGTTGGGGGTAAAGATTTTTATTTCATAATAAAAATAAGTAAATCCAATATGTAAATTTTAGAACTAGATTTGGAAAGATATTGAATAAATAGTTCATTATTATAAACAAACTCAATAGGGTGGAAGAATACAAAGAAACACCCAAAATAACATAATGACTTTTCTATATATAGTTCCTCTTATGACCCCCACTGGGCTTTTTGCTTGGGATCCTTCCACTCTGCTCTGTCCCAGAGCTGGTGAGTGGGCCCAGCTCTGAGATTACTGTAATTTGTTACTGAAGTCACTGCCTTTTTTCACCAAAGGTCTATGATGGAGCAGAATTCAGAATCTTGCCTTTCTTTCTAGGACAAATAGATAAATAAGGAATGGGCACAAAAATTGGGACTCTCTTAACCCATTTGCTGTGTCATCAAAAGTGATCACAAGCCAAGGGCAGAAGGAATAAGCTGAGAATCTATTTCTGCATGTGATGTGAATTTCTTCATGTGATGTGAATCTATTCCCACATGTAATGAGCAAAGAGTGAGGAAGGCACTGGCAGCAACAGATGGCTGCAGGAAGAAGAGAAGGCAGTAGTGTCCAGGGGTTCAAAGGCAGATAGACAGATGAGGAGCATCTGAGCTGGAACAAGGCCCAGATGGGTTTGAGAAGGGTCACCTCTTCTCATGAATCTTCCCAGTTCCCACATCTCTTGACTCTGGTTCTCTGGAAGGTCCAGTCCTTCCCACATTGTCTACCCAATCCCTCTATGCCCTGAGCCCTTTTGGTTGGAACTCCTAAATAGAGGCATCTGGCAGCAAACATGGGTCACATGGAAGGAGAGCAGCTGTGGGCTACTCTGAGCCCTCCACTGCCATGAACCTTAGTCTTCTCACAGTGGTATCAGTGGCTGCGATCCTGCCGGGCTCTATCCTAGAGAGCCAGGACTTTCACACAACCATCAAGAGGACCGCTGTGGTCTCTGAAAGTATTATTAAGTTAATTTATATTATAAAAATTCTTTAGACACAGACAAATGATTTTGAAGCTGCCTATAAAAAATAGTAAAGAAAAAAAGATATTGAATATGCAGAAGCCCCTCATAACCTGGAATCACTTATCGCTGTTCCTGTCCTGTCAAAACTCCCTTCCACATCTGTCTCAGAAGAGTCAGAAGCTGGCCTAGTGTGTCACTACCATGTCTTTCAGATCTGCATATTTCTCTCTCTTCTGCAATTGTCGTACTTCGGATCCTGCTTCATGAACCACTCCGTGACTCAGCACAGTAGATTCCCAAGGTATTCTTATCCCCAATTGTGTCTTTAATCTACCCATCAAAGCCATGGGTTTTGCCTTCTGCCCACAAAACTGCTCAGATCTCCTGCTCTTCAGAAGTCTACAGGAAGTCCCAGGAGTTTATACAGAGGGCTAAGCCTTCTTGCATAACAGTCAAAGGCCTCAGCCTACACCCAGAATTCTCCAATCATATTCCCCTTAAACCCTTGCCTGCTGCTATGCTGCTCTCCTTTCCCACAGCCAAGTTCACCAACACTCACAGCTTCACCCAGGAGCTCTTTCTGAGCCTGGAAGCTCTCTACTCTCCTGGCACCTTATATTTGCACTGTCAAAAAAACATACAGTCCTCCTGTTTCCAGAGCTCCTACAAGACTTTGGTTAAACCCCTTTTACGCACTGTATATCTGTAAATAACCTCTCAGTTTTCTTTTGCAAGACTTCTCCCTCCGTCTGTCCCATCTCAGAAAAGGAAGATACTATGCACACTCTACTCAGACCAGGAGCTACGAATCTTCCCTAATTCTTTTCTTGTTCGTCTTTCTATCTTCCATTCACTAGAATCCTGTCAGCACTGCTTGTAAATGCCAGTGAACCTGATGACATCTCTCCAGTCCCACTACTGCAGCTGCTTCTGGGACCATATCTGTAGACCCCCTCCCTCCTTCATGCTTCCATTCTGCATCCCATGGCTCTCTCCACACCCCAGGCCCTGGGACCTTCAAATCAGATCATATAGAAGGACTCCACAGCCATTCTATTGATTTGAATTTCTACAGTAAGGACAATATATCAGTGAGATACAGAAATACTTTAAATTTTTGATTTTATTATGAACATAAAGAAAAATTCATTAGGAAAATTATCTAAGTTCATAAGAGCTATAAAATGAATGCATCTGAGACTTCCTTCAGTTAATCCACTCAAAATTGATGACCAAAGCCAACACATGTGTTCTTTCCAGTTCATCCTAATACTGGAATGATTTGAATTTTCTGCCTTATTTTGTTCTCCTATTAGCTCTTCCCTCATATATAGGCAAAATACACAGCATCATTTATGGTGATATTTATAGTGAAATCTCAGGGAACAATGTGGAAGCAGGGGCAGAAATTATGTAAGAGATGCAAGATGGGGAAGGAAATTATGAAGTGCTGGCCTCTGACCTTGACATGGTTGTTGCTAACACAAATTCAAAGCAGCTGTCATTACCTGCATGTCACCTACCCAAAATGAGTCAAGTAAAAAATCCATCTTGGGGCAGGGACGGTCTCCCAAAGACTCCACCCTAGTTGAGCAGCTACTGGCAGTCAGATGCTGAGGGAAGGAAAGCCACAAGTGTGTGAGGGAAGTGGACATTTATAGATTTTTCATGCCCTGATGGATGGCTCTCATACCTGTGAACACATGAACATCACTAATTAGACTCAATGGCTTATAGAAAACAAAGAGGACATGAAATTGAGAGGTAGGTATATTGAGGTGATGGGGAGTTGAAGGGAGGTAGTAGGGGATATATGATAAAGATATATTGTAGACATCCATGAAGTTTTCAAATAAAAATATATAAGTAAGTGTGATAATGAGATAAAAAAAACTCAAAAGTATTCCATTAGCCTGAAACATATCAAAAATGTATCTGTTGATTCTCTGGAGCTGAGTGAGATACAGTCTCCTAGAATCCACTATTAAACTGAAAATACTTTTGAGAAGAGATAAGCAAATGAGCCATTTATCACACTTCAATACTACAACTTAATTTACTTCATTCATAAACAAGATTTGGGGGAGTCAATCCTGATGGGTAGAAGAGATGGATGTTGGCACCGGGATGTATGGAAAGTACAATGCTAATGGCCTCCTAGGGATGCAGTAAAAATGAAAAGACTCTGCAGACACGCAGGACATCCTTGACAGGGTTTGTTCTGCTGGTAGGCTGCTCTCTATGGTAGCCTATGCCTGTCATACAGACATCTAGAAAGAAGTGGTTATATTTTATGTCTAGAGACCCCATGCCCTCTCAAAGTATGGTAAACCCAGAAAGATGCAATACTAATGGAATTTGTGATTCAAATTTTTATTTAAATAAATGCTAAATGAAATGTCACTGAACCCTGTAAATGTGAATTTTGAATTTCAGATTTAGAGCTGGTACTTTTTTAAAAATTGATCCTTAATAATACCAAGTGTTGTCAAGTGTGTCAGTCAACTAGGATTCACATATCTGCTGATGGAGTCTAATGTGACACAATCAATTTGAGAAATTGTCTATCATTGTGTCCTAAAAAGTAAGCATTTGTCTATTCTATAAACGAATAACGGACATGCCACCAGAAAACATGTACAGAATGTTCAGAGATGCTTTCTTTCAAAGAAAAAACAAAAACAAACCTCAAGGCTTAGCAGTTAAGGCACTCGTTCCTTGCCCTCTCCATGTAAGCCATGAGTTCCATCCCCAGAATCTATACAAGGTAAGAAGTGGAAAATGACTACAGAAAAGGTTACTCTTACCCCATAATGTACACATACTAATGAAAAACTATTAAAACTAGAAGACCATCCATCAATAAAGTTATGGAGAATTAAAAGTTGGTATATTCACTCAGTGGAATGACAGGGCAACAGAAAAGATATTTTTATTCCAATATTCCAGAAGAAGTAGTATGGGTTTTGTGGTATCATTTGTATAAAGTTCCTGAATAGACAAGATATACTTAAGATGTTGGTTAAGACTAGAAGTGAGAAGAGTGGTTTTCTTTGGGCAAGGGGCTATAAAATAAGAAGGAGAGGTACGAAGTTATTTTGTGGAGCAGAAGAGATGGCTTCATGGTTAAAAGCACTTGCCACTACTCTTGCAAAAGACCAAGGATCAGTTCCCAGCACCTACATCAGGTGGCTCACAACAGCCTATCACTCTAAATCCAGATGCTCTTGTCTGGCTTCCATGGGCAGAAGTCAACCCTTGAACTCTAATGATATATAAACATACTAAGAAGTGCACACAAACATATAAAATAATAAACAATCTTAAGACATTTTGTGCATCTCTCTTTCTCTCTCTCTCTCTCTGTGTGTGTGTGTGTGTGTGTGGTCTGCATGCACTTACATCATGTGTGTATGTTACAAATCATTTCTATATTTATTTAGATGAGGCTTTGTTATGTAATCCACACTAACTTCATGCTCAGTCCTCCTTAGCCTCCTAAATGTGATGATTTAGGATGTGTCCGACCCTATTTGGCACCTGTATCTTTAATGTATGAAGAGCAAACACATTCATCATATATAAAATTTCACTGAGCTGTGTGTTGTGGACAGCCCTAAGGCTAATTTTATTTGATGTTAATTCTATTCTCCTGGGAGTGGTTGTGAACAAGGTCAGCACTCAGGTGATTTCCTGTAAAACTATTTCCCACCTTAATTCGTAAAATAAAGGAGAGCTGATGATTAGGCAGATAAAAGTGAAGGTGGAGCGTAAGGTGGGGGGGGGAGAGAAGAAGGGGAAAATGGAAGAGGGAGAGAACGCAGAGGAGGAGGAAGAAGAAGGAAAGCAGAGCAGAAGCACATGGTCTGGAGAAACCGCCAGTTGTAAGGGGTCTCATAGATGTGGAAGATCTAGGCGTACAGCATGTATTCATATTAACTGAGTGGTGCTTTCATTGCCTGGGCATATTTGGGTTGGAGATTTTCTGAAGAAAAACCACTGGCTATTTCTCAATGGCTTAATATTTGTTTCAATCAAATTAATTGTGGGGAGCCAATCATCGTTCAACATATTTTTATTGTTACTTATTTTTGAACATTAATTTTCTGAAAGAATCTTTCAGCCAATCATATAAGGATCTTATTCTACAGACTACCTTTCTGTATTGACTGGTTGTTCCCCAATAGCACCCACAAGGAGCCCCTCCAAAACATAGACACAGGAGGACAGCAAAAGGTAATAGGACTCACAGAGAGAGATGGGTAGCATCTGCCAGGAATGCAGTACAGTGGTAGCAGAAAGTATGTACAAGACACTGGGTTTGATCTTCAGCCCTGATTTTAAAAGGAGTAACACCTAATAAGACAAGTAGAGAGATATAGGTATTATACATCCATCTGTTAAACCTTCTATCTGAGCTTGGTCAGTCCCTAATCAAAGAGCTATCAATCCACCTCTTAAACATTACAGAAGCCAACAGTGAGAGACATGTGATGAATAGAATAGTATGGTAAAAGCCTGAAAATAATGAGAGCAGCTAAAAATAAGAACCATAAAAGCAAACACTTCCAGCTGCCACCTCTTCCTCTGGAGCCTGATATGGCCAATATGCCATTTGCATTAAAGGAGATACTGAGTACATTAGATTAATGGCTAAAACAGAAATGAATTTATTTATCTTTAAATATCTCTAGATGAAATCTCCAGCATTTGAGAAATTCTGGGAAGTCATGCTAAATAGCATTGCTTCGGTTTTCACAGCCAAAACTGCTTGAAAAGTGGCTACATCTGCCAAGAACCTTTTGGAGAGCTTTAAAGAAAACCCATAGTCCCCCCAGGAAAATGGAGTAGAAACCTCTGCCCTAGTTGCTTAGTTCCATGAGGACCAGCATCACAGAAGACCACCATCAATCTTTTAGAAGATGCCACATGTTCTCCTTGCCATCACCTCCACCCGAGCAGGGCTTCCAGGGCTAAAACTATCTGTCCCAATTTTACCAACAACTCACTACTGCTGTACTTTGGGTGGTCTTGGTGATGACTTTCCATATGAATAGGAACATACCTAACATATATCAAATGTTACATTATAATTTTGTTTTTCTTTATCTGACTAGACCAAATTATCCACCATCAAGTCCTTTCTTCATATTAGAAATAGCAAAATTGTTCCAGCAACCAGTTAAAAAAAGCCATCAGCAATAAGAAGTTATAATAAATAATAATATTTTCATAAACATTTTTCATTTTCAGAAAATGATTTCCCTACAACTCAGCATCTCTCCTAGAAGACTTAAAAGTTTACAGAATGTCAACGTCCCAAGTCAAATGTATGAGAACATGAAAATCCACACTCCTCCTCCTGTCGCTCTCTGTATATATGTCAATGAAACAGTAGAGTTGTAGGCTGAATATTGAGACTAATAGAAAAACCACAGTATTTTCAGAACTGGTTGGCCCAGTATATATATAAAAAAAAAGCATCAAGATTCAGGAGATTCCCTGGAAAAGCTGGTCGGCAAAAATAATTAAGACTCTAATGCCAATAAACTGGCTGAAACTGCTTTGACCAGCAGAAGCGTATCCAATGTGCATGTCCCACTCATAGCGAGCAAGCTTTCATACAGTACACACAGTACAGCATTTCTAGATTGATAACACTACTCACACAGCTATAAATAAAATCTTTGCGTCTTTTGGATGGATGACATAGAAAGGTTTGCTTCCTGAACAAAAAAAGAAGGAAATTGGTTTTTGAAAAACCAACTATAACAACAACAAAAATAAAACATTCCAGAAGTAAGATTATTAAATACTCATAGACTGTGTGGCTTGAATCTGAGATGTTCCCCCACCCAAGTTGGTATTCTCAATACTTGTTCCCCAGTGGGTGGTACTTATTTTAGGGGCTGTAGGACTGGAGTGGCTGGGGCCTAGGTCATGGAAGGTTGGAATGGGCCTTTGAAAACTGTAGACTGGCCCCTGCTTCCTGGTATACTGTAGAGTGGTTAGTGTCTACTTCATGCTCCTAATCCCACAGACCGAGCCACTCTATTGTGTGCTTTCCCCTCTATAATGGACAAAAAGCAAAATAAAATGTTCTCTTTGTGTTGTTGTTGTTGTTCTCATCAAATATTTGGGGCACAACAAGGGAAAAGTAGCTAAACAAATACTTGCTGGCTTGATATTCTTGGCCATTTTCCATCATAATAGTAATTCTCATAGAAGCCATCACTCTACCTCAGTAAAGATAGATACCCTATAAAGACAGACTTGAGTGTGTTTCTCTACAAAAATGTCGGTGGCCCTGAAAATCACACTGAGAGACACAGAAGACAGCATGAGGCACTTTGAGTCAAAAGTGCACTTGTTAGGCCTGCTGGAACAGCACAAGATGACTGCCAGTTCGAATTGGACTGAAAGCCAGTTTTCCACTTGGCACTGACAGGCCTCCTGAAGGATTTGTCCCTCTGGCTGCACAGCTCTGAGATTGTACTTTGATTCTGAAGGCATGAAAGAGGTGAAGTCAGTTTTGTTCACCCTCTCCTAACTCATCAAGTTAGCTCTTACCCAGTTTGCCATTCAAGCTCTAAGCAGCTAAGTTACCAGAAAGCTGGGCAAACAAAGCTACAAGGATATAATGGAAACACCTTACATTACCTGTGCTCTTCAAAGGGTCCATTGGAGGGGCCTGGAAGGGAACTTTCTTTTGCTCTGTATGAAAACTTCAGCAGGTGCTGGGACTTTCCTGCTCGCACTGAGGTTATCAAGAGTCACTTAAACTCATTAAATACTCCAACTGTTTTAATAGCAATATTTAGAATTCTATCTCTTCCTTCCAAGTCTACATGGGTTACAGACCGAGCCTTAAAGTAGGGAGCATATCAGGGTTGCCTTCAACAGCTGCTAATCTCCCCAGGCTTTTGAATACAAGGAAGGAGGAAGGAGGTAGAATGAGACTCATACTAGAGAGGATGCCATCCAAAGCTGGTAACCACTTCTATGGGCCCAGAGTGTTCAAACCTCATTTTGCCCTGGCTGAGCTACCCAATGGCAGCTCTTGCCTAGTTTGTCCAATGCCATGGATACCATTCTTAACACTACAAAACAAAGCAACCCTCACCGCAATTCTCTCCCCCACCCCACCCCACCCCCAACTCTCTTGCCAGTCCCTAGGTCTTTGGTGAATGCAGTTCAATGCCATGTTTTCATGCAAAAACCTCTATGGTCCTTGGCATCTGGCATCCATTTCAAGTTCCTGGGGCCCCCTGTATGGCGCTCACCTTACTACACAGAGGCAAGCCGACTTGCTGGGTACTCTCACAGCTAGCTCATCTCTAGCACAGGAACAGAAATTACTTTCACTTTGCTCACAAGCACTGGCAGGACAGACAGATGCTGACAGGAAAGCCTCTCTAGTGGTACCAGTATCCACACAGCAGTCATCCACATCTTCTCCACCTGAACTATAAGATTCCTGCCTCTGCTTGGTACCCTACAACTCAGGAAGCCCAGCAGTTACAACGCCCAACAAGCCCCACTCCCATAAGAGGATAGGCTGTGGCCAGAATCCTCTCTTTACAGCCTGCCTCCTGTCCCTCATCTGACCATTTCAGAGTTCTGGGCTTATTTTAAAAACCATCTTGTCTGCCAACTCACACATGTATTGAATTTGGATCCCTGGTGAGAAACGCAATTCTGAAATTCCATTACACCTCAGCCAGAGCAGCCGAAGAGACTTGGCTGACTGTTAAACCCAGAAGTTCTACTTTTTCCAGTAACTATTACTGCTGGCTATATTCTGGATATCCTTTCACCTTGGAAAGTGAAGGCTGTTAGTTGCCAGTTCATCCAAAAACTATTAGTCCATATTAATCATTAAAATAGACACACACACACACACACACACACACACACAGAGACCTACATAGGTAGCACCCTTATCTAAAAATAATTGCACTAAATTTACTCAAGTTGCTAAGACAATGTGCCAGCTCATAGATTATACCCAAGAAAGGGAAATGACTCTCCTGAGACACAGTCCATCGGAAGCTTGAACTACATCTCCGTCAAAGTAATGCCATCAGAAAGAAAGAGGAATAAAGGACTGAATGCATAATAAAATAAAGTTACAAGATACAATAATAAATGTAAAATGAGGGCTGTATTCACATACAAATTTGAAAAGAAACAATAAAAGATACCTTAGAAGCCACTGGGGAAATTTGAATATGGATTAGGTACTGCATGATATGATGAACCAATATACTTGGGAACAATAATGCCATAATGGATTTGCAAATAAAAGTCTTTTTCAATTAGAAATGTCTAAGGCAGTTTATATGTGAAATGGCATAATGCCTGATAGGTGCCTTAAAGTATTTCTACAAAAGTTTTTAAATAGCCAGCGATACTGGAACAGGCCTATGTCTCAGCACTCTGGAAGACAGCAACAAAGAGGAGGTAGGTGAAGCTCACTTTGATTTTGAAGCCATCTGAGCTACAGAATGAGCAAGCCCAGATATTTAAATAAGTTATTTAAATAATAAAATATTTTATTAAAATTTAATTATTTGTAATAAATCGGAATTTAAAAGGGGCAGACAAAATATGACTGACAAAGTGTCTTTATTCACTGAGGCTAGGTGACAGGTTCATGGAAGTTCATTATATTTTATTTGTATGATGGGAAAAATTTAAGAACAAAAAGATTTTATAAGGACCATGGACTCTGTGCTCAAAAAATGCCGGGGGGGAAGGGGCAGGGGGCTTCACTCATGCCTTAACAACATGGCTGCCTTAAAAAAGACCCAAATAGATACAACACCAACAGACATGCTAACATGGAAGTAGAAATCTCATGGGGCCCCAACACTAGATTAAAAAAGAAGAAGAAGAAAAAACCAAACCTACAGGTAAATTAGAAATGCTGGGAATGGGGAAAATTAATCTTCCTGGGGGATCGGTTCCTAATTGGTTATCCAATAACACGAATACACACAGACACCACACACACACACACACACACACACACACACACACATGAATGAATGAATGAATGAATGAATGAATGAAAACCGGCTATTAATTCAAGAGGAAACAAGGAAAGTATATGGGAAGAGGTAGATGAGGAACTGGAAATGAAGAAATGAGCTAATTATATTATAATTAAAAAATAAAGGTATTTTTAAGCAAGTATTTTTAAGTAAATAAGAAGAATAAAAGAAGCCTGGGTTCTGGGGAGATGGCTAAGGGATAAAGTGTCCTTCCTGTCTTTTCATAGGACCCATTTTAGTACCACTTACTCATGTCAAGTCACTCATAACCACCTATGAATCCCAGCTCCAAGGGATCCAATGATGCCTTTTCCAGATCCATAGACACCAGCAAACCTATAGTATATAGTCACTGAGACACATACACATACATACAATTATATTTTTTCTTTTAAAAGGGACTATATATCAATGCCATGCCCATGACCATTCACTTCTGTTTTATGAGGATCTCAAGCTAGTGAGCTAATGGCTCCAATGGGAAAAGGGAGTTGAGGAGAGGAAAAGGAAGGACACTTCCCTTTCTTTGCTAATGATGGAGAAGAGCCAAGCCTAGAAGGATTTCAATCTCAGGTATTGGTAGTCACTTTCTTGTGTCCCATTCTTTGATCTGACTGACCATGACTTCACCTGGTAAGACTGTCACTGTCTGTCATTGGTCATCAAAGCTGATACAGAAAGGAACCCAACAAGTCCTAATGGTAAGACTCTCAGTCCTGAGCAGCCACTTTGAGTTTTGATGATCTCTCATCACCATCTTGCAGTACACTCCTGATTGGTAGCAAGAAGCACCTCCACTTTGATAAAAGAATCTTTCTATCTAACCTGATAAGAGTGCAAGCTAGTCTGACCAAAACCGGCCAGCACTTGCCCATGAGTGGGATGCCATCTGTGGATCTCTCAGAGGCCATGCATTTGGGCTTTTTCCTCTACAATTCATAATAACCATAACTGCTCTCATCAGCCCTCCTCTCTATGATATATTCACACTGGAGCAAGCCAGAAAGCACAGCCTCTAAGTTGACAACCAATAAGAGAACATAGAATAGACTCCCTCCCTACAGGTCCCATGAACTATATGAACATCCACGCTTACTTAGGGCAAAAGCTTCCAACCATCCAAACTCTGTTAACTTCTATAACTCCTGGTGGAAAAGAGAGAGGGTCAACATGTACTCACAAAGATTGTTCTGTTAAGAAAAAGTCCATCACCGCCTCTGACTCAGATTTCCTTTTATTATGGACTAGAAAAACATTTGGCTGAGTTGTATCTCCTTTTCACCTGACAACGTTTGGGAGTTGTCACCAGCCTGATGGAACTGCACACCAGTTCTACTCTTAGGGCTAGGGGTGGGATGAAATGGCAGTAGCGTGATGCCTAATCTTCACTGAAAATGTGACTAGATAAAGAATCACCATTGAGAGACATCTCTGGGCATATCTGTGAGGGTGTTTCCAGAGAGGTTTAACTAATGAGTAGCACATCACCCTGAGTGTAGACAGGACCCTGTGGACTGGAGTCCAGGACTGAATAAGAAGGAAGTTGAGTGACAGAGACAGCTCAGTTAAGTATTTGCCTCACAGGCTAGGGACCTTAGCCTGATGCTTAGTATAAGATGCTTGTAATCCTAGCTTAGAGTAGGAGAATCCCTAGGGCTCACTGGCTAAGGAATCAGTGAGCTCCAGGCCAAGAGAGGCTCACATGAGGTAGGAGAATACATGTGCACAAATAACCACCCCCTACCCCACCCTACCCCTGCCCCAAGCCACACACACCCACAAAGCAACCTGAGCATTCCTCTCTCTGTTTGCTGACTGCAGATACGGTATGACTGGCTGCCTCACATGCCTGCTGAGATGATGTTCCCACCCTGATAGACTGGACCCTCCAACTGTAGGACAACATAAATGCTCTTGCCTTAACTTGCTTCTTGTCAGGCATCTGTCACAGCAGTGGGAAGTAACCTTAGGATGCAGTTAGCAACACTGGATATCCTGTTGCGTCTGTGAGGCTTCTGTGGTAGGCAGTGGCCGTACTAAATCAAGTAGAACACACCACCACTGGATTTAAAAGACATGGAATGGGTGTGGGGCCAGGATCTGCCACTTTCCAGACATCTGACTAAGTGAGAAACAGTTTGTAGTTTAGCTATTGCTTTAACTAGAAAATGAGAGTGGTGACTGAGAAGACTCCCAGGTCCTCTGGAGCACTCATAGCTCAGGACTAAGGGAGGCTGTTAGTACCCCCTCCTAGCAAACAGTTACCCAACCCCTTGCCACCATTCAAATGTGAAATACAGAGCTCTATGGAGTACAAGCTAAATGGATCCTGTAGGTGTGGCTGCACTGAATAGGAGAGTGGAGAAACTGATGCCAGTATGCTAGCTTGCTTCCCCCACTCGGCAGAAGGCTGGGATCTGCTTCTAGGTCAAATATCATCTTCAAGGGCAGCTGGGCAGCATGCAGAGGCCACTCCTGACAGAGGCATAACACAACATATAGGCTGTAGACACCACTGTCAAATTCTGCTCTCCTAGGCAGACACTTGGCCCCTGGTATTTAGAGTAAAAATGTATCATAATTACTGTTATGTCTCTCAAGGTCCCAGCCCTGTTATGTGATCTGGGTCAGCTGTGGTCAGCAGCAAGGGCTGTGATAATCCAGTGTAAAAAGCACAGGCCACACGCAGGAACTTCCTGAGACCCTTCCTATATTTATAATCAGCCGTTTCACCCAGGAGAAAGATGTTTATCATCCCAGTGCCTTTCACATTAGAGTGAACTACCTACCCTCTATGTTCTTTTTGTTATCCGTTATGTCTCTACCTTTTGGTTAAGGTCAAGTCTGTTTTGACCAGATTAACATGGTGTTTGTTTGTTTGTTTGTTTGTTTTCGAGACAGGGTTTCTCTGTGTAGCCCTGACTGTCTTGGTTGTCTTGCTTGCTCCCTTTCATAACTTTCTTTACTTTTCCATTGCAGAATTTATAATAACCTGAAATTATACAGAGATAATCAGTTCAATAGAGATAAGTGACAAATATATATCTCTACTACAAGACAGTGACATCTTCAGAGGCAGGGATTCTGCCATTATCTTTAGACTCTACCGGGAAAAAAAAGCCAGCAACTAAACAAAAATATCATGATTTTTAACTTGAATACAATGAGAATATTTTATATACCTCCATTCCTAAGGTAGACCTTCATTACAAACACATAACATTACCACATATAGTGCAGTCATGGAAACGCTTAGATTACATAATTTCAAACTACATTGGGAAAATACCACTAAGCTATCCCTTGAGAACAATTGCAAAAGTTGGATGAAAAAGAAAAATAAGCAAAAGAAGTAAGTGCCTGTTCAAGCACTCATCTTCCATCAAAACAAAGGGACTTGAGGGAACCAAGAACACACACAGGCCAGAGCTCTCTTTGTTTCTTGCTTCTTTCAGCACATCAATCAATTCCTAGATGACCCATAGCTTCCAGGGACTCACCAAGCTGAGGAGATTAAAAGTGAAATTCAGGACAGCCAGTACAAAAAGGACTTGAAGTGCCAAAGACCTGGAGAAAGGGAACCTTAGAAAACAATCCAAATCTTCTTCTCAGCCTTTTAGTTAAAGTGTATGATAAATCTAAAGCTGTTAGTTGTCAAAGTGTGTGTGGCGGGGGTAGGGGGCGGGAGCTGTGAGCAGAAAGTCATTGTCAACATCCAAAAACCTAAGCAGAATTTATGCCTATCTTACTCACTTTGGAGTTGAATTTTAGGGTCTACGACAGACAAAGGACTTGGTAAACACGTGATTTTAAGTAAGATTTCCACAAGCTGTGCCTTAGGGGTCAAGTAAACAAACCCAGACCAAACTCAAGTTCCTGCACTGATCTTTGAAATAACTGAATGTATGGATCTTAATGAAGAGCTATATTCTCTGTCTTCCACAGGGAACACTTAAATCCTTTCCTGGGGATGACACCAGCATGCAGGCACACTATCCTTATTTATGACTTTTTTCTTTTCTTGTTTTTTTTTTTTTGGTTGTGAGCCTAGACTTTAATGGCGGAGCCATCTCTCCAGCCCCCTTTTCTTGTTTTTTAATGTATATGGATAGGTTCTTTGCCTGGATGTGTGTGTGTGTACCATGTCAAAGTGATGCCAGTACAGTGGCCAAAAGAGGACATCATCTCCCCCATGACTGTAGTTACAGATGGTTGTGAGCTACCATGTGGGTGCTGAGAATGAGATTCAGGTCACCAGTGAGCTTTTCAGCTGCGCCTCTCTAGTCCTCTACAGTGTCTTAGATAAAATATAGAATATCTGATTAAAAATTACTATAAACCATAGCTAGAAACGGAAGCAAATGGCCAAAACCAAGAGAGAAGGGAAGTAACACAGAGTATCACAGGTGACTTGCATGTTGCAATGATCAAAATCACGTGCTGTAATTACTATGCTTGAACAAAATAAAGATGGAAATTTTTACCACATACTAATCATCTATGTTTAAAAAAAAAACAAAGGGAACTATAACAAATACAAGAAAAATAGATGGTTTAGCAAGACGGGGTCTACTCTAGGAAAACAGATGGCAACATAAAGGTTTAGTCAGAAGCACTGAGAGAGAAGAAAGAAAACCTGTATAAATGAGTATAAATGATTAGAAGGCACATGACTAGGGTCCGAGGAAGTGAAGAAAAAACAGGAGTTTTAGACATAGCCACTAAGAATTCTCTAAAACTGAAAAAAGACACCAAGCCCTAGATCAAGCACCTCAAACTCCATTTACAAGGAATTCAAGCAACAAGTTAATATTTTACCTATAAAAATACAACCTTAAGAGCAGCTGGGACTAGATGGGAACAAGTATAGAGATCCATAGAAAGATATCACACACACAGAGAGAGACAGAGACAGACACAGAGACAGAGAGACAGAGAGGAGCAGGGCACTGTGGAATGCACAGCTCTAAATGGGATGTCTCCACCAAATCCTTCCCCTCAGACCTCAGGGAAGAGGAGAGAAGACTGAGAGAACCAGAAAGGATGTAATTCACGGAGCCTGGAGCAGAATGCACAGTGCCTACCCACATTTGCACCAGGTCCTTCATTCTTTTGCCTTCTCTTGAGGCTCTTTTGTTTTTCTTTTGGCTTGTCTTATCCAACTTTGATATGAGAGTTTTGTTTCATTTTATATTTTGGTTTGCTATTATTTTTGTTTTGTTTTGTTGTTTTTTTCCTAGAAGCCTGTTCCTTTCTAATAAGGGGCTGTGGGGAGCAAATTGAAAGGAGAAAGGGGAACCTGTATTCAGATAAAAAAAAATTTAATAGAAACATGAGTTTAACATAAAAATGAAGTTATATGCCTCAAAACCAAACAATCAATCAAAAAAACCCAGCTAGGACGAGACAGAGATAAAGAGCAGGAAAGTCACATGTGTAGGCTTGATGCTGAGCCCTATGCTTCATTACAGAATCACTTAGACTCTCTTATCCACATTGCCATTGATTCAATAAGAACAAATGTGCAGATGATGCTCTCCTAAAGACCACAAATCAAAATGATAGGTCAATCTAAGACAAAATTCTACTAGACATTCATTTTAACTATAAAATCTTTGGTCTTACTGTTTTAGAATCTGCAAATCACTGTAGAGGGATAAAAGGTTTTATTGAGATCTGATAAACACCCAGGAAATGTACCCTTCACTGAGGACAATCCTCACTTATCATTTCACTAGAACTCAAGGTCCTTAAGATAGGAAAGAAAGTAAGTTGTCATCCTGTACGGTGACACTGATCTCTTGTCATGTAGACAGGAGGCATTTACCTTACAGCTGCAAAGGACTTAGAAGTCTTTTATGGTTCTCTCAACTTAGAAGATTAATCACCTTTATTGACAGGAAAAGAATCTAAGTGGAAAAGTGTTCAGGTAACTTTGTTTAAAGATAACTGTTTACTGGTCTAAGCTCTGTTTCTGTCCTCTCTTAGCCAAATAGTCTTGGATAATAGGACTAAAAATAAGACTGAAAATTACAACTGTACCATAACTTCCCCCTATTTCAAGACCATGGCTGTTACTAGGCACTACAAGTGACCACATGCTTTCATTTGGGGGCTGAGGGCATTTTTGATACTGTCCTAGTGAAGAAGACACACTGGAAGAAAATGAAAGTTTCATCAAAAGCTAGAGGTTTAACGTATGAGAGGAGAGTTATCAGTTTTCCTGAAAGGGTGACCAGTTAGGCTATTCAGACCTGCAATGTACATTAGCAACTCTGTAATGTGCAGATGGAAAAGAGTTTCTGTCACTTGTTTTCCTTCAAGGTCTGGGCATTTTGACAAGCCTAGAGGTACCTCTTACTTCCAACACTTTCTGTGGCATCCGTTTGAAGAAAATCATCTGCTTCAGGAGTGATGCACATCTCCATACATGGTGAGCTGAGTTATATGATGCCCTGAGCACAGGGATTGGGTTACAAATGGACACATGACCCAGTCACCACCAAGAAGAGCCAGTCTTTAACTTGAATGCAACGAATGAGAGAGATGTATGCTCACTTTTATTCAGCTAAGTCTTAGGATGCTATAGCCTTCTTATTCCTTAAAGTCAAGTGCATAACAAGGGTAGAGCCAAGAGATCTGAGTGCCGAGGCCAAGTCATTCCAGAAGGTGCACATACTCGTATGTCTAATAAGCCAGTACTGTCCCTTATTTTCTTGAGTTGGCAAGTGGCAGATTTTTCTAACACTTACACTAAAATAAGTCCCTAGCATCATAAGAAAAATGACTACCGTGTCTTGGTATCATTTGGCCATCTTTATGGTAGCGTTTTGGATTGCCTCAAAAGATTTCCCACCTAGAAGTCTGAGATTCGGAGTCAGTTTATATCTGGAGGGCAACCCCTGACAGGACCATATGTGTTTTGGAGGTAGGTCAGGTCTAAGTTACACTATATCTAGTGAAAGTGTTGCTTATGTCTAATGCCTGAGCAACATAACATGCTAATAAATAAAAAAAAAAAAAGCCACCGCATACAAATTTAAAGTAATCCTTTCCACAAACTTACCAAGCTACCAAATTTTCTCAAACCTTTCTAGTAGTGATAAACAGGTATTTCAACAGAGATGCCTCAACTGTTTTTCATTAAGACTCTCAACTGTTATAACTCTCTGTTATAACATTGGTAACGGGCCTAGCTAGCTTCACGTTCTTGGGCAGTCATTCAGCTGATTCTTGTTTCATTCATCTGCTGTCCTCTTCTACCTTGCACAAGCCACAGAGCATCCACATTTGGGTTTAAACTGTCAACAAAGAGCTGGTCAGTACTCTGCAGTAACTAAATCACTGGAAGAATATTTCAAATGCTTCCAGAATCAGCTGACCCCCTGCTCTTGCATTGAGCTTGTGAGAACATGGACTGGATGCCTCTGCTGTTGAAGGCTTGGCTCACATTTTAAATAGATGACTTTGGAAAGACTCAGGCCAATGAGCTCTGAGCATGAGCCACTACACCACTCTACAAACTGAAGGTATGTCTGTGTTTCTTGGTTGTGAATAGCTGACAGAGAAGCATGAGCTAGGCCAAGCCTAATAACCTGCACATGACTAGGCTTGGCTAAACTGGTTCTTCAAAATGTTCCAGTGAAGGAAAAGGAGCTTAGGGAAATGCTTGCCTCACTTGCAGATGGGTCTGGTTTTGATCCCTAGAACCTATTTAAAAAAAAAAAAACAACAACAACCTAGATGTGCTACCATACTCTTACAATGACAGTACTGAAAAGCATAGATGGTTTGAGAGCTGGGGCTTGCTGGCCAGCCAGCCTAGCCTACTTGGGCAGTTCTAGGCCAGTAAAAGACCCTGGGGTAAGGAAGGAAACGTAGGCAGTAGCTGAACACTACTACTTGAGTTTGTCCTCTGAAGTTTACATGCAGTGTACAAATGTAAAAGCACACTGACACACACAATGCTCAAAAGTAACCGGCACTATGTACACACACTCACCTGTATGCATAAGCACACTGTCTCATAGACAATGTTCCAATGGAACACACCATCTACAGATACTCACAAGCATGTACAGACATACCAACACACACATTGCTCTGATGTAACACAGCACCAGCTACAATAAGGAGTTCATGTCTCCTATCCAGCAGCTGTGAAATATTCAAAAGCTATCTACCCAGCAGAATCAAATCAAATGGTTACCTTTCAGAGCTAACAGTTGAGAAGTCCTGTGATCTCTAAACTCATATGTTTAGACTCATGTGCCTCCTAAATAATGTAATTTGGCATTTTGTACTTAGACTGCAGAGATACTTAATGTTATTCATATCGTATTTTGGCAAGTCTATGCTGATTTTCACATTAGAGCACAAACCAGGTTAAAATAAAGAACTGCTTGTAACTGATTAAGAATTACCTTGAAATTTGAGTCAAGAGAAAGCCTAAGCTAACATCAACAGTTAACCTTAAGTTAATATTTATTATACTGATAATAGCATTATGTCACACATTCATTGTTTAGTTCCTCCATGGAATTGTTTACTCCATTAAAAAATTATAGTTAATGTCACTAAATTCTAGGCTTCAGACACAGCTAATGGATAGCATTATCTGCCTGTTCAAAAATCAGAGGAATCATAACCTAAATGAGATAAACTAGCCAGGTCCTCCAACGTGGTACTATATTTTTGTCTGTCAGAGGGATGCATCCTGACTGCAAAGAGAACCATCTTGAGCGAGCCATGGCTAGTTACAATATATAATCATCAGTTAGGCAATGGAGTAAGGCAGCTCTTTTTTCATACGAGAATTATGGGACTGCCACTCAGCTCTATTTCCAAGATCTTCTGAAGCAAGGTTAGTGGCCATGCAGGTGGGTAACATGCAGGACAGGGCAGCGGACGTCAAAGTGAACTTTAGAACTGAGTAGATTTAAATTTGAATTATATTCCCATCACTCTCTAGCTATGTACCCTTGAAAAAGTTATTTTTATCTCTGTGAGTCTCCATATCTCATCTTCTAAAGAACTAATAAGAACTGTACCTCCCAAGGCTGTTGAAGAGAATAAAGAGGGGATTATATGTAAAATAGGTCACACAGCACTTGGAACACTCTACAGAAACAGACTGCCTTCCTTTCTGCTGGCCTACCCAAAGGCAACTCACTTCATAACTCCACTAAGAGAATGCAGGTCAGCAAGGGGTCTCACGTCTAGCCTCGTGTTTAAGAGGAGAGGGGCGACTTCCCAGGTCAGTGGCTCAGTCTAATTTCTATTGCTATAACAAAATTCCTGAGATGCAATAACTTGTAAATTGCAAAAATACCCTTAACATATGCTTTGGGGGAGACTGTATTTCAAACATGTGAACTTTTGTAGACATACGGAAACAATAGCAGCTAGTGACCACATATGGATGCAAGGGAAACACAGATTGCCCTCCACAAAGCATATTGATGACCACATGAATGCCAACTTCATCCTCCTGCCGCTGATAAAATATGTCCCTCTTTGTGCCTTTTCTAAAAGCAATAGCAACAGTCTTGCAACTCAGGTCCATCCCTGTAACCCCTGTGAGTATGTGTTTCCACCTGTGACCCTCGTTGGAAAAGAAGATCAACATTGTACATTCTTTGTATCAAATTCCTGATAGGTGACTATGAGAACCTGCCAATTAGCTACACTCTTTCCTACCTGGTTTCTCAAGGCAGTGTGCCAAAGGAGAGACTCTAGAGAATAGTAAAGCACCACGTCCAAGATGAAAAGAACCACAATAAAGCCTACTTCTCTTGAAGAACATCCAATCTGCCCATTCCTTACCCAATCACCCAGTTGTATTGACACAGCAGAGCCTCGGGCCTCAGCAGCACTGGCTTCGGAAAGCCCCCTTAGCATTGTTCTCACTCATAACCACTTTTTTACACCTTTCAGGTGGCCTTCAAGTCCAGACTTGCCACAGAGCGATGGCAGAGCCCCAGCTAGAGAACAAGGAGAGGCTTAAGAAGGCAGAGGACCTCCACAGCACCATAAGATCAATTCCCTTTACCAAATATGCTATCTGTGAGTCAATCAGTAAAGGCTGAGAAATTATTATAAGACTGAATCTTGAAGAAATGTCTCTCTGGAAGGTCTGCACTTGGTGCTATGTGAGAGCTTGCAGCTGCATGAATTTTGGTCCAAAGATACTGCTGGCAAACCTGGAGTTCTTACTTTTGATTATGGCCAGCCATGGTCCAAAGGGACTGAGACTGGTGTGGGTTGACTGCTCTCATAAGCAGCAAAGAGCCAGATAACTTTGATAGATCTTCATGAGGCTCTGAGTTCAATCCCCAGAACCCACATTAGAGAGAGAAGAGAGACAGACAGACAGACAGACAGACAGAGGATGGAAGAAAGAGAGGAAGAAAGAGATGGAGTGGATATGGTAGTATGTGTTTGTAATTTCAATGTTGAGAATATAGAAACAGGCAGGTTACTGGGGCACACATTGAGCAGTCAGCCTAATCTGACAGCCAGCTTAGCAAGACCAATGAGACCTTATCTCAGAAAACAAGCCAGATGGAACCTGAAGAGCAATACCTGAGATGACCTCTGACCTCCACAAGGGCACAAATGTTTTCTCACACTAGAACCACACACACTCACACAGACACACACGGCAGGCAGTGCTGAGAAGATGAAGACACCTAACTTAGTTCTATAGGAGTGAAGCCATCCCTAGAAACCTCTTCCATATGCAGTTTTTCTCATTTATTAAAAAAAAAAAAACACCTGCTGTATAGTGATATGTATAGTAAAGCCTTTGTGTCTGGCTTTAAATTAAGTGTATAATAAAGTGTTTGTGTCTGTCATTGAGTGAAATGTTTCATCGAAGCTTTTGCTATCTGTGAGTCAATCAGTAAAGGCTGAGACATTTTTTTTTTACATATTTTCCTCAATTACATTTCCAATGCTATCCCAAAAATTCCCCATAGCCCCCCCCCACTTCCCTACCCACCCATTCCCATTTTTTGGCCCTGGTGTTCCCCTGTACTAGGACATATAAAGTTTGCATGTCCAATGGGCCTCTCTTTCCAGTGATGGCTGACTAGGCGATCTTTTGAACACATAAGTGGATGCTCACAGTCAGCTATTGGATGTATCACAGGGCCCCCAATGGAGGAGCTAGAGAAAGTATCCAAGGAGCTAAAGAGATCTGCAACCTTGTAGGTGCAACAACATTATGAACTAACCAGTACCCCAGAGCTCTTGACTCTGAGACATTATTATAAGACTGTTTGAATCTTGAATAAATGTTGTCTCTCTGGAAGGTCTGCACTTGGTGCTATGTAAGAGCTTGCAGCTGCATTAATTTTGGTCCAAAGATACTGCTGGCAAACCTGGAGTTCTTACTTTTGATCTCAAAAGGGACTGAGATTGGTGTGGGTTGAATGCTCTCATAAGCAGCAAAGGGCAAGATAACTTTGGTAGCTGGAACCTTTCCAAGTCCCAATTAACCTTGTATGATATTTGAATAAAGTAACTGGAGTGACCTTGCTGAGCGTCAGTCGTCCCCAAGAGACTATAATCCCTCTGCTCATTCAGAAACTGAGGCTTAGCATCTTGTTGAGCTTCTCTCTCTACTGCAGCACCAAACATCAATCAATACTGCTGTGTGCAGCCAAATTGTATGGAAGCAGCACCAGCCCTAGACATATGGATAGAGTCTATGGCCTGAGTCAGAGAGGAATGCTGTCAGTTTACAGCTAGTGAGGTGCAGTCCAACCTCAGAGCCTGGCTTCGCACCAGGCAGCAGAGTTTGAAGGCTGCTGGGAAGGGTTTTTATTAAGAAAGTAAAGAAGCATACATCATTCTAGAAAGGTGCAAAGGAAATCCGGAGAACCTGCAGTTAAAGAATGCATCTACCTTCCCTTTAGACTTCTCTAGACCTTTATGGGCTAAGGTATATCACACGCTACAAGAGAGAACCCATTGTAAGTCCTTGCCAAGTTCATCTGCTCATAAACAACTTCTGGAAAGCTTCCACAATCCTGGCAACCCCTGGAGGACACCTTTGGCAATATAACATAATGACCCCTCATTAGTTACCTCTACCTGTTTCCTGGAAGGACAGCATGGTGAAAATATTCATTTAAAATTATGGTCACGTTCCTGCCCTTTGGGTTTCACTATGCACTATAAGATTCCAAGAACAAATTGTTAAAAGAAAGAAAGAAAGAAAGAAAGAAAGAAAGAAAGAAAGAAAGAAAGGAAGAAAGAAAGAAAAAAGAAAGAAAAGAAACTGCCTCCATTTGCAGACTGGTTCAGAACCAAGAGGCGAGAGGATCCGCTTCCTCCTGTGATTAGTACTCGCATGGTTTACTCCTCATAGAAACAAGCACAAGTAATAAAGTGAAACTGGACACACATTAACTGATGGGGAAAAGTTGTCAGATGACTCATATTCTCAGCAGTGGCTCAGTCTTGAAAATTTCTCCTGACATGGAGATGATGTAGAAGCCCCGAGTGCTGTATACCCTAATTAGCAAGGATTTCTTGTCCATGCTTCATGGCAGAGTGCCAGAAGGAATGGTACCTTCCAATGTCAAGGTCATACAATGCCCTAACTATCATGGACAGGCTGTCTTCTCATGTTTTCCTTATGAGGCAGTCAAAACTGCAAATGCTCAACACAAGTGAAGGATGGATCTACAATCCATTTCACGTCTGCACTCCGTTTGTGACCAGTTTTAAAATATATAGCAGGAAGGAGAGAAGACCCGGCCATCAGCTTCCTTAGGGGTGGTACCTAGTAGTGGCCAGCACCACACCTACTCCCTTATAGGCAGCACTAATTGGTCTCAAAGAGTTATTTATTTTTCAAAGAGCACATGAAGTTTGGGAGGACTTAAAAGAAGAAAATAATCAAAGTGTACTGTGTGCATATATCAAATTTTCAAAGAACAAATGAAAATATTATATTAAAATAATACACACATACATACATAAATACCATAGGCAAGGTATTCACTTAGTGACAACAAGACTATCAGAGTTAACAGCACATACTCCTCTTGGAGAGAACTAGGGGCTCAGTTCTCAGAACCCACATCAGGTAGCTTACAACTGTGTAACGCTAGTTCTAGCGGATCCAGTGCTCTCTGGCAACGTGTACACACATGGTGCACATGAACTCACACAGCCTCACACATACACATAACTAAAAACAATAACTAGATCTCTCAAAAACTATGACTATCCTAATTATTCTCTCAGTAAAACTTTATTGCTGATGAGGATTCTTACAGAAATTAATATTTTGGTTTATTATTTCATTTTAGTAAATTAGGAACTAAAGCTCATCTATAAAAGTTAGAAAGAATTTAGTACTTCTTCCCTGCAGGCATATTGATTATCTAAGTGTAAACAGTTTTCATAAAATAAATTATCATCCACTGTGTGTTCTGTCGACAAATTCACTGAGTCCCTAAGCCCTGGGCTGTGCCTGGGCACTGAAGATATTGCAGCAAATGGTATACACAAAGGCTTTGGCCATATGAAGCTTTCATTCCAGATCCATGATGAATCCAAATGTTTAACAACTGCTACTTCAACGTTCCTGCAGACTCCCTGTCAGAATCCATCTGTTTCTTTGATCACACAGCATCTTCAACTGTTGAGCCTGAAAAGAAGTACTTTAATGGCTTGATTTGTGACACCAGTCAGGTTCCTGCCCCAGTGACCTATATAGATATATAACCTCAGATGGCCCACCCCTTCAGGCCTCTGAAACCTCATTGTTCTCATCATTAAACAAGGACTGAGTTAGACTCTGACTCCAGCACAGGCATTAGTGGAGCATGAGATTTATGGGAGAAAGGACATTCTGTGACCTGATATTGAAGTGGATCCGAAATGCTGAGTTCCCTACATGACGCAGTGACAAGCTTGACCTGGAGTCCAGGAGACTGTGAGAGACAAGATCTGTTGACATCCAGTTCTTTTTCAGAATCCCGAGCCACCTCACCCTTCGTAGAATTGTCTTGCAACTAGAGCTTCCGTTCCTTTATCTGTGCCCCGAGGTGCTGTGATGGAGAGAATACCGACCAGGACCCTCCCTCTGAAGGCACCAAGCTGGGTGAGGTAGCTGATCCTAGGTAGCATGCGAAAGCTGCTAAAAATGTTCAAAAAACCTCCTTTGAGGAGTCTTTCCATAGCTGATGCTCAAATCCATAAAATCAAAATTATCACATCAACATATTGGGCTTCTACCAGAACCCCGCTAATTTATAGCAATTGCCTCTTGTTGAGGAATAGGCATAAATCTTACTATAATCCTAGTTTCTTGAAAATGCATGGCACTCTTTCAAAGTCTAAAGTGAATAATGCCGAAATGTTTTACAAACAAATCATCAATCCAAAGAAAATGAGTGCCTTTGGGAAGAACCAAATAAAAAGTGCACCACACAAAAAAATGTTAAGTAGGAATATCTCAACCCATCAACAACAAAGAGAAACAGCTATTATTCTCTTCCTTACTCAGCAGTATACAGTGGAGCACCATCCAAGAGACAGACCACAGTTAGACCCCTCTAGCTGATATCTATATATGGAAGAAGATATTTCTACCTTCTGCCAGTTATCTCAGCAATCGGCATTAGCATATATTATCATCTCTGCCTTCTAAGCATGTGTGGAGGCCTTACCTCTTCTGACAGTGATATTGCCCCTAACCTATACTACACATATTTGAGTCGCTGAAAGATATGGAAGGATGATAGAATATGCTCCCAAAAGCTCTTTTACCTAAACCAGTGGTTCCCAAACTGAGTTCCTCGGGTCCCAAGACATCAATGGTATGACACAATGGCACTTTGGAATATTTTGAAATTTGACTAAAGTGTAGTGATGTTGGCCATTTGCTGGATGCCATAACTGCTACCAGCTATAAAAGCTTATGCTCGTGAAATTACAACAAACTACATCCCCTTTGATGGCATCCTTGAAAAACTTCTCCCTGGATTTCAGAGATTCCAACCTGCAGATAGTCCCACCTGCAGGAAGCTCCTTAAGCAGGAAGGCAAACCATTCAAAATAGCTTCAGGAAGTCCCTGAAACTGACCAGATTCACTAGGCAACTCCTTGCTAGATTATTCAATAAAAGCTGGGACACACACAGTGGGGGGCGGGGGGAAGAGAGAGAGAGGGAGAGGGAGAGGGAGAGGGAGAGGGAGAGGGAGAGGGAGAGGGAGAGGGAGAGGGAGAGGGAGAGGGAGAGGGAGAGGGAGAGGGAGAGGGAGAGGGAGAGGGAGAAGCCAAGCTACAAAGAAGTCTCAGGAGAAAATCAACTCTGAGACCAAATCAACTGTGTGGAAAAAGCATAAACCAGCCTGAGCTTCCTGGAAGAGATTTAGACCAACCTCTTGAGGCACCTAGAAAGGACAGTCTCCAACCTGTCAAGCTCCCTCAGGATGTGCTGTGTTTCCCAGATTTTGTGAGCTGTCACCCATGTTGTGTCTTCTGTGCCTGTCAGTAACACCCATATTCCTGTAAGTAACTAATAAAACTCATTGGTTCACCAATGGGACTTTGGTGGTATTCATACTTTAGTCTGCTGTGGTTTGTATGTCTGGGGTGAGTAGATGCAGGAAATGTTTTGTCACACAATGCTGGGAAGTTTCTGTAACAAAAAGAAACATCTACATGGAGTGAGGTGGTTTAGGATGAGCTGTCCATCCCTAAGGGACTGTTACAGAAGAGTGACATCAAACTGGTATCTTTTGTTTGCTTAGTTTTCAAGCAGCCACTAAGGTATTGGCCCATAAAATCTTATGACTCGCAGACTTGGTTAGATATTTGAAGAACAGACATTTCTTTTAGTTGAGAAATATTGTTAAAGTTAGTGAAATGATAGTAGCAGGATAAATCAACAAATTTAAGAATTTCCAACCTACAATCCATTGCTTCATCCTCAAAATAGGGCAAAAACCAAGAGAATTTTATTTCCAAACAGTAGATGTTTGCCAAAGACATCTGCTCTTTGAACTCTCTTTATGAAGTCATAGAAGGCCCTATAACTGCGGGTTTGCACTGTCTCTCCTTGTGTGGCTACAACCACGTTTGCTGTTGGAGGTACCAAGGGTTGAAGGAAGAGAAACTGAAATGTACACTAACTACCACCTGCAAACTAAAACACGTTTTTCATAGTTGTAAAACTGCAATTTTTCATTACGAACCCCCAAGTATGGGCAATTCAGAATAAATCACTATGATACCAAACAAGCCTTCAGTACAGCCCAGCGATAGCTTCATTAGTGCTTTCAGCCCTTTACAATCATTCAGCTTGTCTCCCTACCTGAGCTCTCACCATATAATAAGATTAAGTGGGAGCGTCACTCTAAGCCAGACATCAAAATTGTAAAGAGGAGGGTTTAAGAATGCTAACTTCACTGTGGGGTAATAACTGCCTGGTAGGTATCAAAAGATAGAGACAAGGGAATAAAAAACAACCCATTTCTTATTAGTTTAAGAAGAAAAATGGTTACTACATAGAAAAGAAATCAGACATGAATTAAGATAATTAATACTGTAATAAAAGATAGATGGACATCATGTGACTCCAGATGTGGCACTTGGCTAACAACCACCATTGCCAAGGAAATTTCCTGCTAGAAACGCAGAGCCTAAAGGAAAGTATGTGCCTTACACATCTAGTCAAAAGTGCAACGTGTTCTTTCTTCAACTTTGTTCTATTATTTGTAAATGTTTACATGTCTGTATGTAATACTTTTTTACAATATTCATCCCCTTAATTATCCTTTCTCCTTCCTTCCTTTATTCCTCTCAACCAGCTTCCATATGACACTAACAGTTTGTTTCGTTTGGTGTAGGTAGCTGCATTACCACATGCAATCACGATATAAAAAGAACAAAAGATTATGTTCTTCAAAAACATTTCACAAAGATGAAGAAAGGCTCTGATAATGTTTCAGATAAAAGGAGCACAGAGACATGGTGTTGAAAGTCAGCACCTGATCCTGGTACCTGAAGAGAAAACATACACACACACACACAAATAAAATTAAAAAGGTCATTATTGCACTAATTTACAAAACTGGAACACAGACAGGAAATCAGGCAAGTTTAAATAAGTGTTAGTTTTGTTGATACTAAAACTGCACTATTGTTATGTGAGAGAATTGCCTTGCAATTAGGAAGTACACTGGATATTTTGGGTAAAGGTCTATGATATATACACTTGTTCTCATGTGGTTTAAAAATATCTATATTTTGTGTGTGCGTTATATACACAGGGCACAGAGGGAAAAGCACAATGAAGGACAAAATGGTACAAAATGCTAACTATGGGTTAACTAGAATAAAGAGTGTGGGAAAATTCTTTGCACTGTTCTTAACTTACAACTTTCCTATCATTGGAAATTATATCCAAAGAAAATAAGTTCAAAATGAAAGTGCTACGCATGCTATATTTGAATGCAAGAAGCCAAAAACTTAACAAAACAAGACCAGAACTACATGATCGTGACAGAAAGCCCATTGTAGACCAGTGTGGTATACCACATCATATAGAGCCAACTGTCAGTCCTCAGCCTGTGGCACATGCTGTAATGTATAGCCACAGAGCTAGGAAAAAAGGACTACTGATATCAAGTCTGAAAAGAGCCAACCTACGAACTATCCTGAAAGGAGATGATGGCTGGGCCTTGCCACATGGATGTGTAGTCAGAATCATCCTGGTCGCCCTGTGGACAGGACCACATGACCTCCCAGTGGATCTGTACTGTGATGCTGAGTGTAGCTAAGGGCTCCCAAGGTTCTCTAGTACCTATGAAGACAACTATACATTAGCCAAAGGGCTGCACTATGGCTTTCTGCTTCCAGCTTCCAATTGGCTCTTTCCACCCTGGGAAGCTGCAGCCCCAAAGTCATACCTAAGGAACTATGATTTGCTCCATAAAGTACTCTCCACATTTGTTTATGGGCTACAGACAAGGAAAGTCTACAGACTCTCACACAAAGAAAGGGGCACATAGAGTTTAAAGCAACCTGCAGCACTGCTGGTCTACTTAGCTCATTGCACACTCCCTGGGAATTTGGCTTAAGAAACCTGGTGAACTGAGCCCATAGGTTCTTCCCCACCCCCAGGCTCCTCAACCTTGTATTCGAAAAGAGCTCCTTCCCAATCTGTCCCTTTAGAACTCTCCTTGAAGACAAGTGCATCTCATTCCTCCTGAGCCTCCAGCCTCTAGGACAATGTCTGCCTGCAGTTGATTGAGATCCAGGTTACTTTGGCTAAAGTTATGAATAAGCAGATTATTTCAAGTATTAAACTTAAGAAGAGAGAGGAAAGAATCAATTATCAAAATACTATTTCAACTTTAAAGAGTGAGAAAATTCACATCACATAAGTTAATACATTTAACAGCCTACAGCTTGCCTACTTTGTGCCAGACAGGCATTTTCCAATTGAGAATCTCAACCCTTACACCTCCAATGGTACCATTCGATGCCATTTGCAGATAGAGACGCTGCAGTATGGAGGATTTTAGAAATATGCAGTGGCTTACTCGGCTAATAAGGGATAGTAGAGATGTCTCTTATTTAGAACAACCCAGCAACTGTCACAGCACCAAACTACCAAAGTATTGAAGTGCAAAAGGTTGGGGGCAGGCTCCCTACTTTAAAAGAGCAGAAATGTAGTCAAAGGAAAACGATGGGATAATACCTTCAAGGGATCTGAAGGGAAAGAAAGGACTCAAATGCATCCAGAATGGACACGGATCAGTAGACATACAAGCTTAGAGCTCATCATTTCTGGATATGTTATTTAACATGAAATAGTTGGATAGCAGGATTCGAAATATAGTGCTAGTGCGTGGAAGAACAAAAACTTGGTTCCCTGCCACAGTTTTTACTCTGTCACCATTAAATATTTCCTTGCCTTCATGTCACATTCTTTTATCTCCAGTTTCCTCCATGATCTTATTCATGGCAAAAACAAACAAACAGTCACACAAAACCAAAATAAAACAAAAGAACTAAAGAAAGAGAAGATTGCCAAAAGAAGCAAGGAAAAAACCAGACACAACTTGGCATTGATTGAAGATCCCAGGCATTTGTTGTGCATTTTGCCACCGTCCCAAGTAGAAGAGCAGGGGGCTCCACTTATTACTCATCCCTAGTAATTGTTATATGCTAAGGATTTGCCAAACACCTATTAGCTTCCAGGCACCATGGCACTAATGATGTAATATTTTACTCAACAGGGCATATAAACCTCAAGATCACACAGCTAACAAAAAAGAAAAAGTGGTATGAACAGCACCTCTTGGCAATTGGCTGAACAAATTAGCTCCAAAGTCTGTTGCTCTGTCCTCACACTCTCCTGTTTTCACTGCTCTGGGCTGCAGCAAGGCCCTCCTCAGTTCCTCTCTCGGGCAGCCATGCTTCTCCATTCTCTAGCCCTCCCTCCTCTGCCCTGCTGTCATGGTTGCCTTGGTGCACATAGCACATGGTCAGATATCTAATGGTGCCCTCTCTCAGCAGGGTTACATGGCCTTTTGATGGAAACACTCCTGTGTTCCAGTGTACTCATCACATCAAATCTAATGCAGATCCCCAACACTGCCCTACAGCCCCAGCCAATGCCTTTTTTCAGCTTATTGACTGGCCCTTTCTTACTTGGTCTCAAAGATTAAGCTTAAGCAACCTTGTCTCCCTGGGAAGGTGGCACACACATACCCAGCTAATACACCCCTAGGTACAATCTTCAACCCATCATTAGGCTTAACTCAAATTAGGTTCGAAACAAATTTTCCAAAGCTATAGGGAAGAGCTTGAATTCCATTCACTGCAAGGACATTACCATAAGAGTTAAATATGATAACCATGTGATAGCATTTATGTTAGTCACCCCTGTCTTGAGACAAGACCATCTTACATACTTGGCATAAGGTTGACTATTCACATGCTTTAGAAAGTTAGAAACACATGTGATGGGACAAGTCGCTTCTGCTGTAAATTTTGAGACTGTGATTATTTTAAACCTCTTATCACATTTGTGGGATACTTCCCTAATACATTCTTTTTCTCCTGAGATGATGCAAGCACTAACTATCAACCCAACACTAACAACCCGACTTTGATCCCTAAAGTACACATGGTGGATTATAACTAGCTCTGACAAGTTGTCCTCTGACCTCCACAAATGCATTGTGATACCCACATGTGAACATATGCACACATGTGCATACACATGCACGCACACACGTGTAGAGAGACAGAAAGACAGATAGGAGCCATCAGAACAAGCCCTGGAGGTGAGCACGACATGGTGATCCTCCCCTAACAACCTGACTTTGATCCCTGGAGCCCATGTGCTGAATTATAACAAGCTCTGAAAAGTCATCCTCTGACCTCCACACATGCATTGTGACACTCACAGTGCAGCAGGAAATTAACCTGATGGAAAGGGAACATTAAGAAGCAATCCCCAGACAGAAAAGGAAAGATGAGAAGCAAGACCCAATCCAGTGCCAACTGGAATAAGTGACGAGTCTAGTAGGAGGCACACATCATCTCCAGAACTCACTCTGGTAAACTTTGAGCATTTTCCTCTATTGTTCCCTCTTTTGCTTTTTGAGACAGTGCATTTCATTGGGCCTAGAACTTTCTCCATTAGCTAGACTTGCTAGCCAGTGTTGGAGGTATATAAAGTTTCATGCCTGGTCTTATGTGGGATACCTGTGCCACAAGCCCTTTACCACTGAGCCATCTTTCTAGCCTCCAAGTGATATAATCTCCCAGGATTATATTCTAGCACACAGATAGACTGTATGTCATGGCATACATCGTGACTTTGTCACTATAAAGTACGTAGTTATGCTTATTTCTAATACCTACTTTGTCTTTCACTCTATGTTACTTGATGCTTGTATTTTATGAACTCGTAGAAGACCAGCAAAGACTTACAAGATTAGATATCTACAAACAGAATCTCTGTTCCCAAGACACTATTGGAAAAGCTGAACCGCTGACATAAGAAAGAACAGGATGAGCTCAGAAGAGCATTGTGTAAACAGTGGGAATGCCATGCCCATGAACAGAATGTAAACAGGTGTGACATAAATATTTCCTCTGAACTGAAACAGTCTCTCTTGGAGGCATGACAGGGGCTCTTAAGCATAAGAAACCAAAAAAAAAACCCCAAAACAAACAAACAAAAACTATGGAAATTTACAAAACTTGGGAAACTCAGAAATTTATAAAATTTACAATTCTCCCTCTATAAGGTTATGTAAACAGTAAGCAATTGCTGAGGGAGAGGCCTCTTCCACGGAAATTCTACTTATACAGGAAACCGCCAGGATGTCGCCTCTCTGAGTCATCACTCTTCCTGGGGTGGGCTTTTTGGTGATGTAGCTGCGTACAAATCATCACGGTCCTGTATGTGACCTCTCACCCTTATCCCTGTAAGTCACTCCAGTCACTGGTTCACCAAGCAAGACTTGGGTGGAATCAGCCGTGTGTTCTATCATTGCAGTTTTACCTAGGATACATAGATGCTTATTTATGTCTCCCGAGAATGAGACACGACAAAGGTGTCAAGAAAATACAATGCAAGGAAACATGTTCCGGTATGAGTTAGCTAACCCTTCCCTAACTTTTCCATTCACCCTTCACTTGGCACCACGTAGGAGCCATAGCCTGGTTGGCAAAGCTAAGCAATGTCTATTCAGGATGCTTAGTTATGTGGGCTGCTGTAGAGGTTACCAGCTTCAAACAATCATAGTGAGGAGAGGAGGAGTGAACAAAAGAAGGGATCAGAAGGTAGGAAAACAGACCAAGAGCATGAAGGTGTGAAGAGGGGTATAGGCAGCCCTCAGAGAAAAGAGCAATTCTCTTTCTTGACCGGAAGAAGGGAATTATGGCTATGGAACTTCAGATGCAGGAAATGCATCAGTGAGCTGCAGCAAGTACCAAGTGAGGATAGAACTATGGCAAGAATTAATTCACTGAGAAGAGACCATGTTGGGGCAGGCTCTAGGATGAAGGTATGTAGGAGTTAAGAATGGTTTGATTGTGCAATGTCCCCATCAGCTCACGTGTTTGAACATTTAGTTGGTCACCAACTAGAGAGATTTGGGGAAGTTGTGGGACCTTTTGGTGATAGAATCATGATTTAGATTCCATAGGTGTGAGGGTTATGGGGTATAAACCTCTCAAGTTCCTGCCCCAGTTCTCTGCTTCTTGACTGTCTCTATGATATAACCATCCACTTCACACTCCTACAGCAACAGCTATAGCAGTTCCCACCACCATAACCTCACCACCCTGATAGATTGAGTGCCCTGAACTACGTGCCAAAATCGATCCTTCCTCTCTTAAGATGTTATTCCATCACCACAACAAGAAAAAAACCACACAGGATACAAAGATATTTCTACTATAAAATGTGCATGGCCTAGTGCTATTAAATGTCTGGAACAAGAATTTATGCCTCCCAAATGGGATTCCATGATTAGCAGCCCCGTGCTGTGTGGAGCACCTGCCCATCACTGCTGCCAGAGGTTCAAGTCTGAGTCAGTAAGAGTGAGGAGCAGCAGCTGACAACTCTCTCCAGCTGGTGCTTACCTGGCAGGCCTCCTGTTTCCTGGGCAAGATCTCCTGTCGCTGTACTAGGTTCCAACAGAATTATAACTGTTCTTCGTAGCCAATTATGAATTACAGCCTCCCCTCTCCTGTCCTGTCTTACTACCCAACAGCTTTAGAACTTAGACGTTTGATTTCCCCACATAGACTTTGATCAACTTTTGATTGCTTCCTGGCTAATTTTCACCCTGGCCCCTTTCTGCTGTCATCTCAAGACTTTAACAGTTACAGCACACATGATTTTTAAATGCCAGTGTTCTCTTTTACACCATCCAAGTTATTCTTGAAAACATTAAGCATCCTAAGACTCAAGGTGAGAGCCATTCTTGTGCTCTGAAGTTGGCCATCTGTTTTCACAGCCTTTCGACTTGCAACTTAGCGAAGAACTTGTCAAGAAGCAATCTCCAGTTGTGTTCCCATTGCTCACTTTTGGCTGAGGTTGTTGTATGTTTTCTGCTGTCGACAACTCAAATGTGGTCCCTTTTAAAGCGCCACGTTTTCTATCTTCCTAGTACAAGAATGTAAAACTGACTCATGGATCTTAACTTAGTCCTTTTATCTTAACCACAATAACAATGCTAGATCCCTGCCCCACCCCCATTCTCAATAATGCAAAAACATAAATAAAACCTCTGTTAAAATGTGTTAAAGAGGAAGCAGCACTTTTCAAAGACAAAAGTGTCTGCCAGGCACAGCTCTCCTATCTTCATCCCTCCGTCTACTTTTCATTTGTATTTCTAGAGAAAACTGGAAGAAGAAACAAAAGATTTCATTGCTGAAAACAGGAAGTATGGGTAAATCTCCCATTCCCTTCCCAATGTTAATGATGTTGTGAAGGCTCCTGCTTATACTGAGGCAGGATCTCCTATCCCTCGCTGGCCAGGACCTTGCTAGGTAGATGGGGATGACCCTGAATTCCTAATTCTCCTGCCTCCAGTTCTCAAGTTCTCGACTTAACTTCTTTAACATTAATCTTGCCAGTTGTATTTAAATATCTTTTAGTAAAGAAACCCAAAATTATTGCTTACAAGAGCAAAACAAGCTGTCAGAAATACTACATTTATCCCAAAGCCCAAGTCAATAGTATATATTCATTAGGAAGCAATTCTCAGATAGTTCTAATGACCACCCCTAGGGATATTACAAGGGTGATTCATCTTCCCAAACCATTTTACTTTAAGTTGATCAAAACTCACTGTACCCATTTGGCTGCAGAATGACTATTTCAGGAAGATTAATATTCTGTCCCAGCTGTGTTCTCAATTTAATGGACAGTTGAGGGGTTTTTTGTTTGCTTGTTTGTTTGTTGGTTTAAAAAAAAGCTCTTCTAGTTGTACTATTGATTAATGCTCTAAAAAGACAAAAATACCAAAAGAGTCTTGAAAGTGAAATAGAGATCACTGCCAGTGGATGAGGAGTTTCATAGCAAAGTAGTTGAGCTTCTTAAAAAAAATGATGCCTTTAAATAACTTTTTATTAATACAACTATTAAAGTAAAATGAACATATTCTTTAGCTAGCTGGGATATCCCAGTAATGTGGAAGTTATATGCCAGTATAAGGTTAGCTTTCTAAGTCACCTGCGACAAACAGATTCACTTATCTGCCAGAGTAAGTGCTACATAAGTCCTTAAAGGCTAAAAATGATCTTGGCTTCTCTTATAATGGAAAAAGGAGTCTAAAATGCTAAGAGGAAAAGAAATGGGAGGCAACCCCTGTAAATTTCCATCCTTTAAATACAGTGAGATTTAATAACGGTAAAATGCATGTGATTTAGGATGTAACACACAACTCCTCTGAACATATCATGCCCCCAAAGTAGTAGAATATACCCCTCTTCCTCTTTAATAAGTACAACGCAAAATATTTTTTTTTGAAATGAAACCATCAATATCTAAAAGCACGAAAGCCCGGCTGAGAACAGAGGAAGGCAAAACACCACACTTCCACGTGGAAAAGAACAAACCCAAACAAGCTAACCTCGGCAGAAAGAAAGGCACACAGCTGTTCCGCTCGCACATCTGCTTCTGGTGGTGACTGCGCTGGAGTCACTTGGCTTCCAAGTCAGGGTCCAGAGGGAAAGTACCGCCCCCTTCTGCTAGCACCGTGTTCAGCTCAGCGCCACCACTGGAGGAAAAAAAAAATCCATGTAATGAAGTGTTAACAGTAAAAGAGAAAATTCCTCATTTGAGTTTTTCTGAAAAGAATCCACACGCTGCAAGGGTTCCCTCTGGGAATCTTACTACCAGTGACCACCACTGGCATTCGCAACACTAAGCCAGCCTGCTTCAGCCCTGGGGGAAAGCTTTGCTGGCAGGACTAGTGCCTGCCAAAGATGCAGGAGAAGACAGACTGGGTGCTGTTGATTATCATCCAGCTCCCCACCCAACTCCCGAGGGCAAGAACCCCTGCCCAGCCCCCTCTCTGTACATCTTGCCCTCGCTAAAGGGTGGTGGGGTGAGTTACGGATGGACCCTACACTGTCCCAGCCCTTGACAAAACAGATGCTGTCAGCTGAGATACAAGCAGAATATGAAGATGTTCAAACCAAAGACTCCCCATAAGTAAGAAAGATTCTGGAGAGACACTAAAGTCCTCATGTGGAGCCTGTCATATACTGTTTTCAATGAACTAACATGGGATGGGGCTCACTTCCCCAAGAATTTTCCTTATTTTTATTCTGTCTGTCTCATAATTCAAGTAATGGACATAATATATCCGTGTGTGTGTGTATTCACACTACATTTCCATTTCACATGCAGGAATGATAAAAAGTCCAAGATGATTTCTACAAGGCCAAAGAAAAGATTGATAAGCCACTCAAGTCTACAGATGACTTGCTGGCCCCCACCCCCACCCCCACCCCATCCCTTTCTCCATGGGGACAGCCTGCCAGTAAGTGAGTTTGAAGGTTGTTTTCTGTTGTTGTGGGGGGGTTTTTTGGTTTTTTGGTTTTGTTTTGTTTTTGGTTCTGGGTTTTGTTTTGTTTTGTTTTGCCTCACTGGCATTAACAAATCAGTGGAAATGTACACTGCTTTGCTATAGAAGTAGGGTCTGTTTTCTATCCACACTCTCTCACCCTGGTTTGCTCTGGTTTTAGCAGTGAAAGGGGGGTGTCATCTTCCTGGGGGGCAAGTCTCCAGACCTCCAACTTTGACTACTCCTGGCAGAGCTGCCTGCTTCCACACAGCTCTCCTAGCCCAACGCCCCCCGCCCCCCACCAGCCTAATTAATCTATGTCTAAATGGAGCTGCAGTTGGCAGAGAAGCAGCAGTGTCAACGTGGAATAATCACTTGGACCTGAATCTGAGTTGTTTTCCATCCCTGACAACAAATAATGTTACTTCCCAGCCTGCAGGCCAAGAGCTGAAATGGGTTTATAATTTGCCTTCCAATCAATCTCTGAGTCTCTCTCAACCCCCTAAGTTTTCTCTTCTGTCTTTCAGCATGCAGGAAACAGCCTCAGAGACTCAATCTGGGGCAAGGTCTTTATTGATATCCTTAATGAATATTCTTTGCCTTCTAAGTAAAAAGGTGGAAATCTGCATAATCCCAAACCATGCTGGTTTACATAATGAAAACAAATAGACTGTCAGCTAGTAGCTCTGCAAGATCATTAATAAGCTCCGTCATTCTTCTCTCACCCCAGTGGCTGGAACAGCAACCTTCAGTCATTTCATATGCACCAAGTCATCCACATTCAGCCAGCCTCTAGACCCTGACACTAGGCAGGTTGGAATCAGAGGACAAACAGCTCAGCTTCTTCCTCCTTTCCTAGTAAAGGAACTCATTAAAACTCTGCTCCTGGGCTCTGGGAAGTGCATGGTCTCCTTAGTAATCCCAAGCCTCTTGTTCCTCCAAAGAGGAATCCTCTCTAGCTAGTAAAGAAAAAAAGTACGATACAAGAATGCAGAGTCGCCAGCAAAACCAAGAGCCGTGACCAGGATAGAAACAAAACAGCATAGTGAAAATTCTCAGAAGATTAACTAAATATGCTAAAGAGAATGGGATGTGTTCAGCCGGACACAGGCAATGAGCCCTCACCATACTATGGCACTGCTTAGGAAGACATTCAATAGCCACAACACGCGTATTATTTTTTTCCATTATTACAGAGGGGCAGAAGGAGGTTAAGAAATCTGCATGGTTAATATGTAGTAAAGCCAGGATTTTTTTTTAAACTTCCACAACAAAAAAATGCCGAAAAGAAAAGCAAGCTTGCCTCTTTGCAATACTTGACCCTGCCCACATAGGCACTGTTTGTGATTGGAATGTGAAATGCCCCAATAGGCTGACATATCTACATACTTAACCCCAGCTGTCAACTCTATTTGGGAAGGATGTGGAATTTTTAGGAAGTAGGGCCTCACTTCCTAAAGTAGAGGAAATGGATCCCTTTGTGTGAGACTTGAAGATTTATGGCCCAACCCCAATTCCTGTTTACTCTGCTTTCTTAGTGTGGATAAAATGTGACCAACACGCTGCTAGCTCCTGTCACCACTTCCCCTCTGCCCATCTACATGATCCCTTTCTATGATGAACCTTGAGAACTATAAATCAAAATCAACTCATTTCCCTTAAATTGCTTTTGCTAGGGTGTTTTATCCCAGTAACAAGAAATGAAACTAAGATACTAGTTTCTTATGTGGGTCTTTAGTAATGCAGGTGGGGTCCACAGTAGTTGGAGAAAAGCAAGAACCACTTAGATATTCCACCCGAATCTGTCACGGAAGCCTTGAGAACACAGTCTTCTCTGATTTACCCCATCTTTCCCCACCCCCACTTCTCCACCAACTAAATAATAAATAAATAAATAAATAAATAAATAAATAAATAAATAGATGGATGGATGGATGGAAATCTCAATGACAAAAACAAATGTTTTGATAATTCTTCCTGAATAACAGAAATAATATTACAGTATGGGAATGTGCCAAAAGTAAAATTAAAATCCAGTGAACACTTGAGAAGTATCAACACAGAGCTTTGCTTGTGGGATTCTGAAAGTGGCAAGGAAATTATCCCTTAGCCCTAATATGTGTGAGTTCCCTTCCATATCATCTGTAGCCCACTCTGGTTTTGACAGTTGAGCTCAGAGAGTGAGGATTAAGGAGAACCTGACGTGGCTTCACTTGTTTAAGTGATGGTGAGAAGATGGTGAAGAGAAAGATGGTATATCCTGTAGCTGCCAACGGCCACCGGTTACTGGGTTCCTAAAAGGAAAGCTGGGGATGGATGGGAAGGTCGGCAAGGGAAATACGATGAGCCAAGACAAAGTTCTCTGATCAAGGCTCAACTTTAATTCTTGAGTCTGATTTTTAAATGGGGAAAACTCATTCCCCACTTTGCCAGGATCTCATCAGGAAGACAAGCTCAGCTGTTCATCAGGTAATGGCTTCTTGCAGGAAGCTGCAGTTGTGGCAGGACAATAGACTGCACCTAGGTCAGAAGACCCCACCCTAGGTGGGCTAGCAGACTGTGGCAAACACAAGGTCTGATTCAGCCCGCTCAAGTTTGGGGGGAGGGCACAGTATCCCTGAGAAATCTAGAGAAAAACTGTACCTGTGGGTTTTGGACATTTTCTATCTGGGACTCTACAGATTGGGATATCCACCACCTCATTTATCCAAAGGAATAGAATTTGCCAACCATTCATTAGCACATTCTCTTCAAATAAACTAGTGTCTCAGATTTTCTTGTTTGGTTGGTTGGTTGGTTGGCTTTTTGGTGTTTTGTTTTGTTTTGTTTTGTTGCTGTGAAGAGACACCATGACCAAGGTAACACATAAAAGAAAACATTTAATTTGGGCTGGCTTACAGTTTCAAAAGTTCAGTCCATTATCATCATAGTGGGAAGCATGGCAGCATCCAGGCAGACATGGTGCTGGAAGAGTCAAGAGTTCTACATCTTGATACAACGGCAGCAGCAGGAGACTGTTCTCTGCAGGCATCCAGGAGAGAGGTCTTTTACCACTCTGGGCAGAACTTAAGCATAGGACCTCAAAGCCCACTCCCACAGTGATGTATTTCCTCCAGCAAGGTCACATCTCCTAATAATGCCACCTCTGTGGGCCAAGCATATTCAAACTGCCACAGCCAGCCAGCCTTTACTCCTGTTATGACAAGTCAACCTAAGAACTGTGACCACATTACAAGTAATGCTAGAGCCAGGCTAGTCAATACATCATTCCTTAGACAAGTCTGTCCCACTACCTGCTTCCAATGGTTTCAAAAACACAGCTTGGCCAAGACTGTGAAGATGCCTGAAGCTATAAGCCTTCCTCAGTCTACTCAAATTAAATATTCACACCTTCCATTCATCTAACCCATCATGTGTTTCAGACCCACTAATTGGTACAGTAAGGAGGAAGGACTTCAAGGTCTCTTCCCCTAAACATGGCAAATGCAGCAGAGAAAGCACACCAGTAACCTTGCCAAGCATCCACTGAGATTCCCATAGTGCACATGCAGAACCCTGCGTGACAACTTTCTAAATATGAGTCAGTGGAGTTCTCTGACTGATGGTATTTGGAGTCAGAGCTGGGACAGGATCAGCACTGTATGTTCAGCTTCTAAAATTATCATATTCCTCAAAACTATGTTTCGGGAAAGAAAGCACCCTTGGATGCTAAGCACTGCAAGAAGCATATATTTGTAACTGCATTCCTTCCACATTGGATAATTTGACTGTAAATAGTGTGATTTGGGCACAACTGATTTCCAAAGCCATGATCCCCACACCCAGAGGTTACTCTACGCTATTCTGTGAAATGAAAAACAGGATGAACGTTGTGTCCCTCATTCAGAAAACACAGATACACATTGAGAAAATATCTTCATAATTCTTCCATGAGAGTAGGCCACACTCAATTCCTGCATTGCAGTTTCTCACTTTGATCAACGGAGATAATCTTGTGTAACCCAATTAAACTGTTTAATCATCTGCTGTTCCTTTAATACACAGGGTGAAGGGCCAGATAAATGGCTCAGCAGTTAAGAGTGCCTTGTTGCCCTTGAAGAAGACCTGTGTTCAGTTCCCAGGACCTATCTGGTAAGTCACAGCCAGTCATGAATCCAGTCCAGGGAATCTGAAATCCTCTCCTGGCCTCTGCATGCACCAGGCATACACATGGTACACACGTGCACATGCAAGCAAAACACTCATTCACACCATATAAAATAAGTAAATCTTAAAAAGAAATAATAAAATGTGAACTATCTTCATGAGAAAACACTAATGTGTAGAAAAATCAAAGTATTTGAGATCACATGGCAATTAGAAACAAATTATGGGGTTTTTTGGGAGTGGGTGCATAAATACAGAGATGCTAAATGACAGTAAAGTCAGAACTATAACTAAGTGTTGTTGTTGTTTTTTTTTTTTTAAAGGAAATGTAAGTCTTCCTGTTTGCTGTCTCTCAAAGATGAACACCAGCAAATGTTCCTCCTAAAGAGAGCTCTTTCCAAGGAGCAGTCTGTAACACTGTTGCTATATCCACACTAACCAACCACTCACTGAACTAGACATACTCCCCCTTCTGGACTGGCTCTGCTCAATTTAATAGCATCCAAGATGTGAAGGAGGTGTGAACAGTGCAGTAGGGGAATCTGCAACATTTAATCTAATCCAGAACAAGAGATCTGCCCTGTTATGTATGTAGGTGGCTAAGATTTTAGGCAAGTCCTATGGGTGTCTAGTTCAAGGTCTGTGAAATGAAGGGTTGGGACCACATTACTGGTTCTCAGTGAGAGAGCATGAGCCTTGACTGTTGATCTCCAGCCCAGCTGAAAATTCTTGTCTAAAATTAGTTACAGTGGAAGAAGCTGAAAGAAAAAGAGGGATGTGTGAAAACGTTATGATTACAAGATGGGGGCTTCAGAGAAACTAAGAGAAATTATGAATCAAATGGATCTGGCAGATATCTACAGAACATTCTATCCTAAAACAAAAGGATATACCTTCTTCTCAGCACCTCATGGTACCTTCTCCAAAATTGACCACATAATTGGTCTCAAAACAGGCCTCAACAGATACAAAAATATTGAAATTGTCCCATGCATCCTATCAGATCACCATGGACTAAGGCTGATCTTCAATAACAAAATAAATAATAGAAAGCCAACCTTCACGTGGAAACTGAACAACACTCTTCTCAATGATACCTTGGTCAAGGAAGGAAAAGAGAAAGAAATTAAGGACTTTTTAGAGTTCAATGAAAATGAAGCCACAACATACCCAAACTTATGGGACGCAATGAAAGCATTTCTAAGAGGAAAACTCATAGCTCTGAGTGCCTCCAAAAGGAAACTAGAGAGAGCACACCTTAGCAGCTTGACAACATACCTAAAAGCACTAGAACAAAAGGAAGCAAATTCACCCAAGAGGAGTAGACGGCAGGAAATAATCAAACTCAGGGGCGAAATCAATCAAGTGGAAACAAGAAGAACTATTCAAAGAATCAACCAATCCAGGAGCTGGTTCTTTGAGAAAATCAACAAGAGAGATAAACCCTTAGCCAGACTCACTAGAGGGCACAGGGAAAGCATCCTAATTAACAAAATCAGAAATGAAAAAGGAGACATAACAACAGATCCTGAAGACATCCAAAACACCATCAGATCCTTCTACCAAAGGCTATACTCAACAAAACTGGAGAACCTGGATGAAATGGACAAGTTCCTAGACAGATACCAGGTACCAAAGTTGAATCAAGATCAGGTTAATGATCTAAACAGCCCTATATCCCCCAAAGAAATAGAAGCAGTCATTAATAGTCTCCCAACTAAAAAAAGCCCAGGACCAGATGGGTTTAGTGCAGAGTTCTATCAGACCTTCAAAGAAGATCTAATCCCAGTTCTTCACAAACTATTCCACAAAATAGAAACAGAAGGTACTCTACCCAACTCATTCTATGAAGCCACAATTACTCTGATACCTAAACCACAAAAAGACCCAACAAAGATAGAAAACTTCAGACCAATATCCCTTATGAATATTGATGCAAAAATCCTCAATAAAGTTCTTGTTAACCGAATCCAAGAACACATCAAAACAATCATCCATCCTGACCAAGTAGGTTTCATCCCAGGGATGCAGGGATGGTTCAATATACGGAAATCCATCAACGTAATCCAGTATATAAACAAACTCAAAGACAAAAACCACATGGTCATCTCGTTAGATGCGGAAAAAGCATTTGACAAGATCCAACACCCATTCATGATAAAAGTCTTGGAAAGATCAGGAATTCAAGGCCCATACCTAAACATGATAAAAAGCAATCTACAGCAAACCAGTAGCCAACATCAAAGTAAATGGTGAGAAGCTTGAAGCAATCCCTCTAAAATCAGGGACTAGACAAGGCTGTCCACTTTCTCCATACCTATTCAACATTGTACTTGAAGTCCTAGCCAGAGCAATTCGACAACAAAAGGAGATCAAAGGGATACAAATTGGAAAAGATGAAGTCAAAATATCACTCTTTGCAGATGATATGATAGTATATATAAGTGACCCTAAAAATTCCACCAGAGAACTCCTAAGCCTGATAAACAGCTTCGGTGAAGTAGCTGGATATAAAATTAACTCAAACAAATCAATGGCCTTTCTCTACACAAAGAATAAACAGCCTGAGAAAGAAATTAGGGAAACAACACCCTTCTCAATAGTCACAAATAATATTAAATATCTTGGCGTGACTCTAACTAAGGAAGTGAAAGATCTGTATAATAAGAACTTCAAGTCTCTGAAGAAAGAAATTATAGAAGATCTCAGAAGATGGAAAGATCTCCCATGCTCATGGATTGGCAGGATCAACATTGTAAAAATGGCTATCTTGCCAAAGCAATCCACAGATTCAATGCAATCCCCATCAAAATTCCAAATCAATTCTTCAACGAATTAGAAAGTGCAATCTGCAAATTCATCTGGAATAACAAAAAACCTAGGATAGCAAAAACTCTTCTCAAGGATAAAAGAACCTCTGGTGGAATCACCATGCCAGACCTAAAGCTCTACTACAGAGCAATTGTGATAAAAACTGCATGGTACTGGTATAGTGACAGACAAATAGACCAATGGAATAGAATTGAAGACCCAGAAATGAACCCACACACCTACGGTCACTTGATCTTCGACAAGGGAGCTAAAACCATCCAGTGGAAGAAAGACAGCATTTTCAACAAATGGTGCTGGCACAACTGGTTGTTAACATGTAGAAGAATGCGAATCGATCCATTCCTATCTCCTTGTACTAAGGTCAAGTCTAAGTGGATCAAGGAACTTCACATAAAACCAGAGACACTGAAACTTATAGAGGAGAAAGTGGGGAAAAGCCTTGAAGATATGGGCACAGGGGAAAAATTCCTGAATAGAACAGTAATGGCTTGTGCTGTAAGATCGAGAATTGACAAGTGGGACCTCATGAAACTACAAAGCTTCTGCAAGGCTAAAGACACCATCAATAAGACAAAAAAACCACCAACAGATTGGGAAAGGATCTTCACCTATCCTAAATCAGATAAGGGACTAATATCCAGTATATATAAAGAACTCAAGAAGGTGGACTCCAGAAAGTCAAATAACCCCATTAAAAAATGGGGCTCAGAACTGAACAAAGAATTCTCACCTGAGGAATACCGAATGGCAGAGAAGCACCTGAAAAAATGTTCAACATGCTTAATCATCAGGGAAATGCAAATCAAAACAACCCTGAGATTCCACCTCACACCAGTCAGAATGGCTAAGATCAAAAATTCAGGTGACAGCAGATGCTGGCGAGGATGTGGAGAAAGAGGAACGCTCCTCCATTGTTGGTGGGATTGCAAGCTTGTACAACCACTCTGGAAATCAGTCTGGCGGTTCCTCAGAAAATTGGACATAGTACTACCGGAGGATCCAGCAATACCTCTCCTGGGCATATATCCAGAAGATGTCCCAACCGGTAAAAAGGACACATGCTCCACTATGTTCATAGCAGCCCTATTTATAATAGCCAGAAGCTGGAAAGAACCCAGATGTCCCTCAACAGAGGAATGGATACAGAAATTATGGTACATTTACACAATGGAGTACTACTCAGCTATTAAAAAGAATGAATTTATGAAATTCCTAGCCAAATGGATGGACCTGGAGGGCATCATCTTGAGTGAAGTAACACAATCACAAAAGAACTCACACAATATGTATTCACTGATAAGTGGATATTAGCCCAAAACTTAGGATACCCAAGATATAAGATACAATTTGCTAAACGCATGAAACTCAAGAAGAATGAAGACCAACGTGTGGACACTGTGCACCTTCTTAGAATTGGGAACAAAACACCCAGGGAAGGAGTTACAGAGACAAAGTTCGTAACTGTGATGAAAGAATGGACCATTTAGAGACTGCTGTATCCAGGGATCCATCCCATAATCAGCTTCTAAACGCTGACACCATTGCATACACTAGCAAGATTTTGCTGAAAGGACCCAAATATAGCTGTCTCTTGTGAGACGATGCCGGGGCCTAGCAAACACAGGAGTGGATGTTCACAGTCAGCTATTGGATGTATCACAGGGCTCCCAATGGAGAAGCTAGAGAAAGTACCCAAGGAGCTAAAGGGATCTGCAACCCTATTGTTGGAACAACATGATGTACTAACCAGAACCTCGGAGCTCTTGTCTCTAGCTGCATATGTATCGAAAGATGGTCTAGTCGGCCATCAATGGAAAGAGAGGCCCATTGGACTTGCAAACTTTATATGCCCCAATATAGGGGAATGCCAGGGCCAAAAGAGTGGGAATGGGTGGGTAGGGAAGTGGGGGGCGCTATGGGGGACTTTTGGGATAGCATTGGAAATGTAATTGAGGAAAATATGTAATAAAAGTATTAAAAATTAAAAAAAAAAAAAACAAGATGGGGGCTTGAAAAGAGTCCAAGCTCTTCAACACTTGAGGTTCTAGACTTTCTTAGTATAAAGATTTATTCAGATTCACTGATACAGAGGAGAAAATCCTAATACATGTGTCCACATTAGTTAAATACACCTCTCAGGACTGGTTTCCCCACTTCACAAAGACAAGTCACCCCATGGAGGACTCAAAGATCAACAACAGCTCATCCAACATTCAATAACCCAGGCAACAGAGATGGCCCCCAAACCACAATACACAATGCACAAAGGTAGATCACCAATATAGCAGTGGGCACAATGGGGATAGGGCATGGCACTATGGTCAAAGTCTATCAGACCTCAGCTTCAGAGATGATTGCTCAGTTGACAAAGTACATGACACATGAGCACGAGGACTAGCGCAGACCCTCAGCACACACACAAACTAGGTGTAAGGGTATGTGTCTATAATCTCAGCACCAGAGAGACAAAGACAGGACAAGCCTTGTAGCTTGCTGGTTCAAGGTTTCATAAGAAACACTATTTTTTAAAAAAACCTTTTTTTCTTTTATTGGCTATTTTCTTTATCTACATTTCAAATGTTATCCCCTTTCCAGGTCTCCCCTCCAGAAACTCCCATCCCACCCCCCTCCCCTTGCTTCTGTGAGGGTGCTCCCCCACCCACCCATCTACTCTTGCCTTCTAGCCCTGGCATTCCCCTACAATGGGGCATTGAAAGCCCTCAGGCCTAAGGGCTGCTCCTCCCACTGATGTCCAACAAAGCCATCCTTTACCACATATGTGACCAGAGTCCTGGGTCCCTCCATGTGTATTCTTTGGTTGGTGGTCCAGTCCCCGGGAGCTCAGGGGGTGAGGGGATCTGGCCAGTTGACACTGTTGCACCCCCACCCCCACATGGAACTGCAAACTCCCTCAGCTCCTTCAGTCCCTTCTCCAACTCTTTCATCAGGGACCCCGTGCTCAGTCCAATAAGAACCTCTCAGGAGACAGTCATGAAGTAAGATAAAGTATTGAGAAAGACCCCACCCAACATTGACCTCTGCCTTCCATGGATATCCAAATATGCATACATACAAATCAAATGTATAAAACTACACAACAAATATTAGAAGTTGAAGCACACTTTCAGCTTTGCCATTGTGTCTTCATACGACACTAAGTCACTTGTAAACTATGACGTAGACCAGATAAACCATCTTCAAATCTCTTTCAGAACAGAAAACATACTTGCTTCTTGTGACTGCACATAGAATCTATCTGCTACTAGAATCCTTATCGCATCTCTCAGGTCATCACAGGCATCTCCTCTGCCTCTGCTCTGCAGTTGCACAGCCCCAACTTTCTCAGGGGTGACTACTCAAGACAAGTGCCCAGAGCATGAGTGTGAGGAAGAACAGACAAAGTTTGAATTCTCTGGCTTCTTTACAATTCCCTCTGGCTACATACTACCAAGACTCTACTGTGGGCACCAAAGCTTGGTCTACTCTATTCACAGGACCAATGAGTGACACAGCTAGATGAAGAATTTCAACCTTTCATCAAAACTGAACAGACGTTTTTATTCTCAGTGGCAATTTTTGTCATCTTCCCAGATGTGAGCATGTCCATGATGATGGTCAAGAAAAAAAAAAAGTCACTGCGGCATCCTGATGGACTGCGATTAATCTAAAGCTGCGCCAGGTCTGCTGGATCTGCTTATTTGTCATGCCCCCACTACAAGAGAACTGAGAACACGCCATCTAAATTTTCAGAAACGGACTGTGACATTACAAAATATTCCATCATGAAGATATAAACGCTGTATAAATGTTTATATAATAGACCTTATTCAATTAATCTACTGGATTGAGCTGGTGGAAGGATTAACAGAAAGATCATGGTGTTTACACCAGAGATGCAGGAAAAATATTATCTCAAGTTTCAAATAAATAAACAGTAATATTGCTTGTACATATGCATCATTTAACAAAATGGCACAGAAAATGCAAATGAGTATTGCCCCAGGGAATCTATAAGTTCTGTATACTACTTGCTATGTATAGAAGATACCAATAATAATACACAGAAGGATAGGGACCATGGATGCTTAATCAGTAATTTTTTAAACCATTAAAATATGCTTTCAGTCTTTGCTAGGTCCAATTAAAAAGAGGCAAAACAGGGGAACCCCAAAAACGTATTTTGAAAGCATCACTGATTGTGCTTAAATAATACTTTGGCCCCACAAAATGTACAGAGTTTTAGGTTGTTAAAATGGATCAATAGGTAAAAGTTCTTCCTACAAAATTTAATGATTGGAGTTTGATCTTCAGACCTATTTGCTAGAAGGAAAGAACTATCCCTCTGCAGTTTGCCCTCTGACCTCCATTCATGCACTGTATGGTTTCCTGCTCTCTGCAATAATACATGAATATAATAAAAATTTTAAAATGCACTACTAATTTTCTTAATATTTGGCCTGAATCATTCTAACTGCCCTCAAGAGAGTAAAACAATAGAATTTATAGTGCGTGCCTTTGATAAGATTATTTCAAATAATTTCAACTAACAAATCTAGAAAGTAGGGGCAGATACAACACTCTGGGGTACAGGTGAGGACTCTGGAGTTCAGAGAGTTCAAATAACATGCTCAGGGTCAGATGCCATTCCAGGTAGTATGACACCACAGTTGGATACTAAAATTAAACTTCTGCCTTCAGTAGACAAACACAGAAAGCAAACATGGGATCCTGGAGTGGCACTGTGTTTTATGACTCACTGATTCAAGCCTCTCATGGCTTTAAGAGTCTTCTTGTGTATTAAATAGCCATGTGCTATACTTTAAAGGTGGAAGTTCATCATTCTTGTGGTTACCGAAGAGGCCAGGAGTGGAGCCGTTGTAAAAGAATGGGGTACTGCAGAAAGGTGTGGGGGCAAAAGAATGGGCAGAAACACTCAGAAATGCTTTTGGCTGCATCCTACCCAGTGGCTGTAATTGTGGGCAAGCCAGTTCCATCCTTGGATCTGTTTTATCTTTAGCCAAACTAAAGTTTTGGATCTTGGTTCATGACTCCTTCAAGTCCTCCTCCAGAGAATCCTTCCTACATTTGTTACATAAGTTAGCTAGAATTGTCTAGGATAAGTTTGTCTAGTATAAGGATACATATCAAATACAAAGCTTTCTCTTTTCCCCAAAAGAACCCTCCCATATATCACAAGGTTCCTTATGAATTGTCAAAAATAGTCTGTTCACAATGAACACCCCAAAAGGAAGAGGGTTACCCACCCAGGGACTGCTATGTTATCCTGGTACTCTATCAGTATTTTTCATTTTAAAATCACTCAAGTGTTGATTCGAACCTTCTGGTAGAGAAAAAGAGGAATTAGATCTCAACCCATCCCCATTCCCAATCTCCCACCCCCAACTGCTCTAACTTTGCTGCCAGCAGTGCATCAATGCTCCCTACATCAGAAAGGAGCGCTGGTATTTGGGTGGTGGACCAGTTACTGTGTAGTTCCAGGCCTGTTGGCTCTCTAACATGTCTGTTCTCTCTTTGCACTGAAAAATGCATCATTTTCTCATTTTAAGTGGATGGATTTTTCTGACTCCCTTTGGAAAAGCTGTGTGTGTGTGTGTGTGTGTGTGTGTGTGTGTGTGTGTGTGTGTCTGCAGGCGAGTGAGAGGGAGGGACAGACAGACAGACAGACAGACAGGTGGGAGCTAACTAAAGAGATTGTAAACCATCTCAGCATATAGAAAGCCTTCCCTTTTATCATGAAAAGGGGGAAAGAAGGAAAGAAAGGGTGAGGTACAGAATTACAGCAGCTGACCGAGACTTGCTGTCTCTGAGAACAACTTCTCCTCTCATGAATTTTCATTCCACTATTTTGGGGATTTAGCCAAATGAAAATTATTCTTGGAAAAAGCATTACTTCTGTGTGGTAACTACTTTCATGAAACATGGCTTGCGTCAACTCAAAAAATCACAAGGAACATAATCTCTCTTTTATCCTCTACCTATACAGACAACTTATTCTGTGCTTTACACACCAGTTTCATAAACACTGCTTCTTCTGGACACACAATTTATGTGTGTGCATTCCTTGATAGACTAATTTAGCAATCATGATACTATTATGAACTAAACATCACAATGTGGATTCCACCTTTGCTATATTAGAGCAGCGATTTACAATTGACTGCCAACCTTTATCACAGTGTGAACATAACTGTTTTATGTGTTCAGCCTTCACCATGGGCACACTATTTTCTAATTTTTTGCTTGACTTCTCTACATATCTACTTAGACCGTATATCTGTCATTTCCAATGGAGCAACAACCCAACGTGTTGCTAAAAGACTGTTTAATTAGCCATCTTCCAGATAGTTGTTTCTGGGCTTTATTATGACCCAGTCAAGCATTTTTAAGTAAATAAATCTTGTGTTTTCTGTTGAGAGCTATTTCCTTAGGCTAAAAACTAAAATATAGAATCAACGGCTTAAAAACCATAATCATCTCTGTGGCTTATTACAAATCACCAGGTATCTTCTCAAAAACAATGATGCTAGCAATTTGCAATATCATCAATAAAATATAAACCTTCAAAGCCTCTTTAACACTGAGATTTCTAGGTCTTATTGGCTATGGGGTGATTTCAAAAGAGTGGTCTAGTACTGCTTATAACTATAGCTTAAGGGTAATCTGATGAGTCTGGCCTTGAAGGACACCTGCCCTCACCTGCACACACACACACACACACACACACACACACACACACACACATGATTTAAAATAAAATAATATATATTGTACATTGTATTGCATTTGTGTTTCTTGTTTTATATGAGGATTAGCCCCAAAACTATTCTAGTACATACCCAATAAATTTTTTGATCACAGAAGACTAAAACTAGGAGTGACATAATAAGTGATACATATGTCCCAAACTCTTAAACTCTGAGATGAGAAACTGAGTCCAAGGAGTAAAAAGATCCATTGAGGGTTTAATGAGTCAATGAAAAGCCACCGTATCAGCTGGCCTTGCCGGCCTTTCACTGGCTATTATCCATTCTGCATGTGATAGCATATTCAGTGATAAAGACTTCTAGGTACAAAACAGAGACAGAGGCCTAGCCAGGGCTTTCATAATCATTGTTATTACTTTAGAGTCTTGAAGTAAACAGAGGTCAACATGTTCCACCAATGTCTCAAGGTTTGCTCCAAGTCAACCACAAGGAACATAATCTCTGTTCTGTCCTCTACCTAAACAGACACCTTATTCTGTGCTCTACACATCATTTTCATAAACACTGTTTTATCTCTGAACACGTGATTTATGCATTCACATTCCTTTATGAACTTATTTAGCAATCATGATATTATTATGAACAAAACATCAGAAAGTAGATCCTACCTTTTCTACATGAAAGCAGCGATTACCGCTCACTGAGAATGTGACCATGGTGTAAAGATAATTTCATGTGCTCAGCATTAATTGTGGGTGCAAAGAGTTAATTGGTGGAGCCCTGTGAGTTTAAGCTGACCTTACTATACACTGCTAAACTAACATGAGGCGGTGACACTGAGTTTAGGAGTCACAAAAAAAATTGTCAACTGTAAAAGGTTTCTGAGTAGAGACCAAACATTATCTCTAAATCAACTTCAAGGTGAATCTGAGGTGTTAGTGGTATGGCTGGCCAGTGTGACATCACGTGACCTCACTGAAGTCTCGGCTCTGAGCTTAGGTCATGAGTGCGTACTTTGTATAATGGATTCCTTCAAGCCAAACACATGCAGCAAATACTGCCTGCATCCCCTCAGCTAGATTTCAGACTATAGGATGCTAGGAGTTGAAGTGTTTTTACTATGGATATCAAGTCTTTTTTTTTAAATGTGAAAAAAAATGGTTTAATTATGGAAAACAAAGACTTTTAATATTTTCCTACTTTCATTTCTCAGTATAGAAGCATTAAATTAATATATCTCCAGATCATATGTATTAGGTGTCTGATTTTAAAAACAGCTGTTGGAGTGGCTGAATTAAGGGTCATGGAAGAATGCTAAAATAATTTTGGCTTGAGACTGGAAACGAATTTTATACTACCATCAATTTTTGATTGTGTTTATGCAAAGCATTGTTCTTCGCACTGCCAATTTTAAAAGTATCAGTCAGCTGAAAAATGTTCAAGACTTTCTATGTCCCATAGTACCAAATACCCATCTAAGACTTAATTTATTATGTAAATGCAAACAAGCACTTCCATCTCATTTTGAAAAATTATATAGTCTAGCAAAAATTGCTTTAAACCACATTTCATTATGATTGCATTTGGCTTTCATGCCTATACTACACATCTATTTACCTAGAGTCATGTACAAATTTATTAGGTGAAAAAGAGACCTAAGTAGAAAAAGTTTAAGAAGCCTAATTTATAGCACTGTTTTTTACATTTAAAAAATCTCAACACTTTTAAATCAAACAAATTTTGCCCTTTAGAGCAGACTTCTTGCAACAACCAGTGGTTACTCTAACAAGGTTTCATTGCTCACAGAAGTTCTGTTTGACCCCTCTTTTAAAACTCACTTCCAGAGCTACTATGAGTCAATCTAATTTTTATTTGTATAAGACAGGATTTCATATAGTCTAGGCTGAATTCAAATTCACTGTAGCCAAGGTTAGCCATGGAATACTAATCCCTTTGTCACCATTCCCATATATTTGGATTATAGGCAGGTACTACTATATCCACCTTCCTTTGTATTTTTTAAAACAATAAAATTACCAACATCACATTGATCAGATGTGTACCTTTCACATTAACAAAAAATATATAATCTAGACAATAAGTAATAGAGGCAAACAATAAACATATAAAGTAAAAAGGTTTTTAAGAATAAAGCTATCAGTCATAATGATAAGTGTGCACAGGTTAACGCCCTTGTCGAAGACAGAACTTCTCAGTGTGTAGCTTTATGCCGTTTATAAGAGAAACCTACAGCCACATGACTAGAAAACATAAAGAAAACGGAGAAGAAACTATATCTAGAAAAACAGGAATGACCAGAAGAATATTTGAGTGGTAATATTTATTTTGAATGGAGCAGAATTTGAGAGAGAAGAATAGGATGAAGAATGCATGAGAAATGTCAACTTTGCTAAAAGTAAAACTTTTATTTTTAATAAAATAGTTTATCTTAAATTAGCCAATGCATTTTCTTATGTGAAAGCTAAAAAGTTTATTTATTTACTTTTATTTTAAATTATTTTACATTTAACTTTATTATAAATAGTAAACTTTGTAATTTGTTATTGATTGATTGATTTTGGAGGTTGATGCTTGGGGTTGAACTCAGAGCCCTACAAATGCTATGCAAGTATCCTGTCACTGAGCTACACAACCCAGGCCTGGATAATATGTTTTTTTTTCTTTTTATAATATTTTCATTAATCCTTTATGAATTTTATACATTGCTTTGTAATGATATTCACCACCCTTCCCCAACTCCACCCAGATACACTCCTCATTCTATACCAACACAAGTGGACAATTTATTTTAATGATAACTTTAGCACTAAGGGTGTAGTCATACTGTTTGCTGTAAAGACAACAGGGAAACCGTCCATACCTTGTGGATATACATGATGGCATAAAACACAACTACTGAAAACTAAACGGACATAGTGTTAAACCAGTGAGTTATTGTTGTACCCATAAATTAAAGCATCTCTTAACCTTCATCAGGGAAGCTTTGCAGTAGACAGTGAAGAATAGAAAGACCCAAAACTAGTCAAGGTGCAGAGACCACACCCTCATCCCAAGGCTCGGGGATCATTGTGGGGAAAGGGATGGAAGAGGTACATGACAACACAGGAACAGCACAAAAGCTGCTTATATGAACTCCGTGGTTACAAAAGCACATATGATAGCTGTAGGAGCTTAAGCTAGACCAAAGCCCAGCAAGGCAAGGGGAGTTGAGAGCAAAGTCTCATCTCTAACCAAGGAGTTCTGGAAAATTGTTAGCCACTGGGAGAGGGAAAGTCAGTAGTCCCTAAGAGTTATGCCCTACTAAGTTATGCTCCAGAAGAAGGCCACACATCCAAAAATATTTTGGTGGTACAACTTAGCCTTGATGGAATGGGGACACAAAGTTAGGAGAGGAGAAAAGGGGGTTGGATCTTGGAAGAGTTGTCTGGTGAGAAGGTGGGCATAATTAAAACACATTGTATGAAATTCTCAAAGAACTAATCAAATACTCAAACATAATAAAATATGTGATGAAATGGTAATGTATTCATGACATGAATTTTAAGCTAAAAAGATTAATGCACAGGCACATAAAATAGAATCTCATCTTAGTGCAATATGCACATGATATGAGATATTCTCTTTCCTCAACTGCAAAGGGAGGTTTTATGTTTTGTGTGGTTCCTTTTTACATAAAGTATTTCACACTATGTATTCACAATACTGGGTCTTGCCTGAAATCTTTTCACTAATATAGAATATACTAATTACACACACACACACACACACACAAACACACACATATATTATCAGGTTCTATAACTGTAATATGCAATAAGGTCAATGAAGTTCATTTACTTTGATTTACTTTTAATTCAAGAAGTTTTTCCAAACTGGAAAAAGGGCATTTCAAAATAATATTCTGTTTAAATTAAAGAATTTTTGGTCATTCATTATGCTACTTTTCTCTACTGAGAAAAGAGAATCACCAGAAGTCTAAAATGAATTAAAGATAATCTTAGAAGCTACAACTTCTCCAAAGTGATTACAGGATTCAGAAATGGAGATGGGTCACATCCACCCGAAGGAACTGACACAGAATCTCAGAAAAGCCAGGGTGATAGTTCTCAGCCTTCCAGCATCTCAGCTTAGTACACATGATCTGGAGTTGATTTTCTTTCTTTCAAGAATAGGTAATGTTAACCTAAAAGACAAACTGTGTTTATACATGTATGTGTGCATATATGCACGTGATCTGTACTTTTCTTTCTTCCAAAAATAGGAAATGTTAACCTAAAAGATACACTGTGTTTATATATGTATGTGTGTGTATATATATATATGTGTGTGTGTGTGTATGTTTATATATGTGTATTTATATTATATAATATAATTTAATTGACATTAATATATTATATTATTACATTATATATTTAATATATCATATATTAATGTATTAAAACATAATTATATAATGGCATTATTGTAATATATCATTTGTGTGTTATAATATGTTATATTATACTTTAATATTATATTGTATATTATACATTATGTTATGCATTATCTATTATCTATTAATTATGTATTATATATTATGTATTATATACTATATTATATATTATATTATATAATTTATATATCAATTGTACATATAATATATGCAATAAATATATTATATATAATTTATTATTTTGTAATATTATATATACCTTTATATATTATAATATATAATGTAGGTATAAATTTTTTACAATCTAGTCTTTTGTTTGTTTGTTTTTGTTTTTTTGAGACAGGGTTTCTCTATATAGTCTTGGCTGTCCTGGAGTTCACTCTGTAGACCAGGCTAGCCTCAAACTCAGAAATCTGACTGCCTCTGCCTCCCAAGTGCTGGAATTAAAGACATGCAACACCACTGCCTGGTCACAACCCAGTTTTAATAGGGTTTCACCTCTCCTCTAGCCCACAACTCAGCAGAGGTAGTGAAAGAGAAAAATTATTAGGATATGGGGGAAGTGGACCTATTCAGCTTTGGGGGTGAGCTTGGTCTTATTTGGCAGCAGTTCAGTCCCATAGCAAACACTAAATACAACTCAGCAACTGCAGACCAGTCCGCTAGGCAGGTAGACACCCGGCATGAACACCAACTGGCCTGAGGCAAGCCACAGAAGTGGCAAGCTACTGCAAGAGCCTCACAAGCAGTTCTTGAGAGAGTTTCTCTCTGTCCTCACCACTAGTAGAGATTAACACTCTGTAATGAGAACCAATACATGCATGTCCTTAGTAAAGAATAGCAATAGCAAGGTGCAGCAAACCAAACCAATGTACATTGCTCATCTCCCACTGTCTATGGAGTCATATTTCTACACATTCATCAAGTGTCTGCTATATCAAAGCATCCTGTGTCTGCTTCAGAAAAACATCATTTTACATAACTAACTTTCCAAAGGAACTAGAAGTTTTCACTTCAAAATAATATATAATGTATTATAATATATTATATAATAATAAATATAATAATTTTTTACTAAAGCTTCTCCATTAGAGAAAGTTATAATTTCTCAAAAATGCAGAAAGCAGTAGATCATGGTAACCCAGGCCCAGTTGATACAACACAACTTCTGCACCTAAGGCTCTGAGGACATTTTGTAAGAGAGAAGAGAAAGATTGTAAGAACCAGAGAACCCTGGGAATATAGTGACCTGTGTCTGAAATCTTCTTACTAATATAGAAGATAGCCATATATATGGCTAATATATATATATATTCTAGAAACAACAGGAAAGCTGTTCACTTCAACAACATGGTAGCCTAAACAAGATCTGACCCATGACAACACCAGTTGATATGCCAACATGTAAGGGGGAAATGTCACTAGGCTTTCCTGTAGATGAAGACTACAGACAGTTAACAACTACAGAGACAGGGAAAATGTTGTGTTCCTTAGGGATAAGCTCCTAAGTGATTATCCAATACCAAGTGGTCGGCTCTGAAATAATTTATTTATTTTTTATTAGATATTTTCTTTATATACATTTCAAACGCTATCCCAAAAGTTCCCTCTACCCTCCCTTCGCCTTGCTCCCCTATCCACCCACTCCCATTTCTTGGCCCTGGCATTCCCCTGTACTGGGGCATATAAAGTTTGCAACACCAAGGGGCCTCTCTTCCCAGTGATGGCCGACTAGGCCATCTTCTGCTACATATGCAGCTAGAGACACGAGCTCCGGGGGGGGGGGGGGGTACTGGTTAGTTCATATTGTTGTTCTACCTATAGGGTTGCAGACCCCTTCAGCTCCTTGGGTGTTTTCTCTAGCTTCTCCATTGGGGACCCTGTGTTCCATCTTATAGATGACTGTGAGCATCCACTTCTGTATTTGCCAGGCACTGGCATAGCCTCATACGAGACAGCTATAAGAGGGTCCCTTCAGCAAAATCTTTCTGGCATATGCAATAGTGTCTGGGTTTGGTGCTGATTATGGGATGGATCCCAGGGTGGGGTAGTCTCTGGATAGTCCATCCTTTCATCTTAGCTCCAAACTTTGTCTCTGTAACTCCTTTCACGGATATTTTGTTCCCTATTCTAAGGAGGAATGAAGTATCCATGCATTGGTCTTCCCTCTTCTTGATTTTCTTGTGTTTTGCAAATTGTATCTTGAGTGTTCTGTGTTTCTTGGCTAATAATCACTTATCAGTGAGTGCATATCTAATGACTTCTTTTGTGATTGGGTTACCTCACTAAGGATGATATTCTCCAGATACATCCATTTGTCCAAGAATTTCATAAATCGATTGTTTTAATAGTTGAGTAGTACTCCATTGTGTAAATGTACCACATTTTCTGTATCCATTCTTCTGTTGAGGGACATCTGGGTTCTTTCCAGCTTCTGGCTATTATAAATAGGGCTGCTAAAAACATAGTGGAGCATGTTTTCTTATTACCAGTTGGAACTTCTTCTGGGTATATGCCCAGGAGAGGTATTGCTGGATCGTCCAGTAGTATTATGTCCAATTTTCTGAGGAACCTCAGACTGACTTCAAGAGTGGTTGTACAAGCTTGCAATCCCACCAGCAGTGGCGGGAGTGTTCCTCTTTCTCCACATCCTCGCCAGCATCTGCTGTCACCTGAATTTTTGATCTTAGCCATTCTGACTGGTGTGAGGTGGAATCTCAGGGTTGTTTTGATTTGCATTTTCCTGATGATTAAGGATGCTGAACATTTTTTCAGGTGCTTCTCAGCCATTCGGTATTCCTCAGTTGAGAATTCTTTTATTAGCTCTGAGCCCCATTTTTTAATGGGGTTATTTGAATTTCTGGAGTCCAGCTTCTTGCAGCTCTTAAATCATATACACTAAATTAACTAATTAACTCTGTAGGTTGTAATATATATATACATATATATATATACACACACACACATATATATGTATATATATGTATGTATATATATGTATACACATACATATATGCATATATATACGTACACATATATACATATACATGGAATTTGTATTCATATATGATTGATTCATATATATACACATATACATACACACATGTATGTATATATGAATATATATATATAACAACAATAAATAAATTCATGAATTTGATGTCAAGCTCAGAAGAGGTTGGAGAGATGAGAAGGAGGGTTAAAGATGTAAACATAGGACACATATATGAATTTTTAAAAAATAGTCTCTTCTGTCCTCCAAAGAAATTTAAATTTCTCTGATAAATAGAACAACTACATTAAATAAGTTATCAGGATAAGAATATAGTTTTGATATTCACTTTTTTTCACAGATCTCTGTTACAGAGACATCAATTTACTAACAGTAGTGACAAGTCTATGCTATATGCTTCAAGAGAAGTCTGAATAAAAAACCCCAGAGATATTTCAAACAGAGGCAGCCTCCTGGGAATGGCTTCCTGAAGTACCTTTGCTGAGTTATCTTGCATTTATTTTGACTTACATTTTTCATGTGCTAAAGTGTCTTCAAATAAAGTTGCATTGCCTTAAGTTAACAAGTTGTCTACTTTCTGGGAGGAAGCACATGACTCCAAAGAGAATCTTAAAATCATTTTAAGCCTATATTCTTAAAATGAGATTTATACAGATTATTATGAACAGAAAATAATTATAATTTTCAGAAGCTTCTGTGTCTCAGAAATAAAATAAATTACGTCGTTAAGAGTGGTGATGCAGATGAGTGTGAACTCTGGTAGGTACACAGACCTTAAAGAACTTGGAGGATGCTGACATCTAATTTCCCACTCTCTTGGAAGGCATGGTCCAGAAGGCTGGCATACCAGAGTTCTCAGCATGTCCTGTCTCCTGGCACAGCTGTACCTGTAATTACTCTCCACATTTCTCCCTCCTACTGCATTTTATAATGTAATTATCACTGCCATCTATTTTCTTCCACAGAATTCCTGGCCCCTAAGGAAGAACAGATAATTTTTCAAGGTGGATGCAGTGATTGAACAGGCAAATCCTCATCTCTTATTCATCCCACAGACATGTACTGGGTGTCTCCAACACATCACCTTTTCTAGCACAGCTTGTTGAGTCACTCCTCTCTCCACTACTGAAAATAAAGAAAAAGAGAACACCACTCTCCCTACAATGTTCAATGTAGAAGGCCATGGTCCTTGAATAGGCATGGTTACAGGAAGGGTATTGAACTTGATTAGGTTGACCTAGCTCGAAAGTAGTCAGGGCAGACAGGTATAAGTACAGATGAGGGAAGAAAGGGGAGGTGGGAAATGAGGGCTGTAGGTAGGGAGCTCATGGGAGAAACAGAGACCTAAGAAATCATGATGGGTGGAGCCTAGGACCTGTAAGTGGATCAGTGTGACTGGAGTAGAGTTGCAGACACCTGTGGAGACATAGAGGTTGGGAAATGAACATACAGAGAAGGAACTACATCTTAAAGGGAACATAGCCAGTTAATATGGAACCAATTAAGCGTGGCGAAGCTGACCTGAGAAGTCCAAGAAATTAGGCAAGGGATAAGATGAAGAGTCTAGAGTTTGTGTGGTGGGCATGGCCACATGGGCTGAGAGAAGTCCAAGGATCCTCTTCAACATTGTTTATTTATATAAAAAAATTACCACATTCATAGCATAGTAAAAAAAATGCTCCTGACTTCAGACTGAGTTTTAAATAAAACCATTAAAATATTGATACTAAAAGCTGAAGCAGAGGCAAATGAGTTTACACAAGACACAAGAGAAACAGAATAAGACCTTGACAGAGACAGTAAGTACAATGTGACAGTCCTGGTGTCACATGAATTTTCTCTCAAAGATGAGTTTGGCCTCTGATACTTTGGGCAAGCAATCCTTTGCCTTTTCAGTAGTGTCACTTGTAAACCTTGGAGAGCAGTACTGCTTCTGCTTCGGTAGCGGATGCCTCCAGGGTGAGGAGGCCATTGAGCCTTTGATACTGACATTATGGCACTGATGAGGTCACAGTTGTGTGACCCTTCCCACCTTCTTCTCCTTTGCTCTTGGTCATGTTGCTCTGCAAGGTGCTCCTCTTGTGATGTGATGCTTCATCACAAACCCAAGAAAGGGGCCAACCAATCATGGACTGAAGGCTCCCAAAGCATGAGCCAAAGTAAATCTTTTCTAAGTCTGCTCTCTCTGATGGCCGTTACAGAGATGGAAAGAGACTAACACAGAGGGAGGTATCAGGAAAACATGCAAATGGAAGCATATGACCCAGCCATTGGGCACTCACTAAATAAGTTCTATTTTCATATAGTAGAGAGCATTTCTATAGCTGAAAAGGAATAAAGCCTTGGTTAAAATTTGACATATTAATTTCTGTTTTGAAAATACCCTGTTACGAGTACTGGGCTACAACACCTGGAGCGGTGATGAGTGTTTCCAGATGTTCTCCTTCAATTCCTATCAGGAGCAAAGGTATCTCAGATGGAGAGTCCAAGACATGTGTGTACTCAAAGCTTTTTTTTTTTTTTTTTTTTTTTTTGGCAAAAGGCAGAGAACAGTGTATGTGATGTTACAAGGACACTGACAGACAGAGAGACCCTTAAAGAGGTCAAGGTTCTGTGCAAAATGTAGGTTTTGTAGCTGTTATAAGAATGACAAGAGGAAAGGTGCAAATAGTAAGAAAACACTCCTAAAGAAATTGGTAAAGAAGCTATTGTTATATTTAAGAAAGGAACAATTTCTAAATTTCAACCTAAGACTCTTGGATGGCTAAAATCAGAAGCCGTTCACCTATCACTTCAGGAGAGTGGTAGTGGCAGAGCGCTGATGGATGTGGATCATCCAGCCCTTCAGTGAAGGAAAGATGAATATCCACCAACATGGACATAGGCTGCCCATAAACTGTACTGATATAACCAACGTGTAATTTATGAGTAACAAACATGTAACATCTTTATACTAAATCAGAATAGCCTTTGATTTTTTAACTTTTTGCCACACTCTATCAGCAGAAAACCAATAGTGAAATTATTGTATGAGAATTGCCACATGGGTACTTGTTCATATCTCCCTTCGTGTTGACAATGAAAATGTCATTCACCCAAGGTTGCAAAAGCAAGCATCCTAAGCCTGATCTTCTCCTAGTATCAAAAGACTGTTCAACACCCATGGTGTGTACTCACTGATAAGTGGACATTAGGTAAAGAGCTCGGAATCCCCATGATACAACTCACAGACCATTGGAAGACCTACTTAGAAGGAGGAACAAACTAATCACTGGAGGAAGAGGTTGGGAGGAAGAAGAGAGGAGGGAGAGAGGGAAAAGGGGGGACAGGAGGAGAAGCAGGTATAGGAGGAGACGAGGGAGAAGTACAGAGGGTCAGGAAATTGAACAGGGGTGTGTAGCAATGGGGGATGGGGAACTCGGGGTAGCCACCAGAACATCCCAGACACCAGAAAAGCAAGAGACTCCCAGGACCCAATGTGGATAACATCAGCCAAAATACCCAACAAAGGGGAGAGAGAACCTGTAGAGACCATATCGAGGTGTCAGGCATGGCCCCAGGATGAAGGATGGGGGCACCCACCCTTCTCAAAATTTTAACCCAGAATTGCTCCTGTCTAAAGGAAATACATGGACAAAGAGTGGAGCAGAGACTGAAGTAAAGGCTATCTAGAGACTGCCTCATCTGAGAATCCATCCTATATGCAGCCACCAAACCCAGTCACTATTGCTGATGCCAAGAAGTGCTTGCTGACAGGAGTCTGATAGGGATGTTTCCTGAGAGGCTCTGCTAGAGCCTTACAGATACAGATGCAGATGCTTGCAGCAAACCTTCGGACTGAGCATGGGGACCCCAATGGAGGGGTTAGGGGAAGGTCTGAGGAGCTGATGGGGTTTGCAACACTATAGAAAGAACAACAATATCAACCAACAAGAACTTCCCACCCCCAGAGCTCACCAACCAAAGAATACACACGAAAGCTGCATGTAGCTGAGAATAGCCTTATCTCGCATCAGTGGGAAAGGAGGACCTTGGTCTTGTGAAGGCTTGATGCCCTAGCGTAGGGGAATGCCAGGGCAGTGAGGTGGGAATGGGTGGGTGGGTGGGTGGGTGAACACCCTCATAGAAGCAGAGGAGGGCGGATAAGGTAGGGGGTACTGGGGGGAGACCAGTAATGGGGATAACATTTGAAATGTAAATACATAAAATATCCAATAAAAAATTAAAAAGAAAAAAAAAAGACTTCAATGAAGTACTTGCACCATTCAGGATATAATCAGGAGACTTGTGCACTTTAACCTTCAATCTTCATCATATTCCTAAGTCTAGATGACAAAACAATAAATCAAGTCTTGATATAAAGTCAATAGTACGGTGAGGTAAATAGTCCATTGTGGCCAATTCTGAGCTTTAACACACCACTGCTTACCACTGAGCTTGTGGGAAATGCACAGTAGCATGCCTTTGTGAGAATTTCCTCCAAGCATCTCACTGCTGGAGGTTTATCGACCACCGCTCTCAGGTCCTCACTCCCATCACTAGGACAGATGTACTCCTGTGTGTTGAACTGGATGAAACATGACCTTTTGTTATTTAGAGATCTTAAATATCTATGTATAAATGCTGGGAAGTAATCCCAGCATTTATTATTATTATTATTATTATTATTATTATTATTATTATTATTATTATTATTATTGTTGTTGTTGTTGTTGTTATTATCATTCAGCTTGAATACAGTTCTGAGAAGTTCTGTCATTTGGTACTACATATGAAATCTTTTAAAGATTTATTTATATTTTATGTGTATGAAGCTTTTCTGAGTACATTGCACTATGTGTATGTGCCTGGTGTTCTTGGAAGCCAGAAAAGGGTATTAGATCCCCTGGAACTGGAGTTATAGGTAGTTGTGAAACACCATGAAGGTGCTGGGAACAACACCCTGGTCCTCTGCAGAAGCAGCCAGTGTTCTTAGCTGCTGAGCCATCTCCCCAGCTCCTGAACTAGCTCTTTTTTTTTAAGATTTATTTATTATATGTAGGTATTCCATAGTCGTCTTCAGATACTCCAGAAGAGGGCATCAGATATTATTACGCATGGTTGTGAGCCACCATGTGGCTGCTAGGATTTGAACTCATGACCTTCAGAAGAGCAGTCAGTGCTCTTAACCACTGAGCCATCTCTCCAGCCCCTGAACTAGCTCTTAATGCTAACCATTGCTTAGAAATAAGTTTTATAAAGGTGTCAATAAATGGAACAGATATCACCTGCTCACCCTGTTACTGGAGAAATGCAAGAATACTCATCCAGAAAAAGAAACTACTGCACTCAGAAGACAGAGGCAGGCGGATTTCTGAGTTCGAGGCCAGCCTGGTCTACAAAGTGAGCTCCAGGACAGCCAGGGCTACACAGAGAAACCCTGTCTCAAAAAAAAACAAAAACAAAAACAACAAAAAAAAAAAAACAAAACCAAAACAAAACAAAACAAAACAAACAAACCCCCATTATATTAGGTATTAAATCTTCACTGAAAGAGTAGCACCTACCACATTAGATCATGAGCTCTTTGGGGGTACAGAACATATTCCTTAATCCTTGGATATTAAGAACACAGCACTTTTCCTACAGTATTTTGTTATATGTGAATAAGTCACCTAATTCATCTTAAACATCCATTACCATAACTATTTTAATATCAGACCAAAATGCATGACAGCACAATTGACTAGCTCTGGGGTGGCAACTGTATTTAGCTAGAGCAGTTGTTCATGTGCTTCATTTTTTATTTCTCAATTTCTTCTTCAAGCTGTGAAGCTTTAATTGTGTTATCTGGTATTTCTAATCTGAGGTCAATAAGATCACATCTGGCGATAAAAAGCAGTAGGAGGGAAGGAAGAATTTCAGATTTTAATTGAAAGTTTAAAAAAGGGGGAAAGGTCTAAAAACAGGTAAAAGGAAACCACCGTTTTTAAAACTTACAAACCGGCTTTTGAGAATTTCGTGTGTAGGAACACTTTATCTGTACCATTCTCCAGGACACAGACTACTTACAGCAACTGCCTACATGCAGAATCAGAATGATTTCTATGAGTCTCTACATACTGAACTTTATACAGTGGGGAGTCATTCTGAACTCAGTAGAATTAAGACAAAAATCAATTAATAGAAAGATAAATGGTTGCCCCTAAGTATTGGTACTAATCAATAAACTGTTAAATAATTCATGAGTCTATAACTATTTATTTAGAACGTGAGGACCATAAAAACAGAAGCCCTTTCAAAAGGGAATATTTCAGTCAAGAACACTGTAACTGGATGATTACTGCTCTGTGGTGACCTAAAATATGTTCTCTGTCATTAAAGGACAATTTACTTGCACAACCAGGGACCTTGCGGAAAGGTAAAATGGCTTACTAGATAAACATGCACATTTGATACCTAGAACCCACACTTTACAAAGTTGTACTCTGACCATCTTATACATACTGTGACATGTGTGTGCATGCACATAAATCATGAATAAATTTCCAAAACAAAGAAATGATTTTCATCTAATCCTTGGTCTAAGAGGTCATTTGAGGCAAATAGTGAAATATTTCCAATCTGAGCCCAGGAAAATGACCTCGATGAAGACAGCCTATTCCATTCCACAGTGAGAAGTGGTGTCAATAGTTGTATGGCACAGACACTTTCCTTTCCCTCTGATGCTAGCTCTAGCCTCCAAACTGTAGGAGGCTCACCTCTCTCGGACTGCAAGGACCACCTCCTCAGTAGTCCAGACCCTCTGAGATTCTGTATTTATATCTTTTGTCACATTTGGTTTTGACAGTCTTTCTTGGGACTTGAGACTGGTCAAAAGACCCTCTCTGCTATTTGAGTTTGCATATGTAATACCCACAAAAAAATTTTCTGCCCACCGAAAACAAAGCTCTTGCTTCTATTCAGTTGCTTGTGTGCTTCCATATACTTCCTTTATACTGTAAATAAAAGAGGTCATTTTTTAGAAATTCAACTGTCTACATATTGAAATAATACTGATCTATAATACACATCCCTAAACCTAAGTGCTTTAAAACAACAAAGGCTTTATTCTCTGAATCACAATCTAGTAGATAATGTATCGAGTTTTAAGTTTCCTCCCAGTGATGACTCAGGCTATTAGGCTGCTTTCATCTGGTGCTATTACTACCCTCTTGCTTTAGCACTGATGTGATGCCAATCTAGGCAGCAGAAACCAGGAGTACTGCAAGAAATATAATCATTCAATTGTTTCAGTATGGAAATGACTTGGCAACACCACTCAACTCTGATTGGCCAGAACAAATCATATGACACTATCTGGGAAGTGCAGCTAGCCCTCCAGATCCAGTGGTTCTCCATCTTCACATACACCAAAGAGTGACTGCCAAATACTTAAGGGGGAAAAGTTGCATTATTGCTAACCTATGTATATTACATACTTAGGTCTATGGTGGCTGCGTCCAAACTGAGTATGTACAGAAATATTTTGCTTGTCATTGCTCCCTAAACTTTGCAATGACAACAAATATCGATAGAGCACTTCTATCATGCCGGGTATTACACATCATCTAGAGATGATCTAATGTAGCATCCAGTTCCAGTGTTATATTGTGACACAACACTGTCATCTTCAAAGTTCACAATCAAGAACCATGCAATCAAGTTACAAAAACATCATTTTAAAAATTCTCTTATTTTAAATAAGTTTACATTTTTGTGGTGGATTGCACTCTTAGCTATTCTAGGGTATGTGTGGGTATTTTTCTTAGCTTCTTGAAAGTCTAAAATAATTTCAAAATAAAAACTTTTAAAGAGCTAAGCTTTGTTGTGTGCGCCCCGTGTCCATGCTGCAGAGACCATTATATCTAGCAGCACATGAAATCTCTAGATCTTTATAGGAGATTCTGTGCTCAGCCCACTTAACAGGTGAAAAAACTAAGTTTCAGAAAAATGAGGAAATATAGGGTAGGACATTCTTGCTAAGTGGATTACATAGGAGTCACCCTAGAAGCCCGGTTCCAGAGACCTCGATCTTAAAAAGATGTATTTATTGATTCGTTTGTTTATAGATAGAATCTCACTATGTGCTAAGGCTGGATTAAAACTCTTAATCCTCCTGTCTCAACCTCCGGAATGCAGGAATCAACCCTACAATAAAGCAATGGTGTTTATTTGCCTGTTTGTTTGGAAAAAAAACAAAAAACAAAGAAAAGCTAGGACTAAGAAGCAATCATATAGACGGAAAGGAAGACATTAAAAACTGCAGGTGTGAACTATCCAGGGCATGCGAGAGGCTGGGACGCAATCATCTAGAACAATCTGCATCCAACAGAAAAGGCAGAGAGAGCATTCTGACCAGCAACCTGCAGTTCTAACAGGCAGAGGGCAGCTGACAGGAGTAAGGGACCACCTCAGAGGGATGCTCACAGCTTCTCTTTGAGTAGGTCAGAGTAATTTGGGGCTATTTAATCTAGGAAAAGTCAAGAAGGGGTTTAATTGCTACGATTTGTAACGGCTTTTGAAAGCATGTCCAGAGGATATAGGACAAGTGGCAGAAACCGAATTGAAAAAATAGTGTTTAGTTTGACATCAAAAAGTGTTTTTATAACCTTCTAAGCAAGGAAAAACTGGGACACATTACACTGTTCCTTTTGAGAAGAATAAATGGAATGGGGTAGAGGCTGGGAATGAAGCCTGCCTTGAGCTAGGTCCTGGGTTCAAGTCACAGCACTGAAAAGAAAAATAAAAAGGGAAAAATGATATTAAAGCAGGTGGGAAGGCACGGCACGTGCTGAGGTAGGCCCCACATAAGGTGCTTCATGTGTGTTAGCTGTTCCTTCGCTGCAGCCAAATGCAAAGCACATGGGGTTGTTCCCATCTTACAATTAACGGATGTGAGGTGAGGCCTGCCTAAGGCAACTTAGTCACTCCCATGCAGAGGGGGTTCATACCTCTGCTGTCTGCTATTACTCCCAGGCTCTCCACTCATTAAGACACTGTAATAATCTGGAGAGGGTTTCAGAGGTCTCTGCCTATTAGCATCTGACCCAAGCCAATAATAAAATCTTATCCCTTCAAGCTGCAGACATTTCTGTATTTTTCAATGCCACTAACAGATTTTACATCAGTCCCTGCCCTCATTGCAAGTTAGGCCCTTCTTAGAGGAAGTCAGTTCAGTCCATCAAGTTAGCCTTTGCTTTTCCTGTACCATCCTCCCTAGAGCACCCCTGAAGGGGATGACAAATTGAATTAGAAGACAGAAAAATGGAAGAGGAAGTTCATGCCTCCCTCTTACAGAGAGAAACATTGAGTTCCCCAGCAACCTAGGTATAAAGCGGAAATGAAGGGAGACCCTGGCTACTGGGGAGCCCAGCCTCTGGAGGTTTTAAAAACAAAACCACACAATGCAGAGAAAGTCACAGAACAGCAAGTGTCCCACTGGGAAAGGCTCTTCCCATCCAGGCCAACAGGATCAAAAACAGGACACTGGCCCTGAGACTGACCTTGGACAGACAGTTATAGATAACGATGGTTGAGATGCCAGAGAAGGTGTGCCACCAAAGTTCTCCAAGTGGATGTGTGTGTATTCTAATGAAATTGTATTTGAGGAAACTGATATTGGATCATATAATTTTGTTGAGCTTTAAATGAAAAACAGATTTTTCTTTTAGATACATTGTAGTTTTATGGAAAACTGGGCAGGAACAACAAAGCTCTCATATATTCCCATATATCTCCCTTAGGTTTCATTAATGTAAGTATTTTTCATCAGCTTGGGACACTCATTACAATTGATGTGCCAACGTCAATCCATTCATATTGACAAAGCCTATACTCGAATGTAGCAGACACATGGACTCTGCAAGGGCATGTGCCCACAATGCCTCTTAGTGTCACTGCCCAACAACTGTCTTGTGTTCCCACGACCATCCCTCTTAACACCAAATATGCTAGCCCAAATAGTCTTCTTCTTCATTCAGTCAGAGTCACACGGTAAGTAGCTTTTTCAGGCTGACTTCTTTCATTAAGCAAATGTATTGGTTTTTAACTTTCTTCTATATCCTTTTATGGCTTCATAATTCTTTTTTGCATGGACTTTCTTTCCCAAAGAACAGTTTTCATTTGTTGGATATATTGAACAGAAATATTGCACATTCACCAGCTTCTTCTTCTCACACATATTTTTCCGTTAGTTACCTCTTTCGTTAGTGTGATACACTTTTTCACAGTAGCTATTTCAATATTGATGTATTATTATTTTGAATGTGTATAGTTTATTTCAGGGCTCAGTAACATTTGACAAGTAATAGGGTTACAGATTTAATTCTTTTTATCACTAACTAATATTCCACTGAAGAAGTATGTCACAACTTGTTTATCCACTCTCACACTGAAGGACAATTTGTACGCTTCCAATTTTGATAATTATGAATTATGTGCTGTGAACAATCAAAAGCAAGTTTGGGGCTAGGCACATCATTAACATGTTGTATATTAAGGACATCAAGATCACAGTTACTGATTCAGACTGTGTTTGCTTTTATTAAAATCCTGGCAAATTAAAAAAGGATAGCAATATATGTCTGTAATCCTAGCACTTGGCAGTGGGGACAAGGGGACCAGAACTTAGTCATCTCCTTGGCTATATATCGAGTTCAAGAGACCCTATCTCCGGGGGCGGGGGAGGAGAGAGAGAGAAAGAGAGAGAGAGAGAGAGAGAGAGAGAGAGAGAGAGAGAGAGAGAGAGAGAACACAAGGAGGAAGGGAAATTACATCTGGACTCAGCTGTACCATCTTCCATCACCCTATCTGGGAATGAGCACATATCCTGCTCCACATCACATCCAGCAAGAACTTGGCATTGCTAGTACTTTAGATTCCCTCTATTCTGATAGGGTTATAGTAGTATCTTGGGGTTTTTTTGTTTGTTTGTTTGTTTTGTTTTGTTTTCAATTTTTATTAGATATTTTCTTCATTTACATTTCAAATGCTATCCTGAAAGTCCCCTATACCCTCCCCCCACCCTGCTCCCCTACCCACCCACTCCCACTTCTTAGCCCTGGTGTTCTCCTGAACTGGGGCATATAAAGTTTGTAGGTATCAACTTCTTTTGCTCAAGGCAGGGTCGGCTTTATATTGTACCTAAAATATGGGGAGCTTCAAAGAACCACGTCGAATTTATACTTCCATGCCTGACACTAAAGTGCTTCCAATGGCAGCAGATACCTGAAACACAGAGATGAAAACTGGCTTCACACAGGCACCTGACTGACACTTCTGGATTGGACTTTGTTTTTATAAAACTCTCCACTCAGCTTTAAACCAGCATTTGTGGTGCCCTAAATTACTTCATGCTATTTCTAGGACACAAAAAGATAGGGTGTGTGGGGATGCGGGTCTGCATTTCCCCTCCCCTACTACCCTATCTAGGTTCTCTCTAACACTTCTTTTGGAAACTAGAGCAATGGAATAATGGGAAGAACAGTTTTGCTACGAATGAATTATCACACCTGCTGTGGCTCACGTGTTCAAATAGCAGTATTTTCTTTGTGGTTCTCAGAGCTACATCTCACATATCTTCATGCTTGCATGGTGGTTTTGATTTTGGTTCACTCCACATAGATTCAGACAATAGCATGAAAAAAAAGGCTCTTGAAAAGCAGTCATTCCATTTGCAGTCATCTTGCAAATGTGAACTTTCCATCGTTATGACTTCATGTCTGTGAGACTTAACATCATCAAAAGTCACATAACACATCAACCCTGAAAAGAATTCTGGCAAAGTTCTTGCCATTGTAAATGGCCTGTTTTATGTGCCCATTCTTAGACAGGCAAAATCAAACCCTATAAAACAAGACTTTCTCCTCAAGTGCATATCTGCTGTCTATGACAGCTCCCCAAAGGGCTCTGGAAGTGGTCCATAATTAGGTGCCAAAGATGCCTGAAAGCTTTTCCAAACCAAATGGCAAAGCATTTAGAGCAAGCACAAAAGAGGGCTGAGCAAAGCCAAGCATAGCATTTGGAATGGCTTCTCTTTGTTTCTGATGGCTGCATTTTGTGGAGTACCTACCTTCTAGTGCTTCTACTTTTAACTACTGCTGAGAACTAAAAATGCATCCAGGCATGCCTACATGTCACATGCCACACTGTATGTCACACTGCATGTCACACTGCAAGTTCCTTCAGTGTAAGAAGCTGCCAGCAAAACAGAGCATTCAAGTTCCGCAGCACCAAGGAAACTCTCACCATGAGTACCCATAGGTCTAGGCAGAGTGATGTTTCTTCTGCTGGGGGCTCCTGTAAAGGGAGTTTTGTAGGTTGGCAAAAGAAAAAAAAGTCCCAATCTTCATCAAAGATATAAAATTGTGTAATTTTCTGATAGGTGCTGAATGATGTCTCTGAAAAACACAGGAACATCATAGAAATACTTGGACATCAATGCTGATTTTAGCACTATCTACAAAAGTTAACTTATGCAACTAAGCTAGGTGTCCATCAACAAAGGAACAGAGGAGCCTGGGCTTACATACATACACAATGAAACATTTTTTTTTTTTTTTTTTTTGGTTTTTCGAGACAGGGTTTCTCTGTGTAGCCCTGGCTGTCCTGGCACTCACTTTGTAGACCAGGCTGGCCTCGAACTCAGAAATCCGCCTGCCTCTGCCTCCCGAGTGCTGGGATTAAAGGCGTGCGCCACCACGCCCGGCTTCACAATGAAACATTTTAACTGTAAAGAATGGAGTAGGTCATTTGCAGGAAAATGGATAGAACTGCAGATAACTATATAAAGTAACGGAGTTAGTCTCAGAAAGACTCCTATTGCACAATTTCTCTAATTTTTTGGATCCTAGAGTTTATAGATACAAAGAGATGAAACTGTCTAGGGAAGTAAAGGGGAACCAGAGGTCCAAGAAAGGAATGGGGGCCAAATTTGGGTGTTAATTGTTTCAAGTATGATATATACTTGAATGTGTGTGTGTGTGTGTGTGTGTGTGAGAGAGAGAGAGAGAGAGAGAGAGAGAGAGAGAGAGAGAGAGAGAGAGAGAGAAAATGTCCTTGTGTAAGTCTGTAGAATAAAGTAAAACCTTTTGGTGAAGAGATATATCTAACTCTAATCCTAACACTAACACTAACCCATTTCTGATATCCCAGAATATGACCTTATTAGAAAATAAAGGTGGTTACAAATGTAATTAGCCAATATGAATCCATACTGGAGAAGGGCTCCTTAATCTTTTATAGTTGGTGTCCTTATAAGATTATTAGTCAGGAGTGGGACCACGGGCCTCATCCGGCTGGATCAGCGCCAGGGTAGCGGGAGCGCAGGGTTGCCTGACACCTGCAAGCTACCCACGACCCCCGCCACAGGATTTTGGGACTGCTGGTGAGTGGAACACAGCTTCAGCTCCAATCCAATTGCGCGGGACCTGAGACTGCATTAGTTAGGGAAGCAGAAACCGGCCTGAGTAGGGCCGCAGGCCACATCCAGCCCGATCAGCGCCGGGGTAGCGGGAGCACAGGGTTGCCTGACACCCGCCAGCTACCCACGACCCCCGCCGCAGGATTTTGGGACTGCTGGTGAGTGGAACACAGCTTCTGCTCCAATCCAATTGCGCGGGACCTGAGACTGCATTAGTTAGGGAAGCAGAAACCGGCCTGAGTAGGGCCACAGGCCTCATCCGGCCGGATCAGCGCCGGGGTAGCGGGAGCACAGGGTTGCCTGACACCCGCCAGCTACCCACGACCCCCGCCGCAGGATTTTGGGACTGCTGGTGAGTGGAACACAGCTTCTGCTCCAGTCCAATCACGCGGGACCTGAGACTGCTCTGGTTGGGGAGAGAGAAATCCGGCCTACATAGGGCCACAACCCTCTTCCAGTCAGAAAAGCACCGGGGCAGCTGGGGCGCAGGGTCTGCTGACACTCGCCACCTACCCACAACACCCGCCACAGAATCTTAAGACTTCTGGTGAGTGGAGCACAGCTTCTGCTCCAATCCAATTGCACGCGGGACCAGAGACTGCATTAGTTAGGGAAGCAGAAAAACGGCCTGTGTAGGACCACAGGCCTCTTCCGGCTGGACCAGCACCGGGGTACCGTCAGCTACCCACGACCCCCGCCGCAGGATTTAGAGACTGCTGGTGAGTGGAACACAGCTTCTGCTCCAATCTTTAAACAGTGACAACGATAACAACTAACCCCAGAGATTACCAGATGGCGAAAGGTAAACGTAATAATCTTGCTAACAGAAACCAAGACCACTCACCATCATCAGAACCCAGCACCCCCACTTCGCCCAGTCCAGGGCACCCCAACACACCAGAAAAGCTAGACACGGATTTAAAAGCATATCTCCTGATGATGATAGAGAACTTCAAGAAGGACTTTAATAACACACTTAAAGAAATACAAAGGAACACTGGTAAACAGGCAGAAGACAATGAAGAGAAAGCACAAAAATCCCTTAAAGAATTGCAGGAGAACACTGCTAAAGAGTTACAAATCCTTAAAGAAAAACACGATAACATAATCAAACAGGTAGAAGTCCTTACAGAAAAACAGGAAAACACATCCAAACAGATGATGGAAATGAACAAAACCATACTAGACCTAAAAAGGGAAGTAGACACAATAAAGAAAACCCAAAATGAGGCAACACTGGAGATAGAAACCCTAGGAAAGAAATCTGGAACCATAGATACGAGCATCAGCAACAGAATACAAGAGATGGAAGAGAGAATCTCAGGTGCAGAAGATTCCATAGAGAACACCGGCACAACAATCAAGGAAAATGTAAAATGCAAAAAGATCCTAACTCAAAACATCCAAGAAATACAGGACGCAATGAGAAGACCAAACCTACGGATAATAGGAGTGGATGAGAATGAAGATTTTCAACTCAAAGGACCAGCAAACATCTTCAACAAAATTATAGAAGAAAACTTCCCAAATCTAAAGAAAGAGATGCCCATGAACATACAAGAAGCCTACAGAACTCCAAATAGACTGGACCAGAAAAGAAATACCTCCCGACACATAATAATCAGAGCAACAAATGCTCTAAATAAAGATAGAATACTAAAAGCAGTAAGAGAAAAAGGCCAAGTAACATATAAAGGCAAGCCTATCAGAATTACACCAGATTTTTCACCAGAGACTATGAAAGCCAGAAGATCCTGGACGGATGTTATACAGACACTAAAAGAACACAAATTCCAGCCCAGGCTACTATACCCAGCCAAACTCTCAATTAACATAGATGGAGAAACCAAAGTATTCCACGACAAAACCAAATTCACACATTATCTCTCCACGAATCCAGCCCTTCAAAGGATAATAACAGAAAAAAACCAATACAAGGACAGGAACCACGCCCTAGAAACAACAAGAAGGTAATCCCTCAACAAACCTAAAAGAAGACAGCCACAAGAACAAAATGCCAACTTTAACAACAAAAATAACAGGAAACAACAATTACTTTTCCTTAATATCTCTTAATATCAATGGACTCAACTCCCCGATAAAAAGACATAGACTAACAAACTGGCTACACAAACAAGACCCAACATTTTGCTGCTTACAGGAAACTCATCTCAGAGAAAAGGATAGACACTACCTCAGAATGAAAGGCTGGAAAACAATTTTCCAAGCAAATGGCATGAAGAAACAAGCTGGAGTAGCCATTCTAATATCTGATAAGATTGACTTCCAACCCAAAGTCATTAAAAAAGACAGGGAGGGACACTTCATACTCATCAAAGGTAAAATCCTCCAAGAGGAACTATCAATCCTGAATATCTATGCTCCAAATACAAAGGCAGCCACATTCATTAAAGAAACTTTAGTAAAGCTCAAAGCACACATTGCACCTCATACAATAATAGTGGGAGACTTCAACACACCACTTTCACCAATGGACAGATCATGGAAACAGAAACTAAACAGGGACACAGTGAAACTAAGAGAAATTATGAATCAAATGGATCTGGCAGATATCTACAGAACATTCTATCCTAAAACAAAAGGATATACCTTCTTCTCAGCACCTCATGGTACCTTCTCCAAAATTGACCACATAATTGGTCACAAAGCAGGCCTCAACAGATATAAAAATATTGAAATTGTCCCATGCATCCTATCAGATCACCATGGCCTAAGGCTGATCTTCAATAACAAAATAAATAATAGAAATCCAACCTTCACGTGGAAACTGAACAACACTCTTCTCAATGATACCTTGGTCAAGGAAGGAATAAAGAAAGAAATTAAGGACTTTTTAGAGTTCAATGAAAATGAAGCCACAACATACCCAAACTTATGGGACGCAATGAAAGCATTTCTAAGAGGAAAACTCATAGCTCTGAGTGCCTCCAAAAGGAAACTAGAGAGAGCACACATTAGCAGCTTGACAACACACCTAAAAGCACTAGAACAAAAGGAAGCAAATTCACCCAAGAGGAGTAGACGGCAGGAAATAATCAAACTCAGGGGTGAAATCAACCAAGTGGAAACAAGAAAAACTATTCAAAGAATCAACCAATCAAGGAGCTGGTTCTTTGAGAAAATCAACAAGATAGATAAACCCTTAGCCAGACTCACTAGAGGGCACAGGGAAAGCATCCTAATTAACAAAATCAGAAATGAAAAAGGAGACATAACAACAGATCCTGAAGACATCCAAAACACCATCAGATCCTTCTACCAAAGGCTATACTAAACAAAACTGGAGAACCTGGATGAAATGGAGAAGTTCCTAGACAGATACCAGGTACCAAAGTTGAATCAAGATCAGGTTAATGATCTAAACAGCCCTATATCCCCCAAAGAAATAGAAGCAGTCATTAATAGTCTCCCAACAAAAAAAAGCCCAGGACCAGATGGGTTTAGTGCAGAGTTCTATCAGACCTTCAAAGAAGATCTAATCCCAGTTCTTCACAAACTATTCCACAAAATAGAAACAGAAGGTACTCTACCCAACTCATTCTATGAAGCCACAATTACTCTGATACCTAAACCACAAAAAGACCCAACAAAGATAGAAAACTTCAGACCAATATCCCTTATGAATATTGATGCAAAAATCCTCAATAAAGTTCTTGCTAACCGAATCCAAGAACACATCAAAACAATCATCCATCCTGACCAAGTAGGTTTCATCCCAGGGATGCAGGGATGGTTCAATATACGGAAATCCATCAACGTAATCCAGTATATAAACAAACTCAAAGACAAAAACCACATGATCATCTCGTTAGATGCGGAAAAAGCATTTGACAAGATCCAACACCCATTCATGATAAAAGTCTTGGAAAGATCAGGAATTCAAGGCCCATACCTAAACATGATAAAAGCAATCTACAGCAAACCAGTAGCCAACATCAAAGTAAATGGTGAGAAGCTTGAAGCAATCCCTCTAAAATCAGGGACTAGACAAGGCTGTCCACTTTCTCCATACCTATTCAACATTGTACTTGAAGTCCTAGCCAGAGCAATTCGACAACAAAAGGAGATCAAAGGGATACAAATTGGAAAAGATGAAGTCAAAATATCACTTTTTGCAGATGATATGATAGTATATATAAGTGACCCTAAAAGTTCCACCAGAGAACTCCTAAGCCTGATAAACAGCTTCGGTGAAGTAGCTGGATATAAAATTAACTCAAACAAATCAATGGCCTTTCTCTACACAAAGAATAAACAGGCTGAGAAAGAAATTAGGGAAAAAACACCCTTCTCAATAGTCACAAATAATATAAAATATCCTGGCGTGACTCTAACTAAGGAAGTGAAAGATCTGTATAATAAAAACTTCAAGTCTCTGAAGAAAGAAATTATAGAAGATCTCAGAAGATGGAAAGATCTCCCATGCTCATGGATTGGCAGGATCAACATTGTAAAAATGGCTATCTTGCCAAAAGCAATCTACAGATTCAATGCAATCCCCATCAAAATTCCAAATCAATTCTTCAACGAATTAGAAAGTGCAATCTGCAAATTCATCTGGAATAACAAAAAACCTAGGATAGCAAAAACTCTTCTCAAGGATAAAAGAACCTCTGGTGGAATCACCATGCCGGACCTAAAGCTCTACTACAGAGCAATTGTGATAGAAACTGCATGGTACTGGTATAGTGACAGACAAATAGACCAATGGAATAGAATTGAAGACCCAGAAATGAACCCACACACCTATGGTCACTTGATCTTCGACAAGGGAGCTAAAAACATCCAGTGGAAGAAAGACAGCATTTTCAACAAATGGTGCTGGCACAACTGGTTGTTAACATGTAGAAGAATGCGAATCGATCCATTCCTATCTCCTTGTACTAAGGTCAAGTCTAAGTGGATCAAGGAACTTCACATAAAACCAGAGACACTGAAACTTATAGAGGAGAAAGTGGGGAAAAGCCTTGAAGATATGGGCACAGGGGAAAAATTCCTGAATAGAACAGTAATGGCTTGTGCTGTAAGATCGAGAATTGACAAGTGGGACCTCATGAAACTACAAAGCTTCTGCAAGGCTAAAGACACCATCAATAAGACAAAAAAACCACCAACAGATTGGGAAAGGATCTTCACCTATCCTAAATCAGATAAGGGACTAATATCCAATATATATAAAGAACTCAAGAAGGTGGACTCCAGAAAGTCAAATAACCCCATTAAAAAATGGGGCTCAGAACTGAACAAAGAATTCTCACCTGAGGAATACCGAATGGCAGAGAAGCACCTGAAAAAATGTTCAACATCCTTAATCATCAGGGAAATGCCAATCAAAACAACCCTGAGATTCCACCTCACACCAGTCAGAATGGCTAAGATCAAAAATTCAGGTGACAGCAGATGCTGGCGAGGATGTGGAGAAAGAGGAACACTCCTCCATTGTTGGTGGGATTGCAAGCTTGTACAACCACTCTGGAAATCAGTCTGGCGGTTCCTCAGAAAATTGGACATAGTACTACCGGAGGATCCAGCAATACCTCTCCTGGGCATATATCCAGAAGATGTCCCAACCGGTAAAAAGGACACATGCTCCACTATGTTCATAGCAGCCCTATTTATAATAGCCAGAAGCTGGAAAGAACCCAGATGTCCCTCAACAGAGGAATGGATACAGAAATTATGGTACATTTACACAATGGAGTACTACTCAGCTATTAAAAAGAATGAATTTATGAAATTCCTAGCCAAATGGATGGACCTGGAGGGCATCATCTTGAGTGAAGTAACACAATCACAAAAGAACTCACACAATATGTATTCATTGATAAGTGGATATTAGCCCAAAACTTAGGATACCCAAGATATAAGATACAATTTGATAAACGCATGAAACTCAAGAAGAATGAAGACCAAAGTGTGGACACTGTGGCCCTTCTTAGAATTGGGAACAAAACACCCAGGGAAGGAGTTACAGAGACAAAGTTCGTAGCTGTGATGAAAGGATGAACCATTTAGAGACTGCTGTATCCAGGGATCCGTCCCATAATCAGCTTCTAAACGCTGACACCATTGCATACACTAGCAAGATTTTGCTGAAAGGACCCAAATATAGCTGTCTCTTGTGAGACGATGCCGGGGCCTAGCAAACACAGGAGTGGATGTTCACAGTCAGCTATTGGATGTATCACAGGGCTCCCAATGGAGAAGCTAGAGAAAGTACCCAAGGAGCTAAAGGGATCTGCAACCCTATTGTTGGAACAACATGATGTACTAACCAGAACCCTGGAGCTCTTGTCTCTAGCTGCATATGTATCGAAAGATGGCCTAGTCGGCCATCAATGGAAAGAGAGGCCCATTGGACTTGCAAACTTTATATGCCCCAATATAGGGGAATGCCAGGGCCAAAAGAATGGGAATGGGTGGGTAGGGAAGTGGGGGGCGCTATGGGGGACTTTTGGGATAGTATTGGAAATGTAATTGAGGAAAATATGTAATAAAAATATATAAAAAAAAAAAAGATTATTAGTCAGTTTTCCATTTCTGTAACAAAATACTTAAGACTTAAAGAGGAAATACTTAAAGAGGAAAGGTAATTCATAGGTTTGGAAATTTCCGCCATCCTTAAGCTATTTAGGCTTGTGGTAAGATAGCAGATCATGGTAGAAAGCATATGGTAGAGTCAAACCATTCAGTATGTAGCCTAGACAATCCAAAAGCAAGAAGATGGCCCAGCATTCACACAGCACTCACACTACTGCCTTTAACAGCACACTCTCAAAGAGGTGCTTTTCTGTTGCTGTAATAAAACACCATGGCCCATACCAACCTAAGGAAGAAAGAGTTATGGGTTATGGTTTCAGAGGATTGGAGTCCATCACAGTGGCCAATAGGAGTATGAAGGTGGCTCATTTTTAGCCTCACACAGAAAAGAAAAGGAGGGAGAGGGCAAGAAGGAGGGATGGAGGGAAGGAGGGGGGGAGGGAGGAAGGGAGGGAGGGAGGGAGGGAGGGAGGGAGGGAGGGGTGGAGCGAGGGAGGGAGGAGGGGAGGGAGGGAGGGAAGGAGAGAGAGAGAGATAAAGAGAGAGAGAGAGAAAACAAAGATGAAGTAAAGCTACAAACCCTCACATCCTGCTTTGAGTAATTCACTTCCAAGTCTGCCTTACAAAGGTTCCATTCAAATTACCATAACTTCCTATTAGAATTCAAGATTCTACCACACACATGCTAATCAACTTTTGGTTGGTCACTGTGACAAAATACCTGAAATTAATAAAAAAAAAATCCAACAAAGATTTATGCTGCCTTATGGTTTCAGTGCAAAGTTAGTTGGCTGTAATGCTTTGGACCTGAGACAAGGCAGAAAGAATATCATGAGGACAATCATGTGTGACACAAAAGGTTTCTTTCTCCCTTCATAGTAACCAAAAGGCAAACAGAAAAGGGGGGGGGGTAGGGACAAGATATCACCCTAAAGAATGTGTCCGGAAAGATCTACTCCCTTCATGTAGGCTCTGCCTCCTAATTCTCTATCACTTCCAAATAGTTCATCTGACTGTGAATCTATCAGCCGGTGAACCCATTAATGAGGGCAGGGCCTTGACAATCCCATCACTTTATCAGCAGCTCACCTTTAAACATTGCTACACAGGGAAACAAACCTCTAACAGATAAGACTTTAGGGGCCATTTCAGATCCAAACCTTGACATCACCCAATAGATCTGTTTGAATATAAGCCTCTACTGCAGGGCCTCTGAGTTACAGGTAGAAACCAACCTGTAGAGAGGGGATGTAAAGCAATGACTGGGACAGACACTGTAGAACTGCTGCACACAAAGAGGCTGAGAACCACACCTACCATCTAGCATTGGAAAGACAAGAAAGTAGTGCCCTGAAGTCCACAAAGGGCCTTTTGTACCTTCCAGACTTTTAATTCTCAAATCTCAGACTCCTAATGTCCACATCTATGAGATAATGCACATTTACATTTACTTATATATTGCATGCATGTTTATAATGTGTGTGGTCGCACATATGGTAAGGCACATGAGTCAAGGTCAGAGGACTACCCGTAAGAGACAGTTCTCTCCTTCCACCTAGGGGCTGAACTCAGGTTGTTGATCTTGTCGGAGGTGCCTTAATCCACTGACCCATCTCACTGGCCGGAAACAACACACTTTTATTATCTAATCCACTCAGGCTGTGGCAGCCTTGTAAAATGGACTCTGGAAGCAGGATTTGCCATTCTGAACAAATTTTAAGGGGCTTGACTTTTCCCTAGGAAAGGGACCCAGCTGCAAGTCATACTCAAGGGACAGCATCCTGTCCAGATGGGGGGCAGGACAGGGGCATCTTCCTGTTTGTCCCTGTACTTCCCAGGCAGAAAAGGGGCATCTAAGGGCACTGCCTAAAGCCCTACAGACATAGGAACATGACCTATAGGAGCCTGTCACTTCAGGAAATAGAAGTGCTCATTTTTATCTAATTTTTAATGTCTGTAAAATCAATCCAGGGCATTTATGATTTCACCTTAAAATTAAAATATACATTTGATGCTCTATGACATATTTACTTATAATTCCTACAACTACTTTGTATTTATAATGTGTATGAAACAGCTTTGAGTTGGCATTTGTTGCTGTGTCCTGAAGCAGTCTGTCTTTCCAAGTACATCCTTGAAGCCATGATTCGCCGTGAGATAGGAATGGGACCTTGAGGATACAAGAAGGTTAAATGAGGTCATGAGGGTGGAGTGCCTAGGAAGGGATCAGAGCCTTAGTGAGGAGGGACACCACAGAGTTTGTTCTTTGTCCCAGCTATGTGAGGACACAAAGAGAAAACCTCTATCTGTGGTCCTGAAGGGAGCCCTCACCCACACCTTAGACACTCCACACTTTTATCTAGAGCAGTGGTTCTCAACCGTCCTAATTCTATGACTCAATACTACCTCATGCTATGGTAACCACCAATCATAAAGTTATTTTTACAGTAACTTTTTAACTATAATTTTGCTACTCTTATGAGTTGTAATGAAATGGATGGTTGCCAAAGGGGCCATGATTCAGAGGTTAAGAACCACTGCTCTAGTCCAGCACTGGGTCACCTTGGGCACGGAGTCAGCTGGCATCCCCAAGGTCCCTAGAGGACTCTCCATGTGATCTTAGGACCACCGGTGAGTGGAACACAACTTCTGTTTATTCCAATCGCATGGGACCAGCATTAGGGAAGCAGAAAACCCGGCAATGACCAGGGTCACAAGTCCCTTCTGGTTGGCACCAGCACTGGGTCACCTGGGTGAGGAGTCGGAGGACACCCCCAAGGTCGCTAGAGGACAGCTTCTGAGGCAGACCCCGTTTCAGGCTCCAGACATCCGGGCACCTTCCCTGCCAGAGGACAGGTATCCTCCCTGCCCAGGAGGGCTTTGTTGAAGTACCTGGGGAAGCCATCTTGGTTCCCGGATCCCTCCAAGACTAGTCTGTGCAGGTGAGAGTATGGATTACAAAAGCTAACAGCTTCTGGGACAGGACCTGTTTCAGGCCTTCATCTTCTGCCAGGAGGCAGGTCCGAACACCAGATATCTGTGCACCTTCCCTGCAAGAGGAGAACTTGCCTGCAGAGAGTGCTCAGACCACTGAAACTCAGGAGAGAGCTAGTCTCCCAGGTCTGCTGATAGAGACTAACAGAATCACAGGAGGAAGAAGCTCTACCAGAGACAACTATAACAACTAACTCCAGAGATTACCAGATGGTGAAAGGCAGATGTAAGAATCTTACTAACAGAATCCAAGACCACTCACCATCATCAGAATGCAGCACTCCCAACTTACCCAGTCCTGGGAACCCCAACACACCCGAAAACCTAGACCTGGATTTAAAACCATATCTCACTTAATAACTCACTTAAAGAAATACAGGAGAACACTGCTAAAGAGTTACAAGTCCATAAAGAAAAACAGGAAATCACATCCAAACAGGTGATGGAAATGAACAAAACCATATTAGACCTAAAAAGGGAAGTAGACACAATAAAGAAAACCCAAAGTGAGGCAACACTGGAGATAGAAACCCTAGGAAAGAAATCTGGAACCATAGAAGCAGGCATCAGCAACAGAATACAAGAGATGGAAGAGAGAATCTCAGGTGCAGAAGATTCCAAAGAGAACTTCGGCACAACAATCAAAGAAAATACAAAACGCAAATGGATCCTAACTCAAAACATCCAGGAAACCCAGGACACAATGAGAAGACCAAACCTACAGATAATAGGAGTTGATGAGACGGAAGATTTTCAACTTAAAGGGCCAGCAAATATATTCAACAAAATTTTAGAAGAAAACTTCCCAAACCTAAAGAAAGAGATGCCCATGATCATACAGGAAGCCTACAAAACTCCAAATAGACTGGACCAGAAAAGAAATTGGGACACAATGAAAGCATTCCTAAGAGAAAAACTCATAGCTCTGAGTGCCTCCAAAAAGAAACTAGAGAGAGCACACATTAGCAGCTTGACAACACACCTAAAAGCTCTAGAACAAAAGGAAGCAAATTCACCCAAGAGGTGTAGAAGGCAGGAAATAATCAAACTCAGGGGCGAAATCAACCAAGTGGAAACAAGAAGAACTACTGAAAGAATCAACCAATCAAGGAGCTGGTTCTTTGAGAAAATCAACAAGATAGATAAACCCTTAGCCAGACTCACTAGAGGGCACAGGGAAAGCATCCTAATTAACAAAATCAGAAATGAAAAGGGAAACATAACAACAGATCCTGAAGAAATCCAAAACACCATCAGATCCTTCTACAAAAGGCTATACTCAACAAAACTGGAAAACCTGGATGAAATGGACAAGTTTCTAGACAGATACCAGGTACCAAAGCTAAATCAAGATCAGGTTAATGATCTAAACAGTCCTATATCCCCTAAAGAAATGGAAGCAGTCATTTATAGTCTCCCAACCAAAAAAAGCCCAGGATCAGATGGGTTTAGTGCAGAGTTCTATCAGACCTTCAAAGAAGATCTAATTCCAGTTCTTCAGAAACTATTCCACAAAATAGAAGCAGAAGGTACTCTACCCAATTCATTCTATACCTAAAAAACAGAAAGACCCAGCAAAGATAGAGAACTTCAGACCAATTTCCCTTATGAATATCAATGCAAAAACACTCAATAAAATTCTCACTAACTGAATCCAAGAACACATCAAAACAATCATTCATCCTGATCAAGTACATTTCGTTCCAGGGATGTAGGGATAGTTTAATATATGGAAATCCATCAATGTAATCCATTATATATACAAACTCAAAGATGAAAACCACATGATCATCTCGTTAGATGCGGAGAAAGCATTTGACAAAATCCAACACCCATTCATGATAAAAGTCTTGGAAAGATCAGGAATTCAAGGCCCATACCTAAACATGATAAAAGCAATCTATAGCAGGCCAGTAGCTAACATCAAAGTAAATGGTGAGAAGCTGGAAGCATTCCCACTAAACTCAGGGACTAGACAAGGCTGCCCACTTTCTCCCTACCTATTCAACGTTGTACTTGATGTCCTAGCCAGAGCAATTCGACAACAAAAGGAGATCAAGGGGATACAAATTGGAAAGGAAGAAGTCAAAATATCACTTTTTGCAGATGATATGATAGTATATATAAGTGACCCTATATATTCCACAAGAGAACTCCTAAACCTGATAAACAGCTTCAGTGAAGTAGCTGGATATAAAATTAACTCAAACAAGTCAATGGCCTTTCTCTACACAAAGGATAAACAGGCTGAGAAAGAAATTAGGGAAACACCCTTCTCAATAGTCACAAATAATATAAAATACCTTGGTGTGACTCTAACTAAGGAAGTGAAAGATCTGTATGATAAGAATTTCTAGTCTCTGAAGAAAGAAATCAAAGAAGATCTAAGAAGATGGAAAGATCTCCCATGCTCATGGATTGGCAGGATCAATATAGTAAAAATGGCTGTCTTGCCAAAAGCAATCTACAGATTCAATGCAATCCCCATCAAAATTCCAACTCAATTCTTCAACGAATTAGAAAGGGCAATCTGACTATGCCGGGGCCTGGCAAACACAGAAGTGGATGCTCACAGACAGCTATTGGATGTATCACAGGGTTCCCAATGGAGGAGCTAGAGAAAGTACCCAAGGAGCTGAAGGGATCTGCAATCCTATAGGTGGAACAACAATATGAACTAACCTATACCCTCCTCCTCCCCGCCCTGAGCTCGTGTCTCTAGCTGCATATGAATCAGAAGATGGCCTAGTTGGCCATCAGTGGAAAGAGAGGCCCATTGGTCATGCAAACTTTATATGCCTCAGTACAGGGGAACGCCAGGGCCAAGAAGTAGGAGTGGGTGGGTAGCGGAGTGGGTGGGGGAGCATGTGGGGGACTTTTGGTATAGCATTGGAAATGTAAATGAAATAAATACCCAATTAAAAAAAAGAAAGGGCAATCTGCAAATTCATCTGGAATAACAAAAAAACTAGGATAGAAAAACTCTTCTCAAGGATAAAAGAACCTCTGATGGATTCACCATGCCTGACCTAAAGCTGTACTACAGAGCAATTGTGATAAAAACTGCATGGTACTGGTATAGCTACAGACAAGTAGACCAATGGAATAGAATTGAAGACCCAGAAATGAACTCACACACCATATGGTCACTTGATCTTTGACAAGGGAGCTAAAACCATCCAGTGGAAAAAAAGACAGCACTTTCAACAAATGGTTATCATGTGAATTGATCCATTCCTATCTCCTTGTACTAAGGTCAAATCTAAGTGGATAAAGGAACTCCACATAAAACCAGAGACAGTGAAACTTATATAGGAGACAGTGGGGAAAAGCCTCGAAAATATGGGCACAGGGGAAAAATTCCTGAATAGAACAGCAATGGCTTGTGCTATAAGATTGAGAATAGACAAATGGGACCTCATAAAATTGCAAAGCGTCTGTAAGGCAAAAGACACTGTCAATAAGACAAAAAAGCCACCACAGGTTGGGAAAGGATCTTTACCTATCCTAAATCAGATAGGGGACTAATATCCAATATATATAAAGAACTCAAGAAGGTGGACTCTAAAAAATCAAATAACCCCATTAAAAAATGGGGCTCAGAGCTAAACAAAGAATTCTCACCTGAGGAATACCGAATGGCTGAGAAGCACCTGAAAAAATGTTCAACATCCTTAATCATCAGGGAAATGCAAATCAAAACAACCCTGAGATTCCACCTCACTCCAGTCAGAATGGCTAAGATCAAAAATTGAGGTGACAGCAGATGCTGGCGAGAATGTGGAGAAAGAGAAACACTCCTCCATTGTTGGTGGGATTGCAAGCTTGTACAACCACTCTGGAAATCAGTCTGGTGGTTTCTCAGAAAATTGGACATGGTACTACCAGAGGATCCTGCAATACCTCTCCTGGGCATATATGCAGAAGATGTTCCAACCGGTAAGAAGGACACATGCTCCACTATGTTCATAGCAGCCTTATTTATAATAGCCAGAAGCTGGAAAGAACCCAGGTGCCCCTCAACAGAGGAATGGATACAGAAAATGTGGTTCATTTACACAATGGAGTAATACTCAGCTATTAAAAACAATGAATTTATGAAATTCCTAGGTAAATGGATGGACCTGGAGGGCATCACCCTGAGTGAGGTAACCCAATCACAAAAGAACTCACATGATATGTACTCACTGATAAGTAGATATTAGCCTAGAAACTTAGAATACCCAAGATATAAGATTCAATTTTCGAAACACATGTAACTCAAGAAGAATGAAGACTAAAGTGTGGAAACTTTGCCCCTTCTTAGAATTGGGAACAAAACACCATGGAAGGAGTTACAGAGACAAAGTTTGGAGCTGAGAAGAAAGGATGGACCATCTAGAGACTACCATATCCGGGGATCCATCCCATAAACAGCTTCCAAACGCTGACATCATTGCATAAACTAGCAAGATTTTGCTGAAAAGACCCTGATATAGCTGTCTCTTGTGAGATATGACAGGGCCTAGCAAACACAGAAGTGGATGCTCACAGTCAGCTATTGGATGTATCACAGGGTTCCCAATGGAGGAGCTAAAGAAAGTACCCAAGGAGCTAAAGGGATCTGCAACCCTATAAGTGGAACAACATTATGAACTAACCAGTACCCCCCGGAGCTCGTGTCTCTAGCTGCATATGTATCAGAAGATGGCCTATTTGGCCATCAGTGGAAAGAGAGACCCATTGGTAGTGCAAACTTTATATTCCTCAGTACAGGGGAACGCCAGGGCTAAGAAGTGGGAGTGGGTGGGCAGGGGAGTTGGGGGGAGGGTATGGGGGACTTTTAGGATAGCATTTTAAATGTAAATGAAGAAAATACCTAATAATAATAATAATAATAATAATAATAATAATAATAATAATAATAGAATCACTGCTCTAGATAGAGCTTATCGAGTGATGAAGGAATGAGAATACTCACTGTTTAAGTCACCCAGTGTGTAACATTTTGTTTGGGCTGACTGAGACAACCATCGTATGTAAATGAGTGAATTTACATATGCAATTTAATGACAGACCTATCAGTCATCATCTACATAAGGACTTTATTCTCTGGAAGCTAAATGTTTCAAGTTCCACAAATGTTTACATGATCGCATTTGAGTAATGCAAAAGTGGCTACGCTTTTTTGCATTCAGTAATAAATAAAATCAGTTTACTTCTCATTTCACGGCATGCTGATTTCTCCTGTGGCTGGCTGATTGACAATTGGAACCAGAGGAGGGAAAAGTTGTGTCCTCTGCAGAGTCCATACTGCTGGGAAAGGCCAAGGGCTACAGCTAAGCATCTGCCTGAACCCCAAAGTCATTAATGCCAATATAAGGCCATAGCCTGCTGGAGTCAAGGGCAGGATAACCCCAGGACACTTCTCTGCCCAGCTTCCCTGGTGTCTATTTTCACCTCTAATGTCTCCAGATGTTCCTCCTGCTGCCAGCTCTGATGGAAGCTCTGCCTGCCTGCTGCCCTAGGGCAATCAGAGCACCTGAGGAGAGATGTTCTGACATGCTCCACAACATAGATTCTGCCTGCAGGAGTCTGGAGTGGGGGTGGGAGGGAGGATGGATCCAGGTTGCTTCCCTGTCCTTGTGACCTCCTCTGATCTCTGGTGTCACCAGGTAGACAAACTTCCTATCCATAAAGCTTCAAGAATCTCTGAAACCATCCCTACCCACTTGATATTTGGGGGTTACTTCAAAGAAAGGGGCTTTGAAAGTTCTTTTAAGATTCTTAAAAATACTTTGTTCCTTTTTAAGTTCTATTTCTTCTATGTCTGAAAAGTATTATCAGGTTCCGTATGACCCAATTGGTGTGTGTGCATATATATATATATACATGTATGTATATGTGCACAAGGAGGCCAAAGGTCAACATTGAATGTCCCCCTCACTCACTTCCTACCTTGTTTTTGAGACATGATAGCTCATTGTTCTGGAGCTCAGCAGTTCAGGTAGGCAGTCACCCAGCATTGTCTCTGATTTTCCAGCACCGTGGTTCCAGCAACCTGCTGCCCACATGGCTGTTCTCCCAGGTTCTGCACATTGACCTTGGCTCCTCATGTTTATGCACCAAGAATTTGACTACTCAGCCATCCCACTGCTCCATGATTTGCAGGTCTTACACACTTAGTTTCCTTTTCTACAGCATCTAAAGTTTACTTGTGTTTCATCCATACAGTCAATAGAGGCATCTTCCCCCTGAGACCTTAACAGAATTCTTGTAGAATTCTCTACTGAATATATGTAACCAGAGTCACTCTGTTCAGAGTTTTCTGTGATTCTTCCTTGATTATGAAATGCTTTGTTCCTATACTATCTTCAGCTACTTGGAATCCTGGAGACAGCATTTCTAGTGTGCTATTTGTTCAGGAGAGCTTACCTGCCATCTACTTTCATAGCATCCAGGGAAATGTTCTTCCCCAAGGACTCCTGTCCAGGTGGACAGAAAAACCAAACCATCCCCTTTCCATGAAAAAAATCTTTCTGCTATCCATTTGGAGTTAGCAATTTTAGTATTTTACTAATAGCAGCAATTATTCTTTTTTATTTACCATAAGCAGTTGATAGTACTCTTATTTTATGACTTTTCTTCCTAGTTTATGATAATGTTCCTTTTTTTTTTCCAATGGTAATGTCATAAGCCTCATTTTCCCTTCTGTTAGGTCTTGATTATTCCCCAACAGGCTGATATTTAAAATAAAAACATTTAAAACTTTATGTTAGCATAACAGTTAATATGACTGCATGCATAGAAGAGAAAATAAGCCTATAGAAACTGTTAATATTATCCCACACACATTAAGTCTAATGCAGCTTATCTAGCTAGCAGCTGCCCTTCAGAGCTGATCTGATGGTAAAGTCAAATCTTGGTTTTTAAAAGGTAAAATAAATAAGAGGATGGGCAACCCAGAATCAGCATTTCACTGTTAGGGCAGGGCTAACTTCCAAGGGTCATTTGTATCTGACAGAAAAGATAACAGGGAAATTCTATACCCTTTGTGTAAGAGTCAACTCTAAATTAACCCTATTGATTTGCTTGCTATTTTTGTCTTTATTGCTTTGTCAATGACCTATAACAGCTGCATATTTAAGGGATACAACGTGGTGTTTTGATTTATGTGTACAATTTTTAAGTATTTATTTTGTTTGTTGATATTATACTGTAATTACATCATTACCTTCTACCAGTTTCTCCCTCTAAGCCCTCCCATGTACTCCATGTCCCTTCCTGTCTTTCAAATTCATGGCCTCTTTTTTTTTTAATTTTTCTTACACACACACAAGCTTTCATACATAAACACGACCTGTTCAGTCTGTATTATGATCCTCGTATGTGTAAGTTTTCAGGGCAGACCATTTGGTGTTAGAGAACCAATTGACATGCTCTTCCCTGGGGAAAGCTATTTCTTCAGCTCTCAGCATTTCTTAGTTGCCTGCAGTTCTTTGTGTAGGATTAAGACATCATGACCTTTCCCCCATATATATTAGCATGTCTAGTGGTGTAATCCTTGTTGTCCTTGTTTAGGTCAGGTTTATGCTGCCATGTTGATGGACTTCATGGCTATAGCTCTGACATTACTAGGAGACAGACTCTCACAGCAAACTCCCTGACTCTGTCTCCTACAGTCTTTGTACTCCTTTCACAGTGATCCCTGAGCCTAAGGTACAGGAGTGATAGTGTAGATATAACAAATACGTCAATCAAAATTGAGCATATACTTGAAGCAACTCTCAAAAGGGCCCCATTCTCATGTCTATTATATCACCATTTGTAGTTAGGAGATAAAATCATCCTAAATAGCCATAATGCTGAGTGGATATGCAGGTAGAATTTGTATATACAATGGAAAGCTACTTGGCCATAAAGAAGGATGACATTCTGTCATTCGTGACAACATGGACAGACTGGAAGTCATTATATCGTTATTGTTGTATAACATGCCAGAAGCTAGGTGCCTGGTGCAGATTATTAGCTAATTAGCCAGAAGATGCTTATGCAGCTCCACTCTAGGTTATCAGTTTCAAACAGGAGGCAGAAGCTAGATTGGGCCACAGGAAGTGGCACTGGCTTCTGTCGGCTTCTAGGAGGAAGCTGGAGGGGAAGATACAGGAAAACCTTGGCTGCCAGCCTAAGCTGACAGTTCCTGGGAAACAAAAGTCATCACATTAGGATTCAGTCCTAGCTTCCCAGCTTTAGTGTGTGCTGAACCACCTGCAGGCCCCTTCCCTGCCTTTGCATGTGAGGGCATCCACTCATCTTTCAGGTTTCAGCTAAGAAACATACCCCTGGACCAATTTCTGCCCAAAGTGAATCCAGGACTCCCAAGGGCTGAGCAGAAATGGAAGCAGGTAAGACCATCTGAAGGGCAAGAGAGGAAAGGACCCTCCCCCAAGTTGTCTGTCCCCACCAAGACTGCTTAGCTTGTCTCTAGGTTCAACCCTACCTCAGACACACCCTTCTGTTTCCTGTCCTGTAAGATTTTAAATTTCTGCTGGCTCATTATCCTAATTGGTTATGGCTTTTAATAGCACACACAAAAAGTTATCATACCACAAAGAACATCATTAGCTAGAGGAATAGAAACAATAGAGGAAAAGACATTGAAGCAGAAAAGAGTGCTTGAGCTGTAGTTACCACAGAAATTCAAATGTACAGAAGAACTGGAACTTAAATAGTGCAAGGAGACCTGTGCAAGGAGTGGTTATGTAAGTGAAAGGGAAGAAAAGAAATGTTACTGAGAAGTTACTTCTGTAAGCCAGGAGGTACAGGGTGAGTCCATCAACCATATTATAAAGGAGTCCCACCGGGCCTCTGGGGAGATCCTTTGTAAATCCAGCAGACTACTAACACTTCTGTAGACCACAGGCTAGCATGAAAGCACTAAAAAGATGTAGGTAATTTCCAAGGTCAGTCAAAACCACCACTTACCATTTAACGAAAGCTTTTAATACTACAAATGCCCCCATTTTCTCTCCATCTTTTATGGTTTAGCAATAAGGAAAGGCTGTCTGTCATGGTAGTCTATTCCTTAATGAGCCCTCTCTGACTCTTTAGGACTTTACAAAGAATAAAGGAATGGGAGCAAATGCAAATGTTTTACTAGCCTCTCTAAAAGAATAACATTAAAGAGACACACTATCCAGTAATGAAAACGTCTGGTTTAAAGGAAACCTCATTCTCAGGGAGACCAACTATAGAACAATCAATAGTAACAGGCTTTATGTCCAAATGGGAGAGCAGGAGACAGGTGTGGTATGCTTACTCGTGGTTAATAAGGCGTATACTGACACAATGGGGCCTAGGGGTGCTCAAAAGGCAGAGTTTAAGAAAAAATGCTGCCTTTCTAAATAATAATTAATGGCAGTTTTTTTATTCACAAAGTGCCACAGAAAACATCTTCCCTTCTGAACCCATTAATTCGTTACACAGAAACCTAAGCCAGGAAGAAAGGTCAAAGGGCTGCTAAACCTACAACATCACATCTGAAGCAATGTGAAAGCTGTTCTGCACAAAACACCCTAGAGCCTCAGTTCCCTAGCTGCTGTCTAAACAAGAGCTGTTGTGCAGGCCCTAGGAGAAGAAATGCTCCTAAACTATGAAGCTTGAGAGCTTCTCAAACCAGGAGATAGAGTCTGAGAACTAAAGCCTTACAGTCCTTAGTCAGACAGAAAGCTGAGGCTGCTAACAACACTGACAGACTTTTTTTCCTTTCCTTTCCTCCTCCAGGAAAGAGCTGCTTTGCTTAAACCATAGGTGAGTCACATCTGTTTGACCCACAACAACAAAGGGCAACATATGAAGTGCTTCCTGGATTTGCAGTGACATGCTCACATGTATCAAGGAGAATACTCACTGGAATACTTACTGTCAAGAAAGAAAGCTTAAATTGTCATTTTAATGGACCTGTAGAGAAAGTTCAATGGTTTAGAGCACTTGCCAAGGACCCAAGTTCCTCTGCCAGTACCTACATGGCATTTACAACTTTCTGTAACTCCAGTTCTAGGATACCCATTGCCCTCTTTTAATCTCAGAGGGCACCATGCAGGCATTGTGCACATATACACCTGCAGGCAGGCAGGCAAAACACCCATACAATTAAAATAAATGTATCTTTCAAATAAAATATAATTTCAAGAATAGTCCAAAGGAAAATGGATGGTGAAAGCTAATCAGGCTAATTGGAATTCCACACTGCTGCCTAATAAGGAGCTTGTGCCAATGATGCTAAAGTTCCTGTTGCAATTTATATGGCATAGACTTTTGCATTGGGAAAAAGAAATGAATGAATGGGTCAAAATAATTTTACAGGGTCTCATTTTTACATGAGAAGAACCCTTCTTGTAGGTATCATGGATGGTGAAACTTTGAAAACCTGTACAAGGCCAGTTTGGAAAGCAGATGTCAATTAGTACTGATGCTATTGTACCTATACATATTTCACATCTCTCAAGGTACCAACAGATATATCACTTTACATCACCATCATAGCCCTTATTCCTGCAGGGACATCAGACCAGTGAGTGAGAGACAGAACTTGGTCCTATACAATGGGCTTCTCCAAGCCCAAATCTGGTACTGATACTATGGTTGCTCGCACTAAAGTCAGGCTATTCTAGGAAAAAGATCGTTTCCTTAAGAAAAGGGGTGTTCAATGGTTTATAAAGATCATGGAATTTGAAAACTCTGACCTTACTTTGCCTTATGGTGTAGTCTAACATTGAACAAGTAACATATGCTTTCTGAACTGTGTGTGTGTGTGTGTGTGTGTGTGTGTGTGTCTGTGTGTCTGTGTGTCTGTGTGTCTGTGTCTGTGTGTGTCTGTGTGTGTCTGTGTCTGTGTCTGTGTCTGTGTGTGTCTCTGTGTGTGTGTGTCTGTGTGTATGTGTCTGTGAGTGTGTGTGTCTGTGAGTGTGTGTGTGTCTGCGTGTGTGTGTGTGTCTGTGTGTCTGTCTGTCTGTCTGTGTATCTGAGTGTGTATGCATACAAAGTAGATACCAAAAGTCAATTTTCAATATCTTTTTTTGGCTGCCAGCTGCCTTTATTTATTGAGACAGGGTTTCTCATTGATTATCTATGCTGACTGGCAAGTAAGCCTTGTGAGTCTGCCTGTCTCTACCTTCCTATCTTTGAGATTAAAAACACAGGACAGGGGCTGGTGAGATGGCTCAGTGGGTAAGAGCACCCGACTGCTCTTCCAAAGGTCCAGAGTTCAAATCCCAGCAACCACATGGTGGCTAACAACCATCCGTAACGAGATCTGGCGCCCTCTTCTGGAGTGTCTGAAGTCAGCTACAGTGTACTTACATATAATAAATAAATAAATCTAAAAAAAAAAAAAAAAAAACCACAGGACAGCTACCACACTGTTGGGTTTGAAGGGTGTCCCAAGTCTGCTTGGGCTCTGGCAGCTCAGGAGGCCAGATGCCAAAAGTTTTGACTGCACTTACTGCACGCCAGTGCCAGGCAGGCTATGGGAAGCTGTGGGACTTCTCTCTGAGGGTGGGGGAGTGCAGTCTGAGGTCCCTAGTGACAGTTGGAGCCAGCTCCGGGGCCCTGAGCCTACAAGGGGGCCGGGAGTGTCTGGTTCTCATGCTCTTGAGCACCCAGCCACCACTGGGAGCCTTGGAAGAGTTGAGAATGGAGTGGGGGCCCACTGGCTGGATCTAGTCTGGGGCCAAAGGGGACAAGAGGGGAGAGCTCCAGCTGGGTCCTGATGGGGAGGAGAGAGTCCTTGGTTTGTTGGGTGGGTGGCTTGGCTTGATAGAGGCTGTGGCTGGGAGAGCTTAGAGTCCTTCTGTAGGAGACTAGTGCAGCTCTTTAGATAAGGGCCTGTTCCATTGCTCCCCATGGCAGACCCATGAAAAGACACAGTCTATGCTTTTAGAGCATTTATTGTCATGGCAGAGAGTGGCAATGAGTAAAACCATACTCCACTTTCTCAGGGCAGGTCTGAAGTTAAATACCTTTTGCAGGGAGGAGTGTCTGGGAAGTGGAGTTTATTGGCTAAGCCTCCAGGCCTTTAGGTACCTCATTAAGATGGAGATCCATATTGAGGCTACCTGTGATCACATCTTCTACCTGTGGAGGGGCTTGGGGCGTTGCCTTTATGTGACTGATGGCTACAAAATTATGGAGGGCTGCAGTCTCGTGTCAGGAGCCTGGTGTCCAGGAGTGTGGCAAAATGCCTACTGTCCCTTGCAGGGTTATCCCCTACAGGGTCTCTGGGGTTTCCAACCTAGCTCAGTCAGAAACCAGGCTGCCTTTCACGGACCTACACTGCACCAGTTCTTACTTACGTGCTTGTATCTGAATGTAAACCATCACTCAAAATCAAACTCAGATCCTCAGGTTTGTGCAGCAGTTACCTTATCAGCTGAGTCATCTTCCCAGCCCTGGGCCTCACTTTTATCGTCTATAAAATAAATGTCATTGTAAAACTCACAAGAGCCAGCATCATTGTTGCACACTAGTTTTTAGTTTTCCTCTTCTTTCCAGTTTCATGGAAGACCACATCCTCACATCCCGTGCTTCTGTCTGGTTCTGATCACTGAAGTGAGAACTGGTGTTTGGCATGCTACCACTAGGTCTAGACAATAAAAAGTCTACATGTGATGCTCTGTCCTCCCTCTGGTCTTTCCCTGAGTTGGGAAACAGAATCATGGTGAAATTGAAGCAGCTTCCAATCACCTTATCTGATCCATTGCGTCCAGACATGGGGACTGTGAAGCAGGGCTGCAGCTCAGTCTGGCATACCCTGACCAATGTAATTCAAGTATCTGGGAGAAAATATAATGCCATTATATAAGATAGACAAAGTCCATGTGCAGCCACAAATTTATAAATGTTACCCCCTTATTATCGTTGTGCAGTGTTCAAGTATGGGAACTAGGTCCATAATCCAAGGGTGCTAACTTTACTGTCCATTAATTCTCTCAAAAAACATGGCCTGAGTTTCTACCATGGGCAGGACACAATATGAGGAGTTGATGAACTATTGATAAAACAGATGCGATAGTAACACCTACAGGACCAAGATCCAGGGGATGCTTTTCAAAGGGTTGAGATACACTGTCTGAGAGAGTCCAGGTATAACTTTCCATAAAGACATCACTCTACATTCTAGTGACTTGAGACAAAATGAAATACCATGCATCAAGGAAGTGAGGTATCATAGTACCCATCAGAAGATAGCAAGTCCTCTATTCTATGCATAGGACTCACTTGACAACCTACCTGCTCATGAGAAAATACAGTGTTCAGTGTACTGGGATGAAAGAACAAAACTGCTAGCTCCTACCAATGTCATTTTAGCAAGCTAATGGCTATTTAGTATCAACACCATGCCTCATACCCTATGGTACTTGCTAGCTGTGTAATAATAGAGTAGGAAATATTTATATATCTAGCCAACTTTATGAAATATGTACACTTATATGCATTAATTATGTGTAGAAAGTTTTATATTAATGTGGTACTTGGTGAGTATTACTTGTGTTCAATAAACTAGGTTTTCCTTAGTAAAAAGAAAATGTTACATGTATCTGAAAGAAAAAAAGAAAGGAATCTAATATATATGATCCCACATGTGAATCTCCCACACTTAAAGGATCATTTTTCTCCTTCTTCCCTGAAACTTAACTTATTTCTAAATGGGAAACTCCCTAAAAACTCTTCAGAATTGGGTGACCAGAATGTTATTAACTATCAAATTGCAGCCAGATACATTCTCGACGTGATAACTCAATTCCTGGGCACAGCCACTTTCCATCTACTGGGTGAAATGATTACATCTGGAAAATGTACACACATGGACTCAGAACTCAAAATCAGTCCCCAAATGCATCAGAAAATCTCTATTAATTGTAAGCAGATTCCAACAGAATTGAACAGTGAAGCTCCAACACGATTCCCAGTACTTGATCTCTTACCTTTGAATCTAATTTAATTCCAGCATCTTTGCTTTAGAAGTTTTGCAGAGAAGTTTTTAAGTTTTTGCATGACTTGCAGGCTGTCAGTTTTATTGGCCAGACTGTACAAGTCTTATATCCATCCCAAATAATTCTATACTTAAAAAAAAAGCAAACTATGGAATGTCTAGAAAATGCTTTCAATATTTCAGAAAGTAAATTTGGGGATTAAGACATCAGCTTTGACTGTTTACCTTCCATGTCATCCAAATTGCTAGTGCAATGCCTGGGCAACCGTAATCTCCCAGACACAGTAGAGAAACCTTCATGAAACTGGTTAGACCTTAGATACATCCTATGAGATTTAAACCTCAGTGTGCACCAAGATCATTTTCCAGCTTCTCTCTAATATCTACCCTCCTGAGGGGTTCTTCAAAAGGTGTGGCCCCTGCCCCTATGAGTGGCTACCTGAAAACCCTTCCATGTTTTTTCTAACCTTTGTCTTAATTCTCTCTCCCAACAAGATCTTGGAAGAGTTTTCAGGATCCTTGTGGCCACCCACAATGACACCATTGTCTTTTCCTCCCTAAACTCCTCCTCCTCCTCCTCCTCTTCCTCCTCCTCCTCCTCCTCCACCACCACCACCATCACCCCACACACACACACACACATACACACACACACTCCTCTTCCTGGGAGTCTGAGATTTGTCTAATGATAGCAGGTGGAAATTAATTGAATAATTGACCAGATCACACCAAGTTTTAAAAATGTCTCACTGTGGTTAAGTTATCTACGACACAACCCTGCTCTGGACTGGGTGTGGCAGGCAGACATTTGAGAGGCTATGTTGAGAACCCCCATGTTGAGTGTTCTTCCCTCTGCACAGTTGCTGACTAACAGCAGGGCAACTGCATAGGAAAAGGTGCCAAAAATGAGATTTTTATAGTGGTCAATGGGCTCCTTCAAAAAAGAAAAAAAATAATGAATTTTGTAATGTGCACTCAAGGCATTTTTAAAATATATCAAAACATAATTTAAAATATTGAGAAGAAAGCATAGGTAGGAAGAAACAAAACATGCAGGCCTTTACTCATCAATATCTTTCAAACATTGCCTAACGTGCATTAAACAAGCATTAAGCACACACACACACACACACACACCCCAGACAAGGTGCTAAAGAGGTAAAAACAGATGGCAATATAACTAAAGTCCATTTTAACCTCCAAATGCACACTGCACTTATGACTCTGTTCTGAGAATCCTATGCTTTGAACAAAGTTTTTCTGAAAAGGACCTGAGAGAAATCTGGCATAGTAGCATAAACTTGTAATCCCAGCATTCAGGAAGCTTGTCATTCAGGAGGATCATAAATTCAAAGACAACCTGGAATGTATTGTGACACCTTGTCTCACATCCCAGAGTATCCAATAAAGAGAAGGACCAGAAAATAAAATATTGCAGGCACTGTGTGCTGTATAAAGTTCTATTGCATATTCTCCTCTGGTGTGTTGTGCAGCCCTTTAAAAGTGTAAAAGCTAGACAGGCAGGGGTGGCTCACGCCTTTAATCCCAGCATTTGGGAGGCAGAGGCAAGCGGATTTCTGAGTTCAAGGCCAGCCTGGTCTACAGAGTGAGTTCCAGGACAGCCAGGGCTATACAGAGAAACCCTGTCTCAAAAAAAAAAAAAATGTAAAAGCTTTTCTTTGTATGAAGGCCATTTGCTGGCAGCATTTATCCCAAAGGCTGCCTCTGCCATATCCCTGCCTGAGCCAAGAACGCTGGCCATGCAACCAGACAAAATTACTAAAACAGAGAAAACCAAGAGCCTTCTGTTAGTAGACAGGCAGTAAAATAGAGTTCAAGTCCAAATCAATGGGTTGATTTTACACAATCATAATAAGAATCCCAGAGCTGTTTGTGTTTCATTTTTGTTTTATTTTTCTTTGAAAAAGGAGGTATGGGCTGGTAGGGATAAAGAACTTGGAAAATTATTCTGATCCATATAAAAATGATGTTAAGGTTAAAATAAATTCTGAAATAAAAAGTTAGAAAGGGAAATAACTTCCCCCCAAAACGCTGGTAACACTGTAATAATTAAGAGCATAAATGGTCTAGGGGATGGCTTAATTGTTACAATGTTTCTAACAAAAGCATGAGGACCAGAGTTTAGTCCTGAGAATACAGTAAGAATCTCAAGGACTAGCTGGGAAGGAAGGTCACAGGAGTCTATGGAAGTGACCTGTACTGGCTAGTTTTGTGTCAACTTGACACAGGCTGGAGTTATCACAGAGAAAGGAGCTTCAGTTGAGGAAATGCCTCCATGAGATCCAGCTGTAAGGCATTTTCTCAATTAGTGATCAAGCAGGGAGGTCCCCTTGTGGGTGGAACCATCTCTGGGCTGGTAGTCTTGGGTTCTATAAGAGAGCAGGTTGAGCAAGCCAGGGGAAGCAAGCCAGTAAAGAAAATCCCTCCCCGGCCTCTGCATCAGCTCCTGCTTCCTGACCTGCTTGAGTTCCAGTCTTGCATCCTTTGGTAATCAACAGCAATGTGGAAAATGTAAGCTGAATAAACCCTTTTCTCCCCAACTGCTTCTTGGTCATGATGTTTGTGCAGGAATAGAAACCCTGACTAAGACATGACTCTAGCTGAGACTTATAGCAGCAGAAGACATGGAGACTGAAGTGGCTACCTCCTCTAGCCAAGTGGGACTTCTGGTGGAGGGAGGGGGACAGAAACCCATACACAAAACACGCAGAGATAAAGATAGAATAGAGATTGAAAGATCAGCCTCCCTATACTCAGGAGACAGAACAGACAAATTCCTGGGACTTACTGGTCAGCAAGCCTAGACTGCTCAGCGAGCTCCAGGTCTGTGAGAAACTGTCTCTAAAAACAAGGTCAATGGAAATTGAAGAGCAACACCGAGCCACATACACAGACATGCACACACATGCATGAGAGAGAGAGAGAGCAAGACAGAGACAGAGAGACAGGCAGACAGAGACAGAGACAGAGAATAAGTCCAATAATGCAGAATGGTATGAAACAGAAAACAGATCTTAATACACACACACTCACACACACACACACACACACACACACACACACACACACACATATAGCTCATGAAAAAACATTGAAAATATGTTTGGGAAAGGGTACAGAATGGCTCAATTAAAGAGTTGCTAGGCCAATTGATTATTTGTGGGACGAAAATCAAGTTCAATCTTTTTAAATATTTAGAATAAAATATATGCTAAAATAAATTCTAAGTCATAAAATTTAAAAATTCTATTAGAGAAGCCCAAATAAAACATAATTAAATATAATTTAAATTTTTCCCTTTATAGGGAACACCATTCTAAAATTGTAGTATTCACACACACACACACACACTCACACATTCATATGTGCACATATGATACACATAAATACTTGAAAATAAGATTAGTAAATTCAATTTTTAAATTCTGAGGCTAGCGATGTACCTCAGAGGCAGAACACTTGGATAGCATGTTCAGAGTTCTGGGTTCAATCTTCAGCAACATAAAATACGTAAATAAGAAATTATAATGGTGCATGTTTTATATTGTAAATTTACAATTATATATTACCTATAATGTTAATATAGTAAACATAATCTTACATGTTATATAGTAATTTTAACTACTAAATGAAATTAACATCTTCCATACCACCAATTAGTGTTTTGAGACAGTAAGAAATACTTTTTGAGTTTACAATTTAAAACAGCATCATGAGGCCAGCCTGGTCTACCGAGTGAGTTCCAGGGCAGCCAAGGCTATACAGAGAAACCCTCTCGGAAAAAAAAAAAAAAAAAAAAAAAAAAAAGCATCATTAGGTTTTGCTGATCAAATTAGGCATGCCAGTACTCAGTGCCTATCAGAGCTACTTCCAGGCTCCAATTCACCTATGGATGGAACAGAAACGGACTTAGTCCCTCCGGCAAATAATATCAAGCATACTACCAATGGCCTTGATCTTTGATCTAGCAATTTTCCTTCAAAAAAAATTCAATCTAGGGGCTAGAAAGATGGCTCAGTGGGTAAACACCTAATAATCTGAGTTTGATTTCCAAAACCCACACAAAAGTGGGAAGAAAGAATCAACCCCACAAAGTTGATTTTAGACCTACATACCACACACCATAAGCACACACACATACACACACCACATACACAAACAATAACAAGTATAATTTTAAAAGAATAAATATAAATAAAATAATCATGAATACATACAAATATACAAATGCACTAAGATATAATTGGACCATACAGCTGGAATAGAACACCTGACACTGAGGGGTGGAAGGGCTAATCAGTTATGACAAATCTGTGTCACAAAATCCCACATCACTATTTAAATTATGCCTAGCAGAGGTGGTTTTTTTTTAACTTGTTTTATATTATTGTTGTGGTTAGTAGTTGTATCTGTATAGTGAGTTTGAGTGCAGGCATACACATGCCATGTGTATGTGTAGCAGTTAAAGGACAATTTGTCATTTCTCTCCTTCCACAGTAGATGCCAGGGTTATAACTCAGGTCATCAAGCATCAATCAGGTGTACATAGCAAGTGTCTTTTACCTACTAGTTATCTTTCCTGCACAGGATACGTGTGTGTGTGTCGTGTGTGTGTGTCGTGTGTGTGTGTGTGTGTGTGTGTGTGTGTGTGTGTGTGTGTCTGTGTGTGTCTGTATGTGTCTGTGTGTGTCTGTGTATATCTGTGTTCCTGTGTGAGTATCTATGTGTATATTTATATATTCACATATAGGATTTTTAAAAATGCACCAAAATGGTCAATATTGATCATTGCTATAATTTCCCTAGAAAATAGATCATAGGTAACTAGTGTCTTATTATTTAAATGTTTTTCTGTGTTTCTAACTCTTGTCAATACCTGATTTCTTAGAAACAAGAGAGTGAAAGATAACCCTTAACCATTCATAAAAGAGAGAGAGAGAGAGAGAGAGAGAAATGTTGATACTCACTAAGCCAAAACTCATTCTAAACACAACTGATACCAAGCTCTGGAATATAAGACTTCATATGGCAGATTAAAACTCATTATCAGGGAGTTATAGAGATAGCTTACTTGGGAAGGTATTGCAGTGCAAACGTGAGGACCTGTGTTTAATACCCCAGAACTAATATAAATGCCAGGCATGGCAGCTCACACATATAATCCCAGTTCTGGGAAGGCAGGGACTGGTGGATCCTAGGACCTTCTGGTCAGACAAGCCTAGCCAAATTGGCAAATTACCAGTTTATACTGTCTCAAAATAAAACAGAAAGAGCAATTGAGAAAGACACACATCTATCCACCAACCTCTGACCTCCACAGGCTCATATACACATATGAACACACAAATGAACACACATGAGTACATGCAATACACACATTATGATATAAAATGGAGACACACCCTAGATTTTTCACAATCCAATCTTAACATGAGCAAGTCATGTCTTAAAAATATGCAGGCATAAACATCAGTACAATGCTGACACAGGTCTAAGAATAAATATCCAGTTTGTTCACAAATGACAGGATCCAACAAATGTTCTGTAAGCAGAAAAGCCACATTCATTAAAAGGAACATGATCAATAATGTTGATTTGGACATTATTAGACTGTTAGAGCAAAACACTATAATTAATGGAGGCCTGGCCTCATTAGGGCAGGAAGTTAGAAAACAAGGCTTGCCAGTCACTTGGTTCTAATACATTGAACAAAGGAAACAATGTACTGAGATTATTAAGAAATCAACTGGGAGAAATAAATAACTCTAGGGAGCATGACGCAAGAGTATTAAGGGAATAACTCAGAAACTCTCTAATTAAGACATGAAGAAGATGGTTCAATTGAAGATGACCAAAGGGATAAAATAAACTTAAGTACCAAATAGCTTTGGCATAGAATAGTCTGTCATGGAGTGGAATCTACCCGGCACATCTGCTTTCAAGCTGTATGAGATCCTTAACCTCTCATGGTATCCATCTCCTCCTCCACTATCAAACACAGAAAGAGATAATCTTGAGGGGTGAGGGCAAAGTGAGACAATAGAGTATACCTGGTTCAAATCCTTACAATAAAAGTTATAGGCTTCTGCTCTGTGGTGGTTTCCTATGGATTGGGACATCACCTTCTAGAGTGACTGGGTAGATTCAAGAGGCTCATGAAACTCGCAAATCCCCTTCCTGCATCTATATAAGCTATACATATATACATCTATATAAGCTATACATATATAGCTGCCTGAGAGGAGAAACTTCAGTAATGAGGCATCCTACAAGCTGCACAGCTTTGTGTGTTGTTACCCATGCTGGGGTAAGCTTTTTAGTGATGCTGGTACCTGTGAGTCACCTGTCCTCTTATAGCGAAACAAAGATCCATGCTCCTACAAGCATCCCAAATGAACTCATTGGTTCACCATGCTTGGTTTGGGGGAATTGTTTCTTTGATCTGTCATTGCCCTCTTAAAGTCATGGGGAAAAAAAATCTCATGAACAGCAATGGAAAGCTATGGGCATCATTTTCCCTTTTCTGGCCCAATGGAAAGCATGCAGAAAGGCCTTACTTGGTGCTAAAGGGAGGTTGGAAGAGTTAGAGAAGAAATGATGTGTCAGCAACCTGAGTGATGACATGGATGGTGCCTAGAGATAGCTCCCAGGATGTGAGTGTCTGGTTTGTGTCTACCATCCATCAAGCCCTGACTCAGCACAGAGCTGGGAATGAAAGAATGGGTAAAGGACAAAACCTTTCCCTACAGAGCAGGATCGGTGCAACCATAGATGGTGGGGGAGTCTGTCAGAGAAAATGCAATAAAACTTCTAAGTAAAAGGAAAATAAATTCAGTGAGAACTCAGCAAATCTAGACTAAGCCTATTGAACATGACTTTAAAAGAGATGTCGAAGACAAAGAGAGAAGAAAATTGGCAGTGCTGGGAAGAATTAATGAAGACAAAAATCAATATTACTCAGTAACAAGATAAGAGAAACCCTCTAGAAATACAAGATGAGTGTGAGTGATAATCGAGTGCCACTCGGTGTGCAGTACAGTGTTGAAAGAATTAGACAACGGCCTTGAAGGTAAGCAGGCATGCTAAGTTCTAGCCATCACCAGGTGCTGATAAAAGACCCCGTGTGGTCCAATGATGCCTGCAAAGCCAACGGGCAATTGTGACAACTTGTGGGTGAATTAGCCCTCTGTCCACAAAGAAGTAATAAAGACAATTTATGGAGCTGCTGAGAATCAATAACAACATTAAAATTTATCGTAATCTACATTAAGGGTAGTTGAAATTTTTTGGAGGGGGGGGGTTGGTTTTTTGAGACAGGGTTTCTCTGTATAGCTCTGGCTGTCCTGGAACTCACTCTGTAGACCTGCCTGGCCTCAAACTCAGAAATCCGCCTGCCTCTGCCTCCCAAGTCCTGGGATTAAAGGCATGCGCCTCCACTGCCTGGCTCTGGTTAGATGGCTCTAACCTCATCGTGCTCCACCTCAAAAAAATGGAACAAGAGGAAGACGAGTCGGCACTAAAGAGAAGCGAGCTTGTCAACTGGTACCTGAAGGAAATCGAGTCAGAGATAGACTCTTAATAGGAGCTCATAAATAAAAAGATGATCATCGAGAAAGTTGTTCATTGTCTCACACACTACAATCACGTTCTGATTGAGCTCACCCAGGCTGGGCTGAAAGGCTTTAGTGAAGGAAGCGAGAGCTATGAGGAAGACCCCTACCCGGTAGTCAACCCTAACTACTTGCTTGAAGATTGAGGTATTGAAGGTAACTTTATGGCCAGGGACCTGTGGTGTCCTACCCTTAGCGGGGACCCTGGACGGCACTGAGATAGCTTCTGGAGCAATGCTTGAGGAGGATTTGAGAAGTGACAGCTGAGTTCATGGCCCTGTGAATTTCATACTGGGACAGGCTTGGGCACTCTGTCAATAGGGCTTCTTGTCCTATTGAAGTTGGAATCAAATCATGTTCTTTCTGTAAGACATTTTCTTCATGTATAGGAAAAGCCTGCTGCATTTGTCATACATGTGTGGAAATTGCTTTCTTCTGTTCCCAGCCACTCCTTTTACTCATGAAAATAAAACAACTTGTCTGTGGAAAAAAATAATGAATTCTTATGTTGAGGATAACTGTGTATAACAGCTCTGGTGGTGTCTTAGATGAGTAGAGGCACCTTTGGGACTGGCTGGAAGTGAAAAAGACATGGGTGTGGGTTTCAGTTGTCCCTTACATGCCACTTAAATTCCCTAACACTATTTTATCTGTAAAAGATATGTGAATATGTAACTATCTGCATTCCTGATGCATATGACTACTCATTGTTAATTGACTTAAGACCTATTACCCAGCAAGAGCGACATGACAGCTATTTAATATGCAGCAGCATAATTGTTTTAAGCAGATTCTAAAGATAAAAGATCCTATTGCCTGTTAAGACAGTGTCAAATTTCTAAAAAAAAAAATAAATGACCATAATGTTGGCAAATATTGTTTGTTGCTCAGTTCCTAAGAGAATACACAAAATGTTCTCTTTGATCTGTAAAATGATAAGTGGAGGGAGGAAATTATCTCTCTCTCACCACAAGCATCTGTGGACCCTGTGTAATGACTGGTCCATTAAATAAAAGTCCATTCTGGGCTAAGAATACCCCCACACACACCTCTGCCACTGTGTACCTCACAGGTCCAAGACAGCCAAGCTCAGCCTCCTAGACCAGGTGTTCTGAAGCAGCAGTGACATCCCTTCTAGGTGCAGAGAAGTCAGACACCCAGCTCCTTTCACCCTTGACAGTGTATCATGATCAACACACTCAAAAGCCAACAAGTATTTCTGGAATAATGTCAGTGACCAAAAGCGCCCAAGTGCTTAGTTCCTCGTAGAATGCTAATTTTGGGTTTTTCATTTTTCAATTCCTCAGCTCATTTGTATATGCAAATATAGCCTGTGAACACTTGCCAAGTGGACTGAAAATGTCTATTTCATTACAAATCCTAATTCCTTTCAGAGACCAGAGTTATGTGTCAAAAGGGCAGTGCACCATGAATTCTATAAAAATTAGTTAACTGAATTTGTTATAAACTGTAAAATATGTAAGAAGGGATTGAAACTATTTTAGACTGCCCAAAAAGTATTAATGAAGGGTCATATAGTGTGATGCTGAAATCAACATTGCATTTTTTATTTTAGTTATTTGAGAGGTTTTTGTTGTTGTTGTTGTTGTTTGGTTTTTGGTGGTTTTTTTTTTCTATCTGAAAAGAGAGAAAGCTGCCCACCTACCACCAAACAAAAGCTATATGGTCATCGTGGGAGGCAATGAGAACTGTACAATGGGACATTTGTGTGAATGAATGAGAAAGGCTCTTAGAAACTGGCCCAACAGACGGCTCTGCTCAGCCAGGACAAGTTCAAGGGGCGGAGAGAGGCTGGGCTCTGTTGCAAATGAAATGAAACACACTGCTGTTCATATTCTCTGCCCAAACTCTTTGCTTTGTCTCCATGGCTCAGGAATCCTCGGCAGCTAGTGACCGTAAGGACACTGTGCAGTGTATGTCACAGGAATCCCCACAGAAATCTGTTGTCTCCTTCTAACACTTCAGGAGAAAGCACCATCATCCAGCCTCTACCAGGGAACCTAGAAGTCTTGATCAAATTTCCAAATAGGTATTATTATTATAACTGAAAAATGAATTTTTGAAAATTTAAAGTTGAAGTATGACCATCGAAAATGAGCATTTTCACACTTTGTAGACGAAGTAGCTTGCCTTATAGAGAGCAACTCATAAACATTCATCAAAACTAGAACCTGTGCTGTGATATTTCCTGATTTGATTTCCTTTCTAGAAACTCCTGTCAGAAACTTCACTGCAAGGGCTCACAGCTTGCTTCCAGGGTTTCATAATACCATAAGAGTGGAAGCAGCCTGACTGAGCACCAGTTAAAAGCTGGATATGTGATTATATAAATTAAATGAACTTAGACAAAATTCAATCATATAAATTAAACAAATTTATTAAATTGTTATATATAAAAATAAATAAATTCATCCAAAAAGTTGAATACTGAGGAACCAAAAAAGTAAAATGAGGCAGTTCAATCAATAAGACAACCAATCTCATGAGGTCAAGTGAAAAATCTCGTTTTGCTGGGTTTCTAAAAGTAATATATTTAAACATATACAACCTACTATTATGTTAGAAAGTGGTAAGTATGCAAAGAAACACCGATAAAAAACAGAAGAAGTTAGTATTTCTTAACTGTTGCAAACCCATAATTGATCCTCAGCATGTCACATGCATTGTCTCATTTGTTTGTCTTGGCATCTCTAATATTCCTACTTTTCCAGTGACAACAATGGGACAAAATTAGATCTAGTAACTTCTCCACCAAGCTGCTGGCTGAGTTCAAAGTCTTGCATAGTCTCAGAGCCCAGCATTGCAGGACTGACTACACAGAACTTTCTAATGCAGGGACTGGGACACAGCTCAGTGATTGATGTGCAGGAGATCCTGATGTAGACCCTTAGCACTGGAAGAAGTGGAAGAGAGGAAGACAGAAAGGGAAAGCCACCCTGAAAAGCAGAGGCACGACAGTATGGTTGGAGATGTGAGAGAGAAGCCTTACTTTTACCTAAATCTTTGGAAATCTGTCACAAGTATAAGCTGCCTCCAAATAAATAATACACTCATTTCTCAGTTTGCTTGGATAAATTGTTATGAAGGACAGTGCAAATAGTGCTATGCATGAATTATGCATTTTTAAAGAAATGTAGTTTTATTCCTGTATTTACTTGTATAATTAAGCCCTCTGTTTTTTCAGGGACTTCAAAATGAAAAGCACAATTCACTGTATTCAGAACCCACAGGAGCATAAGAAAATTTTAAAGCAATCCAGAGAAATGTTAAAATATGCACACTCATGAAAACATATATGCATATATGCACATATATACCCATATACATACATATGCATATGCACATAAATATATATATATATATACACACACACACATACACACATGTTGTACACATGCATACACACACATACATTATAGCTATTGCTGTGAGTGATGGTTGAGTTTGTTTACTCAATAAAGATTAACCAAGAGAAGAGAAGTTTTTTACTTTATTTCTACATAAAGGAAGAAATTAAATGCTTTCCAGGGAGTAAAAAAACAAATAGAAGCATATTGCCCATCTCTCAGCTGTGATCTACTACCAACGATAACAGAGATATAACATTTTTGTAATATGAAATATTTATCCTAAAATACAGAAGCGTCCTCAGAATGTATAAAGCACACGGAAGGGCACCATAGAGCTGTGATGTGCACGTGCCGTTCTAAATCACAAGTCCCAGAGCACAGAGCGGCGCTTGTGAAGCCTTAAGCTGAGCCATCACTGAAGACATTGTTCAGTTGCACAGGTATAGCAGGTCTGCGGAGAATGGGGTTGGGTGGGGGTGGGGCACCAGGACTGCACTTGTAAGGAGCTCCTTAGGGACAATGTCACCAATGGTGAATAGGCCGCCATTTAAACCGCAGCATGCTAGACAATATGTCTAATTAAACACAGCTCTCACCTGAGAACTAACTTGCAACTATTGAGTGCCTGCAAATGCATCAGCAAAGCAGGGAAAGAACGAATTTTCTGTCAGGAGCCCTGAGAAAAGGGGAGAAGAGTTGCCTGCGAGTCCTTTGCTTTCAAATCTGGACAATAACTCAATATAGAGATTAAGGAGGGTCCTGATTTCATGAACAGTTAAGAAGAACTAGGAATTAGTCTATCAGTTCATGTATAAGCGAGCAGTTTTGAAGCCCTTACATTTCTTTAACGTAAAATTCATCTGACAAGTGTAAATAATGTACCAGAAATTGTAGAAGACCAGATGGTTGCTGGTGGCCTTCGGTGAAAATCATGGTGTGCTCCACAAGGAGACAAGCCATACTGAAGTGTGTGTAAGATTGCTAACTAGACACTGCAACAATGAGGAAGCTCACCACAAAGCAACCGAAGCACAGGATGTGGAGCAAGTAACGTTGTGTGCCTGGTGGGAGATGGAGATCATGATTCCGGAGCAGAGCTGGCTTCTTAGAAAAGGTAAAGAACACGCACACCACAAACTGTAGCTGGCGTGCTGAGTCCTCGCATGAAATTTCAGCAGCCAGGAGCCAGACACAGAATCATGGGTTTGAGGCCAGATTGGGGTAAATTTCAGGCTACTTTGAAGTACATGGTGAGACCCCAATTTAAAATAAAAACAAGGAAAGGAAAAAAGAGGGTGAACAGAGTACTTGCATGGCAACGGGTATGGGAGCACAGGAGTGTGTGTGTGTGTGTGTGTGTGTGTGCACGCACACACACGTGCGGGGGGGCGGGGGGAGAGAGAGAGAGAGAGAGAGAGAGAGAGAGAGAGAGAGTCCAACAATCGCTATCTACCAATGGAAGGTCCAAGAATCCAATAATTGTTCCATTCACAAGGCTGCCTAGATGTCTTAGCTGGTCTTCAGTGTATATCTCAGAGACCCCAAGAAGTGGACTCTGATTCCAGTGAGAGAATGGACTTGCCAGCAAGATTGAGAGTAAGCAGGCAAAAACAAAACAAAAAACAAAAAACAGCTTCCTTTTCTTTTGTCTTTTATATAGACTGCCAGCAGATGGTATGGCCCAGATTAAAGGTGAGTCTTCCCACTTCAAATAATCTGGATTAAAAGTGCATTTTCCCACCTCAAAATATCTAGATTAAAAGTGGGTCTTCTCACTTCAAATGATTTAATTAAGAAAAAAAAATCCCTCACAGGTGTACTGAGCTGCTTGGATTTCAGTTAACCTAGATGTAGTCGAATGGATAACCAAGAAGAGCCACTATAATGGCTGTATTTGTGACTGCCTGGCATGCACCCGTGATCCCTCCTGCTTCCTCGCTAGAGGAATTTTGCTTCCTTGTGAGAAACCAATCTAAATGGTTCACATAAGATGAGGCCCAGTCTCCTCCTACAGGGATATAAGTTCTCCCTCTAAGCAGCAAACTCTGAAATTCCTGGTGTTCCCTCTCACAAAAACCTGCCTTGTTTAGCAGTCTCCAATTGCATGCATTCCTCCTGGTGGCTCTGAGAGAGTGTAAGAAGCCCCACACTATGAACCAAACCTGAGTCACTAAGTCAGCAATAGTCACTGGACATAATGCTTTCCAGATGTTTCTCCAAATAAAAAATGAATAACAGAAACCGGACATGTTCATCACTTTCCTACAAGGACATGTTCTGTTAACACAGTGATGAGCCTTAAACTGAAAACAGAAGGGGAAAGCAATTAAATATACTAAATGTGCAAGGCTGAAAATGGGACCAGTTTATACTGTAAATTCATAAGGGTCAATGTGAGGTTCACTGGGAAGAGAGGAACTATTCTACCACATATACCTAAATCTAATCACAATGGCCCCAACCATTCAGGGCGCAGTGACCAGAATGGGTTACTTTGCCTCTGTTTCTTTAACTTTAAAATGGGAAACATGAACAACCTTCAAAGACTGAAATCACATAATGTATTTTTTAAAGTACCACAAACAGAAGCTGGAAAGATAATGACTCAGCAGTTAAGAACACTGGCTGCCCTCTCAAAGGACACAAGTTCAATCCCCAGCATCTACATGATGGCTCCCTGCCCTATATAACTCCAGTTTCAGGTAATACAATGCCTTCTTCTGGCCTTGACAGGCACCAGGCAGGCAAGGAGGGCACATGCAGGCAAAACACTCATAAATGTAAAATGTAAAGTGTCAAGTACAAAGTTAAATTTCTATAACCTTCAAAGATGACAAAACATCTGCATGGTAGAGAATTTGTAACACATACAGATAGATAGATAGATAGATAGATAGATAGATAGATAGATAGATAGATAGATAGATAGATAGATAGATAGATAGACAGAGATATATAGTTATATATAGTATATATATATGTAGTATATATAGTATATGTATATGTGTGTATGTATATATGTATATATGTGTGTATATATATAGTTGTCTGTACCTTATTTCCATAATAAACTTTAACTTTTTATTACATGGAGTTATTTAAGGCCATTTTCATGCACATATATACAATACTTTGAGCGCAATCTCCTGTTCTCCCAGCTCCCACACCCTCCCATCCCCCGCACTGAATTCAGCTCCTCTACAAAAGCAGGACATAGTCTTAACTGCTGAACCATCTCTCCAGTTCCAAGGCAGAGAGGGTTTTTGTTGTTGTTGTTTTGTTTTGCTTTGTTTTGTTAATTATTTCTGTAGTCCCTCTGGGAAAATAAAGTGAAAAACCCCCTGAGTGAGAGAGGTTGGGAAGGACTGAAAACATATGACATATATCTACTCAGCTAACAAATCCAATAAAATAGACTAAGAATCAAACGATTTGGGGGCAATAATTTTTATAGAACGGTATGGTTTCATCTTTTTTTTTTTTAAATAGTGATTTGTAGAAGTCATTTTCCTGGAATGAGTCATTAGAGTTTCCTCTACAGCACCCATCTCTGGCTGTAACAGGAGAGGACAGATGTTGCTGGCAAACCACTTCCTCTGCAGGCACTAACAGCTTTCTTCTCAGGCCTGCATGACCAGGGACAGCTACAGCTGGCTATGGTGGCCTCCCATTATACCCTGTGCCCTGAAGACCGGAAGAACCTTCATACATAAAGAATCTTCATTCTTGCACCATCCTGATTGCTGTTCTCCTTTCGTTTTTTGCTCAGTCCATTCACATAGTATTATTCAATTAATCCTCCCATTGTATTTTTGGTCAAAATACGCTATCTTCTTAAGGTAATGGAATACAGAAAGGTAAAATAAGTATGCGATTCTGAGACTTGAGAACAAATAAAGACAGAGTAACTAACAAAACAGCAATAAGCTTGTGGAACGTGATGACTCAGTGGGGAGCACCACATTGGAAGTAGAGTCAGTAAGTGCGGACGGTGACAGGAGTCCTATTTAAATCATGTGGATATAACATGTTATCCACCAAGCAGCTCCTGAGATACGTTCACTTCACAGTCATCTAAGATGTTAGTGTAGCTATGAGGAGCTTCTAACCAATATCATGAAGATAGTGTAAATGGGAATGCATTTTTCAAGTTTGTACAACACCAACTAGTGGAACAGCTCTCCCCAGCAGCTCAAGACAATCAGATGATTTCAAAACTTACGAGGAAGCTCAGGGGTGGGGAGCACGTCTTAAAAATCTGTAATCAAATAACTGTAGGTGAGGCCTCCCATAACATTCTTAGCAAGTCACTATGTGGCCAGACAACCTCACAACACAACTTGTGGTTCATGCTTTCTCTCCTGCCCCCCACCCTTCCATTCCCATCCCCACATAAACCTCCCACTCTCTTTCTCCCTTTCCCTTCACACTCTGTGGTGGACAACACCCTCCCAGAACCCCTTCCTTCCTCCCATGGTTCTTTTCTAGCTTCCTGGATTCTATTGGTTCTCCAAGCTAACACACAGTTCTAACACACAGTTCTAACACACAATTTTGAGTCAGGAGCCACCTATGAGACAAAGCATGTGGCCTTTGACTTTCTGGCTCTGGGTTACCTTGCTCATTATAAATTTTTAAAATATTGTTTGTTTGACTGTTTGTTGGTCTTGGGAGAGGGGTGTCAAACCCAGTCTCTAGCAAGCTAGGCAAGCACTCTATACATCCCCAGCCCCTCAAAATCTGCTTTAAAATGTCCCAAAGCTGTTAATGCCTCAAGCCATAGAAAACACTTCTCCACAGAAGACTCTACATCAAGCTCGAGGTCACAAAGGCCCACAAATATCCAGGAACACTGTTCTTACAAAGACTCAGTATACAAAAGCAAGATATAGCAGAAGTCACATGGAAAAAATACCATACCAGCTACTCAATATCCACTTTGGATATTGAGTTAAATACTAATCTTTTGGTTAGTATATGAAGAATCTAATCATGACATTTTCATATCTAGGTATCTCAGTGATTTGCTCTTTGCCTCCTTCAGTTCCGTCTCTGTCCCCCATCAACCTCTCCTGGCTGGGACCTTCTTCCCTCTGCTTATTGTTGAATGTACTCTACTGCCCTCTCTTGTTTCCCTTTATGTCCTCTTCTTCTTTCACAGACACTACTTCTGTATATTGTATCTTCCACATATGAGAGAAAACACAGTATTTGTCTTTCTGAGCCTTGCTTACTTTAAAATACTGATCTCCAATTTCTCTCATTCTCTTTAAATGGCGTGAGTCCATTCTTCTTAAGAAAAATGAATAACATTCCACTATGCATATTATACATAACTTCTTTTTTCATTCATCTACTGATGGACACCAAGGCTTTGTCCATGCATCAGTTATGTATAGTGCATCAACAAACATGGACATACAAGTACCTCTGTGGTGTGCTGAGTTACACTCCTTTTGCTATACATTCTAGAGTGATGTGTCCTAATCATAAAATAAGTCTGGTTTTAGGGAATTTCCAGTTTGCATTTGTTTACAGAAGTAAACTTAGAATCTTTGAAATGAATATGGAGTACAAAACCAGTAAAAGGAAAGTTTTCAAAATTAAGCAAATATTTCAAACAGCTGCAAGGTTTAAAGTGAAAATATGCAAGTTCATTGACATTTAAGACATGATGGATGTGTTTCTTAATAGACTAGCCACAGCTGAACAGATAATCTGGGAAACTTATGACAGAATTGTAGAAATAATCTAAAATAAATCAGAGAACAGCACAGATGGGAAAATGTCTAGCACAGGCTAGACAGCATAGAATGCTTAAAATCAATAGGCCAATTG